>NC_090384.1:9144500-9744500 GCF_036365525.1 Heterodontus francisci | reverse complement strand
TGGAAACAGGGCAGTCAGTTACCCCGGAAACAGGGCATTCACTTATCCCGGAAACAGGGCAGTCAGTTAACCTGGAAACAGGGCGGTCAGTTACCCTGGAAACAGGGCAGTCAGTTACTCTGGAAACAGGGCAGTCAGTTACCCTGGAAACAGGGCAGCCAGTTACCCTGGAAACAGGGCAGTCAGTTATCCCGGAAACAGGGTGATCAGATACCCTGGAAACAGGGCAGTCAGTTACCCCAGAAACAGGGCAGTCAGTTACCCTGGAAACAGGACAGTCAGTTATCCCGGAAACAGGGCAGTCAGTTATCCCTGAAACAGGGTGATCAGTTTCCCTCGAAACAGGGCAGTCAGTTACCCTGGAAACAGGGCAGTCAGTTATCCCAGAAACAGGGCAGTCAGTTACCCTGGAAACAGGGCAGTCAGTTATCCCGGAAACAGGGTGATCAGTTACCCTGGAAACAGGGCAGACAGTTATCCCGGAAACAGGGCAGTCAGTTATCCCGGAAAAAGGGTGATCGGTTACCCTGGAAAATGGGCAGTCAGTTACCCTGGAAACAGGGCAGTCAGTTACACCGGAAACTGGGCAGTCAGTTCCCCTGGAAACAGGGTGGTCAGTTACCCTGGAAACAGGGTGGTCAGTTACCCCGGAAACAGTGTGATCAGTTATCCTGGAAACAGGGCGGTCAGTTACCCCGGAAGCAGGGCAGTCAGTTACCCCGGAAACAGGGCGGTCAGTAACCCTGGAAACAGATTAGTCAGTTACCCAAGAAACAGGGTGATCAGTTATCCTGGAAACAGGGCAGTAAGTTAGCCTGGAAACAGGGCAGTCAGTTACCCCGGAAACAGGGCAGTCAGTTACCCTGGAAACAGGGCAGTCAGTTATCCCGGAAACAGGGCTGTCAGTTATACCGGAAACAGGGTGATCAGTTACCCTGAAACAGGGCAGTCAGTTACCCCGGAAACAGGGCAGTCTGTTACCCTGGAAAGAGGGCAGTCTGTTATTCCGGAAACAGGGCAGTCAGTTACCCCGGAAACAGGGCGGTCAGTTGCCCTGGAAACAGGGTGATCAGTTACACAGGAAACAGGGAGATCAGTTACCCTGGAAACAGGGCAGTCAGTTACCCCGGAAAAAGGGTGATCAGTTACGCCGGAAACAGGGTGATCAGTTATCCCGGAAACAGGGCAGTCAGTTTCCCTGGAAACAGGGCAGTCAGTTATCCCGCAAACAGGGCAGTCAGTTATCCCGGAAACAGGGTGATCAGTTACCCTAGAAACTTGGCAGTCAGTTACCCTGGAAACAGGGTGATTAGTTACCCTGGAAACTGGGAAGTCAGTTACCCCGGAAAAAGGGCGGTCAGTAACCCTGGAAACAGATTTGTTAGTTACCCCGAAAACAGGGTCATCAGTTATCCTGGAAACAGGGCAGTCAGTTACCCCGGAAAGAGGGCAGTCAGTTACCCTGGAAACAGGGCAGTCAGTTTTCCCGGAAACATGGCAGTCAGTTATCCCGGAAACAGGGTGATCAGTTACCCTGGAAACTGGGCAGTCAGTTACCCTGGAAACAGGGTGATTAGTTACCCTGGAAACTGGGCAGTCAGTTACCCTGGAAACAGGGCGGTCAGTAACCCTGGAAACAGATTAGTCAGTTACCCCGAAAACTGGGTGATCAGTTATCCTGGAAACAGGGCAGTCAGTTAGCCTGGAAACAGGGCAGTCAGTTACCCCGGAAACAGGGCAGTCATTTACCCCGGAAACAGGGCAGTCAGTAACCCTGGAAACAGATTAGTCAGTTACCCCGAAAACAGGGTGATCAGTTATCCTGGAAACAGGGCGGTCAGTTAGCCTGGAAACAGGGCAGTCAGTTACCCCGGAAACAGGGCAGTCAGTTATCCCGGAACAGGGCAGTCAGTTAACCTGGAAACAGGGCGGTCAGTTACCCCGGAAACAGGGCAGTCTGTTACTCCGGAAACAGGGCAGTCAGTTACCCTGGAAACAGGGCAGTCAGTTATCCCGGAAACAGGGTGATCAGATACCCTGGAAACAGGGCAGTCAGTTACCCCAGAAACAGGGCAGTCAGTTACCCTGGAAACAGGGCAGTCAGTTATCCCGGAAACAGGGCAGTCAGTTATCCCGGAAACATGGTGATCAGTTTCCCTGGAAACAGGGCAGTCAGTTACCCCAGAAACAGGGCAGTCAGTTACCCTGGAAACTGGGCAGTCAGTTACCCTGGAAACAGGGCAGTCAGTTATCCCCGAAACAGGGTGATCAGTTACCCTGGAAACAGGGCAGACAGTTATCCCGGAAACAGGGCGATCAGATACCCTGGAAACAGGGCAGTCAGTTACCCCAGAAACAGGGCAGTCAGTTACCCTGGAAACTGGGCAGTCAGTTACCCTGGAAACAGGGCAGTCAGTTATCCCAGAAACAGGGTAGTCAGTTACCCTGGAAACTGGGCAGTCAGCTACCCTGGAAACAGGGCAGTCAGTTATCCCGGAAAAAGGGTGATCGGTTACCCTGGAAACAGGGCAGTCAGTTACCCTGGAAACAGGGCAGTCAGTTACACCGGAAACTGGGCAGTCAGTTCCCCTGGAAACAGGGTGATCAGTTTCCCTGGAAACAGGGCAGTCAGTTATCCCGGAAACAGGGCAGTCAGTTACCCTGGAAACAGGGCAGTCAGTTATCCCGGAAACAGGGTGATCAGATACCCTGGAAACAGGGCAGTCAGTTACCCTGGAAACAGGGCAGTCAGTTATCCCGGAAACAGGGTGTTCAGATACCCCGGAAACTGGGCAGTCAGTTACCCTGGAAACAGGGTGATTAGTTACCCTGGAAACTGGGCAGTCAGTTACCCTGGAAACAGGGCGGTCAGTAACCCTGGAAACAGATTAGTCAGTTACCCCGAAAACTGGGTGATCAGTTATCCTGGAAACAGGGCAGTCAGTTAGCCTGGAAACAGGGCAGTCAGTTACCCCGGAAACAGGGCAGTCATTTACCCCGGAAACAGGGCGGTCAGTAACCCTGGAAACAGATTAGTCAGTTACCCCGAAAACAGGGTGATCAGTTATCCTGGAAACAGGGCGGTCAGTTAGCCTGGAAACAGGGCAGTCAGTTACCCCGGAAACAGGGCAGTCAGTTATCCCGGAACAGGGCAGTCAGTTAACCTGGAAACAGGGCGGTCAGTTACCCCGGAAACAGGGCAGTCTGTTACTCCGGAAACAGGGCAGTCAGTTACCCTGGAAACAGGGCAGTCAGTTATCCCGGAAACAGGGTGATCAGATACCCTGGAAACAGGGCAGTCAGTTACCCCAGAAACAGGGCAGTCAGTTACCCTGGAAACAGGGCAGTCAGTTATCCCGGAAACAGGGCAGTCAGTTATCCCGGAAACATGGTGATCAGTTTCCCTGGAAACAGGGCAGTCAGTTACCCCAGAAACAGGGCAGTCAGTTACCCTGGAAACTGGGCAGTCAGTTACCCTGGAAACAGGGCAGTCAGTTATCCCCGAAACAGGGTGATCAGTTACCCTGGAAACAGGGCAGACAGTTATCCCGGAAACTGGGCGATCAGATACCCTGGAAACAGGGCAGTCAGTTACCCCAGAAACAGGGCAGTCAGTTACCCTGGAAACTGGGCAGTCAGTTACCCTGGAAACAGGGCAGTCAGTTATCCCAGAAACAGGGTAGTCAGTTACCCTGGAAACTGGGCAGTCAGCTACCCTGGAAACAGGGCAGTCAGTTATCCCGGAAAAAGGGTGATCGGTTACCCTGGAAACTGGGCAGTCAGTTACCCTGGAAACAGGGCAGTCAGTTACGCCGGAAACAGGGTGATCAGTTATCCCGGAAACAGGGCAGTCAGTTACCCCGGAAACAGGGCAGTCAGTTATCCCGGAAACAGGGCAGTCAGTTATCCCGGAAACAGGGTGATCAGTTACACTGGAAACTGGGCAGTCAGTTACCCTGGAAACAGGGTGATTAGTTACCCTGGAAACTGGGCAGTCAGTTACCCCGGAAACAGGGCGGTCAGTAACCCTGGAAACAGATTAGTCAGTTACCCCGAAAACAGGGTGATCGGTTATCCTGGAAACAGGGCAGTCAGTTAGCCTGGAAACAGGGCAGTCAGTTACCCCGGAAACAGGGCAGTCATTTACCCCGGAAACAGGGCGGTCAGTAACCCTGGAAACAGATTAGTCACTTACCCCGAAAACAGGGAGATCAGTTATCCTGGAAACAGGGCAGTCAGTTAGCCTGGAAACAGGGCAGTCAGTTACCCCGGAAACAGGGCATTCACTTATCCCGGAAACAGGGCAGTCAGTTAACCTGGAAACAGGGCGGTCAGTTACCCTGGAAACAGGGCAGTCAGTTACTCTGGAAACAGGGCAGTCAGTTACCCTGGAAACAGGGCAGCCAGTTACCCTGGAAACAGGGCAGTCAGTTATCCCGGAAACAGGGTGATCAGATACCCTGGAAACAGGGCAGTCAGTTACCCCAGAAACAGGGCAGTCAGTTACCCTGGAAACAGGACAGTCAGTTATCCCGGAAACAGGGCAGTCAGTTATCCCTGAAACAGGGTGATCAGTTTCCCTCGAAACAGGGCAGTCAGTTACCCTGGAAACAGGGCAGTCAGTTATCCCAGAAACAGGGCAGTCAGTTACCCTGGAAACAGGGCAGTCAGTTATCCCGGAAACAGGGTGATCAGTTACCCTGGAAACAGGGCAGACAGTTATCCCGGAAACAGGGCAGTCAGTTATCCCGGAAAAAGGGTGATCGGTTACCCTGGAAAATGGGCAGTCAGTTACCCTGGAAACAGGGCAGTCAGTTACACCGGAAACTGGGCAGTCAGTTCCCCTGGAAACAGGGTGGTCAGTTACCCTGGAAACAGGGTGGTCAGTTACCCCGGAAACAGTGTGATCAGTTATCCTGGAAACAGGGCGGTCAGTTACCCCGGAAGCAGGGCAGTCAGTTACCCCGGAAACAGGGCGGTCAGTAACCCTGGAAACAGATTAGTCAGTTACCCAAGAAACAGGGTGATCAGTTATCCTGGAAACAGGGCAGTAAGTTAGCCTGGAAACAGGGCAGTCAGTTACCCCGGAAACAGGGCAGTCAGTTACCCTGGAAACAGGGCAGTCAGTTATCCCGGAAACAGGGCTGTCAGTTATACCGGAAACAGGGTGATCAGTTACCCTGAAACAGGGCAGTCAGTTACCCCGGAAACAGGGCAGTCTGTTACCCTGGAAAGAGGGCAGTCTGTTATTCCGGAAACAGGGCAGTCAGTTACCCCGGAAACAGGGCGGTCAGTTGCCCTGGAAACAGGGTGATCAGTTACACAGGAAACAGGGAGATCAGTTACCCTGGAAACAGGGCAGTCAGTTACCCCGGAAAAAGGGTGATCAGTTACGCCGGAAACAGGGTGATCAGTTATCCCGGAAACAGGGCAGTCAGTTTCCCTGGAAACAGGGCAGTCAGTTATCCCGCAAACAGGGCAGTCAGTTATCCCGGAAACAGGGTGATCAGTTACCCTAGAAACTTGGCAGTCAGTTACCCTGGAAACAGGGTGATTAGTTACCCTGGAAACTGGGAAGTCAGTTACCCCGGAAAAAGGGCGGTCAGTAACCCTGGAAACAGATTTGTTAGTTACCCCGAAAACAGGGTCATCAGTTATCCTGGAAACAGGGCAGTCAGTTACCCCGGAAAGAGGGCAGTCAGTTACCCTGGAAACAGGGCAGTCAGTTTTCCCGGAAACATGGCAGTCAGTTATCCCGGAAACAGGGTGATCAGTTACCCTGGAAACTGGGCAGTCAGTTACCCTGGAAACAGGGCGGTCAGTAACCCTGGAAACAGATTAGTCAGTTACCCCGAAAACTGGGTGATCAGTTATCCTGGAAACAGGGCAGTCAGTTAGCCTGGAAACAGGGCAGTCAGTTACCCCGGAAACAGGGCAGTCATTTACCCCGGAAACAGGGCAGTCAGTAACCCTGGAAACAGATTAGTCAGTTACCCCGAAAACAGGGTGATCAGTTATCCTGGAAACAGGGCGGTCAGTTAGCCTGGAAACAGGGCAGTCAGTTACCCCGGAAACAGGGCAGTCAGTTATCCCGGAACAGGGCAGTCAGTTAACCTGGAAACAGGGCGGTCAGTTACCCCGGAAACAGGGCAGTCTGTTACTCCGGAAACAGGGCAGTCAGTTACCCTGGAAACAGGGCAGTCAGTTATCCCGGAAACAGGGTGATCAGATACCCTGGAAACAGGGCAGTCAGTTACCCCAGAAACAGGGCAGTCAGTTACCCTGGAAACAGGGCAGTCAGTTATCCCGGAAACAGGGCAGTCAGTTATCCCGGAAACATGGTGATCAGTTTCCCTGGAAACAGGGCAGTCAGTTACCCCAGAAACAGGGCAGTCAGTTACCCTGGAAACTGGGCAGTCAGTTACCCTGGAAACAGGGCAGTCAGTTATCCCCGAAACAGGGTGATCAGTTACCCTGGAAACAGGGCAGACAGTTATCCCGGAAACAGGGCGATCAGATACCCTGGAAACAGGGCAGTCAGTTACCCCAGAAACAGGGCAGTCAGTTACCCTGGAAACTGGGCAGTCAGTTACCCTGGAAACAGGGCAGTCAGTTATCCCAGAAACAGGGTAGTCAGTTACCCTGGAAACTGGGCAGTCAGCTACCCTGGAAACAGGGCAGTCAGTTATCCCGGAAAAAGGGTGATCGGTTACCCTGGAAACAGGGCAGTCAGTTACCCTGGAAACAGGGCAGTCAGTTACACCGGAAACTGGGCAGTCAGTTCCCCTGGAAACAGGGTGATCAGTTTCCCTGGAAACAGGGCAGTCAGTTATCCCGGAAACAGGGCAGTCAGTTACCCTGGAAACAGGGCAGTCAGTTATCCCGGAAACAGGGTGATCAGATACCCTGGAAACAGGGCAGTCAGTTACCCTGGAAACAGGGCAGTCAGTTATCCCGGAAACAGGGTGTTCAGATACCCCGGAAACTGGGCAGTCAGTTACCCTGGAAACAGGGTGATTAGTTACCCTGGAAACTGGGCAGTCAGTTACCCTGGAAACAGGGCGGTCAGTAACCCTGGAAACAGATTAGTCAGTTACCCCGAAAACTGGGTGATCAGTTATCCTGGAAACAGGGCAGTCAGTTAGCCTGGAAACAGGGCAGTCAGTTACCCCGGAAACAGGGCAGTCATTTACCCCGGAAACAGGGCGGTCAGTAACCCTGGAAACAGATTAGTCAGTTACCCCGAAAACAGGGTGATCAGTTATCCTGGAAACAGGGCGGTCAGTTAGCCTGGAAACAGGGCAGTCAGTTACCCCGGAAACAGGGCAGTCAGTTATCCCGGAACAGGGCAGTCAGTTAACCTGGAAACAGGGCGGTCAGTTACCCCGGAAACAGGGCAGTCTGTTACTCCGGAAACAGGGCAGTCAGTTACCCTGGAAACAGGGCAGTCAGTTATCCCGGAAACAGGGTGATCAGATACCCTGGAAACAGGGCAGTCAGTTACCCCAGAAACAGGGCAGTCAGTTACCCTGGAAACAGGGCAGTCAGTTATCCCGGAAACAGGGCAGTCAGTTATCCCGGAAACATGGTGATCAGTTTCCCTGGAAACAGGGCAGTCAGTTACCCCAGAAACAGGGCAGTCAGTTACCCTGGAAACTGGGCAGTCAGTTACCCTGGAAACAGGGCAGTCAGTTATCCCCGAAACAGGGTGATCAGTTACCCTGGAAACAGGGCAGACAGTTATCCCGGAAACTGGGCGATCAGATACCCTGGAAACAGGGCAGTCAGTTACCCCAGAAACAGGGCAGTCAGTTACCCTGGAAACTGGGCAGTCAGTTACCCTGGAAACAGGGCAGTCAGTTATCCCAGAAACAGGGTAGTCAGTTACCCTGGAAACTGGGCAGTCAGCTACCCTGGAAACAGGGCAGTCAGTTATCCCGGAAAAAGGGTGATCGGTTACCCTGGAAACTGGGCAGTCAGTTACCCTGGAAACAGGGCAGTCAGTTACACCGGAAACTGGGCAGTCAGTTCCCCTGGAAACAGGGTGGTCAGTTACCCTGGAAACAGGGTGGTCAGTTACCCCGGAAACAGTGTGATCAGTTATTCTGGAAACAGGGCGGTCAGTTACCCCGGAAACAGGGCAGTCAGTTACCCCGGAAACAGGGCGGTCAGTAACCCTGGAAACAGATTAGTCAGTTACCCAAGAAACAGGGTGATCAGTTATCCTGGAAACAGGGCAGTCAGTTACCCTGGAAACAGGGTGATCAGTTTCCCTGGAAACAGGGCAGTCAGTTATCCCGGAAACAGGGCAGTCAGTTACCCTGGAAACAGGGCAGTCAGTTATCCCGGAAACAGGGTGATCAGATACCCTGGAAACAGGGCAGTCAGTTACCCTGGAAACAGGGCAGTCAGTTATCCCGGAAACAGGGTGTTCAGATACCCTGGAAACAGGGCAGTCAGTTACCCCAGAAACAGGGCAGTCAGTTACCCTGGAAACAGGGCAGTCAGTTATCCCGGAAACAGGGCAGTCAGTTATCCCGGAAACAGGGTGATCAGTTTCCCTGGAAACAGGGCAGTCAGTTACCCTGGAAAAAGGGCAGTCAGTTATCCCAGAAACAGGGTGTTCAGATACCCTGGAAACAGGGCAGTCAGTTACCCCAGAAACAGGGCAGTCAGTTACCCTGGAAACAGGGCAGTCAGTTATCCCGGAAACAGGGCAGTCAGTTATCCCGGAAACAGGGTGATCAGTTTCCCTGGAAACAGGGCAGTCAGTTACCCTGGAAAAAGGGCAGACAGTTATCCCAGAAACAGGGTAGTCAGTTACCCTGGAAACTGGGCAGTCAGTGACCCTGGAAACAGGGCAGTCAGTTACCCTGGAAAGAGGGCAGTCTGTTATTCCGGAAACAGGGCAGTCGGTTATCCTGGAAACAGGGTGGTCAGTTCCCCTGGAAACAGGGTGGTCAGTTACCCTGGAAACAGGGCAGTCAGTTTCCCCGGAACCAGGGCGGTCAGTGACCCTGGAAACAGATTAGTCAGTTACGCCGGAAACAGGGTGATCAGTTACCCTGGAAACAGGGCAGTCAGTTACCCGGAAACAGGGTGATCAGTTACCCCGGAAACAGTGTGATCAGTTATTCTGGAAACAGGGCGGTCAGTTACCCCGGAAAAAGGGTGATCAGTTACCCTGGAAACAGGGTGATCAGTTACCCTGGAAACAGGGCAGTCAGTTACCCGGAAACAGGGTGATCAGTTACCCCGGAAACAGTGTGATCAGTTACCCTGGAAACAGGGCAGTCAGTTATCCCAGAAACAGGGTAGTCAGTTACCCTGGAAACTGGGCAGTCAGCTACCCTGGAAACAGGGCAGTCAGTTATCCCGGAAAAAGGGTGATCGGTTACCCTGGAAACAGGGCAGTCAGTTACCCTGGAAACAGGGCAGTCAGTTACACCGGAAACTGGGCAGTCAGTTCCCCTGGAAACAGGGTGATCAGTTTCCCTGGAAACAGGGCAGTCAGTTATCCCGGAAACAGGGCAGTCAGTTACCCTGGAAACAGGGCAGTCAGTTATCCCGGAAACAGGGTGATCAGATACCCTGGAAACAGGGCAGTCAGTTACCCTGGAAACAGGGCAGTCAGTTATCCCGGAAACAGGGTGTTCAGATACCCCGGAAACTGGGCAGTCAGTTACCCTGGAAACAGGGTGATTAGTTACCCTGGAAACTGGGCAGTCAGTTACCCTGGAAACAGGGCGGTCAGTAACCCTGGAAACAGATTAGTCAGTTACCCCGAAAACTGGGTGATCAGTTATCCTGGAAACAGGGCAGTCAGTTAGCCTGGAAACAGGGCAGTCAGTTACCCCGGAAACAGGGCAGTCATTTACCCCGGAAACAGGGCGGTCAGTAACCCTGGAAACAGATTAGTCAGTTACCCCGAAAACAGGGTGATCAGTTATCCTGGAAACAGGGCGGTCAGTTAGCCTGGAAACAGGGCAGTCAGTTACCCCGGAAACAGGGCAGTCAGTTATCCCGGAACAGGGCAGTCAGTTAACCTGGAAACAGGGCGGTCAGTTACCCCGGAAACAGGGCAGTCTGTTACTCCGGAAACAGGGCAGTCAGTTACCCTGGAAACAGGGCAGTCAGTTATCCCGGAAACAGGGTGATCAGATACCCTGGAAACAGGGCAGTCAGTTACCCCAGAAACAGGGCAGTCAGTTACCCTGGAAACAGGGCAGTCAGTTATCCCGGAAACAGGGCAGTCAGTTATCCCGGAAACATGGTGATCAGTTTCCCTGGAAACAGGGCAGTCAGTTACCCCAGAAACAGGGCAGTCAGTTACCCTGGAAACTGGGCAGTCAGTTACCCTGGAAACAGGGCAGTCAGTTATCCCCGAAACAGGGTGATCAGTTACCCTGGAAACAGGGCAGACAGTTATCCCGGAAACTGGGCGATCAGATACCCTGGAAACAGGGCAGTCAGTTACCCCAGAAACAGGGCAGTCAGTTACCCTGGAAACTGGGCAGTCAGTTACCCTGGAAACAGGGCAGTCAGTTATCCCAGAAACAGGGTAGTCAGTTACCCTGGAAACTGGGCAGTCAGCTACCCTGGAAACAGGGCAGTCAGTTATCCCGGAAAAAGGGTGATCGGTTACCCTGGAAACTGGGCAGTCAGTTACCCTGGAAACAGGGCAGTCAGTTACACCGGAAACTGGGCAGTCAGTTCCCCTGGAAACAGGGTGGTCAGTTACCCTGGAAACAGGGTGGTCAGTTACCCCGGAAACAGTGTGATCAGTTATTCTGGAAACAGGGCGGTCAGTTACCCCGGAAACAGGGCAGTCAGTTACCCCGGAAACAGGGCGGTCAGTAACCCTGGAAACAGATTAGTCAGTTACCCAAGAAACAGGGTGATCAGTTATCCTGGAAACAGGGCAGTCAGTTACCCTGGAAACAGGGTGATCAGTTTCCCTGGAAACAGGGCAGTCAGTTATCCCGGAAACAGGGCAGTCAGTTACCCTGGAAACAGGGCAGTCAGTTATCCCGGAAACAGGGTGATCAGATACCCTGGAAACAGGGCAGTCAGTTACCCTGGAAACAGGGCAGTCAGTTATCCCGGAAACAGGGTGTTCAGATACCCTGGAAACAGGGCAGTCAGTTACCCCAGAAACAGGGCAGTCAGTTACCCTGGAAACAGGGCAGTCAGTTATCCCGGAAACAGGGCAGTCAGTTATCCCGGAAACAGGGTGATCAGTTTCCCTGGAAACAGGGCAGTCAGTTACCCTGGAAAAAGGGCAGTCAGTTATCCCAGAAACAGGGTGTTCAGATACCCTGGAAACAGGGCAGTCAGTTACCCCAGAAACAGGGCAGTCAGTTACCCTGGAAACAGGGCAGTCAGTTATCCCGGAAACAGGGCAGTCAGTTATCCCGGAAACAGGGTGATCAGTTTCCCTGGAAACAGGGCAGTCAGTTACCCTGGAAAAAGGGCAGACAGTTATCCCAGAAACAGGGTAGTCAGTTACCCTGGAAACTGGGCAGTCAGTGACCCTGGAAACAGGGCAGTCAGTTACCCTGGAAAGAGGGCAGTCTGTTATTCCGGAAACAGGGCAGTCGGTTATCCTGGAAACAGGGTGGTCAGTTCCCCTGGAAACAGGGTGGTCAGTTACCCTGGAAACAGGGCAGTCAGTTTCCCCGGAAACAGGGCGGTCAGTGACCCTGGAAACAGATTAGTCAGTTACGCCGGAAACAGGGTGATCAGTTACCCTGGAAACAGGGCAGTCAGTTACCCGGAAACAGGGTGATCAGTTACCCCGGAAACAGTGTGATCAGTTATTCTGGAAACAGGGCGGTCAGTTACCCCGGAAAAAGGGTGATCAGTTACCCTGGAAACAGGGTGATCAGTTACCCTGGAAACAGGGCAGTCAGTTACCCGGAAACAGGGTGATCAGTTACCCCGGAAACAGTGTGATCAGTTATTCTGGAAACAGGGCGGTCAGTTACCCCGGAAACAGGGCAGTCAGTTACCCCGGAAACAGGGCGGTCAGTAACCCTGGAAACAGATTAGTCAGTTACCCAAGAAACAGGGTGATCAGTTATCCTGGAAACAGGGCAGTCAGTTACCCTGGAAACAGGGTGATCAGTTTCCCTGGAAACAGGGCAGTCAGTTATCCCGGAAACAGGGCAGTCAGTTACCCTGGAAACAGGGCAGTCAGTTATCCCGGAAACAGGGTGATCAGATACCCTGGAAACAGGGCAGTCAGTTACCCTGGAAACAGGGCAGTCAGTTATCCCGGAAACAGGGTGTTCAGATACCCTGGAAACAGGGCAGTCAGTTACCCCAGAAACAGGGCAGTCAGTTACCCTGGAAACAGGGCAGTCAGATATCCCGGAAACAGGGCAGTCAGTTATCCCGGAAACAGGGCGGTCAGTAACCCTGGAAACAGATTAGTCAGTTACCCAAGAAACAGGGTGATCAGTTATCCTGGAAACAGGGCAGTAAGTTAGCCTGGAAACAGGGCAGTCAGTTACCCCGGAAACAGGGCAGTCAGTTACCCTGGAAACAGGGCAGTCAGTTATCCCGGAAACAGGGCTGTCAGTTATACCGGAAACAGGGTGATCAGTTACCCTGAAACAGGGCAGTCAGTTACCCCGGAAACAGGGCAGTCTGTTACCCTGGAAAGAGGGCAGTCTGTTATTCCGGAAACAGGGCAGTCAGTTACCCCGGAAACAGGGCGGTCAGTTGCCCTGGAAACAGGGTGATCAGTTACACAGGAAACAGGGAGATCAGTTACCCTGGAAACAGGGCAGTCAGTTACCCCGGAAAAAGGGTGATCAGTTACGCCGGAAACAGGGTGATCAGTTATCCCGGAAACAGGGCAGTCAGTTTCCCTGGAAACAGGGCAGTCAGTTATCCCGCAAACAGGGCAGTCAGTTATCCCGGAAACAGGGTGATCAGTTACCCTAGAAACTTGGCAGTCAGTTACCCTGGAAACAGGGTGATTAGTTACCCTGGAAACTGGGAAGTCAGTTACCCCGGAAAAAGGGCGGTCAGTAACCCTGGAAACAGATTTGTTAGTTACCCCGAAAACAGGGTCATCAGTTATCCTGGAAACAGGGCAGTCAGTTACCCCGGAAAGAGGGCAGTCAGTTACCCTGGAAACAGGGCAGTCAGTTTTCCCGGAAACATGGCAGTCAGTTATCCCGGAAACAGGGTGATCAGTTACCCTGGAAACTGGGCAGTCAGTTACCCTGGAAACAGGGTGATTAGTTACCCTGGAAACTGGGCAGTCAGTTACCCTGGAAACAGGGCGGTCAGTAACCCTGGAAACAGATTAGTCAGTTACCCCGAAAACTGGGTGATCAGTTATCCTGGAAACAGGGCAGTCAGTTAGCCTGGAAACAGGGCAGTCAGTTACCCCGGAAACAGGGCAGTCATTTACCCCGGAAACAGGGCAGTCAGTAACCCTGGAAACAGATTAGTCAGTTACCCCGAAAACAGGGTGATCAGTTATCCTGGAAACAGGGCGGTCAGTTAGCCTGGAAACAGGGCAGTCAGTTACCCCGGAAACAGGGCAGTCAGTTATCCCGGAACAGGGCAGTCAGTTAACCTGGAAACAGGGCGGTCAGTTACCCCGGAAACAGGGCAGTCTGTTACTCCGGAAACAGGGCAGTCAGTTACCCTGGAAACAGGGCAGTCAGTTATCCCGGAAACAGGGTGATCAGATACCCTGGAAACAGGGCAGTCAGTTACCCCAGAAACAGGGCAGTCAGTTACCCTGGAAACAGGGCAGTCAGTTATCCCGGAAACAGGGCAGTCAGTTATCCCGGAAACATGGTGATCAGTTTCCCTGGAAACAGGGCAGTCAGTTACCCCAGAAACAGGGCAGTCAGTTACCCTGGAAACTGGGCAGTCAGTTACCCTGGAAACAGGGCAGTCAGTTATCCCCGAAACAGGGTGATCAGTTACCCTGGAAACAGGGCAGACAGTTATCCCGGAAACAGGGCGATCAGATACCCTGGAAACAGGGCAGTCAGTTACCCCAGAAACAGGGCAGTCAGTTACCCTGGAAACTGGGCAGTCAGTTACCCTGGAAACAGGGCAGTCAGTTATCCCAGAAACAGGGTAGTCAGTTACCCTGGAAACTGGGCAGTCAGCTACCCTGGAAACAGGGCAGTCAGTTATCCCGGAAAAAGGGTGATCGGTTACCCTGGAAACAGGGCAGTCAGTTACCCTGGAAACAGGGCAGTCAGTTACACCGGAAACTGGGAAGTCAGTTCCCCTGGAAACAGGGTGATCAGTTTCCCTGGAAACAGGGCAGTCAGTTATCCCGGAAACAGGGCAGTCAGTTACCCTGGAAACAGGGCAGTCAGTTATCCCGGAAACAGGGTGATCAGATACCCTGGAAACAGGGCAGTCAGTTACCCTGGAAACAGGGCAGTCAGTTATCCCGGAAACAGGGTGTTCAGATACCCCGGAAACTGGGCAGTCAGTTACCCTGGAAACAGGGTGATTAGTTACCCTGGAAACTGGGCAGTCAGTTACCCTGGAAACAGGGCGGTCAGTAACCCTGGAAACAGATTAGTCAGTTACCCCGAAAACTGGGTGATCAGTTATCCTGGAAACAGGGCAGTCAGTTAGCCTGGAAACAGGGCAGTCAGTTACCCCGGAAACAGGGCAGTCATTTACCCCGGAAACAGGGCGGTCAGTAACCCTGGAAACAGATTAGTCAGTTACCCCGAAAACAGGGTGATCAGTTATCCTGGAAACAGGGCGGTCAGTTAGCCTGGAAACAGGGCAGTCAGTTACCCCGGAAACAGGGCAGTCAGTTATCCCGGAACAGGGCAGTCAGTTAACCTGGAAACAGGGCGGTCAGTTACCCCGGAAACAGGGCAGTCTGTTACTCCGGAAACAGGGCAGTCAGTTACCCTGGAAACAGGGCAGTCAGTTATCCCGGAAACAGGGTGATCAGATACCCTGGAAACAGGGCAGTCAGTTACCCCAGAAACAGGGCAGTCAGTTACCCTGGAAACAGGGCAGTCAGTTATCCCGGAAACAGGGCAGTCAGTTATCCCGGAAACATGGTGATCAGTTTCCCTGGAAACAGGGCAGTCAGTTACCCCAGAAACAGGGCAGTCAGTTACCCTGGAAACTGGGCAGTCAGTTACCCTGGAAACAGGGCAGTCAGTTATCCCCGAAACAGGGTGATCAGTTACCCTGGAAACAGGGCAGACAGTTATCCCGGAAACTGGGCGATCAGATACCCTGGAAACAGGGCAGTCAGTTACCCCAGAAACAGGGCAGTCAGTTACCCTGGAAACTGGGCAGTCAGTTACCCTGGAAACAGGGCAGTCAGTTATCCCAGAAACAGGGTAGTCAGTTACCCTGGAAACTGGGCAGTCAGCTACCCTGGAAACAGGGCAGTCAGTTATCCCGGAAAAAGGGTGATCGGTTACCCTGGAAACTGGGCAGTCAGTTACCCTGGAAACAGGGCAGTCAGTTACACCGGAAACTGGGCAGTCAGTTCCCCTGGAAACAGGGTGGTCAGTTACCCTGGAAACAGGGTGGTCAGTTACCCCGGAAACAGTGTGATCAGTTATTCTGGAAACAGGGCGGTCAGTTACCCCGGAAACAGGGCAGTCAGTTACCCCGGAAACAGGGCGGTCAGTAACCCTGGAAACAGATTAGTCAGTTACCCAAGAAACAGGGTGATCAGTTATCCTGGAAACAGGGCAGTCAGTTACCCTGGAAACAGGGTGATCAGTTTCCCTGGAAACAGGGCAGTCAGTTATCCCGGAAACAGGGCAGTCAGTTACCCTGGAAACAGGGCAGTCAGTTATCCCGGAAACAGGGTGATCAGATACCCTGGAAACAGGGCAGTCAGTTACCCTGGAAACAGGGCAGTCAGTTATCCCGGAAACAGGGTGTTCAGATACCCTGGAAACAGGGCAGTCAGTTACCCCAGAAACAGGGCAGTCAGTTACCCTGGAAACAGGGCAGTCAGTTATCCCGGAAACAGGGCAGTCAGTTATCCCGGAAACAGGGTGATCAGTTTCCCTGGAAACAGGGCAGTCAGTTACCCTGGAAAAAGGGCAGTCAGTTATCCCAGAAACAGGGTGTTCAGATACCCTGGAAACAGGGCAGTCAGTTACCCCAGAAACAGGGCAGTCAGTTACCCTGGAAACAGGGCAGTCAGTTATCCCGGAAACAGGGCAGTCAGTTATCCCGGAAACAGGGTGATCAGTTTCCCTGGAAACAGGGCAGTCAGTTACCCTGGAAAAAGGGCAGACAGTTATCCCAGAAACAGGGTAGTCAGTTACCCTGGAAACTGGGCAGTCAGTGACCCTGGAAACAGGGCAGTCAGTTACCCTGGAAAGAGGGCAGTCTGTTATTCCGGAAACAGGGCAGTCGGTTATCCTGGAAACAGGGTGGTCAGTTCCCCTGGAAACAGGGTGGTCAGTTACCCTGGAAACAGGGCAGTCAGTTTCCCCGGAAACAGGGCGGTCAGTGACCCTGGAAACAGATTAGTCAGTTACGCCGGAAACAGGGTGATCAGTTACCCTGGAAACAGGGCAGTCAGTTACCCGGAAACAGGGTGATCAGTTACCCCGGAAACAGTGTGATCAGTTATTCTGGAAACAGGGCGGTCAGTTACCCCGGAAAAAGGGTGATCAGTTACCCTGGAAACAGGGTGATCAGTTACCCTGGAAACAGGGCAGTCAGTTACCCGGAAACAGGGTGATCAGTTACCCCGGAAACAGTGTGATCAGTTACCCTGGAAACAGGGCAGTCAGTTATCCCAGAAACAGGGTAGTCAGTTACCCTGGAAACTGGGCAGTCAGCTACCCTGGAAACAGGGCAGTCAGTTATCCCGGAAAAAGGGTGATCGGTTACCCTGGAAACAGGGCAGTCAGTTACCCTGGAAACAGGGCAGTCAGTTACACCGGAAACTGGGCAGTCAGTTCCCCTGGAAACAGGGTGATCAGTTTCCCTGGAAACAGGGCAGTCAGTTATCCCGGAAACAGGGCAGTCAGTTACCCTGGAAACAGGGCAGTCAGTTATCCCGGAAACAGGGTGATCAGATACCCTGGAAACAGGGCAGTCAGTTACCCTGGAAACAGGGCAGTCAGTTATCCCGGAAACAGGGTGTTCAGATACCCCGGAAACTGGGCAGTCAGTTACCCTGGAAACAGGGTGATTAGTTACCCTGGAAACTGGGCAGTCAGTTACCCTGGAAACAGGGCGGTCAGTAACCCTGGAAACAGATTAGTCAGTTACCCCGAAAACTGGGTGATCAGTTATCCTGGAAACAGGGCAGTCAGTTAGCCTGGAAACAGGGCAGTCAGTTACCCCGGAAACAGGGCAGTCATTTACCCCGGAAACAGGGCGGTCAGTAACCCTGGAAACAGATTAGTCAGTTACCCCGAAAACAGGGTGATCAGTTATCCTGGAAACAGGGCGGTCAGTTAGCCTGGAAACAGGGCAGTCAGTTACCCCGGAAACAGGGCAGTCAGTTATCCCGGAACAGGGCAGTCAGTTAACCTGGAAACAGGGCGGTCAGTTACCCCGGAAACAGGGCAGTCTGTTACTCCGGAAACAGGGCAGTCAGTTACCCTGGAAACAGGGCAGTCAGTTATCCCGGAAACAGGGTGATCAGATACCCTGGAAACAGGGCAGTCAGTTACCCCAGAAACAGGGCAGTCAGTTACCCTGGAAACAGGGCAGTCAGTTATCCCGGAAACAGGGCAGTCAGTTATCCCGGAAACATGGTGATCAGTTTCCCTGGAAACAGGGCAGTCAGTTACCCCAGAAACAGGGCAGTCAGTTACCCTGGAAACTGGGCAGTCAGTTACCCTGGAAACAGGGCAGTCAGTTATCCCCGAAACAGGGTGATCAGTTACCCTGGAAACAGGGCAGACAGTTATCCCGGAAACTGGGCGATCAGATACCCTGGAAACAGGGCAGTCAGTTACCCCAGAAACAGGGCAGTCAGTTACCCTGGAAACTGGGCAGTCAGTTACCCTGGAAACAGGGCAGTCAGTTATCCCAGAAACAGGGTAGTCAGTTACCCTGGAAACTGGGCAGTCAGCTACCCTGGAAACAGGGCAGTCAGTTATCCCGGAAAAAGGGTGATCGGTTACCCTGGAAACTGGGCAGTCAGTTACCCTGGAAACAGGGCAGTCAGTTACACCGGAAACTGGGCAGTCAGTTCCCCTGGAAACAGGGTGGTCAGTTACCCTGGAAACAGGGTGGTCAGTTACCCCGGAAACAGTGTGATCAGTTATTCTGGAAACAGGGCGGTCAGTTACCCCGGAAACAGGGCAGTCAGTTACCCCGGAAACAGGGCGGTCAGTAACCCTGGAAACAGATTAGTCAGTTACCCAAGAAACAGGGTGATCAGTTATCCTGGAAACAGGGCAGTCAGTTACCCTGGAAACAGGGTGATCAGTTTCCCTGGAAACAGGGCAGTCAGTTATCCCGGAAACAGGGCAGTCAGTTACCCTGGAAACAGGGCAGTCAGTTATCCCGGAAACAGGGTGATCAGATACCCTGGAAACAGGGCAGTCAGTTACCCTGGAAACAGGGCAGTCAGTTATCCCGGAAACAGGGTGTTCAGATACCCTGGAAACAGGGCAGTCAGTTACCCCAGAAACAGGGCAGTCAGTTACCCTGGAAACAGGGCAGTCAGTTATCCCGGAAACAGGGCAGTCAGTTATCCCGGAAACAGGGTGATCAGTTTCCCTGGAAACAGGGCAGTCAGTTACCCTGGAAAAAGGGCAGTCAGTTATCCCAGAAACAGGGTGTTCAGATACCCTGGAAACAGGGCAGTCAGTTACCCCAGAAACAGGGCAGTCAGTTACCCTGGAAACAGGGCAGTCAGTTATCCCGGAAACAGGGCAGTCAGTTATCCCGGAAACAGGGTGATCAGTTTCCCTGGAAACAGGGCAGTCAGTTACCCTGGAAAAAGGGCAGACAGTTATCCCAGAAACAGGGTAGTCAGTTACCCTGGAAACTGGGCAGTCAGTGACCCTGGAAACAGGGCAGTCAGTTACCCTGGAAAGAGGGCAGTCTGTTATTCCGGAAACAGGGCAGTCGGTTATCCTGGAAACAGGGTGGTCAGTTCCCCTGGAAACAGGGTGGTCAGTTACCCTGGAAACAGGGCAGTCAGTTTCCCCGGAAACAGGGCGGTCAGTGACCCTGGAAACAGATTAGTCAGTTACGCCGGAAACAGGGTGATCAGTTACCCTGGAAACAGGGCAGTCAGTTACCCGGAAACAGGGTGATCAGTTACCCCGGAAACAGTGTGATCAGTTATTCTGGAAACAGGGCGGTCAGTTACCCCGGAAAAAGGGTGATCAGTTACCCTGGAAACAGGGTGATCAGTTACCCTGGAAACAGGGCAGTCAGTTACCCGGAAACAGGGTGATCAGTTACCCCGGAAACAGTGTGATCAGTTATTCTGGAAACAGGGCGGTCAGTTACCCCGGAAACAGGGCAGTCAGTTACCCCGGAAACAGGGCGGTCAGTAACCCTGGAAACAGATTAGTCAGTTACCCAAGAAACAGGGTGATCAGTTATCCTGGAAACAGGGCAGTCAGTTACCCTGGAAACAGGGTGATCAGTTTCCCTGGAAACAGGGCAGTCAGTTATCCCGGAAACAGGGCAGTCAGTTACCCTGGAAACAGGGCAGTCAGTTATCCCGGAAACAGGGTGATCAGATACCCTGGAAACAGGGCAGTCAGTTACCCTGGAAACAGGGCAGTCAGTTATCCCGGAAACAGGGTGTTCAGATACCCTGGAAACAGGGCAGTCAGTTACCCCAGAAACAGGGCAGTCAGTTACCCTGGAAACAGGGCAGTCAGATATCCCGGAAACAGGGCAGTCAGTTATCCCGGAAACAGGGTGATCAGTTTCCCTGGAAACAGGGCAGTCAGTTACCCTGGAAAAAGGGCAGTCAGTTATCCCAGAAACAGGGTAGTCAGTTACCCTGGAAACTGGGCAGTCAGTTACCCTGGAAACAGGGCAGTCAGTTACCCTGGAAAGAGGGCAGTCTGTTATTCCGGAAACAGGGCAGTCGGTTATCCTGGAAACAGGGTGGTCAGTTCCCCTGGAAACAGGGTGGTCAGTTACCCTGGAAACAGGGCAGTCAGTTTCCCCGGAAACAGGGCGGTCAGTGACCCTGGAAACAGATTAGTCAGTTACGCCGGAAACAGGGTGATCAGTTATCCTGGAAACAGGGCAGTCAGTTACTCTGGAAACAGGGCGGTCAGTTACCCCGGATACAGGGCAGTCAGTTACCCCGGAAAAAGGGTGATCAGTTACCCTGGAAACAGGGTGATCAGTTACCCTGGAAACAGGGCAGTCAGTTACCCGGAAACAGGGTGATCAGTTACCCCGGAAACAGGGAGATCAGTTACCCTGGAAACAGGGCAGTCAGTTATCCTGGAAATAGGGCGGTCAGTTACCCCGGAAACAGGGCATTCAGTTAACCTGGAAAAAGGGCAGTCAGTTATCCCGGAAACAGGGCGGTCAGTAACCCTGGAAACAGATTAGTCAGTTACCCCGAAAACAGGGTGATCAGTTATCCTGGAAACAGGGCGGTCAGTTAGCCTGGAAACAGGGCAGTCAGTTACCCCGGAAACAGGGCAGTCAGTTATCCCGGAACAGGGCAGTCAGTTAACCTGGAAACAGGGCGGTCAGTTACCCCGGAAACAGGGCAGTCTGTTACTCCGGAAACAGGGCAGTCAGTTACCCTGGAAACAGGGCAGTCAGTTATCCCGGAAACAGGGTGATCAGATACCCTGGAAACAGGGCAGTCAGTTACCCCAGAAACAGGGCAGTCAGTTACCCTGGAAACAGGGCAGTCAGTTATCCCGGAAACAGGGCAGTCAGTTACCCTGGAAACTGGGCAGTCAGTTACCCTGGAAACAGGGCAGTCAGTTATCCCAGAAACAGGGTAGTCAGTTACCCTGGAAACTGGGCAGTCAGCTACCCTGGAAACAGGGCAGTCAGTTATCCCGGAAAAAGGGTGATCGGTTACCCTGGAAACTGGGCAGTCAGTTACCCTGGAAACAGGGCAGTCAGTTACACCGGAAACTGGGCAGTCAGTTCCCCTGGAAACAGGGTGGTCAGTTACCCTGGAAACAGGGTGGTCAGTTACCCCGGAAACAGTGTGATCAGTTATTCTGGAAACAGGGCGGTCAGTTACCCCGGAAACAGGGCAGTCAGTTACCCCGGAAACAGGGCGGTCAGTAACCCTGGAAACAGATTAGTCAGTTACCCAAGAAACAGGGTGATCAGTTATCCTGGAAACAGGGCAGTCAGTTACCCTGGAAACAGGGTGATCAGTTTCCCTGGAAACAGGGCAGTCAGTTATCCCGGAAACAGGGCAGTCAGTTACCCTGGAAACAGGGCAGTCAGTTATCCCGGAAACAGGGTGATCAGATACCCTGGAAACAGGGCAGTCAGTTACCCTGGAAACAGGGCAGTCAGTTATCCCGGAAACAGGGTGTTCAGATACCCTGGAAACAGGGCAGTCAGTTACCCCAGAAACAGGGCAGTCAGTTACCCTGGAAACAGGGCAGTCAGTTATCCCGGAAACAGGGCAGTCAGTTATCCCGGAAACAGGGTGATCAGTTTCCCTGGAAACAGGGCAGTCAGTTACCCTGGAAAAAGGGCAGTCAGTTATCCCAGAAACAGGGTGTTCAGATACCCTGGAAACAGGGCAGTCAGTTACCCCAGAAACAGGGCAGTCAGTTACCCTGGAAACAGGGCAGTCAGTTATCCCGGAAACAGGGCAGTCAGTTATCCCGGAAACAGGGTGATCAGTTTCCCTGGAAACAGGGCAGTCAGTTACCCTGGAAAAAGGGCAGACAGTTATCCCAGAAACAGGGTAGTCAGTTACCCTGGAAACTGGGCAGTCAGTGACCCTGGAAACAGGGCAGTCAGTTACCCTGGAAAGAGGGCAGTCTGTTATTCCGGAAACAGGGCAGTCGGTTATCCTGGAAACAGGGTGGTCAGTTCCCCTGGAAACAGGGTGGTCAGTTACCCTGGAAACAGGGCAGTCAGTTTCCCCGGAAACAGGGCGGTCAGTGACCCTGGAAACAGATTAGTCAGTTACGCCGGAAACAGGGTGATCAGTTACCCTGGAAACAGGGCAGTCAGTTACCCGGAAACAGGGTGATCAGTTACCCCGGAAACAGTGTGATCAGTTATTCTGGAAACAGGGCGGTCAGTTACCCCGGAAAAAGGGTGATCAGTTACCCTGGAAACAGGGTGATCAGTTACCCTGGAAACAGGGCAGTCAGTTACCCGGAAACAGGGTGATCAGTTACCCCGGAAACAGTGTGATCAGTTATTCTGGAAACAGGGCAGTCAGTTACCCCGGAAACAGGGCAGTCAGTTACCCCGGAAACAGGGCGGTCAGTAACCCTGGAAACAGATTAGTCAGTTACCCAAGAAACAGGGTGATCAGTTATCCTGGAAACAGGGCAGTCAGTTACCCTGGAAACAGGGTGATCAGTTTCCCTGGAAACAGGGCAGTCAGTTATCCCGGAAACAGGGCAGTCAGTTACCCTGGAAACAGGGCAGTCAGTTATCCCGGAAACAGGGTGATCAGATACCCTGGAAACAGGGCAGTCAGTTACCCTGGAAACAGGGCAGTCAGTTATCCCGGAAACAGGGTGTTCAGATACCCTGGAAACAGGGCAGTCAGTTACCCCAGAAACAGGGCAGTCAGTTACCCTGGAAACAGGGCAGTCAGATATCCCGGAAACAGGGCAGTCAGTTATCCCGGAAACAGGGTGATCAGTTTCCCTGGAAACAGGGCAGTCAGTTACCCTGGAAAAAGGGCAGTCAGTTATCCCAGAAACAGGGTAGTCAGTTACCCTGGAAACTGGGCAGTCAGTTACCCTGGAAACAGGGCAGTCAGTTACCCTGGAAAGAGGGCAGTCTGTTATTCCGGAAACAGGGCAGTCGGTTATCCTGGAAACAGGGTGGTCAGTTCCCCTGGAAACAGGGTGGTCAGTTACCCTGGAAACAGGGCAGTCAGTTTCCCCGGAAACAGGGCGGTCAGTGACCCTGGAAACAGATTAGTCAGTTACGCCGGAAACAGGGTGATCAGTTATCCTGGAAACAGGGCAGTCAGTTACTCTGGAAACAGGGCGGTCAGTTACCCCAGATACAGGGCAGTCAGTTACCCTGGAAAAAGGGTGATCAGTTACCCTGGAAACAGGGTGATCAGTTACCCTGGAAACAGGGCAGTCAGTTACCCGGAAACAGGGTGATCAGTAACCCCGGAAACAGGGAGATCAGTTACCCTGGAAACAGGGCAGTCAGTTATCCTGGAAATAGGGCGGTCAGTTACCCCGGAAACAGGGCATTCAGTTACCCCGGAAACAGGGCAGTCATTTACCCCGGAAACAGGGCGGTCAGTAACCCTGGAAACAGATTAGTCAGTTACCCCGAAAACAGAGTGATCAGTTATCCTGGAAACAGGGCGGTCAGTTAGCCTGGAAACAGGGCAGTCAGTTACCCCGGAAACAGGGCAGTCAGTTATCCCGGAACAGGGCAGTCAGTTAACCTGGAAACAGGGCGGTCAGTTACCCCGGAAACAGGGCAGTCTGTTACTCCGGAAACAGGGCAGTCAGTTACCCTGGAAACAGGGCAGTCAGTTATCCCGGAAACAGGGTGATCAGATACCCTGGAAACAGGGCAGTCAGTTACCCCAGAAACAGGGCAGTCAGTTACCCTGGAAACAGGGCAATCAGTTATCCCGGAAACAGGGCAGTCAGTTATCCCGGAAACATGGTGATCTGTTTCCCTGGAAACAGGGCAGTCAGTTACCCCAGAAACAGGGCAGTCAGTTACCCTGGAAACTGGGCAGTCAGTTACCCTGGAAACAGGGCAGTCAGTTATCCCCGAAACAGGGTGATCAGTTACCCTGGAAACAGGGCAGACAGTTATCCCGGAAACAGGGCGATCAGATACCCTGGAAACAGGGCAGTCAGTTATCCCAGAAACAGGGCAGTCAGTTACCCTGGAAACTGGGCAGTCAGTTACCCTGGAAACAGGGCAGTCAGTTATCCCAGAAACAGGGTAGTCAGTTACCCTGGAAACTGGGCAGTCAGCTACCCTGGAAACAGGGCAGTCAGTTATCCCGGAAAAAGGGTGATCGGTTACCCTGGAAACAGGGCAGTCAGTTACCCTGGAAACAGGGCAGTCAGTTACACCGGAAACTGGGCAGTCAGTTCCCCTGGAAACAGGGTGATCAGTTTCCCTGGAAACAGGGCAGTCAGTTATCCCGGAAACAGGGCAGTCAGTTACCCTGGAAACAGGGCAGTCAGATATCCCGGAAACAGGGTGATCAGATACCCTGGAAACAGGGCAGTCAGTTACCCTGGAAACAGGGCAGTCAGTTATCCCGGAAACAGGGTGTTCAGATACCCCGGAAACTGGGCAGTCAGTTACCCTGGAAACAGGGTGATTAGTTACCCTGGAAACTGGGCAGTCAGTTACCCTGGAAACAGGGCGGTCAGTAAACCTGGAAACAGATTAGTCAGTTGCCCCGAAAACTGGGTGATCAGTTATCCTGGAAACAGGGCAGTCAGTTAGCCTGGAAACAGGGCAGTCAGTTACCCCGGAAACAGGGCAGTCATTTACCCCGGAAACAGGGCGGTCAGTAACCCTGGAAACAGATTAGTCAGTTACCCCGAAAACAGAGTGATCAGTTATCCTGGAAACAGGGCGGTCAGTTAGCCTGGAAACAGGGCAGTCAGTTACCCCGGAAACAGGGCAGTCAGTTATCCCGGAACAGGGCAGTCAGTTAACCTGGAAACAGGGCGGTCAGTTACCCCGGAAACAGGGCAGTCTGTTACTCCGGAAACAGGGCAGTCAGTTACCCTGGAAACAGGGCAGTCAGTTATCCCGGAAACAGGGTGATCAGATACCCTGGAAACAGGGCAGTCAGTTACCCCAGAAACAGGGCAGTCAGTTACCCTGGAAACAGGGCAGTCAGTTATCCCGGAAACAGGGCAGTCAGTTATCCCGGAAACATGGTGATCAGTTTCCCTGGAAACAGGGCAGTCAGTTACCCCAGAAACAGGGCAGTCAGTTACCCTGGAAACTGGGCAGTCAGTTACCCTGGAAACAGGGCAGTCAGTTATCCCCGAAACAGGGTGATCAGTTACCCTGGAAACAGGGCAGACAGTTATCCCGGAAACTGGGCGATCAGATACCCTGGAAACAGGGCAGTCAGTTACCCCAGAAACAGGGCAGTCAGTTACCCTGGAAACTGGGCAGTCAGTTACCCTGGAAACAGGGCAGTCAGTTATCCCAGAAACAGGGTAGTCAGTTACCCTGGAAACTGGGCAGTCAGCTACCCTGGAAACAGGGCAGTCAGTTATCCCGGAAAAAGGGTGATCGGTTACCCTGGAAACTGGGCAGTCAGTTACCCTGGAAACAGGGCAGTCAGTTACACCGGAAACTGGGCAGTCAGTTCCCCTGGAAACAGGGTGGTCAGTTACCCTGGAAACAGGGTGGTCAGTTACCCCGGAAACAGTGTGATCAGTTATTCTGGAAACAGGGCGGTCAGTTACCCCGGAAACAGGGCAGTCAGTTACCCCGGAAACAGGGCGGTCAGTAACCCTGGAAACAGATTAGTCAGTTACCCAAGAAACAGGGTGATCAGTTATCCTGGAAACAGGGCAGTCAGTTACCCTGGAAACAGGGTGATCAGTTTCCCTGGAAACAGGGCAGTCAGTTATCCCGGAAACAGGGCAGTCAGTTACCCTGGAAACAGGGCAGTCAGTTATCCCGGAAACAGGGTGATCAGATACCCTGGAAACAGGGCAGTCAGTTACCCTGGAAACAGGGCAGTCAGTTATCCCGGAAACAGGGTGTTCAGATACCCTGGAAACAGGGCAGTCAGTTACCCCAGAAACAGGGCAGTCAGTTACCCTGGAAACAGGGCAGTCAGTTATCCCGGAAACAGGGCAGTCAGTTATCCCGGAAACAGGGTGATCAGTTTCCCTGGAAACAGGGCAGTCAGTTACCCTGGAAAAAGGGCAGTCAGTTATCCCAGAAACAGGGTGTTCAGATACCCTGGAAACAGGGCAGTCAGTTACCCCAGAAACAGGGCAGTCAGTTACCCTGGAAACAGGGCAGTCAGTTATCCCGGAAACAGGGCAGTCAGTTATCCCGGAAACAGGGTGATCAGTTTCCCTGGAAACAGGGCAGTCAGTTACCCTGGAAAAAGGGCAGACAGTTATCCCAGAAACAGGGTAGTCAGTTACCCTGGAAACTGGGCAGTCAGTGACCCTGGAAACAGGGCAGTCAGTTACCCTGGAAAGAGGGCAGTCTGTTATTCCGGAAACAGGGCAGTCGGTTATCCTGGAAACAGGGTGGTCAGTTCCCCTGGAAACAGGGTGGTCAGTTACCCTGGAAACAGGGCAGTCAGTTTCCCCGGAAACAGGGCGGTCAGTGACCCTGGAAACAGATTAGTCAGTTACGCCGGAAACAGGGTGATCAGTTACCCTGGAAACAGGGCAGTCAGTTACCCGGAAACAGGGTGATCAGTTACCCCGGAAACAGTGTGATCAGTTATTCTGGAAACAGGGCGGTCAGTTACCCCGGAAAAAGGGTGATCAGTTACCCTGGAAACAGGGTGATCAGTTACCCTGGAAACAGGGCAGTCAGTTACCCGGAAACAGGGTGATCAGTTACCCCGGAAACAGTGTGATCAGTTATTCTGGAAACAGGGCGGTCAGTTACCCCGGAAACAGGGCAGTCAGTTACCCCGGAAACAGGGCGGTCAGTAACCCTGGAAACAGATTAGTCAGTTACCCAAGAAACAGGGTGATCAGTTATCCTGGAAACAGGGCAGTCAGTTACCCTGGAAACAGGGTGATCAGTTTCCCTGGAAACAGGGCAGTCAGTTATCCCGGAAACAGGGCAGTCAGTTACCCTGGAAACAGGGCAGTCAGTTATCCCGGAAACAGGGTGATCAGATACCCTGGAAACAGGGCAGTCAGTTACCCTGGAAACAGGGCAGTCAGTTATCCCGGAAACAGGGTGTTCAGATACCCTGGAAACAGGGCAGTCAGTTACCCCAGAAACAGGGCAGTCAGTTACCCTGGAAACAGGGCAGTCAGTTATCCCAGAAACAGGGCAGTCAGTTATCCCGGAAACAGGGTGATCAGTTTCCCTGGAAACAGGGCAGTCAGTTACCCTGGAAAAAGGGCAGTCAGTTATCCCAGAAACAGGGTAGTCAGTTACCCTGGAAACTGGGCAGTCAGTTACCCTGGAAACAGGGCAGTCAGTTACCCTGGAAAGAGGGCAGTCTGTTATTCCGGAAACAGGGCAGTCGGTTATCCTGGAAACAGGGTGGTCAGTTCCCCTGGAAACAGGGTGGTCAGTTACCCTGGAAACAGGGCAGTCAGTTTCCCCGGAAACAGGGCGGTCAGTGACCCTGGAAACAGATTAGTCAGTTACGCCGGAAACAGGGTGATCAGTTATCCTGGAAACAGGGCAGTCAGTTACTCTGGAAACAGGGCGGTCAGTTACCCCGGATACAGGGCAGTCAGTTACCCCGGAAAAAGGGTGATCAGTTACCCTGGAAACAGGGTGATCAGTTACCCTGGAAACAGGGCAGTCAGTTACCCGGAAACAGGGTGATCAGTTACCCCGGAAACAGGGTGATCAGTTACCCTGGAAACAGGGAGATCAGTTACCCTGGAAACAGGGCAGTCAGTTACCCCGGAAACAGGGCATTCAGTTAACCTGGAAAAAGGGCAGTCAGTTATCCCGGAAACATGGCGGACAGTTACCCCGGAAACAGAGCGGTCGGTTATCCCGGAAACAGGGTGATCAGTTACCCTGGAAACAGGGCAGTCAGTTATCCTGGAAACAGGGCAGTCAGTTATCCCGTAAACAGGGTGATCAGTTACCCTGGAAACTGGGCAGTCAGTTACCCTGGAAATAGGGCAGTCAGTTTTCCCGGAAAAAGGGCAGTCAGTTGCCCTGGAAACTGGGCAGTCAGTTACCCTGGAAACAGGGCAGTCAGTTATCCCGGACACAGAGTGATCAGTTACCCTTAAAACAGGGCAGAATGTTATCCCGGAAACAGGGCAGTCAGTTATCCCGGAAAAAGGGTGATCAGTTACCCTGGAAACTGGGCACTCAGTTACTCTGGAAACAGGGCAGTCAGTTACCCCGGAAACTGGGCAGTCAGTTCCCGTGGAAACAGGGCAGTCAGTCACCCTGGAAACAGGTTAGTCAGTTACGCCGGAAACAGGGTGATCAGTTACCCCGGAAGCAGGGCAGTCAGATCACCTGGAAACAGGGCAGTCAGTTACCCTGGAAACAGGGCAGTCAGTTATCCCGGAAACAGGGAGATCAGTTACCCCGGAAACAGGGCAGTCAGTTACCCTGGAAACAGGGCAGTCAGTTATCCTGGAAACAGGGCAGTCAGTTACCCTGGAAACAGGGCAGTCGGTTATCCTGGCAACAGGGTGGTCAGTTACCCTGGAAACAGGGTGGTCAGTTACCCTGGAAACAGGGCAGTCAGTTTCCCCGGAAACAGGGCGGTCAGAAACCCTGGAAACCGATTAGTCAGTTACGCCGGAAACAGGGTGATCAGTTATCCTGGAAACAGGGCAGTCAGTTACTCTGGAAACAGGGCGGTCAGTTACCCCGGATACAGGGCAGTCAGTTACCCCGGAAACAGGGCAGTCAGTTACCCTGGAAACAGGGCAGTCAGTTATCCCGGAAACAGGGCAGTCAGTTATCCCGGAAACAGGGTGATCAGATCCCCTCGAAACAGGGCAGTCAGTTACCCCGGAAAGAGGGCAGTCAGTTACCCTGGAAACAGGGCAGTCAGTTATCCCGGAAACAGGGCAGTCAGTTATACTGGAAACAGGGTGATCAGTTACCCTGGAAACTGGGCAGTCAGTTACCCTGGAAACAGGGCAGTCAGTTACCCCGGAAACAGGGCAGTCAGTTACCCTGGAAACTGGGCAGTCAGTTACCCTGGAAACAGGGCAGACAGTTATCCCGGAAAAAGGTTGATCAGTTACCCTGGAAACAGGGCAGTCAGTTACCCCGGAAACAGGGCAGTCAGTTCACCTGGAAACAGGCAGTCAGTTACCCTTGAAACAGTGCAGTCAGTTATCCCGGAAACAGGGCAGTCAGTTAGCCTGGAAACAGGGCAGTCAGTTACCCCGGAAACAGGGCAGTCAGTTACCCTGGAAACAGGGCAGTCAGTTATCCCGGAAACAGGGCTGTCAGTTATACCGGAAACAGGGTGATCAGTTACCCTGAAACAGGGCAGTCTGTTACCCCGGAAACAGGGCAGTCAGTTACCCTGGAAAGAGGGCAGTCAGTTATCCCGCAAACAGGGCAGTCAGTTATCCCGGAAACAGGGTGATCAGTTACCCTGGAAACTTGGCAGTCAGTTACCCTGGAAACAGGGTGATTAGTTACCCTGGAAACTGGGCAGTCAGTTACCCGGAAACAGGGTGATCAGTTACCCCGGAAACAGTGTGATCAGTTATTCTGGAAACAGGGCGGTCAGTTACCCCGGAAACAGGGCAGTCAGTTACCCCGGAAAAAGGGTGATCAGTTACCCTGGAAACAGGGTGATCAGTTACCCTGGAAACAGGGCAGTCAGTTACCCGGAAACAGGGTGATCAGTTACCCCGGAAACAGTGTGATCAGTTATTCTGGAAACAGGGCGGTCAGTTACCCCGGAAACAGGGCAGTCAGTTACCCCGGAAACAGGGCGGTCAGTAACCCTGGAAACAGATTAGTCAGTTACCCAAGAAACAGGGTGATCAGTTATCCTGGAAACAGGGCAGTCAGTTACCCTGGAAACAGGGTTATCAGTTTCCCTGGAAACAGGGCAGTCAGTTATCCCGGAAACAGGTCAGTCAGTTACCCTGGAAACAGGGCAGTCAGTTATCCCGGAAACAGGGTGATCAGATACCCTGGAAACAGGGCAGTCAGTTACCCTGGAAACAGGGCAGTCAGTTATCCCGGAAACAGGGTGTTCAGATACCCTGGAAACAGGGCAGTCAGTTACCCCAGAAACAGGGCAGTCAGTTACCCTGGAAACAGGGCAGTCAGTTATCCCGGAAACAGGGCAGTCAGTTATCCCGGAAACAGGGTGATCAGTTTCCCTGGAAACAGGGCAGTCAGTTACCCTGGAAAAAGGGCAGTCAGTTATCCCAGAAACAGGGTAGTCAGTTACCCTGGAAACTGGGCAGTCAGTTACCCTGGAAACAGGGCAGTCAGTTACCCTGGAAAGAGGGCAGTCTGTTATTCCGGAAACAGGGCAGTCGGTTATCCTGGAAACAGGGTGGTCAGTTCCCCTGGAAACAGGGTGGTCAGTTACCCTGGAAACAGGGCAGTCAGTTTCCCCGGAAACAGGGCGGTCAGTGACCCTGGAAACAGATTAGTCAGTTACGCCGGAAACAGGGTGATCAGTTATCCTGGAAACAGGGCAGTCAGTTACTCTGGAAACAGGGCGGTCAGTTACCCCGGATACAGGGCAGTCAGTTACCCCGGAAAAAGGGTGATCAGTTACCCTGGAAACAGGGTGATCAGTTACCCTGGAAACAGGGCAGTCAGTTACCCGGAAACAGGGTGAACAGTTACCCCGGAAACAGGGAGATCAGTTACCCTGGAAACAGGGCAGTCAGTTATCCTGGAAATAGGGCAGTCAGTTACCCCGGAAACAGGGCATTCAGTTAACCTGGAAAAAGGGCAGTCAGTTATCCCGGAAACATGGCGGACAGTTACCCCGGAAACAGAGCGGTCGGTTATCCCGGAAACAGGGTGATCAGTTACCCTGGAAACAGGGCAGTCAGTTAGCCTGGAAACAGGGCAGTCAGTTACCCCGGAAACAGGGCAGTCATTTACCCCGGAAACAGGGCGGTCAGTAACCCTGGAAACAGATTAGTCAGTTACCCCGAAAACAGGGTGATCAGTTATCCTGGAAACAGGGCAGTCAGTTAGCCTGGAAACAGGGCAGTCAGTTACCCCGGAAACAGGGCAGTCAGTTATCCCGGAAACAGGGCAGTCAGTTAACCTGGAAACAGGGCGGTCAGTTACCCCGGAAACAGGGCAGTCAGTTACTCCGGAAACAGGGCAGTCAGTTACCCTGGAAACAGGGCAGTCAGTTATCCCGGAAACAGGGTGATCAGTTACCCTGGAAACTGGGCAGTCAGTTACCCTGGAAATAGGGCAGTCAGTTTTCCCGGAAAAAGGGCAGTCAGTTGCCCTGGAAACTGGGCAGTCAGTTACCCTGGAAACAGGGCAGTCAGTTATCCCGGACACAGAGTGATCAGTTACCCTTAAAACAGGGCAGAATGTTATCCCGGAAACAGGGCAGTCAGTTATCCCGGAAAAAGGGTGATCAGTTACCCTGGAAACTGGGCACTCAGTTACCCTGGAAACAGGGCAGTCAGTTACCCCGGAAACTGGGCAGTCAGTTCCCGTGGAAACAGGGCAGTCAGTCACCCTGGAAACAGGTTAGTCAGTTACGCCGGAAACAGGGTGATCAGTTACCCCGGAAGCAGGGCAGTCAGATCACCTGGAAACAGGGCAGTCAGTTACCCTGGAAACAGGGCAGTCAGTTATCCCGGAAACAGGGAGATCAGTTACCCCGGAAACAGGGCAGTCAGTTACCCTGGAAACAGGGCAGTCAGTTATCCTGGAAACAGGGCAGTCAGTTACCCTGGAAACAGGGCAGTCGGTTATCCTGGAAACAGGGTGGTCAGTTACCCTGGAAACAGGGTGGTCAGTTACCCTGGAAACAGGGCAGTCAGTTTCCCCGGAAACAGGGCGGTCAGAAACCCTGGAAACCGATTAGTCAGTTACGCCGGAAACAGGGTGATCAGTTATCCTGGAAACAGGGCAGTCAGTTACTTTGGAAACAGGGCGGTCAGTTACCCCGGATACAGGGCAGTCAGTTACCCCGGAAACAGGGCAGTCAGTTACCCTGGAAACAGGGCAGTCAGTTATCCCGGAAACAGGGCAGTCAGTTATCCCGGAAACAGGGTGATCAGATCCCCTCGAAACAGGGCAGTCAGTTACCCCGGAAAGAGGGCAGTCAGTTACCCTGGAAACAGGGCAGTCAGATATCCCGGAAACAGGGCAGTCAGTTATCCCGGAAACAGGGTGATCAGTTACCCTGGAAACTGGGCAGTCAGTTACCCTGGAAACAGGGCAGTCAGTTACCCCGGAAACAGGGCAGTCAGTTACCCTGGAAACTGGGCAGTCAGTTACCCTGGAAACAGGGCAGACAGTTATCCCGGAAAAATGTTGATCAGTTACCCTGGAAACAGGGCAGTCAGTTACCCCGGAAACAGGGCAGTCAGTTCACCTGGAAACAGGCAGTCAGTTACCCTTGAAACAGTGCAGTCAGTTATCCCGGAAACAGGGCAGTCAGTTATCCTGGAAACAGGGCAGTCAGTTACCCCGGAAACAGGGCAGTCAGTTACCCTGGAAACAGGGCAGTCAGTTATCCCGGAAACAGGGCTGTCAGTTATACCGGAAACAGGGTGATCAGTTACCCTGAAACAGGGCAGTCTGTTACCCCGGAAACAGGGCAGTCAGTTACCCTGGAAAGAGGGCAGTCAGTTATCCCGCAAACAGGGCAGTCAGTTATCCCGGAAACAGGGTGATCAGTTACCCTGGAAACTTGGCAGTCAGTTACCCTGGAAACAGGGTGATTAGTTACCCTGGAAACTGGGCAGTCAGTTACCCTGGAAACAGGGCGGTCAGTAACCCTGGAAACAGATTTGTCAGTTCCCCCGAAAACAGGGTGATCAGTTATCCCGGAAACAGGGCAATCAGTTAGCCTGGAAACAGGGCAGTCAGTTACCCCGGAAAGAGGGCAGTCAGTTACCCTGGAAACAGGGCAGTCAGTTATCCCGTAAACAGGGCAGTCAGTTATCCCGGAAACAGGGTGATCACTTACCCTGGAAACTGGGCAGCCAGTTACCCTGGAAACAGGGTGATTAGTTACCCTGGAAACTGGGCAGTCAGTTACCCCGGAAACAGGGCGGTCAGTTACCCCGAAAACTGGGTGATCAGTTATCCTGGAAACAGGGCAGTCAGTTAGCCTGGAAACAGGGCAGTCAGTTACCCCGGAAACAGGGCAGTCATTTACCCCGGAAACAGGGCGGTCAGTAACCCTGGAAACAGATTAGTCAGTTACCCCGAAAACAGGGTGATCAGTTATCCTGGAAACAGGGCGGTCAGTTAGCCTGGAAACAGGGCAGTCAGTTACCCCGGAAACAGGGCAGTCAGTTATCCCGGAAACAGGGCAGTCAGTTAACCTGGAAACAGGGCGGTCAGTTACCCCGGAAACAGGGCAGTCAGTTACTCCGGAAACAGGGCAGTCAGTTACCCTGGAAACAGGGCAGTCAGTTATCCCAGAAACAGGGTGATCAGATACCCTGGAAACAGGGCAGTCAGTTACCCCAGAAACAGGGCAGTCAGTTACCCTGGAAACAGGGCAGTCAGTTATCCCGGAAACAGGGCAGTCAGTTATCCCTGAAACAGGGTGATCAGTTTCCCTGGAAACAGGGCGGTCAGTTACCCCAGAAACAGGGCAGTCAGTTACCCTGGAAACTGGGCAGTCAGTTACCCTGGAAACAGGGCAGTCAGTTATCCCCGAAACAGGGTGATCAGTTACCCTGGAAACAGAGCAGACAGTTATCCCGGAAACAGGGTGATCAGATACCCTGGAAACAGGGCAGTCAGTTACCCCAGAAACAGGGCAGTCAGTTACCCTGGAAACTGGGCAGTCTGTTACCCTGGAAACAGGGCAGTCAGTTATCCCAGAAACAGGGCAGTCAGTTACCCTGGAAACTGGGCAGTCAGTTACCCCGGAAACAGGGCAGTCATTTACCCCGGAAACAGGGCGGTCAGTAACCCTGGAAACAGATTAGTCAGTTACTCCGAAAACAGGGTGATCAGTTATCCTGGAAACAGGGCAGTCAGTTAGCCTGGAAACAGGGCAGTCAGTTACCCCGGAAACAGGGCAGTCAGTTATCCCGGAAACAGGGCAGTCAGTTACCCTGGAAACAGGGCAGTCAGTTATCCCGGAAACAGGGCAGTCAGTTACTCCGGAAACAGGGCAGTCAGTTCCCCTGGAAACAGGGCAGTCAGTTATCCCGGAAACAGGGTGATCAGATACCCTGGAAACAGGGCAGTCAGTTACCCCAGAAACAGGGCAGTCAGTTACCCTGGAAACAGGGCAGTCAGTTATCCCGGAAACAGGGCAGTCAGTTATCCCGGAAACAGGGTGATCAGTTTCCCTGGAAACAGGGCAGTCAGTTACCCTGGAAAAAGGGCAGTCAGTTATCCCAGAAACAGGGTAGTCAGTTACCCTGGAAACTGGGCAGTCAGTTACCCTGGAAACAGGGCAGTCAGTTACCCTGGAAAGAGGGCAGTCTGTTATTCCGGAAACAGGGCAGTCAGTTACCCCGGAAACAGGGCGGTCAGTTGCCCTGGAAACAGGGTGATCAGTTACACAGGAAACAGGGAGATCAGTTACCCTGGAAACTGGGCAGTCAGTTACCCCGGAAATAGGGTGATCAGTTACCCTTGAAACAGGGTGATCAGTTACCCTGGAAACAGGGCAGTCAGTTACCCGGAAACAGGGTGATCAGTTACCCCGGAAACAGGGAGATCAGTTACCCTGGTAATAGGGCGGTCAGTTACCCCGGAAACAGGGCATTCAGTTAACCTGGAAAAAGGGCAGTCAGTTATCCCGGAAACAGGGCGGACAGTTACCCCGGAAACAGAGCGGTCGGTTATCCCGGAAACAGGGTGATCAGTTACCCTGGAAACAGGGCAGTCAGTTATCCTGGAAACAGGGCAGTCAGTTATCCCGTAAACTGGGCAGTCAGTTATCCCGGAAACAGGGTTATCAGTTACCCTGGAAACTGGGCAGTCAGTTACCCTGGAAATAGGGCAGTCAGTTATCCCGGAAAAAGGGCAGTCAGTTACCCTGGAAACTGGGCAGTCAGTTACCCTGGAAACAGGGCAGTCAGTTATCCCGGAAACAGGGTGATCAGTTACCCTTAAAACAGGGCAGAATGTTATCCCGGAAACAGGGCAGTCAGTTATCCCGGAAAAAGGGTGATCAGTTACCCTGGAAACTGGGCACTCAGTTACCCTGGAAACAGGGCTGTCAGTTACCCCGGAAACTGGGCAGTCAGTTCCCGTGGAAACAGGGCAGTCAGTCACCCTGGAAACAGGTTAGTCAGTTACGCCGGAAACAGGGTGATCAGTTACCCCGGAAGCAGGGCAGTCAGATCACCTGGAAACAGGGCAGTCAGTTACCCTGGAAACAGGGCAGTCAGTTATCCTGAGAACAGGGCGGTCAGTTACCCCGGAAACAGGGAGATCAGTTACCCCGGAAACAGGGCAGTCAGTTACCCTGGAAACAGGGCAGTCAGTTATCCTGGAAACAGGGCAGTCAGTTACCCTGGAAACAGGGCAGTCGGTTATCCTGGAAACAGGGTGGTCAGTTACCCTGGAAACAGGGTGGTCAGTTACCCTGGAAACAGGGCAGTCAGTTTCCCCGGAAACAGGGCGGTCAGTAACCCTGGAAACAGATTCGTCAGTTACGCCGGAAACAGGGTGATCAGTTATCCTGGAAACAGGGCAGTCAGTTACTCTGGAAACAGGGCGGTCAGTTACCCCGGATACAGGGCAGTCAGTTACCCCGGAAACAGGGCAGTCAGTTACCCTGGAAACAGGGTGGTCAGTTACCCTGGAAACAGGGCAGTCAGTTACCCTGGAAACAGGGCAGTCAGTTATCCCGGAAACAGGGCAGTCAGTTATCCCGGAAACAGGGTGATCAGATCCCCTGGAAACAGGGCAGTCAGTTACCCCGGAAAGAGGGCAGTCAGTTACCCTGGAAACAGGGCAGTCAGTTATCCCGGAAACAGGGCAGTCAGTTATCCCAGAAACAGGGTGATCAGTTACCCTGGAAACTGGGCAGTCAGTTACCCTGGAAACAGGGCAGTCAGTTACCCCGGAAACAGGGCAGTCAGTTACCCTGGAAACTGGGCAGTCAGTTACCCTGGAAACAGGGCAGACAGTTATCCCGGAAAAAGGTTGATCAGTTACCCTGGAAACAGGGCAGTCAGTTACCCTGGAAACAGGGCAGTCAGTTCACCTGGAAACAGGCAGTCAGTTACCCTTGAAACAGTGCAGTCAGTTATCCCGGAAACAGGGCAGTCAGTTATCCTGGAAACAGGGCAGTCAGTTACCCCGGAAACAGGGCAGTCAGTTACCCTGGAAAGAGGGCAGTCAGTTATCCCAGAAACAGGGCTGTCAGTTATCCCGGAAACAGGGTGATCAGTTACCCTGGAAACTTGGCAGTCAGTTACCCTCGAAACAGGGTGATCAGTTACCCTGAAACAGGGCAGTCTGTTACCCCGGAAACAGGGCAGTCAGTTACCCTGGAAAGAGGGCAGTCAGTTATCCCGCAAACAGGGCAGTCAGTTATCCCGGAAACAGGGTGATCAGTTACCCTGGAAACTTGGCAGTCAGTTACCCTGGAAACAGGGTGATTAGTTACCCTGGAAACTGGGCAGTCAGTTACCCTGGAAACAGATTTGTCAGTTACCCCGAAAACAGGGTGATCAGTTATCCTGGAAACAGGGCAGTCAGTTAGCCTGGAAACAGGGTAGTCAGTTACCCCGGAAAGAGGGCAGTCAGTTACCCTGGAAACAGGGCAGTCAGTTATCCCGGAAACAGGGCAGTCAGTTATCCCGGAAACAGTGTGATCACTTACCCCGGAAACAGGGCGGTCAGTAACCCTGGAAACAGATTAGTCAGTTACCCCGAAAACTGGGTGATCAGTTATCCTGGAAACAGGGCAGTCAGTTAGCCTGGAAACAGGGCAGTCAGTTACCCCGGAAACAGGGCAGTCATTTACCCCGGAAACAGGGCGGTCAGTAACCCTGGAAACAGATTAGTCAGTTACCCCGAAAACAGGGTGATCAGTTATCCTGGAAACAGGGCGGTCAGTTAGCCTGGAAACAGGGCAGTCAGTTATCCCGGAAACAGGGCAGTCAGTTAACCTGGAAACAGGGCGGTCAGTTACCCCGGAAACAGGGCAGTCAGTTTCTCCGGAAACAGGGCAGTCATTTACCCTGGAAACAGGGCAGTCAGTTATCCCAGAAACAGGGTGATCAGATACCCTGGAAACAGGGCAGTCAGTTACCCCAGGAACAGGGCAGTCAGTTACCCTGGAAACAGGGCAGTCAGTTATCCCGGAAACAGGGCAGTCAGTTATCCCTGAAACAGGGTGATCAGTTTCCCTGGAAACAGGGCAGTCAGTTACCCCAGAAACAGGGCAGTCAGTTACCCTGGAAACTGGGCAGTCAGTTACCCTGGAAACAGGGCAGTCAGTTATCCCCGAAACAGGGTGATCAGTTACCCTGGAAACAGGGCAGACAGTTATCCCGGAAACAGGGTGATCAGATACCCTGGAAACAGGGCAGTCAGTTACCCCAGAAACAGGGCAGTCAGTTACCCTGGAAACTGGGCAGTCTGTTACCCTGGAAACAGTGCAGTCAGTTATCCCAGAAACAGGGCAGTCAGTTACCCTGGAAACTGGGCAGTCAGTTACCCTGGAAACAGGGCAGTCATTTACCCCGGAAACAGGGCGGTCAGTAACCCTGGAAACAGATTAGTCAGTTACTCCGAAAACACGGTGATCAGTTATCCTGGAAACAGGGCAGTCAGTTAGCCTGGAAACAGGGCGGTCAGTAACCCTGGAAACAGATTAGTCAGTTACCCTGAAAACAGGGTGATCAGTTATCCTGGAAACAGGGCGGTCAGTTAGCCTGGAAACAGGGCAGTCAGTTATCCCGGAAACAGGGCAGTCAGTTAACCTGGAAACAGGGCGGTCAGTTACCCCGGAAACAGGGCAGTCAGTTACTCCGGAAACAGGGCAGTCAGTTACCCTGGAAACAGGGCAGTCAGTTATCCCAGAAACAGGGTGATCAGATACCCTGGAAACAGGGCAGTCAGTTACCCCAGAAACAGGGCAGTCAGTTACCCTGGAAACAGGGCAGTCAGTTATCCCGGAAACAGGGCAGTCAGTTATCCCTGAAACAGGGTGATCAGTTTCCCTGGAAACAGGGCAGTCAGTTACCCCAGAAACAGGGCAGTCAGTTACCCTGGAAACTGGGCAGTCAGTTACCCTGGAAACAGGGCAGTCAGTTATCCCCGAAACAGGGTGATCAGTTACCCTGGAAACAGGGCAGACAGTTATCCAGGAAACAGGGTGATCAGATACCCTGGAGACAGGGCAGTCAGTTACCCCAGAAACAGGGCAGTCAGTTACCCTGGAAACTGGGCAGTCTGTTACCCTGGAAACAGTGCAGTCAGTTATCCCAGAAACAGGGCAGTCAGTTACCCTGGAAACTGGGCAGTCAGTTACCCCGGAAACAGGGCAGTCATTTACCCCGGAAACAGGGCGGTCAGTAACCCTGGAAACAGATTAGTCAGTTACTCCGAAAACACGGTGATCAGTTATCCTGGAAACAGGGCAGTCAGTTAGCCTGGAAACAGGGCAGTCAGTTACCCCGGAAACAGGGCAGTCAGTTATCCCGGAAACAGGGCAGTCAGTTACCCTGGAAACAGGGCAGTCAGTTATCCCGGAAACAGGGCAGTCAGTCACTCCGGAAACAGGGCAGTCAGTTACCCTGGAAACAGGGCAGTCAGTTATCCCGGAAACAGGGTGATCAGATACCCTGGAAACAGGGCAGTCAGTTACCCCAGAAACAGGGCAGTCAGTTACCCTGGAAACAGGGCAGTCAGTTATCCCGGAAACAGGGCAGTCAGTTATCCCGGAAACAGGGTGATCAGTTTCCCTGGAAACAGGGCAGTCAGTTACCCTGGAAAAAGGGCAGTCAGTTATCCCAGAAACAGGGTAGTCAGTTACCCTGGAAACTGGGCAGTCAGTTACCCTGGAAACAGGGCAGTCAGTTACCCTGGAAAGAGGGCAGTCTGTTATTCCGGAAACAGGGCAGTCAGTTAGCCCGGAAACAGGGCGGTCAGTTGCCCTGGAAACAGGGTGATCAGTTACACAGGAAACAGGGAGATCAGTTACCCTGGAAACTGGGCAGTCAGTTACCCCGGAAAAAGGGTGATCAGTTACCCTGGAAACAGGGTGATCAGTTACCCTGGAAACAGGGCAGTCAGTTACCCGGAAACAGGGTGATCAGTTACCCCGGAAACAGGGAGATCAGTTACCCTGGAAACAGGGCAGTCAGTTATCCTGGAAATAGGGCGGTCAGTTACCCCGGAAACAGGGCATTCAGTTAACCTGGAAAAAGGGCAGTCAGTTATCCCGGAAACAGGGCGGACAGTTACCCCGGAAACAGAGCGGTCGGTTATCCCGGAAACAGGGTGATCAGTTACCCTGGAAACAGGGCAGTCAGTTATCCTGGAAACAGGGCAGTCAGTTATCCCGTAAACAGGGCAGTCAGTTATCCCGGAAACAGGGTGATCAGTTACCCTGGAAACTGGGCAGTCAGTTACCCTGGAAATAGGGCAATCAGTTATCCCGGAAAAAGGGCAGTCAGTTACCCTGGAAACTGGGCAGTCAGTTACCCTGGAAACAGGGCAGTCAGTTATCCCGGAAACAGGGTGATCAGTTACCCTTAAAACAGGGCAGAATGTTATCCCGGAAACAGGGCAGTCAGTTATCCCGGAAAAAGGGTGATCAGTTACCCTGGAAACTGGGCACACAGTTACGCTGGAAACAGGGCTGTCAGTTACCCCGGAAACTAGGCAGTCAGTTCCCGTGGAAACAGGGCAGTCAGTCACCCTGGAAACAGGTTAGTCAGTTACGCCGGAAACAGGGTGATCAATTACCCCGGAAGCAGGGCAGTCAGATCACCTGGAAACAGGGCAGTCAGTTACCCTGGAAACAGGGCAGTCAGTTATCCTGAGAACAGGGCGGTCAGTTACCCCGGAAACAGGGAGATCAGTTACCCCGGAAACAGGGCAGTCAGTTACCCTGGAAAAAGGGCAGTCAGTTATCCTGGAAACAGGGCAGTCAGTTACCCTGGAAACAGGGCAGTCGGTTATCCTGGAAACAGGGTGGTCAGTTACCCTGGAAACAGGGTGGTCAGTTACCCTGGAAACAGGGCAGTCAGTTTCCCCGGAAACAGGGCGGTCAGTAACCCTGGAAACAGATTAGTCAGTTACGCCGGAAACAGGGTGATCAGTTACCCTGGAAACTGGGCAGTCAGTTACCCTGGAAACAGGGCAGTCAGTTACCCCGGAAACAGGGCAGTCAGTTACCCTGGAAACTGGGCAGTCAGTTACCCTGGAAACAGGGCAGACAGTTGTCCCGGAAAAAGGTTGATCAGTTACCCTGGAAACAGGGCAGTCAGTTACCCTGGAAACAGGGCAGTCAGTTCACCTGGAAACAGGCAGTCAGTTACCCTTGAAACAGTGCAGTCAGTTATCCCGGAAACAGGGCAGTCAGTTATCCTGGAAACAGGTCAGTCAGTTAGCCCGGAAACAGGGCAGTCAGTTACCCTGGAAAGAGGGCAGTCAGTTATACCACAAACAGGGCTGTCAGTTATCCCGGAAACAGGGTGATCAGTTACCCTGGAAACTTGGCAGTCAGTTACCCTCGAAACAGGGTGATCAGTTACCCTGAAACAGGGCAGTCTGTTACCCCGGAAACATGGCAGTCAGTTACCCTGGAAAGAGGGCAGTCAGTTATCCCGCAAACAGGGCAGTCAGTTATCCCGGAAACAGGGTGATCAGTTACCCTGGAAACTTGGCAGTCAGTTACCCTGGAAACAGGGTGATTAGTTACCCTGGAAACTGGGCAGTCAGTTACCCTGGAAACAGGGCGGTCAGTAACCCTGGAAACAGATTTGTCAGTTACCCCGAAAACAGGGTGATCAGTTATCCTGGAAACAGGGCAGTCAGTTAGCCTGGAAACAGGGCAGTCAGTTACCCCGGAAAGAGGGCAGTCAGTTACCCTGGAAACAGGGCAGTCAGTTATCCTGGAAACAGGGCAGTCAGTTATCCCGTAAACAGGGCAGTCAGTTATCCCGGAAACAGGGTGATCAGTTACCCTGGAAACTGGGCAGTCAGTTACCCTGGAAATAGGGCAATCAGTTATCCCGGAAAAAGGGCAGTCAGTTACCCTGGAAACTGGGCAGTCAGTTACCCTGGAAACAGGGCAGTCAGTTATCCCGGAAACAGGGTGATCAGTTACCCTTAAAACAGGGCAGAATGTTATCCCGGAAACAGGGCAGTCAGTTATCCCGGAAAAAGGGTGATCAGTTACCCTGGAAACTGGGCACACAGTTACCCTGGAAACAGGGCTGTCAGTTACCCCGGAAACTGGGCAGTCAGTTCCCGTGGAAACAGGGCAGTCAGTCACCCTGGAAACAGGTTAGTCAGTTACGCCGGAAACAGGGTGATCAATTACCCCGGAAGCAGGGCAGTCAGATCACCTGGAAACAGGGCAGTCAGTTACCCTGGAAACAGGGCAGTCAGTTATCCTGAGAACAGGGCGGTCAGTTACCCCGGAAACAGGGAGATCAGTTACCCCGGAAACAGGGCAGTCAGTTACCCTGGAAAAAGGGCAGTCAGTTATCCTGGAAACAGGGCAGTCAGTTACCCTGGAAACAGGGCAGTTGGTTATCCTGGAAACAGGGTGGTCAGTTACCCTGGAAACAGGGTGGTCAGTTACCCTGGAAACAGGGCAGTCAGTTTCCCCGGAAACAGGGCGGTCAGTAACCCTGGAAACAGATTAGTCAGTTACGCCGGAAACAGGGTGATCAGTTACCCTGGAAACTGGGCAGTCAGTTACCCTGGAAACAGGGCAGTCAGTTACCCCGGAAACAGGGCAGTCAGTTACCCTGGAAACTGGGCAGTCAGTTACCCTGGAAACAGGGCAGACAGTTGTCCCGGAAAAAGGTTGATCAGTTACCCTGGAAACAGGGCAGTCAGTTACCCTGGAAACAGGGCAGTCAGTTCACCTGGAAACAGGCAGTCAGTTACCCTTGAAACAGTGCAGTCAGTTATCCCGGAAACAGGGCAGTCAGTTATCCTGGAAACAGGTCAGTCAGTTAGCCCGGAAACAGGGCAGTCAGTTACCCTGGAAAGAGGGCAGTCAGTTATACCACAAACAGGGCTGTCAGTTATCCCGGAAACAGGGTGATCAGTTACCCTGGAAACTTGGCAGTCAGTTACCCTCGAAACAGGGTGATCAGTTACCCTGAAACAGGGCAGTCTGTTACCCCGGAAACATGGCAGTCAGTTACCCTGGAAAGAGGGCAGTCAGTTATCCCGCAAACAGGGCAGTCAGTTATCCCGGAAACAGGGTGATCAGTTACCCTGGAAACTTGGCAGTCAGTTACCCTGGAAACAGGGTGATTAGTTACCCTGGAAACTGGGCAGTCAGTTACCCTGGAAACAGGGCGGTCAGTAACCCTGGAAACAGATTTGTCAGTTACCCCGAAAACAGGGTGATCAGTTATCCTGGAAACAGGGCAGTCAGTTAGCCTGGAAACAGGGCAGTCAGTTACCCCGGAAAGAGGGCAGTCAGTTACCCTGGAAACAGGGCAGTCAGTTATCCCGGAAACAGGGCAGACAGTTATCCCGGAAACAGGGTGATCACTTACCCTGGAAACTGGGCAGCCAGTTACCCTGGAAACAGGGTGATTAGTTACCCTGGAAACTGGGCAGTCAGTTACCCCGGAAACAGGGCGGTCAGTAATCCTGGAAACAGATTAGTCAGTTACCCCGGAAACTGGGTGATCAGTTATCCTGGAAACAGGGCAGTCAGTTAGCCTGGAAACAGGGCAGTCAGTTACCCCGGAAACAGGGCAGTCATTTACCCCGGAAACAGGGCAGTCAGTAACCCTGGAAACAGATTAGTCAGTTACCCCGAAAACAGGGTGATCAGTTACCCCGGAAACAGGGCGGTCAGTTAGCCTGGAAACAGGGCAGTCAGTTACCCCGGAAACAGGGCAGTCAGTTATCCCGGAAACAGGGCAGTCAGTTAACCTGGAAACAGGGCGGTCAGTTACCCCGGAAACAGGGCAGTCAGTTACCCTGGAAACAGGGCAGTCAGTTATCCCGGAAACAGGGCAGTCAGTTATCCCGGAAACAGGGTGATCAGTTTCCCTGGAAACAGGGCAGTCAGTTCCCCTAGAAACAGGGCAGTCAGTTACCCTGGAAACTGGGCAGTCAGTTACCCTGGAAACAGGGCAGTCAGTTATCCCCGAAACAGGGTGATCAGTTACCCTGGAAACAGGGCAGACAGTTATCCCGGAAACAGGGTGATCAGATACCCTGGAAACAGGGCAGTCAGTTACCCCAGAAACAGGGCAGTCAGTTACCCTGGAAACTGGGCATTCAGTTACCCTGGAAACAGGGCAGTCAGTTATCCCAGAAACAGGGTAGTCAGTTACCCTGGAAACTGGGCAGTCAGTTACCCTGGAAACAGGGCAGTCAGTTATCCCGGAAACAGGGTGATCAGTTACCCTGGAAACAGGGCAGACAGTTATCCCGGAAACAGGGCAGTCAGTTATCCCGGAAAAAGGGTGATCGGTTACCCTGGAAACTGGGCAGTCAGTTACCCTGGAAACAGGGCAGTCAGTTACACCGGAAACTGGGCAGTCAGTTCCCCTGGAAACAGGGTGGTCAGTTACCCTGGAAACAGGGTGATCAGTTATCCTGGAAACAGGGCAGTACGTTAGCCTGGAAACAGGGCAGTCAGTTACCCCGGAAACAGGGCAGTCAGTTACCCTGGAAACAGGGCAGTCAGTTATCCCGGAAACAGGGCTGTCAGTTATACCGGAAACAGGGTGATCAGTTACCGTGAAACAGGGCAGTCTGTTACCCCGGAAACAGGGCAGTCAGTTACCCTGGAAAGAGGGCAGTCTGTTATTCCGGAAACAGGGCAGTCAGTTACCCCGGAAACAGGGCGGTCAGTTGCCCTGGAAACAGGGTGATCAGTTACACAGGAAACAGGGAGATCAGTTACCCTGGAAACAGGGCCGTCCGTTACCCCGGAAAAAGGGTGATCAGTTACCCTGGAAACAGGGTGATCAGTTACCCAGGAAACATGTCAGTCAGTTACCCGGAAACAGGGTGATCAGTTACCCCGGAAACAGGGAGATCAGTTACCCTGGAAACAGGGCAGTCAGTTATCCTGGAAATAGGGCGGTCAGTTATCCCGGAAACAGGGCTGTCAGTTATCCCGGAAACAGGGTGATCAGTTACCCTGGAAACTGGGCAGTCAGTTACCCTGGAAACAGGGTGATTTGTTACCCTGGAATCTGGGCAGTCAGTTACCCCGAAAACAGGGTGAGCAGTTATCCTGGAAACAGGGCAGTCAGTTATCCCGGAAACAGGGAGAATAGTTACATTGGAAACTGGGCAGTCAGTTACCCTGGAAACAGGGTGATTAGTTACCTTGGAAACTGGGCAGTCAGTTACCCCGGAAACAGGGCGGTCAGTAACCCTGGAAACAGATTAGTCAGTTACCCCGAAAACTGGGTGATCAGTTATCCTGGAAAAAGGGCAGTCAGTTAGCCTGGAAACAGGGCAGTCAGTTACCCCGGAAACAGGGCAGTCATTTACCCCGGAAACAGGGCGGTCAGTAACCCTGGAAACAGATTAGTCAGTTACTCCGAAAACAGGGTGATCAGTTATCCTGGAAACAGGGCAGTCAGTTAGCCTGGAAACAGGGCAGTCAGTTACCCCGGAAACAGGGCAGTCAGTTATCCCGGAAACAGGGCAGTCAGTTACCCTGGAAACAGGGCGGTCAGTTACCCCGGAAACAGGGCAGTCAGTTACTCCGGAAACAGGGCAGTCAGTTACCCTGGAAACAGGGCAGTCAGTTATCCCGGAAACAGGGTGATCAGATACCCTGGAAACAGGGCAGTCAGTTACCCCAGAAACAGGGCAGTCAGTTACCCTGGAAACAGGGCAGTCAGTTATCCCGGAAACAGGGCAGTCAGTTATCCCGGAAACAGGGTGATCAGTTTCCCTGGAAACAGGGCAGTCAGTTACCCTGGAAACAGGGCAGTCAGTTATCCCAGAAACAGGGTAGTCAGTTACCCTGGAAACTGGGCAGTCAGTTACCCTGGAAACAGGGCAGTCAGTTACCCTGGAAAGAGGGCAGTCTGTTATTCCGGAAACAGGGCAGTCAGTTACCCCGGAAACAGGGCGGTCAGTTGCCCTGGAAACAGGGTGATCAGTTACACAGGAAACAGGGAGATCAGTTACCCTGGAAACAGGGCAGTCAGTTACCCCGGAAAAAGGGTGATCAGTTATCCTGGAAACAGGGTGATCAGTTACCCTGGAAACAGGGCAGTCAGTTACCCGGAAACAGGGTGATCAGTTACCCCGGAAACAGGGAGATCAGTTACCCTGGAAACAGGGCAGTCAGTTATCCTGGAAATAGGGCGGTCAGTTACCCCGGAAACAGGGCATTCAGTTAACCTGGAAAAAGGGCAGTCAGTGATCCCGGAAACAGGGCGGACAGTTACCCCGGAAACAGAGCGGTCGGTTATCCCGGAAACAGGGTGATCAGTTACCCTGGAAACAGGGCAGTCAGTTATCCTGGAAACAGGGCAGTCAGTTATCCCGTAAACAGGGCAGTCAGTTATCCCGGAAACAGGGTGATCAATTACCCTGGAAACTGGGCAGTCAGATACCCTGGAAATAGGGCTGTCAGTTATCCCGGAAAAAGGGCAGTCAGTTACCCTGGAAACTGGGCAGTCAGTTACCCTGGAAGCAGGGCAGTCAGTGATCCCGGACACAGGGTGATCATTTACCCTTAAAACAGGGCAGAATGTTATCCCGGAAACAGGGCAGTCAGTTATCCCGGATAAAGGGTGATCAGTTACCCTGGAAACTGGGCACTCAGTTACCCTGGAAACAGGGCAGTCAGTTACCCCGGAAACTGGGCAGTCAGTTCCCGTGGAAACAGGGCAGTCAGTCACCCTGGAAACAGGTTAGTCAGTTACGCCGGAAACAGGGTGATCAGTTACCCCGGAAGCAGGGCAGTCAGATCACTTGGAAACAGGGCAGTCAGTTACCCTGGAAACAGGGCAGTCAGTTATCCTGAGAACAGGGCGGTCAGTTACCACGGAAACAGGGAGATCAGTTACCCCGGAAACAGGGCTGTCAGTTACCCTGGAAACAGGGCAGTCAGTTATCCCGGAAACAGGGCAGTCAGTTACCCTGGAAACAGGGCAGTCGGTTATCCTGGAAACAGGGTGGTCAGTTACCCTGGAAACAGGGTGGTCAGTTACCCTGGAAACAGGGCAGTCAGTTACCCCGGAAACAGGGCAGTCAGTTATCCCGGAACAGGGCAGTCAGTTAACCTGGAAACAGGGCGGTCAGTTACCCCGGAAACAGGGCAGTCTGTTACTCCGGAAACAGGGCAGTCAGTTACCCTGGAAACAGGGCAGTCAGTTATCCCGGAAACAGGGTGATCAGATACCCTGGAAACAGGGCAGTCAGTTACCCCAGAAACAGGGCAGTCAGTTACCCTGGAAACAGGGCAGTCAGTTATCCCGGAAACAGGGCAGTCAGTTATCCCGGAAACATGGTGATCAGTTTCCCTGGAAACAGGGCAGTCAGTTACCCCAGAAACAGGGCAGTCAGTTACCCTGGAAACTGGGCAGTCAGTTACCCTGGAAACAGGGCAGTCAGTTATCCCCGAAACAGGGTGATCAGTTACCCTGGAAACAGGGCAGACAGTTATCCCGGAAACTGGGCGATCAGATACCCTGGAAACAGGGCAGTCAGTTACCCCAGAAACAGGGCAGTCAGTTACCCTGGAAACTGGGCAGTCAGTTACCCTGGAAACAGGGCAGTCAGTTATCCCAGAAACAGGGTAGTCAGTTACCCTGGAAACTGGGCAGTCAGCTACCCTGGAAACAGGGCAGTCAGTTATCCCGGAAAAAGGGTGATCGGTTACCCTGGAAACTGGGCAGTCAGTTACCCTGGAAACAGGGCAGTCAGTTACACCGGAAACTGGGCAGTCAGTTCCCCTGGAAACAGGGTGGTCAGTTACCCTGGAAACAGGGTGGTCAGTTACCCCGGAAACAGTGTGATCAGTTATTCTGGAAACAGGGCGGTCAGTTACCCCGGAAACAGGGCAGTCAGTTACCCCGGAAACAGGGCGGTCAGTAACCCTGGAAACAGATTAGTCAGTTACCCAAGAAACAGGGTGATCAGTTATCCTGGAAACAGGGCAGTCAGTTACCCTGGAAACAGGGTGATCAGTTTCCCTGGAAACAGGGCAGTCAGTTATCCCGGAAACAGGGCAGTCAGTTACCCTGGAAACAGGGCAGTCAGTTATCCCGGAAACAGGGTGATCAGATACCCTGGAAACAGGGCAGTCAGTTACCCTGGAAACAGGGCAGTCAGTTATCCCGGAAACAGGGTGTTCAGATACCCTGGAAACAGGGCAGTCAGTTACCCCAGAAACAGGGCAGTCAGTTACCCTGGAAACAGGGCAGTCAGTTATCCCGGAAACAGGGCAGTCAGTTATCCCGGAAACAGGGTGATCAGTTTCCCTGGAAACAGGGCAGTCAGTTACCCTGGAAAAAGGGCAGTCAGTTATCCCAGAAACAGGGTGTTCAGATACCCTGGAAACAGGGCAGTCAGTTACCCCAGAAACAGGGCAGTCAGTTACCCTGGAAACAGGGCAGTCAGTTATCCCGGAAACAGGGCAGTCAGTTATCCCGGAAACAGGGTGATCAGTTTCCCTGGAAACAGGGCAGTCAGTTACCCTGGAAAAAGGGCAGACAGTTATCCCAGAAACAGGGTAGTCAGTTACCCTGGAAACTGGGCAGTCAGTGACCCTGGAAACAGGGCAGTCAGTTACCCTGGAAAGAGGGCAGTCTGTTATTCCGGAAACAGGGCAGTCGGTTATCCTGGAAACAGGGTGGTCAGTTCCCCTGGAAACAGGGTGGTCAGTTACCCTGGAAACAGGGCAGTCAGTTTCCCCGGAAACAGGGCGGTCAGTTACCCTGGAAACAGATTAGTCAGTTACGCCGGAAACAGGGTGATCAGTTACCCTGGAAACAGGGCAGTCAGTTACCCGGAAACAGGGTGATCAGTTACCCCGGAAACAGTGTGATCAGTTATTCTGGAAACAGGGCGGTCAGTTACCCCGGAAAAAGGGTGATCAGTTACCCTGGAAACAGGGTGATCAGTTACCCTGGAAACAGGGCAGTCAGTTACCCGGAAACAGGGTGATCAGTTACCCCGGAAACAGTGTGATCAGTTATTCTGGAAACAGGGCGGTCAGTTACCCCGGAAACAGGGCAGTCAGTTACCCCGGAAACAGGGCGGTCAGTAACCCTGGAAACAGATTAGTCAGTTACCCAAGAAACAGGGTGATCAGTTATCCTGGAAACAGGGCAGTCAGTTACCCTGGAAACAGGGTGATCAGTTTCCCTGGAAACAGGGCAGTCAGTTATCCCGGAAACAGGGCAGTCAGTTACCCTGGAAACAGGGCAGTCAGTTATCCCGGAAACAGGGTGATCAGATACCCTGGAAACAGGGCTGTCAGTTACCCTGGAAACAGGGCAGTCAGTTATCCCGGAAACAGGGTGTTCAGATACCCTGGAAACAGGGCAGTCAGTTACCCCAGAAACAGGGCAGTCAGTTACCCTGGAAACAGGGCAGTCAGTTATCCCGGAAACAGGGCAGTCAGTTATCCCGGAAACAGGGTGATCAGTTTCCCTGGAAACAGGGCAGTCAGTTACCCTGGAAAAAGGGCAGTCAGTTATCCCAGAAACAGGGTAGTCAGTTACCCTGGAAACTGGGCAGTCAGTTACCCTGGAAACAGGGCAGTCAGTTACCCTGGAAAGAGGGCAGTCTGTTATTCCGGAAACAGGGCAGTCGGTTATCCTGGAAACAGGGTGGTCAGTTCCCCTGGAAACAGGGTGGTCAGTTACCCTGGAAACAGGGCAGTCAGTTTCCCCGGAAACAGGGCGGTCAGTGACCCTGGAAACAGATTAGTCAGTTACGCCGGAAACAGGGTGATCAGTTATCCTGGAAACAGGGCAGTCAGTTACTCTGGAAACAGGGCGGTCAGTTACCCCGGATACAGGGCAGTCAGTTACCCCGGAAAAAGGGTGATCAGTTACCCTGGAAACAGGGTGATCAGTTACCCTGGAAACAGGGCAGTCAGTTACCCGGAAACAGGGTGATCAGTTACCCCGGAAACAGGGTGATCAGTTACCCTGGAAACAGGGAGATCAGTTACCCTGGAAACAGGGCAGTCAGTTACCCCGGAAACAGGGCATTCAGTTAACCTGGAAAAAGGGCAGTCAGTTATCCCGGAAACATGGCGGACAGTTACCCCGGAAACAGAGCGGTCGGTTATCCCGGAAACAGGGTGATCAGTTACCCTGGAAACAGGGCAGTCAGTTATCCTGGAAACAGGGCAGTCAGTTATCCCGTAAACAGGGTGATCAGTTACCCTGGAAACTGGGCAGTCAGTTACCCTGGAAATAGGGCAGTCAGTTTTCCCGGAAAAAGGGCAGTCAGTTGCCCTGGAAACTGGGCAGTCAGTTACCCTGGAAACAGGGCAGTCAGTTATCCCGGACACAGAGTGATCAGTTACCCTTAAAACAGGGCAGAATGTTATCCCGGAAACAGGGCAGTCAGTTATCCCGGAAAAAGGGTGATCAGTTACCCTGGAAACTGGGCACTCAGTTACTCTGGAAACAGGGCAGTCAGTTACCCCGGAAACTGGGCAGTCAGTTCCCGTGGAAACAGGGCAGTCAGTCACCCTGGAAACAGGTTAGTCAGTTACGCCGGAAACAGGGTGATCAGTTACCCCGGAAGCAGGGCAGTCAGATCACCTGGAAACAGGGCAGTCAGTTACCCTGGAAACAGGGCAGTCAGTTATCCCGGAAACAGGGAGATCAGTTACCCCGGAAACAGGGCAGTCAGTTACCCTGGAAACAGGGCAGTCAGTTATCCTGGAAACAGGGCAGTCAGTTACCCTGGAAACAGGGCAGTCGGTTATCCTGGCAACAGGGTGGTCAGTTACCCTGGAAACAGGGTGGTCAGTTACCCTGGAAACAGGGCAGTCAGTTTCCCCGGAAACAGGGCGGTCAGAAACCCTGGAAACCGATTAGTCAGTTACGCCGGAAACAGGGTGATCAGTTATCCTGGAAACAGGGCAGTCAGTTACTCTGGAAACAGGGCGGTCAGTTACCCCGGATACAGGGCAGTCAGTTACCCCGGAAACAGGGCAGTCAGTTACCCTGGAAACAGGGCAGTCAGTTATCCCGGAAACAGGGCAGTCAGTTATCCCGGAAACAGGGTGATCAGATCCCCTCGAAACAGGGCAGTCAGTTACCCCGGAAAGAGGGCAGTCAGTTACCCTGGAAACAGGGCAGTCAGTTATCCCGGAAACAGGGCAGTCAGTTATACTGGAAACAGGGTGATCAGTTACCCTGGAAACTGGGCAGTCAGTTACCCTGGAAACAGGGCAGTCAGTTACCCCGGAAACAGGGCAGTCAGTTACCCTGGAAACTGGGCAGTCAGTTACCCTGGAAACAGGGCAGACAGTTATCCCGGAAAAAGGTTGATCAGTTACCCTGGAAACAGGGCAGTCAGTTACCCCGGAAACAGGGCAGTCAGTTCACCTGGAAACAGGCAGTCAGTTACCCTTGAAACAGTGCAGTCAGTTATCCCGGAAACAGGGCAGTCAGTTAGCCTGGAAACAGGGCAGTCAGTTACCCCGGAAACAGGGCAGTCAGTTACCCTGGAAACAGGGCAGTCAGTTATCCCGGAAACAGGGCTGTCAGTTATACCGGAAACAGGGTGATCAGTTACCCTGAAACAGGGCAGTCTGTTACCCCGGAAACAGGGCAGTCAGTTACCCTGGAAAGAGGGCAGTCAGTTATCCCGCAAACAGGGCAGTCAGTTATCCCGGAAACAGGGTGATCAGTTACCCTGGAAACTTGGCAGTCAGTTACCCTGGAAACAGGGTGATTAGTTACCCTGGAAACTGGGCAGTCAGTTACCCGGAAACAGGGTGATCAGTTACCCCGGAAACAGTGTGATCAGTTATTCTGGAAACAGGGCGGTCAGTTACCCCGGAAACAGGGCAGTCAGTTACCCCGGAAAAAGGGTGATCAGTTACCCTGGAAACAGGGTGATCAGTTACCCTGGAAACAGGGCAGTCAGTTACCCGGAAACAGGGTGATCAGTTACCCCGGAAACAGTGTGATCAGTTATTCTGGAAACAGGGCGGTCAGTTACCCCGGAAACAGGGCAGTCAGTTACCCCGGAAACAGGGCGGTCAGTAACCCTGGAAACAGATTAGTCAGTTACCCAAGAAACAGGGTGATCAGTTATCCTGGAAACAGGGCAGTCAGTTACCCTGGAAACAGGGTTATCAGTTTCCCTGGAAACAGGGCAGTCAGTTATCCCGGAAACAGGTCAGTCAGTTACCCTGGAAACAGGGCAGTCAGTTATCCCGGAAACAGGGTGATCAGATACCCTGGAAACAGGGCAGTCAGTTACCCTGGAAACAGGGCAGTCAGTTATCCCGGAAACAGGGTGTTCAGATACCCTGGAAACAGGGCAGTCAGTTACCCCAGAAACAGGGCAGTCAGTTACCCTGGAAACAGGGCAGTCAGTTATCCCGGAAACAGGGCAGTCAGTTATCCCGGAAACAGGGTGATCAGTTTCCCTGGAAACAGGGCAGTCAGTTACCCTGGAAAAAGGGCAGTCAGTTATCCCAGAAACAGGGTAGTCAGTTACCCTGGAAACTGGGCAGTCAGTTACCCTGGAAACAGGGCAGTCAGTTACCCTGGAAAGAGGGCAGTCTGTTATTCCGGAAACAGGGCAGTCGGTTATCCTGGAAACAGGGTGGTCAGTTCCCCTGGAAACAGGGTGGTCAGTTACCCTGGAAACAGGGCAGTCAGTTTCCCCGGAAACAGGGCGGTCAGTGACCCTGGAAACAGATTAGTCAGTTACGCCGGAAACAGGGTGATCAGTTATCCTGGAAACAGGGCAGTCAGTTACTCTGGAAACAGGGCGGTCAGTTACCCCGGATACAGGGCAGTCAGTTACCCCGGAAAAAGGGTGATCAGTTACCCTGGAAACAGGGTGATCAGTTACCCTGGAAACAGGGCAGTCAGTTACCCGGAAACAGGGTGATCAGTTACCCCGGAAACAGGGAGATCAGTTACCCTGGAAACAGGGCAGTCAGTTATCCTGGAAATAGGGCAGTCAGTTACCCCGGAAACAGGGCATTCAGTTAACCTGGAAAAAGGGCAGTCAGTTATCCCGGAAACATGGCGGACAGTTACCCCGGAAACAGAGCGGTCGGTTATCCCGGAAACAGGGTGATCAGTTACCCTGGAAACAGGGCAGTCAGTTAGCCTGGAAACAGGGCAGTCAGTTACCCCGGAAACAGGGCAGTCATTTACCCCGGAAACAGGGCGGTCAGTAACCCTGGAAACAGATTAGTCAGTTACCCCGAAAACAGGGTGATCAGTTATCCTGGAAACAGGGCGGTCAGTTAGCCTGGAAACAGGGCAGTCAGTTACCCCGGAAACAGGGCAGTCAGTTATCCCGGAAACAGGGCAGTCAGTTAACCTGGAAACAGGGCAGTCAGTTACCCCGGAAAAAGGGTGATCAGTTACCCTGGAAACAGGGTGATCAGTTACCCTGGAAACAGGGCAGTCAGTTACCCGGAAACAGGGTGATCAGTTACCCCGGAAACAGGGTGATCAGTTACCCTGGAAACAGGGAGATCAGTTACCCTGGAAACAGGGCAGTCAGTTACCCCGGAAACAGGGCATTCAGTTAACCTGGAAAAAGGGCAGTCAGTTATCCCGGAAACATGGCGGACAGTTACCCCGGAAACAGAGCGGTCGGTTATCCCGGAAACAGGGTGATCAGTTACCCTGGAAACAGGGCAGTCAGTTATCCTGGAAACAGGGCAGTCAGTTATCCCGTAAACAGGGTGATCAGTTACCCTGGAAACTGGGCAGTCAGTTACCCTGGAAATAGGGCAGTCAGTTTTCCCGGAAAAAGGGCAGTCAGTTGCCCTGGAAACTGGGCAGTCAGTTACCCTGGAAACAGGGCAGTCAGTTATCCCGGACACAGAGTGATCAGTTACCCTTAAAACAGGGCAGAATGTTATCCCGGAAACAGGGCAGTCAGTTATCCCGGAAAAAGGGTGATCAGTTACCCTGGAAACTGGGCACTCAGTTACTCTGGAAACAGGGCAGTCAGTTACCCCGGAAACTGGGCAGTCAGTTCCCGTGGAAACAGGGCAGTCAGTCACCCTGGAAACAGGTTAGTCAGTTACGCCGGAAACAGGGTGATCAGTTACCCCGGAAGCAGGGCAGTCAGATCACCTGGAAACAGGGCAGTCAGTTACCCTGGAAACAGGGCAGTCAGTTATCCCGGAAACAGGGAGATCAGTTACCCCGGAAACAGGGCAGTCAGTTACCCTGGAAACAGGGCAGTCAGTTATCCTGGAAACAGGGCAGTCAGTTACCCTGGAAACAGGGCAGTCGGTTATCCTGGCAACAGGGTGGTCAGTTACCCTGGAAACAGGGTGGTCAGTTACCCTGGAAACAGGGCAGTCAGTTTCCCCGGAAACAGGGCGGTCAGAAACCCTGGAAACCGATTAGTCAGTTACGCCGGAAACAGGGTGATCAGTTATCCTGGAAACAGGGCAGTCAGTTACTCTGGAAACAGGGCGGTCAGTTACCCCGGATACAGGGCAGTCAGTTACCCCGGAAACAGGGCAGTCAGTTACCCTGGAAACAGGGCAGTCAGTTATCCCGGAAACAGGGCAGTCAGTTATCCCGGAAACAGGGTGATCAGATCCCCTCGAAACAGGGCAGTCAGTTACCCCGGAAAGAGGGCAGTCAGTTACCCTGGAAACAGGGCAGTCAGTTATCCCGGAAACAGGGCAGTCAGTTATACTGGAAACAGGGTGATCAGTTACCCTGGAAACTGGGCAGTCAGTTACCCTGGAAACAGGGCAGTCAGTTACCCCGGAAACAGGGCAGTCAGTTACCCTGGAAACTGGGCAGTCAGTTACCCTGGAAACAGGGCAGACAGTTATCCCGGAAAAAGGTTGATCAGTTACCCTGGAAACAGGGCAGTCAGTTACCCCGGAAACAGGGCAGTCAGTTCACCTGGAAACAGGCAGTCAGTTACCCTTGAAACAGTGCAGTCAGTTATCCCGGAAACAGGGCAGTCAGTTAGCCTGGAAACAGGGCAGTCAGTTACCCCGGAAACAGGGCAGTCAGTTACCCTGGAAACAGGGCAGTCAGTTATCCCGGAAACAGGGCTGTCAGTTATACCGGAAACAGGGTGATCAGTTACCCTGAAACAGGGCAGTCTGTTACCCCGGAAACAGGGCAGTCAGTTACCCTGGAAAGAGGGCAGTCAGTTATCCCGCAAACAGGGCAGTCAGTTATCCCGGAAACAGGGTGATCAGTTACCCTGGAAACTTGGCAGTCAGTTACCCTGGAAACAGGGTGATTAGTTACCCTGGAAACTGGGCAGTCAGTTACCCGGAAACAGGGTGATCAGTTACCCCGGAAACAGTGTGATCAGTTATTCTGGAAACAGGGCGGTCAGTTACCCCGGAAACAGGGCAGTCAGTTACCCCGGAAAAAGGGTGATCAGTTACCCTGGAAACAGGGTGATCAGTTACCCTGGAAACAGGGCAGTCAGTTACCCGGAAACAGGGTGATCAGTTACCCCGGAAACAGTGTGATCAGTTATTCTGGAAACAGGGCGGTCAGTTACCCCGGAAACAGGGCAGTCAGTTACCCCGGAAACAGGGCGGTCAGTAACCCTGGAAACAGATTAGTCAGTTACCCAAGAAACAGGGTGATCAGTTATCCTGGAAACAGGGCAGTCAGTTACCCTGGAAACAGGGTTATCAGTTTCCCTGGAAACAGGGCAGTCAGTTATCCCGGAAACAGGTCAGTCAGTTACCCTGGAAACAGGGCAGTCAGTTATCCCGGAAACAGGGTGATCAGATACCCTGGAAACAGGGCAGTCAGTTACCCTGGAAACAGGGCAGTCAGTTATCCCGGAAACAGGGTGTTCAGATACCCTGGAAACAGGGCAGTCAGTTACCCCAGAAACAGGGCAGTCAGTTACCCTGGAAACAGGGCAGTCAGTTATCCCGGAAACAGGGCAGTCAGTTATCCCGGAAACAGGGTGATCAGTTTCCCTGGAAACAGGGCAGTCAGTTACCCTGGAAAAAGGGCAGTCAGTTATCCCAGAAACAGGGTAGTCAGTTACCCTGGAAACTGGGCAGTCAGTTACCCTGGAAACAGGGCAGTCAGTTACCCTGGAAAGAGGGCAGTCTGTTATTCCGGAAACAGGGCAGTCGGTTATCCTGGAAACAGGGTGGTCAGTTCCCCTGGAAACAGGGTGGTCAGTTACCCTGGAAACAGGGCAGTCAGTTTCCCCGGAAACAGGGCGGTCAGTGACCCTGGAAACAGATTAGTCAGTTACGCCGGAAACAGGGTGATCAGTTATCCTGGAAACAGGGCAGTCAGTTACTCTGGAAACAGGGCGGTCAGTTACCCCGGATACAGGGCAGTCAGTTACCCCGGAAAAAGGGTGATCAGTTACCCTGGAAACAGGGTGATCAGTTACCCTGGAAACAGGGCAGTCAGTTACCCGGAAACAGGGTGATCAGTTACCCCGGAAACAGGGAGATCAGTTACCCTGGAAACAGGGCAGTCAGTTATCCTGGAAATAGGGCAGTCAGTTACCCCGGAAACAGGGCATTCAGTTAACCTGGAAAAAGGGCAGTCAGTTATCCCGGAAACATGGCGGACAGTTACCCCGGAAACAGAGCGGTCGGTTATCCCGGAAACAGGGTGATCAGTTACCCTGGAAACAGGGCAGTCAGTTAGCCTGGAAACAGGGCAGTCAGTTACCCCGGAAACAGGGCAGTCATTTACCCCGGAAACAGGGCGGTCAGTAACCCTGGAAACAGATTAGTCAGTTACCCCGAAAACAGGGTGATCAGTTATCCTGGAAACAGGGCGGTCAGTTAGCCTGGAAACAGGGCAGTCAGTTACCCCGGAAACAGGGCAGTCAGTTATCCCGGAAACAGGGCAGTCAGTTAACCTGGAAACAGGGCGGTCAGTTACCCCGGAAACAGGGCAGTCAGTTACTCCGGAAACAGGGCAGTCAGTTACCCTGGAAACAGGGCAGTCAGTTATCCCGGAAACAGGGTGATCAGTTACCCTGGAAACTGGGCAGTCAGTTACCCTGGAAATAGGGCAGTCAGTTTTCCCGGAAAAAGGGCAGTCAGTTGCCCTGGAAACTGGGCAGTCAGTTACCCTGGAAACAGGGCAGTCAGTTATCCCGGACACAGAGTGATCAGTTACCCTTAAAACAGGGCAGAATGTTATCCCGGAAACAGGGCAGTCAGTTATCCCGGATAAAGGGTGATCAGTTACCCTGGAAACTGGGCACTCAGTTACCCTGGAAACAGGGCAGTCAGTTACCCCGGAAACTGGGCAGTCAGTTCCCGTGGAAACAGGGCAGTCAGTCACCCTGGAAACAGGTTAGTCAGTTACGCCGGAAACAGGGTGATCAGTTACCCCGGAAGCAGGGCAGTCAGATCACCTGGAAACAGGGCAGTCAGTTACCCTGGAAACAGGGCAGTCAGTTATCCCGGAAACAGGGAGATCAGTTACCCCGGAAACAGGGCAGTCAGTTACCCTGGAAACAGGGCAGTCAGTTATCCTGGAAACAGGGCAGTCAGTTACCCTGGAAACAGGGCAGTCGGTTATCCTGGAAACAGGGTGGTCAGTTACCCTGGAAACAGGGTGGTCAGTTACCCTGGAAACAGGGCAGTCAGTTTCCCCGGAAACAGGGCGGTCAGAAACCCTGGAAACCGATTAGTCAGTTACGCCGGAAACAGGGTGATCAGTTATCCTGGAAACAGGGCAGTCAGTTACTTTGGAAACAGGGCGGTCAGTTACCCCGGATACAGGGCAGTCAGTTACCCCGGAAACAGGGCAGTCAGTTACCCTGGAAACAGGGCAGTCAGTTATCCCGGAAACAGGGCAGTCAGTTATCCCGGAAACAGGGTGATCAGATCCCCTCGAAACAGGGCAGTCAGTTACCCCGGAAAGAGGGCAGTCAGTTACCCTGGAAACAGGGCAGTCAGATATCCCGGAAACAGGGCAGTCAGTTATCCCGGAAACAGGGTGATCAGTTACCCTGGAAACTGGGCAGTCAGTTACCCTGGAAACAGAGCAGTCAGTTACCCCGGAAACAGGGCAGTCAGTTACCCTGGAAACTGGGCAGTCAGTTACCCTGGAAACAGGGCAGACAGTTATCCCGGAAAAATGTTGATCAGTTACCCTGGAAACAGGGCAGTCAGTTACCCCGGAAACAGGGCAGTCAGTTCACCTGGAAACAGGCAGTCAGTTACCCTTGAAGCAGTGCAGTCAGTTATCCCGGAAACAGGGCAATCAGTTATCCTGGAAACAGGGCAGTCAGTTACCCCGGAAACAGGGCAGTCAGTTACCCTGGAAACAGGGCAGTCAGTTATCCCGGAAATAGGGCTGTCAGTTATACCGGAAACAGGGTGATCAGTTACCCTGAAACAGGGCAGTCTGTTACCCCGGAAACAGGGCAGTCAGTTACCCTGGAAAGAGGGCAGTCAGTTATCCCGCAAACAGGGCAGTCAGTTATCTCGGAAACAGGGTGATCAGTTACCCTGGAAACTTGGCAGTCAGTTACCCTGGAAACAGGGTGATTAGTTACCCTGGAAACTGGGCAGTCAGTTACCCTGGAAACAGGGCGGTCAGTAACCCTGGAAACAGATTTGTCAGTTCCCCCGAAAACAGGGTGATCAGTTATCCCGGAAACAGGGCAATCAGTTAGCCTGGAAACAGGGCAGTCAGTTATCCCGTAAACAGGGCAGTCAGTTATCCCGGAAACAGGGTGATCACTTACCCTGGAAACTGGGCAGCCAGTTACCCTGGAAACAGGGTGATTAGTTACCCTGGAAACTGGGCAGTCAGTTACCCCGGAAACAGGGCGGTCAGTTACCCCGAAAACTGGGTGATCAGTTATCCTGGAAACAGGGCAGTCAGTTAGCCTGGAAACAGGGCAGTCAGTTACCCCGGAAACAGGGCAGTCATTTACCCCGGAAACAGGGCGGTCAGTAACCCTGGAAACAGATTAGTCAGTTACCCCGAAAACAGGGTGATCAGTTATCCTGGAAACAGGGCGGTCAGTTAGCCTGGAAACAGGGCAGTCAGTTACCCCGGAAACAGGGCAGTCAGTTATCCCGGAAACAGGGCAGTCAGTTAACCTGGAAACAGGGCGGTCAGTTACCCCGGAAACAGGGCAGTCAGTTACTCCGGAAACAGGGCAGTCAGTTACCCTGGAAACAGGGCAGTCAGTTATCCCAGAAACAGGGTGATCAGATACCCTGGAAACAGGGCAGTCAGTTACCCCAGAAACAGGGCAGTCAGTTACCCTGGAAACAGGGCAGTCAGTTATCCCGGAAACAGGGCAGTCAGTTATCCCTGAAACAGGGTGATCAGTTTCCCTGGAAACAGGGCGGTCAGTTACCCCAGAAACAGGGCAGTCAGTTACCCTGGAAACTGGGCAGTCAGTTACCCTGGAAACAGGGCAGTCAGTTATCCCCGAAACAGGGTGATCAGTTACCCTGGAAACAGAGCAGACAGTTATCCCGGAAACAGGGTGATCAGATACCCTGGAAACAGGGCAGTCAGTTACCCCAGAAACAGGGCAGTCAGTTACCCTGGAAACTGGGCAGTCTGTTACCCTGGAAACAGGGCAGTCAGTTATCCCAGAAACAGGGCAGTCAGTTACCCTGGAAACTGGGCAGTCAGTTACCCCGGAAACAGGGCAGTCATTTACCCCGGAAACAGGGCGGTCAGTAACCCTGGAAACAGATTAGTCAGTTACTCCGAAAACAGGGTGATCAGTTATCCTGGAAACAGGGCAGTCAGTTAGCCTGGAAACAGGGCAGTCAGTTACCCCGGAAACAGGGCAGTCAGTTATCCCGGAAACAGGGCAGTCAGTTACCCTGGAAACAGGGCAGTCAGTTATCCCGGAAACAGGGCAGTCAGTTACTCCGGAAACAGGGCAGTCAGTTCCCCTGGAAACAGGGCAGTCAGTTATCCCGGAAACAGGGTGATCAGATACCCTGGAAACAGGGCAGTCAGTTACCCCAGAAACAGGGCAGTCAGTTACCCTGGAAACAGGGCAGTCAGTTATCCCGGAAACAGGGCAGTCAGTTATCCCGGAAACAGGGTGATCAGTTTCCCTGGAAACAGGGCAGTCAGTTACCCTGGAAAAAGGGCAGTCAGTTATCCCAGAAACAGGGTAGTCAGTTACCCTGGAAACTGGGCAGTCAGATACCCTGGAAACAGGGCAGTCAGTTACCCTGGAAAGAGGGCAGTCAGTTATCCTGGAAACAGGGCAGTCAGTTATCCCGTAAACAGGGCAGTCAGTTATCCCGGAAACAGGGTGATCAATTACCCTGGAAACTGGGCAGTCAGATACCCTGGAAATAGGGCTGTCAGTTATCCCGGAAAAAGGGCAGTCAGTTACCCTGGAAACTGGGCAGTCAGTTACCCTGGAAGCAGGGCAGTCAGTGATCCCGGACACAGGGTGATCATTTACCCTTAAAACAGGGCAGAATGTTATCCCGGAAACAGGGCAGTCAGTTATCCCGGATAAAGGGTGATCAGTTACCCTGGAAACTGGGCACTCAGTTACCCTGGAAACAGGGCAGTCAGTTACCCCGGAAACTGGGCAGTCAGTTCCCGTGGAAACAGGGCAGTCAGTCACCCTGGAAACAGGTTAGTCAGTTACGCCGGAAACAGGGTGATCAGTTACCCCGGAAGCAGGGCAGTCAGATCACTTGGAAACAGGGCAGTCAGTTACCCTGGAAACAGGGCAGTCAGTTATCCTGAGAACAGGGCGGTCAGTTACCCCGGAAACAGGGAGATCAGTTACCCCGGAAACAGGGCTGTCAGTTACCCTGGAAACAGGGCAGTCAGTTATCCCGGAAACAGGGCAGTCAGTTACCCTGGAAACAGGGCAGTCGGTTATCCTGGAAACAGGGTGGTCAGTTACCCTGGAAACAGGGTGGTCAGTTACCCTGGAAACAGGGCAGTCAGTTACCCCGGAAACAGGGCAGTCAGTTATCCCGGAACAGGGCAGTCAGTTAACCTGGAAACAGGGCGGTCAGTTACCCCGGAAACAGGGCAGTCTGTTACTCCGGAAACAGGGCAGTCAGTTACCCTGGAAACAGGGCAGTCAGTTATCCCGGAAACAGGGTGATCAGATACCCTGGAAACAGGGCAGTCAGTTACCCCAGAAACAGGGCAGTCAGTTACCCTGGAAACAGGGCAGTCAGTTATCCCGGAAACAGGGCAGTCAGTTATCCCGGAAACATGGTGATCAGTTTCCCTGGAAACAGGGCAGTCAGTTACCCCAGAAACAGGGCAGTCAGTTACCCTGGAAACTGGGCAGTCAGTTACCCTGGAAACAGGGCAGTCAGTTATCCCCGAAACAGGGTGATCAGTTACCCTGGAAACAGGGCAGACAGTTATCCCGGAAACTGGGCGATCAGATACCCTGGAAACAGGGCAGTCAGTTACCCCAGAAACAGGGCAGTCAGTTACCCTGGAAACTGGGCAGTCAGTTACCCTGGAAACAGGGCAGTCAGTTATCCCAGAAACAGGGTAGTCAGTTACCCTGGAAACTGGGCAGTCAGCTACCCTGGAAACAGGGCAGTCAGTTATCCCGGAAAAAGGGTGATCGGTTACCCTGGAAACTGGGCAGTCAGTTACCCTGGAAACAGGGCAGTCAGTTACACCGGAAACTGGGCAGTCAGTTCCCCTGGAAACAGGGTGGTCAGTTACCCTGGAAACAGGGTGGTCAGTTACCCCGGAAACAGTGTGATCAGTTATTCTGGAAACAGGGCGGTCAGTTACCCCGGAAACAGGGCAGTCAGTTACCCCGGAAACAGGGCGGTCAGTAACCCTGGAAACAGATTAGTCAGTTACCCAAGAAACAGGGTGATCAGTTATCCTGGAAACAGGGCAGTCAGTTACCCTGGAAACAGGGTGATCAGTTTCCCTGGAAACAGGGCAGTCAGTTATCCCGGAAACAGGGCAGTCAGTTACCCTGGAAACAGGGCAGTCAGTTATCCCGGAAACAGGGTGATCAGATACCCTGGAAACAGGGCAGTCAGTTACCCTGGAAACAGGGCAGTCAGTTATCCCGGAAACAGGGTGTTCAGATACCCTGGAAACAGGGCAGTCAGTTACCCCAGAAACAGGGCAGTCAGTTACCCTGGAAACAGGGCAGTCAGTTATCCCGGAAACAGGGCAGTCAGTTATCCCGGAAACAGGGTGATCAGTTTCCCTGGAAACAGGGCAGTCAGTTACCCTGGAAAAAGGGCAGTCAGTTATCCCAGAAACAGGGTGTTCAGATACCCTGGAAACAGGGCAGTCAGTTACCCCAGAAACAGGGCAGTCAGTTACCCTGGAAACAGGGCAGTCAGTTATCCCGGAAACAGGGCAGTCAGTTATCCCGGAAACAGGGTGATCAGTTTCCCTGGAAACAGGGCAGTCAGTTACCCTGGAAAAAGGGCAGACAGTTATCCCAGAAACAGGGTAGTCAGTTACCCTGGAAACTGGGCAGTCAGTGACCCTGGAAACAGGGCAGTCAGTTACCCTGGAAAGAGGGCAGTCTGTTATTCCGGAAACAGGGCAGTCGGTTATCCTGGAAACAGGGTGGTCAGTTCCCCTGGAAACAGGGTGGTCAGTTACCCTGGAAACAGGGCAGTCAGTTTCCCCGGAAACAGGGCGGTCAGTGACCCTGGAAACAGATTAGTCAGTTACGCCGGAAACAGGGTGATCAGTTACCCTGGAAACAGGGCAGTCAGTTACCCGGAAACAGGGTGATCAGTTACCCCGGAAACAGTGTGATCAGTTATTCTGGAAACAGGGCGGTCAGTTACCCCGGAAAAAGGGTGATCAGTTACCCTGGAAACAGGGTGATCAGTTACCCTGGAAACAGGGCAGTCAGTTACCCGGAAACAGGGTGATCAGTTACCCCGGAAACAGTGTGATCAGTTATTCTGGAAACAGGGCGGTCAGTTACCCCGGAAACAGGGCAGTCAGTTACCCCGGAAACAGGGCGGTCAGTAACCCTGGAAACAGATTAGTCAGTTACCCAAGAAACAGGGTGATCAGTTATCCTGGAAACAGGGCAGTCAGTTACCCTGGAAACAGGGTGATCAGTTTCCCTGGAAACAGGGCAGTCAGTTATCCCGGAAACAGGGCAGTCAGTTACCCTGGAAACAGGGCAGTCAGTTATCCCGGAAACAGGGTGATCAGATACCCTGGAAACAGGGCTGTCAGTTACCCTGGAAACAGGGCAGTCAGTTATCCCGGAAACAGGGTGTTCAGATACCCTGGAAACAGGGCAGTCAGTTACCCCAGAAACAGGGCAGTCAGTTACCCTGGAAACAGGGCAGTCAGTTATCCCGGAAACAGGGCAGTCAGTTATCCCGGAAACAGGGTGATCAGTTTCCCTGGAAACAGGGCAGTCAGTTACCCTGGAAAAAGGGCAGTCAGTTATCCCAGAAACAGGGTAGTCAGTTACCCTGGAAACTGGGCAGTCAGTTACCCTGGAAACAGGGCAGTCAGTTACCCTGGAAAGAGGGCAGTCTGTTATTCCGGAAACAGGGCAGTCGGTTATCCTGGAAACAGGGTGGTCAGTTCCCCTGGAAACAGGGTGGTCAGTTACCCTGGAAACAGGGCAGTCAGTTTCCCCGGAAACAGGGCGGTCAGTGACCCTGGAAACAGATTAGTCAGTTACGCCGGAAACAGGGTGATCAGTTATCCTGGAAACAGGGCAGTCAGTTACTCTGGAAACAGGGCGGTCAGTTACCCCGGATACAGGGCAGTCAGTTACCCCGGAAAAAGGGTGATCAGTTACCCTGGAAACAGGGTGATCAGTTACCCTGGAAACAGGGCAGTCAGTTACCCGGAAACAGGGTGATCAGTTACCCCGGAAACAGGGTGATCAGTTACCCTGGAAACAGGGAGATCAGTTACCCTGGAAACAGGGCAGTCAGTTACCCCGGAAACAGGGCATTCAGTTAACCTGGAAAAAGGGCAGTCAGTTATCCCGGAAACATGGCGGACAGTTACCCCGGAAACAGAGCGGTCGGTTATCCCGGAAACAGGGTGATCAGTTACCCTGGAAACAGGGCAGTCAGTTATCCTGGAAACAGGGCAGTCAGTTATCCCGTAAACAGGGTGATCAGTTACCCTGGAAACTGGGCAGTCAGTTACCCTGGAAATAGGGCAGTCAGTTTTCCCGGAAAAAGGGCAGTCAGTTGCCCTGGAAACTGGGCAGTCAGTTACCCTGGAAACAGGGCAGTCAGTTATCCCGGACACAGAGTGATCAGTTACCCTTAAAACAGGGCAGAATGTTATCCCGGAAACAGGGCAGTCAGTTATCCCGGAAAAAGGGTGATCAGTTACCCTGGAAACTGGGCACTCAGTTACTCTGGAAACAGGGCAGTCAGTTACCCCGGAAACTGGGCAGTCAGTTCCCGTGGAAACAGGGCAGTCAGTCACCCTGGAAACAGGTTAGTCAGTTACGCCGGAAACAGGGTGATCAGTTACCCCGGAAGCAGGGCAGTCAGATCACCTGGAAACAGGGCAGTCAGTTACCCTGGAAACAGGGCAGTCAGTTATCCCGGAAACAGGGAGATCAGTTACCCCGGAAACAGGGCAGTCAGTTACCCTGGAAACAGGGCAGTCAGTTATCCTGGAAACAGGGCAGTCAGTTACCCTGGAAACAGGGCAGTCGGTTATCCTGGCAACAGGGTGGTCAGTTACCCTGGAAACAGGGTGGTCAGTTACCCTGGAAACAGGGCAGTCAGTTTCCCCGGAAACAGGGCGGTCAGAAACCCTGGAAACCGATTAGTCAGTTACGCCGGAAACAGGGTGATCAGTTATCCTGGAAACAGGGCAGTCAGTTACTCTGGAAACAGGGCGGTCAGTTACCCCGGATACAGGGCAGTCAGTTACCCCGGAAACAGGGCAGTCAGTTACCCTGGAAACAGGGCAGTCAGTTATCCCGGAAACAGGGCAGTCAGTTATCCCGGAAACAGGGTGATCAGATCCCCTCGAAACAGGGCAGTCAGTTACCCCGGAAAGAGGGCAGTCAGTTACCCTGGAAACAGGGCAGTCAGTTATCCCGGAAACAGGGCAGTCAGTTATACTGGAAACAGGGTGATCAGTTACCCTGGAAACTGGGCAGTCAGTTACCCTGGAAACAGGGCAGTCAGTTACCCCGGAAACAGGGCAGTCAGTTACCCTGGAAACTGGGCAGTCAGTTACCCTGGAAACAGGGCAGACAGTTATCCCGGAAAAAGGTTGATCAGTTACCCTGGAAACAGGGCAGTCAGTTACCCCGGAAACAGGGCAGTCAGTTCACCTGGAAACAGGCAGTCAGTTACCCTTGAAACAGTGCAGTCAGTTATCCCGGAAACAGGGCAGTCAGTTAGCCTGGAAACAGGGCAGTCAGTTACCCCGGAAACAGGGCAGTCAGTTACCCTGGAAACAGGGCAGTCAGTTATCCCGGAAACAGGGCTGTCAGTTATACCGGAAACAGGGTGATCAGTTACCCTGAAACAGGGCAGTCTGTTACCCCGGAAACAGGGCAGTCAGTTACCCTGGAAAGAGGGCAGTCAGTTATCCCGCAAACAGGGCAGTCAGTTATCCCGGAAACAGGGTGATCAGTTACCCTGGAAACTTGGCAGTCAGTTACCCTGGAAACAGGGTGATTAGTTACCCTGGAAACTGGGCAGTCAGTTACCCGGAAACAGGGTGATCAGTTACCCCGGAAACAGTGTGATCAGTTATTCTGGAAACAGGGCGGTCAGTTACCCCGGAAACAGGGCAGTCAGTTACCCCGGAAAAAGGGTGATCAGTTACCCTGGAAACAGGGTGATCAGTTACCCTGGAAACAGGGCAGTCAGTTACCCGGAAACAGGGTGATCAGTTACCCCGGAAACAGTGTGATCAGTTATTCTGGAAACAGGGCGGTCAGTTACCCCGGAAACAGGGCAGTCAGTTACCCCGGAAACAGGGCGGTCAGTAACCCTGGAAACAGATTAGTCAGTTACCCAAGAAACAGGGTGATCAGTTATCCTGGAAACAGGGCAGTCAGTTACCCTGGAAACAGGGTTATCAGTTTCCCTGGAAACAGGGCAGTCAGTTATCCCGGAAACAGGTCAGTCAGTTACCCTGGAAACAGGGCAGTCAGTTATCCCGGAAACAGGGTGATCAGATACCCTGGAAACAGGGCAGTCAGTTACCCTGGAAACAGGGCAGTCAGTTATCCCGGAAACAGGGTGTTCAGATACCCTGGAAACAGGGCAGTCAGTTACCCCAGAAACAGGGCAGTCAGTTACCCTGGAAACAGGGCAGTCAGTTATCCCGGAAACAGGGCAGTCAGTTATCCCGGAAACAGGGTGATCAGTTTCCCTGGAAACAGGGCAGTCAGTTACCCTGGAAAAAGGGCAGTCAGTTATCCCAGAAACAGGGTAGTCAGTTACCCTGGAAACTGGGCAGTCAGTTACCCTGGAAACAGGGCAGTCAGTTACCCTGGAAAGAGGGCAGTCTGTTATTCCGGAAACAGGGCAGTCGGTTATCCTGGAAACAGGGTGGTCAGTTCCCCTGGAAACAGGGTGGTCAGTTACCCTGGAAACAGGGCAGTCAGTTTCCCCGGAAACAGGGCGGTCAGTGACCCTGGAAACAGATTAGTCAGTTACGCCGGAAACAGGGTGATCAGTTATCCTGGAAACAGGGCAGTCAGTTACTCTGGAAACAGGGCGGTCAGTTACCCCGGATACAGGGCAGTCAGTTACCCCGGAAAAAGGGTGATCAGTTACCCTGGAAACAGGGTGATCAGTTACCCTGGAAACAGGGCAGTCAGTTACCCGGAAACAGGGTGATCAGTTACCCCGGAAACAGGGAGATCAGTTACCCTGGAAACAGGGCAGTCAGTTATCCTGGAAATAGGGCAGTCAGTTACCCCGGAAACAGGGCATTCAGTTAACCTGGAAAAAGGGCAGTCAGTTATCCCGGAAACATGGCGGACAGTTACCCCGGAAACAGAGCGGTCGGTTATCCCGGAAACAGGGTGATCAGTTACCCTGGAAACAGGGCAGTCAGTTAGCCTGGAAACAGGGCAGTCAGTTACCCCGGAAACAGGGCAGTCATTTACCCCGGAAACAGGGCGGTCAGTAACCCTGGAAACAGATTAGTCAGTTACCCCGAAAACAGGGTGATCAGTTATCCTGGAAACAGGGCGGTCATTTAGCCTGGAAACAGGGCAGTCAGTTACCCCGGAAACAGGGCAGTCAGTTATCCCGGAAACAGGGCAGTCAGTTAACCTGGAAACAGGGCGGTCAGTTACCCCGGAAACAGGGCAGTCAGTTACTCCGGAAACAGGGCAGTCAGTTACCCTGGAAACAGGGCAGTCAGTTATCCCGGAAACAGGGTGATCAGTTACCCTAGAAACTGGGCAGTCAGTTACCCTGGAAATAGGGCAGTCAGTTTTCCCGGAAAAAGGGCAGTCAGTTGCCCTGGAAACTGGGCAGTCAGTTACCCTGGAAACAGGGCAGTCAGTTATCCCGGACACAGAGTGATCAGTTACCCTTAAAACAGGGCAGAATGTTATCCCGGAAACAGGGCAGTCAGTTATCCCGGAAAAAGGGTGATCAGTTACCCTGGAAACTGGGCACTCAGTTACCCTGGAAACAGGGCAGTCAGTTACCCCGGAAACTGGGCAGTCAGTTCCCGTGGAAACAGGGCAGTCAGTCACCCTGGAAACAGGTTAGTCAGTTACGCCGGAAACAGGGTGATCAGTTACCCCGGAAGCAGGGCAGTCAGATCACCTGGAAACAGGGCAGTCAGTTACCCTGGAAACAGGGCAGTCAGTTATCCCGGAAACAGGGAGATCAGTTACCCCGGAAACAGGGCAGTCAGTTACCCTGGAAACAGGGCAGTCAGTTATCCTGGAAACAGGGCAGTCAGTTACCCTGGAAACAGGGCAGTCGGTTATCCTGGAAACAGGGTGGTCAGTTACCCTGGAAACAGGGTGGTCAGTTACCCTGGAAACAGGGCAGTCAGTTTCCCCGGAAACAGGGCGGTCAGAAACCCTGGAAACCGATTAGTCAGTTACGCCGGAAACAGGGTGATCAGTTATCCTGGAAACAGGGCAGTCAGTTACTTTGGAAACAGGGCGGTCAGTTACCCCGGATACAGGGCAGTCAGTTACCCCGGAAACAGGGCAGTCAGTTACCCTGGAAACAGGGCAGTCAGTTATCCCGGAAACAGGGCAGTCAGTTATCCCGGAAACAGGGTGATCAGATCCCCTCGAAACAGGGCAGTCAGTTACCCCGGAAAGAGGGCAGTCAGTTACCCTGGAAACAGGGCAGTCAGATATCCCGGAAACAGGGCAGTCAGTTATCCCGGAAACAGGGTGATCAGTTACCCTGGAAACTGGGCAGTCAGTTACCCTGGAAACAGAGCAGTCAGTTACCCCGGAAACAGGGCAGTCAGTTACCCTGGAAACTGGGCAGTCAGTTACCCTGGAAACAGGGCAGACAGTTATCCCGGAAAAATGTTGATCAGTTACCCTGGAAACAGGGCAGTCAGTTACCCCGGAAACAGGGCAGTCAGTTCACCTGGAAACAGGCAGTCAGTTACCCTTGAAACAGTGCAGTCAGTTATCCCGGAAACAGGGCAGTCAGTTATCCTGGAAACAGGGCAGTCAGTTACCCCGGAAAAAGGGCAGTCAGTTACCCTGGAAACAGGGCAGTCAGTTATCCCGGAAACAGGGCTGTCAGTTATACCGGAAACAGGGTGATCAGTTACCCTGAAACAGGGCAGTCTGTTACCCCGGAAACAGGGCAGTCAGTTACCCTGGAAAGAGGGCAGTCAGTTATCCCGCAAACAGGGCAGTCAGTTATCCCGGAAACAGGGTGATCAGTTACCCTGGAAACTTGGCAGTCAGTTACCCTGGAAACAGGGTGATTAGTTACCCTGGAAACTGGGCAGTCAGTTACCCTGGAAACAGGGCGGTCAGTAACCCTGGAAACAGATTTGTCAGTTCCCCCGAAAACAGGGTGATCAGTTATCCCGGAAACAGGGCAATCAGTTAGCCTGGAAACAGGGCAGTCAGTTATCCCGTAAACAGGGCAGTCAGTTATCCCGGAAACAGGGTGATCACTTACCCTGGAAACTGGGCAGCCAGTTACCCTGGAAACAGGGTGATTAGTTACCCTGGAAACTGGGCAGTCAGTTACCCCGGAAACAGGGCGGTCAGTTACCCCGAAAACTGGGTGATCAGTTATCCTGGAAACAGGGCAGTCAGTTAGCCTGGAAACAGGGCAGTCAGTTACCCCGGAAACAGGGCAGTCATTTACCCCGGAAACAGGGCGGTCAGTAACCCTGGAAACAGATTAGTCAGTTACCCCGAAAACAGGGTGATCAGTTATCCTGGAAACAGGGCGGTCAGTTAGCCTGGAAACAGGGCAGTCAGTTACCCCGGAAACAGGGCAGTCAGTTATCCCGGAAACAGGGCAGTCAGTTAACCTGGAAACAGGGCGGTCAGTTACCCCGGAAACAGGGCAGTCAGTTACTACGGAAACAGGGCAGTCAGTTACCCTGGAAACAGGGCAGTCAGTTATCCCAGAAACAGGGTGATCAGATACCCTGGAAACAGGGCAGTCAGTTACCCCAGAAACAGGGCAGTCAGTTACCCTGGAAACAGGGCAGTCAGTTATCCCGGAAACAGGGCAGTCAGTTATCCCTGAAACAGGGTGATCAGTTTCCCTGGAAACAGGGCGGTCAGTTACCCCAGAAACAGGGCAGTCAGTTACCCTGGAAACTGGGCAGTCAGTTACCCTGGAAACAGGGCAGTCAGTTATCCCCGAAACAGGGTGATCAGTTACCCTGGAAACAGAGCAGACAGTTATCCCGGAAACAGGGTGATCAGATACCCTGGAAACAGGGCAGTCAGTTACCCCAGAAACAGGGCAGTCAGTTACCCTGGAAACTGGGCAGTCTGTTACCCTGGAAACAGGGCAGTCAGTTATCCCAGAAACAGGGCAGTCAGTTACCCTGGAAACTGGGCAGTCAGTTACCCCGGAAACAGGGCAGTCATTTACCCCGGAAACAGGGCGGTCAGTAACCCTGGAAACAGATTAGTCAGTTACTCCGAAAACAGGGTGATCAGTTATCCTGGAAACAGGGCAGTCAGTTAGCCTGGAAACAGGGCAGTCAGTTACCCCGGAAACAGGGCAGTCAGTTATCCCGGAAACAGGGCAGTCAGTTACCCTGGAAACAGGGCAGTCAGTTATCCCGGAAACAGGGCAGTCAGTTACTCCGGAAACAGGGCAGTCAGTTCCCCTGGAAACAGGGCAGTCAGTTATCCCGGAAACAGGGTGATCAGATACCCTGGAAACAGGGCAGTCAGTTACCCCAGAAACAGGGCAGTCAGTTACCCTGGAAACAGGGCAGTCAGTTATCCCGGAAACAGGGCAGTCAGTTATCCCGGAAACAGGGTGATCAGTTTCCCTGGAAACAGGGCAGTCAGTTACCCTGGAAAAAGGGCAGTCAGTTATCCCAGAAACAGGGTAGTCAGTTACCCTGGAAACTGGGCAGTCAGTTACCCTGGAAACAGGGCAGTCAGTTACCCTGGAAAGAGGGCAGTCTGTTATTCCGGAAACAGGGCAGTCAGTTACCCCGGAAACAGGGCGGTCAGTTGCCCTGGAAACAGGGTGATCAGTTACACAGGAAACAGGGAGATCAGTTACCCTGGAAACTGGGCAGTCAGTTACCCCGGAAATAGGGTGATCAGTTACCCTGGAAACAGGGTGATCAGTTACCCTGGAAACAGGGCAGTCAGTTACCCGGAAACAGGGTGATCAGTTACCCCGGAAACAGGGAGATCAGTTACCCTGGTAATAGGGCGGTCAGTTACCCCGGAAACAGGGCATTCAGTTAACCTGGAAAAAGGGCAGTCAGTTATCCCGGAAACAGGGCGGACAGTTACCCCGGAAACAGAGCGGTCGGTTATCCCGGAAACAGGGTGATCAGTTACCCTGGAAACAGGGCAGTCAGTTATCCTGGAAACAGGGCAGTCAGTTATCCCGTAAACAGGGCAGTCAGTTATCCCGGAAACAGGGTTATCAGTTACCCTGGAAACTGGGCAGTCAGTTACCCTGGAAATAGGGCAGTCAGTTATCCCGGAAAAAGGGCAGTCAGTTACCCTGGAAACTGGGCAGTCAGTTACCCTGGAAACAGGGCAGTCAGTTATCCCGGAAACAGGGTGATCAGTTACCCTTAAAACAGGGCAGAATGTTATCCCGGAAACAGGGCAGTCAGTTATCCCGGAAAAAGGGTGATCAGTTACCCTGGAAACTGGGCACTCAGTTACCCTGGAAACAGGGCTGTCAGTTACCCCGGAAACTGGGCAGTCAGTTCCCGTGGAAACAGGGCAGTCAGTCACCCTGGAAACAGGTTAGTCAGTTACGCCGGAAACAGGGTGATCAGTTACCCCGGAAGCAGGGCAGTCAGATCACCTGGAAACAGGGCTGTCAGTTACCCTGGAAACAGGGCAGTCAGTTATCCTGAGAACAGGGCGGTCAGTTACCCCGGAAACAGGGAGATCAGTTACCCCGGAAACAGGGCAGTCAGTTACCCTGGAAACAGGGCAGTCAGTTATCCTGGAAACAGGGCAGTCAGTTACCCTGGAAACAGGGCAGTCGGTTATCCTGGAAACAGGGTGGTCAGTTACCCTGGAAACAGGGTGGTCAGTTACCCTGGAAACAGGGCAGTCAGTTTCCCCGGAAACAGGGCGGTCAGTAACCCTGGAAACAGATTCGTCAGTTACGCCGGAAACAGGGTGATCAGTTATCCTGGAAACAGGGCAGTCAGTTACTCTGGAAACAGGGCGGTCAGTTACCCCGGATACAGGGCAGTCAGTTACCCCGGAAACAGGGCAGTCAGTTACCCTGGAAACAGGGTGGTCAGTTACCCTGGAAACAGGGCAGTCAGTTACCCTGGAAACAGGGCAGTCAGTTATCCCGGAAACAGGGCAGTCAGTTATCCCGGAAACAGGGTGATCAGATCCCCTGGAAACAGGGCAGTCAGTTACCCCGGAAAGAGGGCAGTCAGTTACCCTGGAAACAGGGCAGTCAGTTATCCCGGAAACAGGGCAGTCAGTTATCCCAGAAACAGGGTGATCAGTTACCCTGGAAACTGGGCAGTCAGTTACCCTGGAAACAGGGCAGTCAGTTACCCCGGAAACAGGGCAGTCAGTTACCCTGGAAACTGGGCAGTCAGTTACCCTGGAAACAGGGCAGACAGTTATCCCGGAAAAAGGTTGATCAGTTACCCTGGAAACAGGGCAGTCAGTTACCCTGGAAACAGGGCAGTCAGTTCACCTGGAAACAGGCAGTCAGTTACCCTTGAAACAGTGCAGTCAGTTATCCCGGAAACAGGGCAGTCAGTTATCCTGGAAACAGGGCAGTCAGTTACCCCGGAAACAGGGCAGTCAGTTACCCTGGAAAGAGGGCAGTCAGTTATCCCAGAAACAGGGCTGTCAGTTATCCCGGAAACAGGGTGATCAGTTACCCTGGAAACTTGGCAGTCAGTTACCCTCGAAACAGGGTGATCAGTTACCCTGAAACAGGGCAGTCTGTTACCCCGGAAACAGGGCAGTCAGTTACCCTGGAAAGAGGGCAGTCAGTTATCCCGCAAACAGGGCAGTCAGTTATCCCGGAAACAGGGTGATCAGTTACCCTGGAAACTTGGCAGTCAGTTACCCTGGAAACAGGGTGATTAGTTACCCTGGAAACTGGGCAGTCAGTTACCCTGGAAACAGATTTGTCAGTTACCCCGAAAACAGGGTGATCAGTTATCCTGGAAACAGGGCAGTCAGTTAGCCTGGAAACAGGGCAGTCAGTTACCCCGGAAAGAGGGCAGTCAGTTACCCTGGAAACAGGGCAGTCAGTTATCCCGGAAACAGGGCAGTCAGTTATCCCGGAAACAGTGTGATCACTTACCCCGGAAACAGGGCGGTCAGTAACCCTGGAAACAGATTAGTCAGTTACCCCGAAAACTGGGTGATCAGTTATCCTGGAAACAGGGCAGTCAGTTAGCCTGGAAACAGGGCAGTCAGTTACCCCGGAAACAGGGCAGTCATTTACCCCGGAAACAGGGCGGTCAGTAACCCTGGAAACAGATTAGTCAGTTACCCCGAAAACAGGGTGATCAGTTATCCTGGAAACAGGGCGGTCAGTTAGCCTGGAAACAGGGCAGTCAGTTATCCCGGAAACAGGGCAGTCAGTTAACCTGGAAACAGGGCGGTCAGTTACCCCGGAAACAGGGCAGTCAGTTTCTCCGGAAACAGGGCAGTCATTTACCCTGGAAACAGGGCAGTCAGTTATCCCAGAAACAGGGTGATCAGATACCCTGGAAACAGGGCAGTCAGTTACCCCAGAAACAGGGCAGTCAGTTACCCTGGAAACAGGGCAGTCAGTTATCCCAGAAACAGGGTAGTCAGTTACCCTGGAAACTGGGCAGTCAGTTACCCTGGAAACAGGGCAGTCAGTTACCCTGGAAAGAGGGCAGTCTGTTATTCCGGAAACAGGGCAGTCAGTTACCCCGGAAACAGGGCGGTCAGTTGCCCTGGAAACAGGGTGATCAGTTACACAGGAAACAGGGAGATCAGTTACCCTGGAAACTGGGCAGTCAGTTACCCCGGAAATAGGGTGATCAGTTACCCTGGAAACAGGGTGATCAGTTACCCTGGAAACAGGGCAGTCAGTTACCCGGAAACAGGGTGATCAGTTACCCCGGAAACAGGGAGATCAGTTACCCTGGTAATAGGGCGGTCAGTTACCCCGGAAACAGGGCATTCAGTTAACCTGGAAAAAGGGCAGTCAGTTATCCCGGAAACAGGGCGGACAGTTACCCCGGAAACAGAGCGGTCGGTTATCCCGGAAACAGGGTGATCAGTTACCCTGGAAACAGGGCAGTCAGTTATCCTGGAAACAGGGCAGTCAGTTATCCCGTAAACAGGGCAGTCAGTTATCCCGGAAACAGGGTTATCAGTTACCCTGGAAACTGGGCAGTCAGTTACCCTGGAAATAGGGCAGTCAGTTATCCCGGAAAAAGGGCAGTCAGTTACCCTGGAAACTGGGCAGTCAGTTACCCTGGAAACAGGGCAGTCAGTTATCCCGGAAACAGGGTGATCAGTTACCCTGGAAACTGGGCAGTCAGTTACCCTGGAAACAGGGCAGTCAGTTACCCCGGAAACAGGGCAGTCATTTACCCCGGAAACAGGGCGGTCAGTAACCCTGGAAACAGATTCGTCAGTTACGCCGGAAACAGGGTGATCAGTTATCCTGGAAACAGGGCAGTCAGTTACTCTGGAAACAGGGCGGTCAGTTACCCCGGATACAGGGCAGTCAGTTACCCCGGAAACAGGGCAGTCAGTTACCCTGGAAACAGGGTGGTCAGTTACCCTGGAAACAGGGCAGTCAGTTACCCTGGAAACAGGGCAGTCAGTTATCCCGGAAACAGGGCAGTCAGTTATCCCGGAAACAGGGTGATCAGATCCCCTGGAAACAGGGCAGTCAGTTACCCCGGAAAGAGGGCAGTCAGTTACCCTGGAAACAGGGCAGTCAGTTATCCCGGAAACAGGGCAGTCAGTTATCCCAGAAACAGGGTGATCAGTTACCCTGGAAACTGGGCAGTCAGTTACCCTGGAAACAGGGCAGTCAGTTACCCCGGAAACAGGGCAGTCAGTTACCCTGGAAACTGGGCAGTCAGTTACCCTGGAAACAGGGCAGACAGTTATCCCGGAAAAAGGTTGATCAGTTACCCTGGAAACAGGGCAGTCAGTTACCCTGGAAACAGGGCAGTCAGTTCACCTGGAAACAGGCAGTCAGTTACCCTTGAAACAGTGCAGTCAGTTATCCCGGAAACAGGGCAGTCAGTTATCCTGGAAACAGGGCAGTCAGTTACCCCGGAAACAGGGCAGTCAGTTACCCTGGAAAGAGGGCAGTCAGTTATCCCAGAAACAGGGCTGTCAGTTATCCCGGAAACAGGGTGATCAGTTACCCTGGAAACTTGGCAGTCAGTTACCCTCGAAACAGGGTGATCAGTTACCCTGAAACAGGGCAGTCTGTTACCCCGGAAACAGGGCAGTCAGTTACCCTGGAAAGAGGGCAGTCAGTTATCCCGCAAACAGGGCAGTCAGTTATCCCGGAAACAGGGTGATCAGTTACCCTGGAAACTTGGCAGTCAGTTACCCTGGAAACAGGGTGATTAGTTACCCTGGAAACTGGGCAGTCAGTTACCCTGGAAACAGATTTGTCAGTTACCCCGAAAACAGGGTGATCAGTTATCCTGGAAACAGGGCAGTCAGTTAGCCTGGAAACAGGGCAGTCAGTTACCCCGGAAAGAGGGCAGTCAGTTACCCTGGAAACAGGGCAGTCAGTTATCCCGGAAACAGGGCAGTCAGTTATCCCGGAAACAGTGTGATCACTTACCCCGGAAACAGGGCGGTCAGTAACCCTGGAAACAGATTAGTCAGTTACCCCGAAAACTGGGTGATCAGTTATCCTGGAAACAGGGCAGTCAGTTAGCCTGGAAACAGGGCAGTCAGTTACCCCGGAAACAGGGCAGTCATTTACCCCGGAAACAGGGCGGTCAGTAACCCTGGAAACAGATTAGTCAGTTACCCCGAAAACAGGGTGATCAGTTATCCTGGAAACAGGGCGGTCAGTTAGCCTGGAAACAGGGCAGTCAGTTATCCCGGAAACAGGGCAGTCAGTTAACCTGGAAACAGGGCGGTCAGTTACCCCGGAAACAGGGCAGTCAGTTTCTCCGGAAACAGGGCAGTCATTTACCCTGGAAACAGGGCAGTCAGTTATCCCAGAAACAGGGTGATCAGATACCCTGGAAACAGGGCAGTCAGTTACCCCAGAAACAGGGCAGTCAGTTACCCTGGAAACAGGGCAGTCAGTTATCCCGGAAACAGGGCAGTCAGTTATCCCTGAAACAGGGTGATCAGTTTCCCTGGAAACAGGGCAGTCAGTTACCCCAGAAACAGGGCAGTCAGTTACCCTGGAAACTGGGCAGTCAGTTACCCTGGAAACAGGGCAGTCAGTTATCCCCGAAACAGGGTGATCAGTTACCCTGGAAACAGGGCAGACAGTTATCCCGGAAACAGGGTGATCAGATACCCTGGAAACAGGGCAGTCAGTTACCCCAGAAACAGGGCAGTCAGTTACCCTGGAAACTGGGCAGTCTGTTACCCTGGAAACAGTGCAGTCAGTTATCCCAGAAACAGGGCAGTCAGTTACCCTGGAAACTGGGCAGTCAGTTACCCTGGAAACAGGGCAGTCATTTACCCCGGAAACAGGGCGGTCAGTAACCCTGGAAACAGATTAGTCAGTTACTCCGAAAACACGGTGATCAGTTATCCTGGAAACAGGGCAGTCAGTTAGCCTGGAAACAGGGCGGTCAGTAACCCTGGAAACAGATTAGTCAGTTACCCTGAAAACAGGGTGATCAGTTATCCTGGAAACAGGGCGGTCAGTTAGCCTGGAAACAGGGCAGTCAGTTATCCCGGAAACAGGGCAGTCAGTTAACCTGGAAACAGGGCGGTCAGTTACCCCGGAAACAGGGCAGTCAGTTACTCCGGAAACAGGGCAGTCAGTTACCCTGGAAACAGGGCAGTCAGTTATCCCAGAAACAGGGTGATCAGATACCCTGGAAACAGGGCAGTCAGTTACCCCAGAAACAGGGCAGTCAGTTACCCTGGAAACAGGGCAGTCAGTTATCCCGGAAACAGGGCAGTCAGTTATCCCTGAAACAGGGTGATCAGTTTCCCTGGAAACAGGGCAGTCAGTTACCCCAGAAACAGGGCAGTCAGTTACCCTGGAAACTGGGCAGTCAGTTACCCTGGAAACAGGGCAGTCAGTTATCCCCGAAACAGGGTGATCAGTTACCCTGGAAACAGGGCAGACAGTTATCCCGGAAACAGGGCGATCAGATACCCTGGAAACAGGGCAGTCAGTTACCCCAGAAACAGGGCAGTCAGTTACCCTGGAAACTGGGCAGTCTGTTACCCTGGAAACAGTGCAGTCAGTTATCCCAGAAACAGGGCAGTCAGTTACCCTGGAAACTGGGCAGTCAGTTACCCCGGAAACAGGGCAGTCATTTACCCCGGAAACAGGGCGGTCAGTAACCCTGGAAACAGATTAGTCAGTTACTCCGAAAACACGGTGATCAGTTATCCTGGAAACAGGGCAGTCAGTTAGCCTGGAAACAGGGCAGTCAGTTACCCCGGAAACAGGGCAGTCAGTTATCCCGGAAACAGGGCAGTCAGTTACCCTGGAAACAGGGCAGTCAGTTATCCCGGAAACAGGGCAGTCAGTCACTCCGGAAACAGGGCAGTCAGTTACCCTGGAAACAGGGCAGTCAGTTATCCCGGAAACAGGGTGATCAGATACCCTGGAAACAGGGCAGTCAGTTACCCCAGAAACAGGGCAGTCAGTTACCCTGGAAACAGGGCAGTCAGTTATCCCGGAAACAGGGCAGTCAGTTATCCCGGAAACAGGGTGATCAGTTTCCCTGGAAACAGGGCAGTCAGTTACCCTGGAAAAAGGGCAGTCAGTTATCCCAGAAACAGGGTAGTCAGTTACCCTGGAAACTGGGCAGTCAGTTACCCTGGAAACAGGGCAGTCAGTTACCCTGGAAAGAGGGCAGTCTGTTATTCCGGAAACAGGGCAGTCAGTTAGCCCGGAAACAGGGCGGTCAGTTGCCCTGGAAACAGGGTGATCAGTTACACAGGAAACAGGGAGATCAGTTACCCTGGAAACTGGGCAGTCAGTTACCCCGGAAAAAGGGTGATCAGTTACCCTGGAAACAGGGTGATCAGTTACCCTGGAAACAGGGCAGTCAGTTACCCGGAAACAGGGTGATCAGTTACCCCGGAAACAGGGAGATCAGTTACCCTGGAAACAGGGCAGTCAGTTATCCTGGAAATAGGGCGGTCAGTTACCCCGGAAACAGGGCATTCAGTTAACCTGGAAAAAGGGCAGTCAGTTATCCCGGAAACAGGGCGGACAGTTACCCCGGAAACAGAGCGGTCGGTTATCCCGGAAACAGGGTGATCAGTTACCCTGGAAACAGGGCAGTCAGTTATCCTGGAAACAGGGCAGTCAGTTATCCCGTAAACAGGGCAGTCAGTTATCCCGGAAACAGGGTGATCAGTTACCCTGGAAACTGGGCAGTCAGTTACCCTGGAAATAGGGCAATCAGTTATCCCGGAAAAAGGGCAGTCAGTTACCCTGGAAACTGGGCAGTCAGTTACCCTGGAAACAGGGCAGTCAGTTATCCCGGAAACAGGGTGATCAGTTACCCTTAAAACAGGGCAGAATGTTATCCCGGAAACAGGGCAGTCAGTTATCCCGGAAAAAGGGTGATCAGTTACCCTGGAAACTGGGCACACAGTTACGCTGGAAACAGGGCTGTCAGTTACCCCGGAAACTGGGCAGTCAGTTCCCGTGGAAACAGGGCAGTCAGTCACCCTGGAAACAGGTTAGTCAGTTACGCCGGAAACAGGGTGATCAATTACCCCGGAAGCAGGGCAGTCAGATCACCTGGAAACAGGGCAGTCAGTTACCCTGGAAACAGGGCAGTCAGTTATCCTGAGAACAGGGCGGTCAGTTACCCCGGAAACAGGGAGATCAGTTACCCCGGAAACAGGGCAGTCAGTTACCCTGGAAAAAGGGCAGTCAGTTATCCTGGAAACAGGGCAGTCAGTTACCCTGGAAACAGGGCAGTCGGTTATCCTGGAAACAGGGTGGTCAGTTACCCTGGAAACAGGGTGGTCAGTTACCCTGGAAACAGGGCAGTCAGTTTCCCCGGAAACAGGGCGGTCAGTAACCCTGGAAACAGATTAGTCAGTTACGCCGGAAACAGGGTGATCAGTTACCCTGGAAACTGGGCAGTCAGTTACCCTGGAAACAGGGCAGTCAGTCACCCCGGAAACAGGGCAGTCAGTTACCCTGGAAACTGGGCAGTCAGTTACCCTGGAAACAGGGCAGACAGTTGTCCCGGAAAAAGGTTGATCAGTTACCCTGGAAACAGGGCAGTCAGTTACCCTGGAAACAGGGCAGTCAGTTCACCTGGAAACAGGCAGTCAGTTACCCTTGAAACAGTGCAGTCAGTTATCCCGGAAACAGGGCAGTCAGTTATCCTGGAAACAGGTCAGTCAGTTAGCCCGGAAACAGGGCAGTCAGTTACCCTGGAAAGAGGGCAGTCAGTTATACCACAAACAGGGCTGTCAGTTATCCCGGAAACAGGGTGATCAGTTACCCTGGAAACTTGGCAGTCAGTTACCCTCGAAACAGGGTGATCAGTTACCCTGAAACAGGGCAGTCTGTTACCCCGGAAACATGGCAGTCAGTTACCCTGGAAAGAGGGCAGTCAGTTATCCCGCAAACAGGGCAGTCAGTTATCCCGGAAACAGGGTGATCAGTTACCCTGGAAACTTGGCAGTCAGTTACCCTGGAAACAGGGTGATTAGTTACCCTGGAAACTGGGCAGTCAGTTACCCTGGAAACAGGGCGGTCAGTAACCCTGGAAACAGATTTGTCAGTTACCCCGAAAACAGGGTGATCAGTTATCCTGGAAACAGGGCAGTCAGTTAGCCTGGAAACAGGGCAGTCAGTTACCCCGGAAAGAGGGCAGTCAGTTACCCTGGAAACAGGGCAGTCAGTTATCCTGGAAACAGGGCAGTCAGTTATCCCGTAAACAGGGCAGTCAGTTATCCCGGAAACAGGGTGATCAGTTACCCTGGAAACTGGGCAGTCAGTTACCCTGGAAATAGGGCAATCAGTTATCCCGGAAAAAGGGCAGTCAGTTACCCTGGAAACTGGGCAGTCAGTTACCCTGGAAACAGGGCAGTCAGTTATCCCGGAAACAGGGTGATCAGTTACCCTTAAAACAGGGCAGAATGTTATCCCGGAAACAGGGCAGTCAGTTATCCCGGAAAAAGGGTGATCAGTTACCCTGGAAACTGGGCACACAGTTACCCTGGAAACAGGGCTGTCAGTTACCCCGGAAACTGGGCAGTCAGTTCCCGTGGAAACAGGGCAGTCAGTCACCCTGGAAACAGGTTAGTCAGTTACGCCGGAAACAGGGTGATCAATTACCCCGGAAGCAGGGCAGTCAGATCACCTGGAAACAGGGCAGTCAGTTACCCTGGAAACAGGGCAGTCAGTTATCCTGAGAACAGGGCGGTCAGTTACCCCGGAAACAGGGAGATCAGTTACCCCGGAAACAGGGCAGTCAGTTACCCTGGAAAAAGGGCAGTCAGTTATCCTGGAAACAGGGCAGTCAGTTACCCTGGAAACAGGGCAGTCGGTTATCCTGGAAACAGGGTGGTCAGTTACCCTGGAAACAGGGTGGTCAGTTACCCTGGAAACAGGGCAGTCAGTTTCCCCGGAAACAGGGCGGTCAGTAACCCTGGAAACAGATTAGTCAGTTACGCCGGAAACAGGGTGATCAGTTACCCTGGAAACTGGGCAGTCAGTTACCCTGGAAACAGGGCAGTCAGTTACCCCGGAAACAGGGCAGTCAGTTACCCTGGAAACTGGGCAGTCAGTTACCCTGGAAACAGGGCAGACAGTTGTCCCGGAAAAAGGTTGATCAGTTACCCTGGAAACAGGGCAGTCAGTTACCCTGGAAACAGGGCAGTCAGTTCACCTGGAAACAGGCAGTCAGTTACCCTTGAAACAGTGCAGTCAGTTATCCCGGAAACAGGGCAGTCAGTTATCCCGGAAACAGGGCAGTCAGTTAACCTGGAAACAGGGCGGTCAGTTACCCCGGAAACAGGGCAGTCAGTTACTCCGGAAACAGGGCAGTCAGTTACCCTGGAAACAGGGCAGTCAGTTATCCCAGAAACAGGGTGATCAGATACCCTGGAAACAGGGCAGTCAGTTACCCCAGAAACAGGGCAGTCAGTTACCCTGGAAACAGGGCAGTCAGTTATCCCGGAAACAGGGCAGTCAGTTATCCCTGAAACAGGGTGATCAGTTTCCCTGGAAACAGGGCAGTCAGTTACCCCAGAAACAGGGCAGTCAGTTACCCTGGAAACTGGGCAGTCAGTTACCCTGGAAACAGGGCAGTCAGTTATCCCCGAAACAGGGTGATCAGTTACCCTGGAAACAGGGCAGACAGTTATCCAGGAAACAGGGTGATCAGATACCCTGGAAACAGGGCAGTCAGTTACCCCAGAAACAGGGCAGTCAGTTACCCTGGAAACTGGGCAGTCTGTTACCCTGGAAACAGTGCAGTCAGTTATCCCAGAAACAGGGCAGTCAGTTACCCTGGAAACTGGGCAGTCAGTTACCCCGGAAACAGGGCAGTCATTTACCCCGGAAACAGGGCGGTCAGTAACCCTGGAAACAGATTAGTCAGTTACTCCGAAAACACGGTGATCAGTTATCCTGGAAACAGGGCAGTCAGTTAGCCTGGAAACAGGGCAGTCAGTTACCCCGGAAACAGGGCAGTCAGTTATCCCGGAAACAGGGCAGTCAGTTACCCTGGAAACAGGGCAGTCAGTTATCCCGGAAACAGGGCAGTCAGTCACTCCGGAAACAGGGCAGTCAGTTACCCTGGAAACAGGGCAGTCAGTTATCCCGGAAACAGGGTGATCAGATACCCTGGAAACAGGGCAGTCAGTTACCCCAGAAACAGGGCAGTCAGTTACCCTGGAAACAGGGCAGTCAGTTATCCCGGAAACAGGGCAGTCAGTTATCCCGGAAACAGGGTGATCAGTTTCCCTGGAAACAGGGCAGTCAGTTACCCTGGAAAAAGGGCAGTCAGTTATCCCAGAAACAGGGTAGTCAGTTACCCTGGAAACTGGGCAGTCAGTTACCCTGGAAACAGGGCAGTCAGTTACCCTGGAAAGAGGGCAGTCTGTTATTCCGGAAACAGGGCAGTCTGTTAGCCCGGAAACAGGGCGGTCAGTTGCCCTGGAAACAGGGTGATCAGTTACACAGGAAACAGGGAGATCAGTTACCCTGGAAACTGGGCAGTCAGTTACCCCGGAAAAAGGGTGATCAGTTACCCTGGAAACAGGGTGATCAGTTACCCTGGAAACAGGGCAGTCAGTTACCCGGAAACAGGGTGATCAGTTACCCCGGAAACAGGGAGATCAGTTACCCTGGAAACAGGGCAGTCAGTTATCCTGGAAATAGGGCGGTCAGTTACCCCGGAAACAGGGCATTCAGTTAACCTGGAAAAAGGGCAGTCAGTTATCCCGGAAACAGGGCGGACAGTTACCCCGGAAACAGAGCGGTCGGTTATCCCGGAAACAGGGTGATCAGTTACCCTGGAAACAGGGCAGTCAGTTATCCTGGAAACAGGGCAGTCAGTTATCCCGTAAACAGGGCAGTCAGTTATCCCGGAAACAGGGTGATCAGTTACCCTGGAAACTGGGCAGTCAGTTACCCTGGAAATAGGGCAATCAGTTATCCCGGAAAAAGGGCAGTCAGTTACCCTGGAAACTGGGCAGTCAGTTACCCTGGAAACAGGGCAGTCAGTTATCCCGGAAACAGGGTGATCAGTTACCCTTAAAACAGGGCAGAATGTTATCCCGGAAACAGGGCAGTCAGTTATCCCGGAAAAAGGGTGATCAGTTACCCTGGAAACTGGGCACACAGTTACGCTGGAAACAGGGCTGTCAGTTACCCCGGAAACTGGGCAGTCAGTTCCCGTGGAAACAGGGCAGTCAGTCACCCTGGAAACAGGTTAGTCAGTTACGCCGGAAACAGGGTGATCAATTACCCCGGAAGCAGGGCAGTCAGATCACCTGGAAACAGGGCAGTCAGTTACCCTGGAAACAGGGCAGTCAGTTATCCTGAGAACAGGGCGGTCAGTTACCCCGGAAACAGGGAGATCAGTTACCCCGGAAACAGGGCAGTCAGTTACCCTGGAAAAAGGGCAGTCAGTTATCCTGGAAACAGGGCAGTCAGTTACCCTGGAAACAGGGCAGTCGGTTATCCTGGAAACAGGGTGGTCAGTTACCCTGGAAACAGGGTGGTCAGTTACCCTGGAAACAGGGCAGTCAGTTTCCCCGGAAACAGGGCGGTCAGTAACCCTGGAAACAGATTAGTCAGTTACGCCGGAAACAGGGTGATCAGTTACCCTGGAAACTGGGCAGTCAGTTACCCTGGAAACAGGGCAGTCAGTTACCCCGGAAACAGGGCAGTCAGTTACCCTGGAAACTGGGCAGTCAGTTACCCTGGAAACAGGGCAGACAGTTGTCCCGGAAAAAGGTTGATCAGTTACCCTGGAAACAGGGCAGTCAGTTACCCTGGAAACAGGGCAGTCAGTTCACCTGGAAACAGGCAGTCAGTTACCCTTGAAACAGTGCAGTCAGTTATCCCGGAAACAGGGCAGTCAGTTATCCTGGAAACAGGTCAGTCAGTTAGCCCGGAAACAGGGCAGTCAGTTACCCTGGAAACTGGGCAGTCAGTTACCCTGGAAACAGGGCAGTCAGTTATCCCGGAAACAGGGTGATCAGTTACCCTTAAAACAGGGCAGAATGTTATCCCGGAAACAGGGCAGTCAGTTATCCCGGAAAAAGGGTGATCAGTTACCCTGGAAACTGGGCACACAGTTACCCTGGAAACAGGGCTGTCAGTTACCCCGGAAACTGGGCAGTCAGTTCCCGTGGAAACAGGGCAGTCAGTCACCCTGGAAACAGGTTAGTCAGTTACGCCGGAAACAGGGTGATCAATTACCCCGGAAGCAGGGCAGTCAGATCACCTGGAAACAGGGCAGTCAGTTACCCTGGAAACAGGGCAGTCAGTTATCCTGAGAACAGGGCGGTCAGTTACCCCGGAAACAGGGAGATCAGTTACCCCGGAAACAGGGCAGTCAGTTACCCTGGAAAAAGGGCAGTCAGTTATCCTGGAAACAGGGCAGTCAGTTACCCTGGAAACAGGGCAGTCGGTTATCCTGGAAACAGGGTGGTCAGTTACCCTGGAAACAGGGTGGTCAGTTACCCTGGAAACAGGGCAGTCAGTTTCCCCGGAAACAGGGCGGTCAGTAACCCTGGAAACAGATTAGTCAGTTACGCCGGAAACAGGGTGATCAGTTACCCTGGAAACTGGGCAGTCAGTTACCCTGGAAACAGGGCAGTCAGTTACCCCGGAAACAGGGCAGTCAGTTACCCTGGAAACTGGGCAGTCAGTTACCCTGGAAACAGGGCAGACAGTTGTCCCGGAAAAAGGTTGATCAGTTACCCTGGAAACAGGGCAGTCAGTTACCCTGGAAACAGGGCAGTCAGTTCACCTGGAAACAGGCAGTCAGTTACCCTTGAAACAGTGCAGTCAGTTATCCCGGAAACAGGGCAGTCAGTTATCCTGGAAACAGGTCAGTCAGTTAGCCCGGAAACAGGGCAGTCAGTTACCCTGGAAAGAGGGCAGTCAGTTATACCACAAACAGGGCTGTCAGTTATCCCGGAAACAGGGTGATCAGTTACCCTGGAAACTTGGCAGTCAGTTACCCTCGAAACAGGGTGATCAGTTACCCTGAAACAGGGCAGTCTGTTACCCCGGAAACATGGCAGTCAGTTACCCTGGAAAGAGGGCAGTCAGTTATCCCGCAAACAGGGCAGTCAGTTATCCCGGAAACAGGGTGATCAGTTACCCTGGAAACTTGGCAGTCAGTTACCCTGGAAACAGGGTGATTAGTTACCCTGGAAACTGGGCAGTCAGTTACCCTGGAAACAGGGCGGTCAGTAACCCTGGAAACAGATTTGTCAGTTACCCCGAAAACAGGGTGATCAGTTATCCTGGAAACAGGGCAGTCAGTTAGCCTGGAAACAGGGCAGTCAGTTACCCCGGAAAGAGGGCAGTCAGTTACCCTGGAAACAGGGCAGTCAGTTATCCCGGAAACAGGGCAGACAGTTATCCCGGAAACAGGGTGATCACTTACCCTGGAAACTGGGCAGCCAGTTACCCTGGAAACAGGGTGATTAGTTACCCTGGAAACTGGGCAGTCAGTTACCCCGGAAACAGGGCGGTCAGTAATCCTGGAAACAGATTAGTCAGTTACCCCGGAAACTGGGTGATCAGTTATCCTGGAAACAGGGCAGTCAGTTAGCCTGGAAACAGGGCAGTCAGTTACCCCGGAAACAGGGCAGTCATTTACCCCGGAAACAGGGCAGTCAGTAACCCTGGAAACAGATTAGTCAGTTACCCCGAAAACAGGGTGATCAGTTACCCCGGAAACAGGGCGGTCAGTTAGCCTGGAAACAGGGCAGTCAGTTACCCCGGAAACAGGGCAGTCAGTTATCCCGGAAACAGGGCAGTCAGTTAACCTGGAAACAGGGCGGTCAGTTACCCCGGAAACAGGGCAGTCAGTTACCCTGGAAACAGGGCAGTCAGTTATCCCGGAAACAGGGCAGTCAGTTATCCCGGAAACAGGGTGATCAGTTTCCCTGGAAACAGGGCAGTCAGTTCCCCTAGAAACAGGGCAGTCAGTTACCCTGGAAACTGGGCAGTCAGTTACCCTGGAAACAGGGCAGTCAGTTATCCCCGAAACAGGGTGATCAGTTACCCTGGAAACAGGGCAGACAGTTATCCCGGAAACAGGCTGATCAGATACCCTGGAAACAGGGCAGTCAGTTACCCCAGAAACAGGGCAGTCAGTTACCCTGGAAACTGGGCATTCAGTTACCCTGGAAACAGGGCAGTCAGTTATCCCAGAAACAGGGTAGTCAGTTACCCTGGAGACTGGGCAGTCAGTTACCCTGGAAACAGGGCAGTCAGTTATCCCGGAAACAGGGTGATCAGTTACCCTGGAAACAGGGCAGACAGTTATCCCGGAAACAGGGCAGTCAGTTATCCCGGAAAAAGGGTGATCGGTTACCCTGGAAACTGGGCAGTCAGTTACCCTGGAAACAGGGCAGTCAGTTTCACCGGAAACTGGGCAGTCAGTTCCCCTGGAAACAGGGTGGTCAGTTACCCTGGAAACAGGGTGATCAGTTATCCTGGAAACAGGGCAGTACGTTAGCCTGGAAACAGGGCAGTCAGTTACCCCGGAAACAGGGCAGTCAGTTACCCTGGAAACAGGGCAGTCAGTTATCCCGGAAACAGGGCTGTCAGTTATACCGGAAACAGGGTGATCAGTTACCGTGAAACAGGGCAGTCTGTTACCCCGGAAACAGGGCAGTCAGTTACCCTGGAAAGAGGGCAGTCTGTTATTCCGGAAACAGGGCAGTCAGTTACCCCGGAAACAGGGCGGTCAGTTGCCCTGGAAACAGGGTGATCAGTTACACAGGAAACAGGGAGATCAGTTACCCTTGAAACAGGGCCGTCCGTTACCCCGGAAAAAGGGTGATCAGTTACCCTGGAAACAGGGTGATCAGTTACCCAGGAAACATGTCAGTCAGTTACCCGGAAACAGGGTGATCAGTTACCCCGGAAACAGGGAGATCAGTTACCCTGGAAACAGGGCAGTCAGTTATCCTGGAAATAGGGCGGTCAGTTATCCCGGAAACAGGGCTGTCAGTTATCCCGGAAACAGGGTGATCAGTTACCCTGGAAACTGGGCAGTCAGTTACCCTGGAAACAGGGTGATTTGTTACCCTGGAATCTGGGCAGTCAGTTACCCCGAAAACAGGGTGAGCAGTTATCCTGGAAACAGGGCAGTCAGTTAGCCTGGAAACAGGGCAGTCAGTTACCCCGGAAAGAGGGCAGTCAGTTACCCTGGAAACAGGGCAGTCAGTTATCCCGGAAACAGGGCAGTCAGTTATCCCGGAAACAGGGAGAATAGTTACATTGGAAACTGGGCAGTCAGTTACCCTGGAAACAGGGTGATTAGTTACCTTGGAAACTGGGCAGTCAGTTACCCCGGAAACAGGGCGGTCAGTAACCCTGGAAACAGATTAGTCAGTTACCCCGAAAACTGGGTGATCAGTTATCCTGGAAAAAGGGCAGTCAGTTAGCCTGGAAACAGGGCAGTCAGTTACCCCGGAAACAGGGCAGTCATTTACCCCGGAAACAGGGCGGTCAGTAACCCTGGAAACAGATTAGTCAGTTACTCCGAAAACAGGGTGATCAGTTATCCTGGAAACAGGGCAGTCAGTTAGCCTGGAAACAGGGCAGTCAGTTACCCCGGAAACAGGGCAGTCAGTTATCCCGGAAACAGGGCAGTCAGTTACCCTGGAAACAGGGCGGTCAGTTACCCCGGAAACAGGGCAGTCAGTTACTCCGGAAACAGGGCAGTCAGTTACCCTGGAAACAGGGCAGTCAGTTATCCCGGAAACAGGGTGATCAGATACCCTGGAAACAGGGCAGTCAGTTACCCCAGAAACAGGGCAGTCAGTTACCCTGGAAACAGGGCAGTCAGTTATCCCGGAAACAGGGCAGTCAGTTATCCCGGAAACAGTGTGATCAGTTTCCCTGGAAACAGGGCAGTCAGTTACCCTGGAAACAGGGCAGTCAGTTATCCCAGAAACAGGGTAGTCAGTTACCCTGGAAACTGGGCAGTCAGTTACCCTGGAAACAGGGCAGTCAGTTACCCTGGAAAGAGGGCAGTCTGTTATTCCGGAAACAGGGCAGTCAGTTACCCCGGAAACAGGGCGGTCAGTTGCCCTGGAAACAGGGTGATCAGTTACACAGGAAACAGGGAGATCAGTTACCCTGGAAACAGGGCAGTCAGTTACCCCGGAAAAAGGGTGATCAGTTATCCTGGAAACAGGGCAGTCAGTTACCCGGAAACAGGGTGATCAGTTACCCCGGAAACAGGGAGATCAGTTACCCTGGAAACAGGGCAGTCAGTTATCCTGGAAATAGGGCGGTCAGTTACCCCGGAAACAGGGCATTCAGTTAACCTGGAAAAAGGGCAGTCAGTGATCCCGGAAACAGGGCGGACAGTTACCCCGGAAACAGAGCGGTCGGTTATCCCGGAAACAGGGTGATCAGTTACCCTGGAAACAGGGCAGTCAGTTATCCTGGAAACAGGGCAGTCAGTTATCCCGTAAACAGGGCAGTCACTTATCCCGGAAACAGGGTGATCAATTACCCTGGAAACTGGGCAGTCAGATACCCTGGAAATAGGGCAGTCAGTTATCCCGGAAAAAGGGCAGTCAGTTACCCTGGAAACTGGGCAGTCAGTTACCCTGGAAGCAGGGCAGTCAGTGATCCCGGACACAGGGTGATCAGTTACCCTTAAAACAGGGCAGAATGTTATCCCGGAAACAGGGCAGTCAGTTATCCCGGATAAAGGGTGATCAGTTACCCTGGAAACTGGGCACTCAGTTACCCTGGAAACAGGGCAGTCAGTTACCCCGGAAACTGGGCAGTCAGTTCCCGTGGAAACAGGGCAGTCAGTCACCCTGGAAACAGGTTAGTCAGTTACGCCGGAAACAGGGTGATCAGTTACCCCGGAAGCAGGGCAGTCAGATCACTTGGAAACAGGGCAGTCAGTTACCCTGGAAACAGGGCAGTCAGTTATCCTGAGAACAGGGCGGTCAGTTACCCCGGAAACAGGGAGATCAGTTACCCCGGAAACAGGGCTGTCAGTTACCCTGGAAACAGGGCAGTCAGTTATCCCGGAAACAGGGCAGTCAGTTACCCTGGAAACAGGGCAGTCGGTTATCCTGGAAACAGGGTGGTCAGTTACCCTGGAAACAGGGTGGTCAGTTACCCTGGAAACAGGGCAGTCAGTTTCCCCGGAAACAGGGCGGTCAGTAACCCTGGAAACAGATTAGTCAGTTACGCCGGAAACAGGGTGATCAATTATCCTGGAAACAGGGCAGTCAGTTACTCTGGAAACAGGGCGGTCAATTACCCCGGATACAGGGCAGTCAGTTACCCCGGAAACAGGGCAGTCAGTTACCCTGGAAAGAGGGCAGTCAGTTACCCTGGAAAGAGGGCAGTCAGTTACCCCGGAAAGAGGGCAGTCAGTTACCCTGGAAAGAGGGCAGTCAGTTATCCCGGAAACAGGGCAGTCAGTTATCCAGGAAACAGGGTGATCAGTTACCCTGGAAACTGGGCAGTCTGTTACCCTGGAAACAGGGCAGTCAGTTACCCCAGAAACAGGGCAGTCAGTTACCCTGGAAACTGGGCAGTCAGTTACCCTGGAAACAGGGCAGTCAGTTATCCCGGAAAAAGGTTGATCAGTTACCCTGGAAACTGGGCAGTCAGTTACCCTGGAAACAGGGCAGTCAGTTACCCCGGAAACAGGGCAGTCAGTTCACCTGGAAACAGGCAGTCAGTTACCCTTGAAACAGTGCAGTCAGTTATCCCGGAAACAGGGCAGTCAGTTATCCTGGAAACAGGGCGGTCAGTTACCTGGAAACAAATCGGTTAGTTACCCTGGAAACAGGGCAGTCAGTTATCCTGGAAACAGGGTGATCAGTTACCCTGGAAACTGGGCAGTCAGTTAGCCTGGAAACAGGGCAGTCAGTTACCCTGGAAACAGGGAGATCAGTTACCCCGGAAACAGGGCAGTCAGTTACCCTGGAAACAGGGAGGTCATTTACCCCGGAAACAGGGAGATCAGTTACCCCGGAAACAGGGCAGTCAGTTACCCTGGAAACAGGGCAGTCAGTTATCCTGGAAACAGGGTGGTCAGTTACCCCGGAAACAGGGTGATCAGTTATCCTGGAAACAGGGCGGTCAGTTACCCCGGAAACAGGGCAGTCAGTTACCCCGGAAACAGGGCGGTCAGTATCCCTGGAAACAGATTAGTCAGTTATCCCGGAAACAGGGTGATCAGTTATCCTGGAAACAGGGCAGTCAGTTAGCCTGGAAGCAGGGCAGTCAGTTATCCTGGAAATAGGGCGGTCAGTTACCCCGGAAACAGGGCATTCAGTTAACCTGGAAAAAGGGCAGTCAGTGATCCCGGAAACAGGGCGGACAGTTACCCCGGAAACAGGGTGATCAGTTACCCTGGAAACTGGGCAGTCAGTCACCCTGGAAATAGGGCAGTCAGTTATCCTGGAAAAAGGGCAGTCAGTTACCCTGGAAACTGGGCAGTCAGTTACCCTGGAAACAGGGCAGTCAGTTATCCCGGAAACAGGGTGATCAGTTACCCTTAAAACAGGGCGATCAGTTACCCTTAAAACAGGGCAGAATGTTATCCCGGAAACAGGGCAGTCAGTTATCCCGGAAAAAGGGTGATCAGTTACCCTGGAAACTGGGCACTCAGTTACCCTGGAAACAGGGCAGTCAGTTACCCCGGAAACTGGGCAGTCAGTTCCCGTGGAAACAGGGCATTCAGTCACCCTGGAAACAGGTTAGTCAGTTACGCCGGAAACAGGGTGATCAGTTACCCCGGAAACAGGGCAGTCAGTTACCCTGGAAACAGGGCAGTCAGTTATCCCGGAAACAGGGCAGTCAGTTATCCCGGAAACAGGGTGATCAGATCCCCTGGAAACAGGGCAGTCAGTTACCCCGGAAAGAGTGCAGTCAGTTACCCTAAGAAACAGGGCAGTCAGTTATCCCGGAAACAGGGCAGTCAGTTATCCCGGAAACAGGGTGATCAGTTACCCTGGAAACTGGGCAGTCAGTTACCCTGGAAACAGGGCAGTCAGTTACCCCGGAAACAGGGCAGTCAGTTACCCTGGAAACTGGGCAGTCAGTTACCCTGGAAACAGGGCAGTCAGTTATCCCGCAAAAAGTTTGATCAGTTACCCTGGAAACAGTGCAGTCATTTACCCTGGAAACAGGGCAGTCAGTTACCCCGGAAACAGGGCAGTCAGTTCACCTGGAAACAAATCGGTTAGTTACCCTGGAAACAGGGCAGTCAGTTATCCTGGAAACAGGGTGATCAGTTACCCTGGAAACTGGGCAGTCAGTTAGCCTGGAAACAGAGCAGTCAGTTACCCTGGAAACAGTGCAGTCAGTTATCCTGGAAACAGGGCGGTCAGTTACCCCGGAAACAGGGAGATCAGTTACCCCGGAAACAGGGCAGTCAGTTACCCTGGAAACAGGGCAGTCAGTTATCCTGGAAACAGGGTGGTCAGTTACCCCGGAAACAGGGTGATCAGTTATCCTGGAAACAGGGCGGTCAGTTAGCCTGGAAACAGGCCAGTCAGTTACCCCGGAAACAGGGCAGTCATTTACCCCGGAAACAGGGCGGTCAGTAACCCTGGAAACAGATTAGTCAGTTACCCCGAAAACAGGGTGATCAGTTATCCTGGAAACGGGGCGGTCAGTTAGCCTGGAAACAGGGCGGTCAGTTATCCCGGAAACAGGGCAGTCAGTTAACCTGGAAACAGGGCGGTCAGTTACCCCGGAAACAGGGCAGTCAGTTACTCCGGAAACAGGGTGATCAGATACCCTGGAAACAGGGCAGTCAGTTACCCCAGAAACAGGGCAGTCAGTTACCCTGGAAACAGGGCAGTCAGTTATCCCGGAAACAGGGCAGTCAGTTATCCCTGAAACAGGGTGATCAGTTTCCCTGGAAACAGGGCAGTCAGTTACCCCAGAAACAGGGCAGTCAGTTACCCTGGAAACTGGGCAGTCAGTTACCCTGGAAACAGGGCAGTCAGTTATCCCCGAAACAGGGTGATCAGTTACCCTGGAAACAGGGCAGACAGTTATCCCGGAAACAGGGTGATCAGATACCCTGGAAACAGGGCAGTCAGTTACCCCAGAAACAGGGCAGTCAGTTACCCTGGAAACTGGGCAGTCTGTTACCCTGGAAACAGTGCAGTCAGTTATCCCAGAAACAGGGCAGTCAGTTACCCTGGAAACTGGGCAGTCAGTTACCCCAGAAACAGGGCAGTCATTTACCCCGGAAACAGGGCGGTCAGTAACCCTGGAAACAGATTAGTCAGTCACTCCGAAAACACGGTGATCAGTTATCCTGGAAACAGGGCAGTCAGTTAGCCTGGAAACAGGGCAGTCAGTTACCCCGGAAACAGGGCAGTCAGTTATCCCGGAAACAGGGCAGTCAGTTACCCTGGAAACAGGGCAGTCAGTTATCCCGGAAACAGGGCAGTCAGTTACTCCGGAAACAGGGCAGTCAGTTACCCTGGAAACAGGGCAGTCAGTTATCCCGGAAACAGGGTGATCAGATACCCTGGAAACAGGGCAGTCAGTTACCCCAGAAACAGGGCAGTCAGTTACCCTGGAAACAGGGCAGTCAGTTATCCCGGAAACAGGGCAGTCAGTTATCCCGGAAACAGGGTGATCAGTTTCCCTGGAAACAGGGCAGTCAGTTACCCTGGAAAAAGGGCAGTCAGTTATCCCAGAAACAGGGTAGTCAGTTACCCTGGAAACTGGGCAGTCAGTTACCCTGGAAACAGGGCAGTCAGTTACCCTGGAAAGAGGGCAGTCTGTTATTCCGGAAACAGGGCAGTCAGTTACCCCGGAAACAGGGCGGTCAGTTGCCCTGGAAACAGGGTGATCAGTTACACAGGAAACAGGGAGATCCGTTACCCTGGAAACTGGGCAGTCAGTTACCCCGGAAAAAGGGTGATCAGTTACCCTGGAAACAGGGTGATCAGTTACCCTGGAAACAGGGCAGTCAGTTACCCGGAAACAGGGTGATCAGTTACCCCGGAAACAGGGAGATCAGTTACCCTGGAAACAGGGCAGTCAGTTATCCTGGAAATAGGGCGGTCAGTTACCCCGGAAACAGGGCATTCAGTTAACCTGGAAAAAGGGCAGTCAGTTATCCCGGAAACAGGGCGGACAGTTACCCCGGAAACAGAGCGGTCGGTTATCCCGGAAACAGGGTGATCAGTTACCCTTTAAACAGGGCAGTCAGTTATCCTGGAAACAGGGCAGTCAGTTATCCCGTAAACAGGGCAGTCAGTTATCCCGGAAACAGGGTGATCAGTTACCCTGGAAACTGGGCAGTCAGTTACCCTGGAAATAGGGCAATCAGTTATCCCGGAAAAAGGGCAGTCAGTTACCCTGGAAACTGGGCAGTCAGTTACCCTGGAAACAGGGCAGTCAGTTATCCCGGAAACAGGGTGATCAGTTACCCTTAAAACAGGGCAGAATGTTATCCCGGAAACAGGGCAGTCAGTTATCCCGGAAAAAGGGTGATCAGTTACCCTGGAAACTGGGCACTCAGTTACCCTGGAAACAGGGCTGTCAGTTACCCCGGAAACTGGGCAGTCAGTTCCCGTGGAAACAGGGCAGTCAGTCACCCTGGAAACAGGTTAGTCAGTTACGCCGGAAACAGGGTGATCAATTACCCCGGAAGCAGGGCAGTCAGATCACCTGGAAACAGGGCAGTCAGTTACCCTGGAAACAGGGCAGTCAGTTATCCTGAGAACAGGGCGGTCAGTTACCCCGGAAACAGGGAGATCAGTTACCCCGGAAACAGGGAAGTCAGTTACCCTGGAAACAGGGCAGTCAGTTATCCTGGAAACAGGGCAGTCAGTTACCCCGGAAAGAGGGCAGTCAGTTACCCTGGAAACAGGGCAGTCAGTTATCCCGGAAACAGGGCAGTCAGTTATCCCGGAAACAGGGTGATCACTTACCCTGGAAACTGGGCAGCCAGTTACCCTGGAAACAGGGTGATTAGTTACCCTGGAAACTGGGCAGTCAGTTACCCCGGAAACAGGGCGGTCAGTAACCCTGGAAACAGATTAGTCAGTTACCCCGGAAACTGGGTGATCAGTTATCCTGGAAACAGGGCAGTCAGTTAGCCTGGAAACAGGGCAGTCAGTTACCCCGGAAACAGGGCAGTCAGTTATCCCGGAAACGGGGCAGTCAGTAACCCTGGAAACAGATTAGTCAGTTACCCCGAAAACAGGGTGATCAGTTACCCCGGAAACAGGGCGGTCAGTTAGCCTGGAAACAGGGCAGTCAGTTACCCCGGAAACAGGGCAGTCAGTTATCCCAGAAACAGGGTAGTCAGTTACCCTGGAAACTGGGCAGTCAGTTACCCTGGAAACAGGGCAGTCAGTTACCCTGGAAAGAGGGCAGTCTGTTATTCCGGAAACAGGGCAGTCAGTTACCCCGGAAACAGGGCGGTCAGTTGCCCTGGAAACAGGGTGATCAGTTACACAGGAAACAGGGAGATCAGTTACCCTGGAAACAGGGCAGTCAGTTACCCCGGAAAAAGGGTGATCAGTTATCCTGGAAACAGGGTGATCAGTTACCCTGGAAACAGGGCAGTCAGTTACCCGGAAACAGGGTGATCAGTTACCCCGGAAACAGGGAGATCAGTTACCCTGGAAACAGGGCAGTCAGTTATCCTGGAAATAGGGCGGTCAGTTACCCCGGAAACAGGGCATTCAGTTAACCTGGAAAAAGGGCAGTCAGTGATCCCGGAAACAGGGCGGACAGTTACCCCGGAAACAGAGCGGTCGGTTATCCCGGAAACAGGGTGATCAGTTACCCTGGAAACAGGGCAGTCAGTTATCCTGGAAACAGGGCAGTCAGTTATCCCGTAAACAGGGCATTCAGTTATCCCGGAAACAGGGTGATCAGTTACCCTGGAAACTGGGCAGTCAGATACCCTGGAAATAGGGCAGTCAGTTATCCCGGAAAAAGGGCAGTCAGTTACCCTGGAAACTGGGCAGTCAGTTACCCTGGAAGCAGGGCAGTCAGTTATCCCGGAAACAGGGTGATCAGTTACCCTTAAAACAGGGCAGAATGTTATCCCGGAAACAGGGCAGTCAGTTATCCCGGAAACAGGGCAGTCAGTTATCCCGGAAACTGGGCAGTCAGTTCCCGTGGAAACAGGGCAGTCAGTCACCCTGGAAACAGGTTAGTCAGTTACGCCGGAAGCAGGGTGATCAGTTACCCCGGAAGCAGGGCAGTCAGATCACCTGGAAACAGGGCAGTCAGTTACCCTGGAAACAGGGCAGTCAGTTATCCTGAGAACAGGGCGGTCAGTTACCCCGGAAACAGGGAGATCAGTTACCCCGGAAACAGGGCAGTCAGTTACCCTGGAAACAGGGCAGTCAGTTATCCTGGAAACAGGGCAGTCAGTTACCCTGGAAACAGGGCAGTCGGTTATCCTGGAAACAGGGTGGTCAGTTACCCTGGAAACAGGGCGGTCAGTTTCCCCGGAAACAGGGCGGTCAGTAACCCTGGAAACAGATTAGTCAGTTACGCCGGAAACAGGGTGATCAATTATCCTGGAAACAGGGCAGTCAGTTACTCTGGAAACAGGGCGGTCAATTACCCCGGATACAGGGCAGTCAGTTACCCCGGAAACAGGGCAGTCAGTTACCCTGGAAACAGGGCAGTCAGTTATCCCGGAAACAGGGCAGTCAGTTATCCCGGAAACAGGGTGATCAGATCCCCTGGAAACAGGGCAGTCAGTTACCCCGGAAAGAGGGCAGTCAGTTACCCTGGAAACAGGGCAGTCAGTTATCCCGGAAACAGGGCAGTCAGTTATCCCAGAAACAGGGTGATCAGTTACCCTGGAAACTGGGCAGTCAGTTACCCTGGAAACAGGGCAGTCAGTTACCCCGGAAACAGGGCAGTCAGTTACCCTGGAAACTGGGCAGTCAGTTACCCTGGAAACAGGGCAGACAGTTGTCCCGGAAAAAGGTTGATCAGTTACCCTGGAAACAGGGCAGTCAGTTCACCTGGAAACAGGCAGTCAGTTCACCTGGAAACAGGTAGTCAGTTACCCTTGAAACAGTGCAGTCAGTTATCCCGGAAACAGGGCAGTCAGTTATCCTGGAAACAGGGCAGTCAGTTACCCCGGAAACAGGGCAGTCAGTTACCCTGGAAAGAGGGCAGTCAGTTATCCCACAAACAGGGCTGTCAGTTATCCCGGAAACAGGGTGATCAGTTACCCTGGAAACTTGGCAGTCAGTTACCCTCGAAACAGGGTGATCAGTTACCCTGAAACAGGGCAGTCTGTTACCCCGGAAACAGGGCAGTCAGTTACCCTGGAAAGAGGGCAGTCAGTTATCCCGCAAACAGGGCAGTCAGTTATCCCGGAAACAGGGTGATCAGTTACCCTGGAAACTTGGCAGTCAGTTACCCTGGAAACAGGGTGATTAGTTACCCTGGAAACTGGGCAGTCAGTTACCCTGGAAACAGGGCGGTCAGTAACCCTGGAAACAGATTTGTCAGTTACCCCGAAAACAGGGTGATCAGTTATCCTGGAAACAGGGCAGTCAGTTAGCCTGGAAACAGTGCAGTCAGTTACCCCGGAAAGAGGGCAGTCAGTTACCCTGGAAACAGGTCAGTCAGTTATCCCGGAAACAGGGCAGTCAGTTATCCCGGAAACAGGGTGATCACTTACCCTGGAAACTGGGAAGCCAGTTACCCTGGAAACAGGGTGATTAGTTACCATGGAAACTGGGCAGTCAGTTACCCCGGAAACAAGGGCAGTCAGTTACCCTGGAAACTGGGCAGTCAGTTACCCTGGAAACAGGGCAGTCAGTTATCCCGGAAAAAGGTTGATCAGTTACCCTGGAAACTGGGCAGTCAGTTACCCTGGAAACAGGGCAGTCAGTTACCCCAGAAACAGGGCAGTCAGTTCACCTGGAAACAGGCAGTCAGTTACCCTTGAAACAGTGCAGTCAGTTATCCCGGAAACAGGGCAGTCAGTTATCCTGGAAACAGGGCGGTCAGTTACCTGGAAACAAATCGGTTAGTTACCCTGGAAACAGGGCAGTCAGTTATCCTGGAAACAGGGTGATCAGTTATCCTGGAAACTGGGCAGTCAGTTAGCCTGGAAACAGGGCAGTCAGTTACCCTGGAAACAGGGAGATCACTTTCCCCGGAAACAGGGCAGTCAGTTACCCTGGAAACAGGGCGGTCAGTTACCCCGGAAACAGGGAGATCAGTTACCCCGGAAACAGGGCAGTCAGTTACCCTGGAAACAGGGCAGTCAGTTATCCTGGAAACAGGGTGGTCAGTTATGCCTGAAACAGGGTGATCAGTTATCCTGGAAACAGGGCGGTCAGTTACCCCGGAAACAGGGCAGTCAGTTACCCCGGAAACAGGGCCGTCAGTATCCCTGGAAACAGATTAGTCAGTTATCCCGGAAACAGGGTGATCAGTTATCCTGGAAACAGGGCAGTCAGTTAGCCTGGAAACAGGGCAGTCAGTTATCCTGGAAATAGGGCGGTCAGTTACCCCGGAAACAGGGCATTCAGTTAACCTGGAAAAAGGGCAGTCAGTGATCCCGGAAACAGGGCGGACAGTTACCCCGGAAACAGAGCGGTCGGTTATCCCGGAAACAGGGTGATCAGTTACCCTGGAAACAGGGCAGTCAGTTATCCTGGAAACAGGGCAGTCAGTTATCCCGTAAACAGGGCAGTCAGTTATCCCGGAAACAGGGTGATCAGTTACCCTGGAAACTGGGCAGTCAGTCACCCTGGAAATAGGGCAGTCAGTTATCCCGGAAAAAGGGCAGTCAGTTACCCTGGAAACTGGGCAGTCAGTTACCCTGGAAACAGGGCAGTCAGTTATCCCGGAAACAGGGTGATCAGTTACCCTTAAAACAGGGCAGAATGTTATCCCGGAAACAGGGCAGTCAGTTATCCCGGAAAAAGGGTGATCAGTTACCCTGGAAACTGGGCACTCAGTTACCCTGGAAACAGGGCAGTCAGTTACCCCGGAAACTGGGCAGTCAGTTCCCGTGGAAACAGGGCAGTCAGTCACCCTGGAAACAGGTTAGTCAGTTACGCCGGAAACAGGGTGATCAGTTACCCCGGAAAGACGGCAGTCAGTTACCCTGGAAACAGGGCAGTCAGTTATCCCGGAAACAGGGCAGTCAGTTATCCCGGAAACAGGGTGATCAGTTACCCTGGAAACTGGGCAGTCAGTTACCCTGGAAACAGGGCAGTCAGTTACCCCGGAAACAGGGCAGTCAGTTACCCTGGAAACTGGGCAGTCAGTTACCCTGGAAACAGAGCAGTCAGTTATCTCGCAAAAAGTTTGATCAGTTACCCTGGAAACAGTGCAGTCAGTTACCCTGGAAACAGGGCAGTCAGTTACCCCGGAAACAGGGCAGTCAGTTCACCTGGAAACAAATCGGTTAGTTACCCTGGAAACAGGGCAGTCAGTTATCCTGGAAACAGGGTGATCAGTTACCCTGGAAACTGGGCAGTCAGTTAGCCTGGAAACAGGGCAGTCAGTTACCCTGGAAACAGTGCAGTCAGTTATCCTGGAAACAGGGCGGTCAGTTACCCCGGAAACAGGGAGATCAATTACCCCGGAAACAGGGCAGTCAGTTACCCTGGAAACAGGGCAGTCAGTTATCCTGGAAACAGGGTGGTCAGTTACCCCGGAAACAGGGTGATCAGTTATCCTGGAAACAGATTAGTCAGTTATCCCGGAAACAGGGTGATCAGTTATCCTGGAAACAGGGCAGTCAGTTAGCCTGGAAACAGGGCAGTCAGTTACCCTGGAAACAGTGCAGTCAGTTATCCTGGAAACAGGGCGGTCAGTTACCCTGGAAACAGTGCAGTCAGTTATCCTGGAAACAGGGCGGTCAGTTACCCCGGAAACAGGGAGATCAGTTACCCCGGAAACAGGGCAGTCAGTTACCCTGGAAACAGGGCGGTCAGTTACCCCGGTAACAGGGCAGTCAGTTACCCCGGAAACAGGGCGGTCAGTACCCCTGGAAACAGATTAGTCAGTTATCCCGGAAACAGGGTGATCAGTTATCCTGGAAACAGGGCAGTCAGTTATCCTGGAAACAGGGTGGTTAGTTATCCCGGAAACAGGGTGATCAGTTATCCTGGAAACAGGGCAGTCAGTTACCCCGGAAACAGGGAGATCAGTTATCCCGGAAACAGGGCAGTCGGTTACCCTGGAAACAGGGCAGTCAGTTACCCTGGAAACAGTGCAGTCAGTTATCCTGGAAACAGGGCGGTCAGTTACCCCGGAAACAGGGAGATCAGTTACCCCGGAAACAGGGCAGTCAGTTACCCTGGAAACAGGGCGGTCAGTTACCCCGGAAACAGGGCAGTCAGTTACCCCGGAAACAGGGCGGTCAGTACCCCTGGAAACAGATTAGTCAGTTATCCCGGAAACAGGGTGATCAGTTATCCTGGAAACAGGGCAGTCAGTTAGCCTGGAAACAGGGCAGTCAATTACCCCGGAAACAGGGCAGTCAGTTCACCTGTAAACAGGGCAGTCAGTGACCCTGGAAACAGTGCAGTCAGTTATCCCGGAAACAGGGCAGTCAGTTATCCTGGAAACAGGGCGGTCAGTTACCTGGAAACAAATCGGTTAGTTACCCTGGAAACAGGGCAGTCAGTTATCCTGGAAACAGGGTGATCAGTTACCCTGGAAACTGGGCAGTCAGTTAGCCTGGAAACAGGGCAGTCAGTTACCCTGGAAACAGGGAGATCAGTTACCCCGGAAACAGGGCAGTCAGTTACCCTGGAAACAGGGCGGTCAGTTACCCCGGAAACAGGGAGATCAGTTACCCCGGAAACAGGGCAGTCAGTTACCCTGGAAACAGGGCAGTCAGTTATCCTGGAAACAGGGTGGTCAGTTACCCCGGAAACAGGGTGATCAGTTATCCTGGAAACAGGGCGGTCAGTTACCCCGGAAACAGGGCAGTCAGTTACCCCGGAAACAGGGCGGTCAGTATCCCTGGAAACAGATTAGTCAGTTATCCCGGAAACAGGGTGATCAGTTATCCTGGAAACAGGGCAGTCAGTTAGCCTGGAAACAGGGCAGTCAGTTATCCTGGAAATAGGGCGGTCAGTTACCCCGGAAACAGGGCATTCAGTTAACCTGGAAAAAGGGCAGTCAGTGATCCCGGAAACAGGGCGGACAGTTACCCCGGAAACAGAGCGGTCGGTTATCCCGGAAACAGGGTGATCAGTTACCCTGGAAACAGGGCAGTCAGTTATCCTGGAAACAGGGCAGTCAGTTATCCCGTAAACAGGGCAGTCAGTTATCCCGGAAACAGGGTGATCAGTTACCCTGGAAACTGGGCAGTCAGTCACCCTGGAAATAGGGCAGTCAGTTATCCCGGAAAAAGGGCAGTCAGTTACCCTGGAAACTGGGCAGTCAGTTACCCTGGAAACAGGGCAGTCAGTTATCCCGGAAACAGGGTGATCAGTTACCCTTAAAACAGGGCAGAATGTTATCCCGGAAACAGGGCAGTCAGTTATCCCGGAAAAAGGGTGATCAGTTACCCTGGAAACTGGGCACTCAGTTACCCTGGAAACAGGGCAGTCAGTTACCCCGGAAACTGGGCAGTCAGTTCCCGTGGAAACAGGGCAGTCAGTCACCCTGGAAACAGGTTAGTCAGTTACGCCGGAAACAGGGTGATCAGTTACCCCGGAAAGAGGGCAGTCAGTTACCCTGGAAACAGGGCAGTCAGTTATCCCGGAAACAGGGCAGTCAGTTATCCCGGAAAAAGGGTGATCAGTTACCCTGGAAACTGGGCAGTCAGTTACCCTGGAAACAGGGCAGTCAGTTACCCCGGAAACAGGGCAGTCAGTTACCCTGGAAACTGGGCAGTCAGTTACCCTGGAAACAGGGCAGTCAGTTATCCCGCAAAAAGTTTGATCAGTTACCCTGGAAACAGTGCAGTCAGTTACCCTGGAAACAGGGCAGTCAGTTACCCCGGAAACAGGGCAGTCAGTTCACCTGGAAACAAATCGGTTAGTTACCCTGGAAACAGGGCAGTCAGTTATCCTGGAAACAGGGTGATCAGTTACCCTGGAAACTGGGCAGTCAGTTAGCCTGGAAACAGGGCAGTCAGTTACCCTGGAAACAGTGCAGTCAGTTATCCTGGAAACAGGGCGGTCAGTTACCCCGGAAACAGGGAGATCAGTTACCCCGGAAACAGGGCAGTCAGTTACCCTGGAAACAGGGCAGTCAGTTATCCTGGAAACAGGGTGGTCAGTTACCCCGGAAACAGGGTGATCAGTTATCCTGGAAACAGATTAGTCAGTTATCCCGGAAACAGGGTGATCAGTTATCCTGGAAACAGGGCAGTCAGTTAGCCTGGAAACAGGGCAGTCAGTTACCCTGGAAACAGTGCAGTCAGTTATCCTGGAAACAGGGCGGTCAGTTACCCCGGAAACAGGGAGATCAGTTACCCCGGAAACAGGGCAGTCAGTTACCCTGGAAACAGGGCAGTCAGTTACCCTGGAAACAGTGCAGTCAGTTATCCTGGAAACAGGGCGGTCAGTTACCCCGGAAACAGGGAGATCAGTTACCCCGGAAACAGGGCAGTCAGTTACCCTGGAAACAGGGCGGTCAGTTACCCCGGAAACAGGGCAGTCAGTTACCCCGGAAACAGGGCGGTCAGTACCCCTGGAAACAGATTAGTCAGTTATCCCGGAAACAGGGTGATCAGTTATCCTGGAAACAGGGCAGTCAGTTAGCCTGGAAACAGGGCAGTCAGTTACACCGGAAACAGGGCAGTCAGTTACCCTGGAAACAGGGCAGTCAGTTATCCCGGAAACAGGGCAGTCAGTTATACCGGAAACAGGGCAGTCAGTTATTCCGGAAACAGGGCAGTCAGTTACCCCGGAAACAGGGCAGTCAGTTATCCTGGAAATAGGGCGGTCAGTTACACCGGAAACAGGGCATTCAGTTAACCTGGAAAAAGGGCAGTCAGTTATCCCGGAAACAGGGCGGACATTTACCCCGGAAACAGAGCGGTCGGTTATCCCGGAAACAGGGTGATCAGTTTCCCTGGAAACAGGGCAGTCAGTTATCCTGGAAACAGGGCAGTCAGTTATCCCGGAAACAGGGCAGTCAGTTACCCTGGAAACAGGGCAGTCAGTTATCCCGGAAACAGGGTGATTAGTTACCCTTAAAACAGGGCAGAATGTTATCCCGGAAACAGGGCAGTCAGTTATACCGGAAAAAGGGTGATCAGTTACCCTGGAAACTGGGCAGTCAGTTACCCTGGAAACAGGGCAGTCAGTTACCCCGGAAACTGGGCAGTCAGTTCCCGTGGAAACAGGGCAGTCAGTCACCCTGGAAACAGGTTAGTCAGTTACGCCGGAAACAGGGTGATCAGTTACCCCGGAAAAAGGGCAGTCAGATCAGCTGGAAACAGGGCAGTCAGTTACCCTGGAAACAGGGCAGTCAGTTATCCTGGAATCAGGGCAGTCATTTACTCTGGAAACAGGGCAGTCGGTTATCCTGGAAACAGTGTGGTCAGTTACCCTGGAAACAGGGTGGTCAGTTACCCTGGAAACAGGGCAGTCAGTTTCCCCGGAAACAGGGCGGTCAGTAACCCTGGAAACAGATTATTCAGTTACGCCGGAAACAGGGTGATCAATTATCCTTGAAACAGGGCAGTCAGTTACTCTGGAAACAGGGCGGTCAGTTACCCCGGATACAGGGCAGTCAGTTACCCCGGAAACAGGGCAGTCAGTTACCCTGGAAACTGGGCAGTCAGTTACCCTGGAAACAGGGCAGTCAGTTATCCCGGAAACAGGGCAGTCAGTTATCCCGGCAACAGGGTGATCAGTTACCCTGGAAACTGGGCAGTCAGTTACCCTTGAAACAGGGCAGTCAGTTACCCCGGAAACAGGGCAGTCAGTTACCCTGGAAACTGGGCAGTCAGTTAACCTGGAACCAGGGCAGTCAGTTATCCCGGAAAAAGGTTGATCAGTTACCCTGGAAACTGGACAGTCAGTTACCCTGGAAACAGGGCAGTCAGTTACCCCGGAAACAGGGCAGTCAGTTCACCTGGAAACAGGCAGTCAGTTACCCTTGAAACAGTGCAGTCAGTTATCCCGGAAACAGGGCAGTCAGTTATCCTGGAATCAGGGCGGTCAGTTACCTGGAAACAAATCGGTTAGTTACCCTGGAAACAGGGCAGTCAGTTATCCTGGAAACAGGGTGATCAGTTACCCTGGAAACTGGGCAGTCAGTTAGCCTGGAAACAGGGCAGTCAGTTACCCTGGAAACAGTGCAGTCAGTTATCCTGGAAACAGGGCGGTCAGTTACCCCGGAAACAGGGAGATCAGTTACCCCGGAAACAGGGCAGTCAGCTACCCTGGAAACAGTGCAGTCAGTTATCCTGGAAACAGGGTGGTCAGTTACCCCGGAAACAGGGTGATCAGTTACCCTGGAAACTGGGCAGTCAGTTATCCTGGAAACAGGGCGGTCAGTTACCCCGGAAACAGGGCAGTCAGTTACCACGGAAAACGGGCGGTCAGTATCCCTGGAAACAGATTAGTCAGTTATCCCGGAAACAGGGTGATCAGTTATCCTGGAAACAGGGCAGTCAGTTAGCCTGGAAACAGGGCAGTCAGTTACACCGGAAACAGGGCAGTCAGTTACCCTGGAAACAGGGCATTCAGTTATCCCGGAAACTGGGCAGTCAGTTATACCGGAAACAGGGTGATCAGTTACAATGGAAACAGGGCAGTCAGTTACTCCGGAAACAGGGCAGTCAGTTACCCTGGAAACAGGGCAGTCAGTTCTTCCGGAAACAGGGCAGTCAGTTACCCCGGAAACAGGGCAGTCAGTTATCCTGGAAATAGGGCGGTCAGTTACCCCGGAAACAGGGCATTCAGTTCACCTGGAAAAAGGGCAGTCAGTTATCCCGGAAACAGGGCGGACAGTTACCCCGGAAACAGAGCGATCGGTTATCCCGGAAACAGGGTGATCAGTTTCCCTGGAAACAGGGCAGTCAGTTATCCCGGAAACAGGGCAGTCAGTTATCCCGGAAACAGGGTGATCAGTTACCCTGGAAACTGGGCAGTCAGTTACCCTGGAAATAGGGCAGTCAGTTATCCTGGAAAAAGTGCAGTCAGTTACCCTGGAAACTGGGCAGTCAGTTACCCTGGAAACAGGGCAGTCAGTTATCCCGGAAACAGGGTGATCAGTTACCCTATAAACAGGGCAGAATGTTATCCCGGAAACAGGGCAGTCAGTTATCCCGGAAAAAGGGTGATCAGTTACCCTGGAAACTGGGCAGTCAGTTACCCTGGAAACAGGGCAGTCAGTTACCCCGGAAACAGGGCAGTCAGTTACCCTGGAAACTGGGCAGTCAGTTACCCTGGAAACAGGGCAGTCAGTTATCCCGCAAAAAGTTTGATCAGTTACCCTGGAAACAGTGCAGTCAGTTACCCTGGAAACAGGGCAGTCAGTTACCCCGGAAACAGGGCAGTCAGTTCACCTGGAAACAAATCGGTTAGTTACCCTGGAAACAGGGCAGTCAGTTATCCTGGAAACAGGGTGATCAGTTACCCTGGAAACTGGGCAGTCAGTTAGCCTGGAAACAGGGCAGTCAGTTACCCTGGAAACAGTGCAGTCAGTTATCCTGGAAACAGGGCGGTCAGTTACCCCGGAAACAGGGAGATCAGTTACCCCGGAAACAGGGCAGTCAGTTACCCTGGAAACAGGGCAGTCAGTTATCCTGGAAACAGGGTGGTCAGTTACCCCGGAAACAGGGTGATCAGTTATCCTGGAAACAGATTAGTCAGTTATCCCGGAAACAGGGTGATCAGTTATCCTGGAAACAGGGCAGTCAGTTAGCCTGGAAACAGGGCAGTCAGTTACCCTGGAAACAGTGCAGTCAGTTATCCTGGAGACAGGGCGGTCAGTTACCCCGGAAACAGGGAGATCAGTTACCCCGGAAACAGGGCAGTCAGTTACACTGGAAACAGGGCAGTCAGTTACCCTGGAAACAGTGCAGTCAGTTATCCTGGAAACAGGGCGGTCAGTTACCCCGGAAACAGGGAGATCAGTTACCCCGGAAACAGGGCAGTCAGTTACCCTGGAAACAGGGCGGTCAGTTACCCCGGAAACAGGGCAGTCAGTTACCCCGGAAACAGGGCGGTCAGTACCCCTGGAAACAGATTAGTCAGTTATCCCGGAAACAGGGTGATCAGTTATCCTGGAAACAGGGCAGTCAGTTAGCCTGGAAACAGGGCAGTCAGTTACACCGGAAACAGGGCAGTCAGTTACCCTGGAAACAGGGCAGTCAGTTATCCCGGAAACAGGGCAGTCAGTTATACCGGAAACAGGGCAGTCAGTTATTCCGGAAACAGGGCAGTCAGTTACCCCGGAAACAGGGCAGTCAGTTATCCTGGAAATAGGGCGGTCAGTTACACCGGAAACAGGGCATTCAGTTAACCTGGAAAAAGGGCAGTCAGTTATCCCGGAAACAGGGCGGACATTTACCCCGGAAACAGAGCGGTCGGTTATCCCGGAAACAGGGTGATCAGTTTCCCTGGAAACAGGGCAGTCAGTTATCCTGGAAACAGGGCAGTCAGTTATCCCGGAAACAGGGCAGTCAGTTACCCTGGAAACAGGGCAGTCAGTTATCCCGGAAACAGGGTGATTAGTTACCCTTAAAACAGGGCAGAATGTTATCCCGGAAACAGGGCAGTCAGTTATACCGGAAAAAGGGTGATCAGTTACCCTGGAAACTGGGCAGTCAGTTACCCTGGAAACAGGGCAGTCAGTTACCCCGGAAACTGGGCAGTCAGTTCCCGTGGAAACAGGGCAGTCAGTCACCCTGGAAACAGGTTAGTCAGTTACGCCGGAAACAGGGTGATCAGTTACCCCGGAAAAAGGGCAGTCAGATCAGCTGGAAACAGGGCAGTCAGTTACCCTGGAAACAGGGCAGTCAGTTATCCTGGAATCAGGGCAGTCATTTACTCTGGAAACAGGGCAGTCGGTTATCCTGGAAACAGTGTGGTCAGTTACCCTGGAAACAGGGTGGTCAGTTACCCTGGAAACAGGGCAGTCAGTTTCCCCGGAAACAGGGCGGTCAGTAACCCTGGAAACAGATTATTCAGTTACGCCGGAAACAGGGTGATCAATTATCCTTGAAACAGGGCAGTCAGTTACTCTGGAAACAGGGCGGTCAGTTACCCCGGATACAGGGCAGTCAGTTACCCCGGAAACAGGGCAGTCAGTTACCCTGGAAACTGGGCAGTCAGTTACCCTGGAAACAGGGCAGTCAGTTATCCCGGAAACAGGGCAGTCAGTTATCCCGGCAACAGGGTGATCAGTTACCCTGGAAACTGGGCAGTCAGTTACCCTTGAAACAGGGCAGTCAGTTACCCCGGAAACAGGGCAGTCAGTTACCCTGGAAACTGGGCAGTCAGTTAACCTGGAACCAGGGCAGTCAGTTATCCCGGAAAAAGGTTGATCAGTTACCCTGGAAACTGGACAGTCAGTTACCCTGGAAACAGGGCAGTCAGTTACCCCGGAAACAGGGCAGTCAGTTCACCTGGAAACAGGCAGTCAGTTACCCTTGAAACAGTGCAGTCAGTTATCCCGGAAACAGGGCAGTCAGTTATCCTGGAATCAGGGCGGTCAGTTACCTGGAAACAAATCGGTTAGTTACCCTGGAAACAGGGCAGTCAGTTATCCTGGAAACAGGGTGATCAGTTACCCTGGAAACTGGGCAGTCAGTTAGCCTGGAAACAGGGCAGTCAGTTACCCTGGAAACAGTGCAGTCAGTTATCCTGGAAACAGGGCGGTCAGTTACCCCGGAAACAGGGAGATCAGTTACCCCGGAAACAGGGCAGTCAGCTACCCTGGAAACAGTGCAGTCAGTTATCCTGGAAACAGGGTGGTCAGTTACCCCGGAAACAGGGTGATCAGTTACCCTGGAAACTGGGCAGTCAGTTATCCTGGAAACAGGGCGGTCAGTTACCCCGGAAACAGGGCAGTCAGTTACCACGGAAAACGGGCGGTCAGTATCCCTGGAAACAGATTAGTCAGTTATCCCGGAAACAGGGTGATCAGTTATCCTGGAAACAGGGCAGTCAGTTAGCCTGGAAACAGGGCAGTCAGTTACACCGGAAACAGGGCAGTCAGTTACCCTGGAAACAGGGCATTCAGTTATCCCGGAAACTGGGCAGTCAGTTATACCGGAAACAGGGTGATCAGTTACAATGGAAACAGGGCAGTCAGTTACTCCGGAAACAGGGCAGTCAGTTACCCTGGAAACAGGGCAGTCAGTTCTTCCGGAAACAGGGCAGTCAGTTACCCCGGAAACAGGGCAGTCAGTTATCCTGGAAATAGGGCGGTCAGTTACCCCGGAAACAGGGCATTCAGTTCACCTGGAAAAAGGGCAGTCAGTTATCCCGGAAACAGGGCGGACAGTTACCCCGGAAACAGAGCGATCGGTTATCCCGGAAACAGGGTGATCAGTTTCCCTGGAAACAGGGCAGTCAGTTATCCCGGAAACAGGGCAGTCAGTTATCCCGGAAACAGGGTGATCAGTTACCCTGGAAACTGGGCAGTCAGTTACCCTGGAAATAGGGCAGTCAGTTATCCTGGAAAAAGTGCAGTCAGTTACCCTGGAAACTGGGCAGTCAGTTACCCTGGAAACAGGGCAGTCAGTTATCCCGGAAACAGGGTGATCAGTTACCCTATAAACAGGGCAGAATGTTATCCCGGAAACAGGGCAGTCAGTTATCCCGGAAAATGGGTGATCAGTTACCCTGGAAACTGGGCAGTCAGTTACCCTGGAAACAGGGCAGTCAGTTACCCTGGAAACTGGGCAGTCAGTTCCTGTGGAAACAGGGTAGTCAGTCACCCTGGAAACATGTTAGTCAGTTACGCCGGAAACAGGGTGATCAGTTACCCCGGAAACAGGGCAGTCAGATCACCTGGAAACAGGGCAGTCAGTTACCCTGGAAACAGGGCAGTCAGTTATCCTGAGAACAGGGCGGTCAGTTACCCCGGAAACAGGGAGATCAGTTACCCCGGAAACAGGGCAGTCAGATCACCTGGAAACAGAGCAGTCAGTTACCCTGGAATCTGGGCAGTCAGTTATCCTGGAAACAGGGCAGTCAGTTACCCTGGAAACAGGGCAGTCGGTTATCCTGGAAACAGGGTGGTCAGTTACCCTGGAAACAGGATGGTCAGTTACCCTGGAAACAGGGCAGTCAGTTTCCCCGGAAACAGGGCAGTCAGTAACCCTGGAAACAGATTAGTCAGTTACGCCGGAAACAGGGTGATCAATTATCCTGGAAACAGGGCAGTCAGTTACTCTGGAAACAGGGCGGTCAGTTACCCCGGATACAGGGCAGTCAGTTACCCCGGAAACAGGGCAGTCAGTTACCCTGGAAACAGGACAGTCAGTTATCCCGGAAACAGGGCAGTCAGTTATCCCGGAAACAGGGTGATCAGATCCCCTGGAAACAGGGCAGTCAGTTACCCCGGAAAGAGGGCAGTCAGTTACCCTGGAAACAGGGCAGTCAGTTATCCCGGAAACAGGGCAGTCAGTTATCCCGGAAACAGGGTGATCAGTTACCCTGGGAACTGGGCAGTCAGTTACCCGGTAAACAGGGCAGTCAGTTACCCTGGAAACAGGGCAGTCAGTTATCCCGAAAAAAGGTTGATCAGTTACCCTGGAAACTGGGCAGTCAGTTACCCTGGAAACAGGGCAGTCAGTTACCCCGGAAACAGGGCAGTCAGTTCACCTGGAAACAGGCAGTCAGTTACCCTGGAAAGAGTGCAGTCAGTTATCCCGGAAACAGGGCAGTCAGTTATCATGGAAACAGGGTGATCAGTTACCTGGAAACAAATCGGTTAGTTACCCTGGAAACAGGGCAGTCAGTTATCCTGGAAACAGGGTGATCAGTTACCCTGGAAACTGGGCAGTCAGTTAGCCTGGATACAGGGCAGTCAGTTACCCTGGAATCAGTGCAGTCAGTTATCCTGGAAACAGGGCGGTCAGTTACCCCGGAAACAGGGAGATCAGTTACCCCGGAAACAGGGTGAACAGTTACCCTGGAAACTGGGCAGTCAGTTACCCTGGAAACAGGGTGGTCAGTTAGCCTGGAAACAGGGCAGTCAGTTACCCTGGAATCAGTGCAGTCAGTTATCCTGGAAACAGGGCGGTCAGTTACCCCGGAAACAGGGAGATCAGTTACCCCGGAAACAGGGTGAACAGTTACCCTGGAAACTGGGCAGTCAGTTACCCTGGAAACAGGGCAGTCAGTTATCCTGGAAACAGGGCGGACAGATACCCCGGAAATAGGGCGGTCAGTTATCCTGGAAAGAGGGCGGTCAGTTACCCCGGAAAAAGGGAGATCAGTTACCCCGGAAACAGGGCGGTCAGTTATCCTGGAAACAGGGTGGTCAGTTATTCCGGAAACAGGGCACTCAGTTACACCGGAAACAGGGAAGTCAGTTACCCTGGAAACAGGGCAGTCAGTTATCCCGGAAACAGGGTGATCAGTTACCCTATAAACAGGGCAGAATGTTATCCCGGAAACAGGGCAGTCAGTTAACCCGGAAAAAGGGCATTCAGTCACCCTGGAAACTGGGCAGTCAGTTACCCTGGAAACAGGGCAGTCAGTTACCCCGGAAACAGGGCAGTCAGTTACCCTGGAAACAGGGCAGACAGTTACCCCCGAAACTGGGCAGTCAGTTACCCTGGAAACAGGGCAGTCAGTTACCCTGGAAACAGGTTCGTCAGTTACCCTGGAAACAGGGCTGTCATTTCCCTTGGAAACAGGGCAGTCAGTTACCCTGGAAACAGGGCAGTGATCTATCCCGGAAACAGGGCAGTCAGTTATCCCGGAAACAGGGCGGACAGATACCCCGGAAATAGGGCGGTCAGTTACCCGAGAAACAGGGCATTCAGTTAACCTGGAAAAAGGGCAGTCAGTTATCCCGGAAACAGGGCGGACAGTTACCCCGGAAACAGAGCGGTCGGTTATCCCGGAAACAGGGTGATCAGTTTCCCTGGAAACAGGGCAGTCAGTTATCCTGGAAACAGGGCAGTCAGTTATCCCGGAAACAGGGCATTCAGTTATCCCGGAAACAGGGTGATCAGTTACCCTGGAAACTGGGCAGTCAGTTACCCTGCAAATAGGGCAGTCAGTTATCCTGGAAACAGGGCAGTCAGTTACCCTGGAAACTGGGCAGTCAGTTACCCTGGAAACAGGGCAGTCAGTTATCCCGGAAACAGGGTGATCAGTTACCCTTAAAACAGGGCAGAATGTTATCCCGGAAACAGGGCAGTCAGTTATCCCGGAAAATGGGTGATCAGTTACCCTGGAAACTGGGCAGTCAGTTACCCTGGAGACAGGGCAGTCAGTTACCCCGGAAACTGTGCAGTCAGTTCCCGTGGAAACAGGGCAGTCAGTCACCCTGGAAACAGGTTAGTCAGTTACGCCGGAAACAGGGTGATCAGTTACCCCGAAAAACAGGGCAGTCAGATCACCTGGAAACAGGGCAGTCAGTTACCCTGGAAACAGGGCAGTCAGTTATCCTGAGAACAGGGCGGTCAGTTACCCCGGAAACAGGGAGATCAGTTACCCCGGAAACAGGGCAGTCAGTTACCCTGGAAACTGGGCAGTCAGTTATCCTGGAAACAGGGCAGTCAGTTACCCTGGAAACAGGGCAGTCGGTTATCCTGGAAACAGGGTGGTCAGTTACCCTGGAAACAGGGTGGTCAGTTACCCTGGAAACAGGGCAGTCAGTTAACCTGGAAACAGGGCAGTCAGTTATCCCGGAAACAGGGCAGTCAGTTATCCCGGAAACAGGGTGATCAGATCCCCTGGAAACAGGGCAGTCAGTTACCCCGGAAAGAGGGCAGTCTGTTCCCCGGAAACAGGGCAGTCAGTTACCCCGGAAACAGGGCGGTCAGTTGCCCTGGAAACAGGGTGATCAGTTACACAGGAAACAGGGAGATCAGTTACCCTGGAAACAGGGCAGTCACTTACCCCGGAAAAAGGGTGATCAGTTACGCCGGAAACAGGGTGATCAGTTATCTCGGAAACAGGGCAGTCAGTTTCCCTGGAAACAGGGCAGTCAGTTATCCCGCAAACAGGGCAGTCAGTTATCCCGGAAACAGGGTGATCAGTTACCCTGGAAACTTGGCAGTCAGTTACCCTGGAAACAGGGTGATTAGTTACCCTGGAAACTGGGCAGTCAGTTACCCCGGAAACAGGGCGGTCAGTAACCCTGGAAACAGATTTGTCAGTTACCCCGAAAACAGGGTGATCAGTTATCCTGGAAACAGGGCAGTCAGTTAGCCTGGAAACAGGGCAGTCAGTTACCCTGGAAACAGGGCAGTCAGTTAGCCTGGAAACAGGGCAGTCAGTTATCCCGGAAACAGGGCAGTCAGTTATCCCGGAAACAGGGTGATCAGTTACCCTGGAAACTGGGCAGTCAGTTACCCTGGAAACAGGATGATTAGTTACCCTGGAAACTGGGCAGTCAGTTACCCCGGAAACAGGGCGGTCAGTAACCCTGGAAACAGATTAGTCAGTTACCCCGAAAACTGGGTGATCAGTTATCCTGGAAACAGGGCAGTCAGTTAGCCTGGAAACAGGGCAGTCAGTTACCCCGGAAAGAGGGCAGTCAGTTACCCTGGAAACAGGGCAGTCAGTTACCCCGGAAACTGGGCTGTCAGTTACCCTGGAAACAGGGCAGTCAGTCACCCTGGAAACAGGTTCGTCAGTTACCCTGGAAACAGGGCAGTCATTTCCCTTTGAAACAGGGCAGTCAGTTACCCTGGAAACAGGGCAGTGAGCTACTCCGCAAACAGGGCAGTCAGTTATCCTGGAAACAGGGCAGTCAGTTACTCTGGAAACAGGGCAGTCAGTTACCCTGGAAACAGGGCAGCCAGTTACCCTGGAAACAGGGCAGTCAGTTTTCCCGGAAACAGGGTGATCAGATACCCTGGAAACAGGGCAGTCAGTTACCCCAGAAACAGGGCAGTCAGTTACCCTGGAAACAGGGCTGTCAGTTATCCCGGAAACAGGGCAGTCAGTTATCCCTGAAACAGGGTGATCAGTTTCCCTGGAAACAGGGCAGTCAGTTACCCTGGAAACAGGGCAGTCAGTTATCCCAGAAACAGGGCAGTCAGTTACCCTGGAAACAGGGCAGTCAGTTATCCCGGAAACAGGGTGATCAGTTACCCTGGAAACAGGGCAGACAGTTATCCCGGAAACAGGGCAGTCAGTTATCCCGGAAAAAGGGTGATCGGTTACCCTGGAAACTGGGCAGTCAGTTACCCTGGAAACAGGGCAGTCAGTTACACCGGAAACAGTGTGATCAGTTATCCTGGAAACAGGGCGGTCAGTTACCCCGGAAGCAGGGCAGTCAGTTACCCCGGAAACAGGGCGGTCAGTAACCCTGGAAACAGATTAGTCAGTTACCCAAGAAACAGGGTGATCAGTTATCCTGGAAACAGGGCAGTCAGTTAGCCTGGAAACAGGGCAGTCAGTTACCGCGGTAATGGGGAGATCAGTTACCCCGGAAACAGGGCAGTCAGTTACCCTGGAAACAGGGCAGTCAGTTATCCTGGAAACAGGGTGGTCAGTTACCCCGGAAACAGGGTGATCAGTTATCCTGGAATCAGGGCGGTCAGTTACCCCGGAAACAGGGCAGTCAGTTATCCCGGAAACAAGGCAGTCAGTTAAGCTGGAAACAGGGCGGTCCGTTACCCCGGAAACAGGGCAGTCAGTTACTCCGGAAACAGGGCAGTCAGTTACCCTGGAAACAGGGCAGTCAGTTATCCCGGAAACAGGGTGATCAGATGCCCTGGAAACTGGGCAGTCAGTTACCCCAGAAACAGGGCAGTCAGTTACCCCGGAAACAGGGCAGTCAGTTATCCCGGAAACAGGGCAGTCAGTTATCCCGGAAACAGGGTGATCAGTTTCCCTGGAAACAGGGCAGTCAGTTACCCCAGAAACAGGGCAGTCAGTTACCCTGGAAACAGGGCAGTCAGTTATCCCGGAAAAAGGGCAGTCAGTTACCCTGGAAACTGGGCAGTCAGTTCCCCTGGAAACAGGGCAGTCAGTTATCCCGGAAGCAGGGCGGTCAGTTACCCCGGAAAAAGGGTGATCAGTTTCGCCGGAAACAGGGTGATCAGTTATCCCGGAAACAGGGCAGTCAGTTACCCTGGAAACAGGGCAGTCAGTTATCCCGGAAACAGGGCAGTCAGTTATCCCGGAAACAGGGTGATCAGTTACCCTGGAAACTGGGCACTCAGTTACCCTGGAAACAGGGTGATTAGTTACCCTGGAAACTGGGCAGTCAGTTACCCCGGAAACAGGGCGTTCTGTAACCCTGGAAACAGATTAGTCAGTTACCTCGAAAACAGGGTGATCAGTTATCCTGGAAACAGGGCAGTCAGTTAGCCTGGAAACAGGGCAGTCAGTTACCCCGGAAAGAGGGCAGTCAGTTACCCTGGAAACAGGGCAGTCAGTTATCCCGGAGCAGGGCAGTACGTTATCCCGGAAACAGGGTGATCAGTTACCCTGGAAACAGGGCAGTCAGTTACCCTGGAAACAGGGTGATTAGTTACCCTGGAAACTGGGCAGTCAGTTACCCCGGAAACAGGGCGGTCAGTAACCCTGGAAACAGATTAGTCAGTTACCCCAAAAACAGGGTGATCAGTTATCCTGGAAACAGGGCAGTCAGTTAGCCTGGAAACAGGGCAGTCAGTTACCCCGGAAACAGGGCAGTCATTTACCCCGGAAACAGGGCGGTCAGTAACCCTGGAAACAGATTAGTCACTTACCCCGAAAACAGGGTGATCAGTTATTCTGGAAACAGGGCAGTCAGTTAGCCTGGAAACAGGGCAGTCAGTTACCCCGGAAACAGGGCATTCAGTTATCCCGGAAACAGGGCAGTCAGTTAACCTGGAAACAGGGCGGTCAGTTACCCTGGAAACAGGGCAGTCAGTTACTCTGGAAACAGGGCAGTCAGTTACCCTGGAAACAGGGCAGCCAGTTACCCTGGAAACAGGGCAGTCAGTTATCCCGGAAACAGGGTGATCAGATACCCTGGAAACAGGGCAGTCAGTTACCCCAGAAACAGGGCAGTCAGTTACCCTGGAAACAGGGTAGTCAGTTATCCCGGAAACAGGGCAGTCAGTTATCCCTGAAACAGGGTGATCAGTTTCCCTGGAAACAGGGCAGTCAGTTACCCTGGAAACAGGGCAGTCAGTTATCCCAGAAACAGGGCAGTCAGTTACCCTGGAAACAGGGCAGTCAGTTATCCCGGAAACAGGGTGATCAGTTACCCTGGAAACAGGGCAGACAGTTATCCCGGAAACAGGGCAGTCAGTTATCCCGGAAAAAGGGTGATCGGTTACCTTGGAAACTGGGCAGTCAGTTACCCTGGAAACAGGGTGGTCAGTTACCCTGGAAACAGGGTGGTCAGTTACCCCGGAAACAGTGTGATCAGGTATCCTGGAAACAGGGCGGTCAGTTACCCCGGAAGCAGGGCAGTCAGTTACCCCGGAAACAGGGCGGTCAGTAACCCTGGAAACAGATTAGTCAGTTACCCAAGAAACAGGGTGATCAGTTATCCTGGAAACAGGGCAGTCAGTTAGCCTGGAAACAGGGCAGTCAGTTACCCCGGAAACAGGGCAGTCAGTTACCCTGGAAACAGGGCAGTCAGTTATCCCGGAAACAGGGCTGTCAGTTATACCGGAAACTGGGTGATCAGTTACCCTGAAACAGGGCAGTCTGTTACCCCGGAAACAGGGCAGTCAGTTACCCTGGAAAGAGGGCAGTCTGTTATTCCGGAAACAGGGCAATCAGTTACCCCGGAAACAGGGCAGTCAGTTGCCCTGGAAACAGTTTGATCAGTTACACAGGAAACAGGGAGATCAGTTACCCTGGAAACAGGGCAGTCAGTTACCCCGGAAAAAGGGTGATCAGTTACGCCGGAAACAGGGTGATCAGTTATCTCGGAAACAGGGCAGTCAGTTTCCCTGGAAACAGGGCAGTCAGTTATCCCGCAAACAGGGCAGTCAGTTATCCCGGAAACAGGGTGATCAGTTACCCTGGAAACTTGGCAGTCAGTTACCCTGGAAACAGGGTGATTAGTTACCCTGGAAACTGGGCAGTCAGTTACCCCGGAAACAGGGCGGTCAGTAACCCTGGAAACAGATTTGTCAGTTACCCCGAAAACAGGGTGATCAGTTATCCTGGAAACAGGGCAGTCAGTTCGCCTGGAAACAGGGCAGTCAGTTACCCTGGAAACAGGGCAGTCAGTTAGCCTGGAAACAGGGCAGTCAGTTATCCCGGAAACAGGGCAGTCAGTTATCCCGGAAACAGGGTGATCAGTTACCCTGGTAACTGGGCAGTCAGTTACCCTGGAAACAGGGTGATTAGTTAACCTGGAAACAGGGCGGTCAGTTACCCCGGAAACAGGGCAGTCAGTTACTCCGGAAACAGGGCAGTCAGTTACCCTGGAAACAGGGCAGTCAGTTATCCCGGAAACAGGGTGATCAGATGACCTGGAAACAGGGCAGTCAGTTACCCCAGAAACAGGGCAGTCAGTTACCCCGGAAACAGGGCAGTCAGTTATCCCGGAAACAGGGCAGTCAGTTATCCCGGAAACAGGGTGATCAGTTTCCCTGGAAACAGGGCAGTCAGTTACCCCAGAAACAGGGCAGTCAGTTACCCTGGAAACAGGGCAGTCAGTTATCCCGGAAAAAGGGCAGTCAGTTACCCTGGAAACTGGGCAGTCAGTTACCCTGGAAACAGGGCAGTCAGTTATCCCGGAAGCAGGGCGGTCAGTTACCCCGGAGAAGGGTGATCAGTTACGCCGGAAACAGGGTGATCAGTTATCCCGGAAACAGGGCAGTCAGTTACCCTGGAAACAGGGCAGTCAGTTATCCCGGAAACAGGGCAGTCAGTTATCCCGGAAACAGGGTGATCAGTTACCCTGTAAACTGGGCAGTCAGTTACCCTGGAAACAGGGTGATTAGTTACCCTGGAAACTGGGCAGTCAGTTACCCCGGAAACAGGGCGGTCAGTAACCCTGGAAACAGATTAGTCAGTTACCCCGAAAACAGGGTGATCAGTTATCCTGGAAACAGGGCAGTCAGTTAGCCTGGAAACAGGGCAGTCAGTTACCCCGGAAAGAGGGCAGTCAGTTACCCTGGAAACAGGTCAGTCAGTTATCCCGGAGCAGGGCAGTACGTTATCCCGGAAACAGGGTGATCAGTTACCCTGGAAATTGGGCAGTCAGTTACCCTGGAAACAGGGTGATTAGTTACCCTGGAAACTGGGCAGTCAGTTTCCCCGGAAACAGGGCGGTCAGTAACCCTGGAAACAGATTAGTCAGTTACCCCGAAAACAGGGTGATCAGTTATCCTGGAAACAGGGCAGTCAGTTAGCCTGGAAACAGGGCAGTCAGTTACCCCGGAAACAGGGCAGTCATTTACCCCGGAAACAGGGCGGTCAGTAACCCTGGAAACAGATTAGTCACTTACCCCGAAAACAGGGTGATCAGTTATTCTGGAAACAGGGCAGTCAGTTAGCCTGGAAACAGGGCAGTCAGTTACCCCGGAAACAGGGCATTCAGTTATCCCGGAAACAGGGCAGTCAGTTAACCTGGAAACAGGGCGGTCAGTTACCCTGGAAACAGGGCAGTCAGTTACTCTGGAAACAGGGCAGTCAGTTACCCTGGAAACAGGGCAGCCAGTTACCCTGGAAACAGGGCAGTCAGTTATCCCGGAAACAGGGTGATCAGATACCCTGGAAACAGGGCAGTCAGTTACCCTGGAAACAGGGCAGTCAGTTATCCCGGAAACAGGGCAGTCAGTTATCCCTGAAACAGGGTGATCAGTTTCCCTGGAAACAGGGCAGTCAGTTACCCTGGAAACAGGGCAGTCAGTTATCCCAGAAACAGGGCAGTCAGTTACCCTGGAAACTGGGCAGTCAGTTACCCTGGAAACAGGGCAGTCAGTTATCCCGGAAGCAGGGCGGTCAGTTACCCCGGAGAAGGGTGATCAGTTACGCCGGAAACAGGGTGATCAGTTATCCCGGAAACAGGGCAGTCAGTTACCCTGGAAACAGGGCAGTCAGTTATCCCGGAAACAGGGCAGTCAGTTATCCCGGAAACAGGGTGATCAGTTACCCTGTAAACTGGGCAGTCAGTTACCCTGGAAACAGGGTGATTAGTTACCCTGGAAACTGGGCAGTCAGTTACCCCGGAAACAGGGCGGTCAGTAACCCTGGAAACAGATTAGTCAGTTACCCCGAAAACAGGGTGATCAGTTATCCTGGAAACAGGGCAGTCAGTTAGCCTGGAAACAGGGCAGTCAGTTACCCCGGAAAGAGGGCAGTCAGTTACCCTGGAAACAGGTCAGTCAGTTATCCCGGAGCAGGGCAGTACGTTATCCCGGAAACAGGGTGATCAGTTACCCTGGAAATTGGGCAGTCAGTTACCCTGGAAACAGGGTGATTAGTTACCCTGGAAACTGGGCAGTCAGTTTCCCCGGAAACAGGGCGGTCAGTAACCCTGGAAACAGATTAGTCAGTTACCCCGAAAACAGGGTGATCAGTTATCCTGGAAACAGGGCAGTCAGTTAGCCTGGAAACAGGGCAGTCAGTTACCCCGGAAACAGGGCAGTCATTTACCCCGGAAACAGGGCGGTCAGTAACCCTGGAAACAGATTAGTCACTTACCCCGAAAACAGGGTGATCAGTTATTCTGGAAACAGGGCAGTCAGTTAGCCTGGAAACAGGGCAGTCAGTTACCCCGGAAACAGGGCATTCAGTTATCCCGGAAACAGGGCAGTCAGTTAACCTGGAAACAGGGCGGTCAGTTACCCTGGAAACAGGGCAGTCAGTTACTCTGGAAACAGGGCAGTCAGTTACCCTGGAAACAGGGCAGCCAGTTACCCTGGAAACAGGGCAGTCAGTTATCCCGGAAACAGGGTGATCAGATACCCTGGAAACAGGGCAGTCAGTTACCCTGGAAACAGGGCAGTCAGTTATCCCGGAAACAGGGCAGTCAGTTATCCCTGAAACAGGGTGATCAGTTTCCCTGGAAACAGGGCAGTCAGTTACCCTGGAAACAGGGCAGTCAGTTATCCCAGAAACAGGGCAGTCAGTTACCCTGGAAACAGGGCAGTCAGTTATCCCGGAAACAGGGTGATCAGTTACCCTGGAAACAGGGCAGACAGTTATCCCGGAAACAGGGCAGTCAGTTATCCCGGAAAAAGGGTGATCGGTTACCCTGGAAACTGGGCAGTCTGTTACCCTGGAAACAGGGCAGTCAGTTACACCGGAAACTGGGCAGTCAGTTCCCCTGGAAACAGGGTGGTCAGTTACCCTGGAAACAGGGTGGTCAGTTACCCCGGAAACAGTGTGATCAGTTATCCTGGAAACAGGGCGGTCAGTTACCCCGGAAGCAGGGCAGTCAGTTACCCCGGAAACAGGGCGGTCAGTAACCCTGGAAACAGATTAGTCAGTTACCCAAGAAACAGGGTGATCAGTTATCCTGGAAACAGGGCAGTCAGTTAGCCTGGAAACAGGGCAGTCAGTTACCCCGGAAACAGGGCGGTCAGTAACCCTGGAAACAGATTAGTCAGTTACCCAAGAAACAGGGTGATCAGTTATCCTGGAAACAGGGCAGTCAGTTAGCCTGGAAACAGGGCAGTCAGTTACCCCGGAAACAGGGCAGTCAGTTACCCTGGAAACAGGGCAGTCAGTTATCCCGGAAACAGGGCTGTCAGTTATACCGGAAACTGGGTGATCAGTTACCCTGAAACAGGGCAGTCTGTTACCCCGGAAACAGGGCAGTCAGTTACCCTGGAAAGAGGGCAGTCTGTTATTCCGGAAACAGGGCAGTCAGTTAGCCCCGGAAACAGGGCGGTCAGTTGCCCTGGAAACAGGGTGATCAGTTACACAGGAAACAGGGAGATCAGTTACCCTGGAAACAGGGCAGTCACTTACCCCGGAAAAAGGGTGATCAGTTACGCCGGAAACAGGGTGATCAGTTATCTCGGAAACAGGGCAGTCAGTTTCCCTGGAAACAGGGCAGTCAGTTATCCCGCAAACAGGGCAGTCAGTTATCCCGGAAACAGGGTGATCAGTTACCCTGGAAACTTGGCAGTCAGTTACCCTGGAAACAGGGTGATTAGTTACCCTGGAAACTGGGCAGTCAGTTACCCCGGAAACAGGGCGGTCAGTAACCCTGGAAACAGATTTGTCAGTTACCCCGAAAACAGGGTGATCAGTTATCCTGGAAACAGGGCAGTCAGTTCGCCTGGAAACAGGGCAGTCAGTTACCCTGGAAACAGGGCAGTCAGTTAGCCTGGAAACAGGGCAGTCAGTTATCCCGGAAACAGGGCAGTCAGTTATCCCGGAAACAGGGTGATCAGTTACCCTGGTAACTGGGCAGTCAGTTACCCTGGAAACAGGGTGATTAGTTACCCTGGAAACTGGGCAGTCAGTTACCCCGGAAACAGGGCGGTCAGTAACCCTGGAAACAGATTAGTCAGTTACCCCGAAAACAGGGTGATCAGTTATCCTGGAAACAGGGCAGTCAGTTAGCCTGGAAACAGGGCAGTCAGTTACCCCGGAAAGAGGGCAGTCAGTTACCCTGGAAACAGGGCAGTCAGTCACCCTGGAAACAGGTTCGTCAGTTACCCTGGAAACAGGGCAGTCATTTCCCTTGGAAACAGGGCAGTCAGTTACCCTGGAAACAGGGCAGTGAGCTATCCCGGAAACAGGGCAGTCAGTTATCCCGGAAACAGGGTGAACAGTGACCCTGGAAACTGGGCAGTCAGTTACCCTGGAAACAGGGCGGTCAGTTACCCTGGAAACAGGGCAGTCAGTTATCCTGGAAACAGGGCGGTCAGATATCCCGGAAATAGGGCGGTCAGTTATCCTGGAAAGAGGGCGGTCAGTTACCCCGGAAAAAGGGTGATCAGTTACCCCGGAAACAGGGCGGTCAGTTACCCTAGAAAAAGGACAGTCAGTTACCCTGGAAACAGGGCAGTCAGTTAACCTGGAAACAGGGCAGTCAGTTATCCTGGAAACAGGGCAGTCATTCATCCTGGAAGCAGGGCAGTCAGTTACCCCGGAAATAGGGCGATCAGTCATCCTGGAAGCAGGGCGGTCAGTTACCGCGGTAACAGGGAGATCAGTTACCCCGGAAACAGGGCAGTCAGTTACCCTGGAAACAGGGCAGTCAGTTATCCTGGAAACAGGGTGGTCAGGTACCCCGGAAACAGGGTGATCAGTTATCCTGGAATCAGGGCGGTCAGTTACCCCGGAAACAGGGCAGTCAGTTACCCCGGAAACAGGGCGGTCAGTAACCCTGGAAACAGGGCAGTCAGTTACCCTGGAAACAGGGCAGTCAGTTATCCCGGAAACAGGGTGATCAGTTACCCTGGAAACAGGGCAGACAGTTATCCCGGAAACAGGGCAGTCAGTTATCCCGGAAAAAGGGTGATCGGTTACCCTGGAAACTGGGCAGTCAGTTACCCTGGAAACAGGGCAGTCAGTTACACCGGAAACTGGGCAGTCAGCTCCCCTTGAAACAGGGTGGTCAGTTACCCTGGAAACAGGGTGGTCAGTTACCCCGGAAACAGTGTGATCAGTTATCCTGGAAACAGGGCGGTCAGTTACCCCGGAAGCAGGGCAGACAGTTACCCCGGAAACAGGGCGGTCAGTAACCCTGGAAACAGATTAGTCAGTTACCCATGAAACAGGGTGATCAGTTATCCTGGAAACAGGGCAGTCAGTTAGCCTGGAAACAGGGCAGTCAGTTACCCTGGAAAGAGGGCAGTCTGTTATTCCGGAAACAGGGCAGTCAGTTAGCCCCGGAAACAGGGCGGTCAGTTGCCCTGGAAACAGGGTGATCAGTTACACAGGAAACAGGGAGATCAGTTACCCTGGAAACAGGGCAGTCACTTACCCCGGAAAAAGGGTGATCAGTTACGCCGGAAACAGGGTGATCAGTTATCTCGGAAACAGGGCAGTCAGTTTCCCTGGAAACAGGGCAGTCAGTTATCCCGCAAACAGGGCAGTCAGTTATCCCGGAAACAGGGTGATCAGTTACCCTGGAAACTTGGCAGTCAGTTACCCTGGAAACAGGGTGATTAGTTACCCTGGAAACTGGGCAGTCAGTTACCCCGGAAACAGGGCGGTCAGTAACCCTGGAAACAGATTTGTCAGTTACCCCGAAAACAGGGTGATCAGTTATCCTGGAAACAGGGCAGTCAGTTCGCCTGGAAACAGGGCAGTCAGTTACCCTGGAAACAGGGCAGTCAGTTAGCCTGGAAACAGGGCAGTCAGTTATCCCGGAAACAGGGTGATCAGTTACCCTGGTAACTGGGCAGTCAGTTACCCTGGAAACAGGGTGATTAGTTACCCTGGAAACTGGGCAGTCAGTTACCCCGGAAACAGGGCGGTCAGTAACCCTGGAAACAGATTAGTCAGTTACCCCGAAAACAGGGTGATCAGTTATCCTGGAAACAGGGCAGTCAGTTAGCCTGGAAACAGGGCAGTCAGTTACCCCGGAAAGAGGGCAGTCAGTTACCCTGGAAACAGGGCAGTCAGTCACCCTGGAAACAGGTTCGTCAGTTACCCTGGAAACAGGGCAGTCATTTCCCTTGGAAACAGGGCAGTCAGTTACCCTGGAAACAGGGCAGTGAGCTATCCCGGAAACAGGGCAGTCAGTTATCCCGGAAACAGGGTGAACAGTGACCCTGGAAACTGGGCAGTCAGTTACCCTGGAAACAGGGCGGTCAGTTACCCTGGAAACAGGGCAGTCAGTTATCCTGGAAACAGGGCGGTCAGATATCCCGGAAATAGGGCGGTCAGTTATCCTGGAAAGAGGGCGGTCAGTTACCCCGGAAAAAGGGTGATCAGTTACCCCGGAAACAGGGCGGTCAGTTACCCTAGAAAAAGGACAGTCAGTTACCCTGGAAACAGGGCAGTCAGTTAACCTGGAAACAGGGCAGTCAGTTATCCTGGAAACAGGGCAGTCATTCATCCTGGAAGCAGGGCAGTCAGTTACCCCGGAAATAGGGCGATCAGTCATCCTGGAAGCAGGGCGGTCAGTTACCGCGGTAACAGGGAGATCAGTTACCCCGGAAACAGGGCAGTCAGTTACCCTGGAAACAGGGCAGTCAGTTATCCTGGAAACAGGGTGGTCAGGTACCCCGGAAACAGGGTGATCAGTTATCCTGGAATCAGGGCGGTCAGTTACCCCGGAAACAGGGCAGTCAGTTACCCCGGAAACAGGGCGGTCAGTAACCCTGGAAACAGGGCAGTCAGTTACCCTGGAAACAGGGCAGTCAGTTATCCCGGAAACAGGGTGATCAGTTACCCTGGAAACAGGGCAGACAGTTATCCCGGAAACAGGGCAGTCAGTTATCCCGGAAAAAGGGTGATCGGTTACCCTGGAAACTGGGCAGTCAGTTACCCTGGAAACAGGGCAGTCAGTTACACCGGAAACTGGGCAGTCAGCTCCCCTTGAAACAGGGTGGTCAGTTACCCTGGAAACAGGGTGGTCAGTTACCCCGGAAACAGTGTGATCAGTTATCCTGGAAACAGGGCGGTCAGTTACCCCGGAAGCAGGGCAGACAGTTACCCCGGAAACAGGGCGGTCAGTAACCCTGGAAACAGATTAGTCAGTTACCCATGAAACAGGGTGATCAGTTATCCTGGAAACAGGGCAGTCAGTTAGCCTGGAAACAGGGCAGTCAGTTACCCCGGAAACAGGGCAGTCAGTTACCCTGGAAACAGGGCAGTCAGTTATCCCGGAAACAGGGCTGTCAGTTATACCGGAAACTGGGTGATCAGTTACCCTGAAACAGGGCAGTCAGTTACCCCGGAAACAGGGCAGTCAGTTACCCTGGAAAGAGGGCAGTCTGTTATTCCGGAAACAGGGCAGTCAGTTTCCCTGGAAACAGGGCAGTCAGTTATCCCGCAAACAGGGCAGTCAGTTATCCCGGAAACAGGGTGATCAGTTACCCTGGAAACTTGGCAGTCAGTTACCCTGGAAACAGTTTGATTAGTTACCCTGGAAACTGGGCAGTCAGTTACCCCGGAAACAGGGCGGTCAGTAACCCTGGAAACAGATTTGTCAGTTACCCCGAAAACAGGGTGATCAGTTATCCTGGAAACAGGGCAGTCAGTTAGCCTGGAAACAGGGCAGTCAGTTACCCCGGAAACAGGGCAGTCAGTTACCCTGGAAACAGGGCAGTCAGTTATCCCGGAAACAGGGCTGTCAGTTATACCGGAAACTGGGTGATCAGTTACCCTGAAACAGGGCAGTCTGTTACCCCGGAAACAGGGCAGTCAGTTACCCTGGAAAGAGGGCAGTCTGTTATTCTGGAAACAGGGCAGTCAGTTACCCCGGAAACAGGGCGGTCAGTTGCCCTGGAAACAGGGTGATCAGTTACACAGGAAACAGGGAGATCAGTTACCCTGGAAACAGGGCAGTCAGTTACCCCGGAAAAAGGGTGATCAGTTACGCCAGAAACAGGGTGATCAGTTATCTCGGAAACAGGGCAGTCAGTTTCCCTGGAAACAGGGCAGTCAGTTATCCCGCAAACAGGGCAGTCAGTTATCCCGGAAACAGGGTGATCAGTTACCCTGGAAACTTGGCAGTCAGTTACCCTGGAAACAGGGTGATTAGTTACCCTGGAAACTGGGCAGTCAGTTACCCCGGAAACAGGGCGGTCAGTAACCCTGGAAACAGATTTGTCAGTTACCCCGAAAACAGGGTGATCAGTTATCCTGGAAACAGGGCAGTCAGTTCGCCTGGAAACAGGGCAGTCAGTTACCCTGGAAACAGGGCAGTCAGTTAGCCTGGAAACAGGGCAGTCAGTTATCCCGGAAACAGGGCAGTCAGTTATCCCGGAAACAGGGTGATCAGTTACCCTGGTAACTGGGCAGTCAGTTACCCTGGAAACAGGGTGATTAGTTAACCTCGAAACAGGGCAGTCAGTTAACCTGGAAACAGGGCGGTCAGTTACCCTGGAAACAGGGCAGTCAGTTACTCTGGAAACAGGGCAGTCAGTTACCCTGGAAACAGGGCAGCCAGTTACCCTGGAAACAGGGCAGTCAGTTATCCCGGAAACAGGGTGATCAGATACCCTGGAAACAGGGCAGTCAGTTACCCCAGAAACAGGGCAGTCAGTTACCCTGGAAACAGGGCAGTCAGTTATCCCGGAAACAGGGCAGTCAGTTATCCCTGAAACAGGGTGATCAGTTTCCCTGGAAACAGGGCAGTCAGTTACCCTGGAAACAGGGCAGTCAGTTATCCCAGAAACAGGGCAGTCAGTTACCCTGGAAACAGGGCAGTCAGTTTTCCCGGAAACAGGGTGATCAGTTACCCTGGAAACAGGGCAGACAGTTATCCCGGAAACAGGGCAGTCAGTTATCCCGGAAAAAGGGTGATCGGTTACCCTGGAAACTGGGCAGTCTGTTACCCTGGAAACAGGGCAGTCAGTTACACCGGAAACTGGGCAGTCAGTTCCCCTGGAAACAGGGTGGTCAGTTACCCTGGAAACAGGGTGGTCAGTTACCCCGGAAACAGTGTGATCAGTTATCCTGGAAACAGGGCGGTCAGTTACCCCGGAAGCAGGGCAGTCAGTTACCCCGGAAACAGGGCGGTCAGTAACCCTGGAAACAGATTAGTCAGTTGCCCAAGAAACAGGGTGATCAGTTATCCTGGAAACAGGGCAGTCAGTTAGCCTGGAAACAGGGCAGTCAGTTACCCCGGAAACAGGGCAGTCAGTTACCCTGGAAACAGGGCAGTCAGTTATCCCGGAAACAGGGCTGTCAGTTATACCGGAAACTGGGTGATCAGTTAACCTGAAACAGGGCAGTCTGTTATGCCGGAAACAGGGCAGTCAGTTACCCTGGAAAGAGGGCGGTCTGTTATTCCGAAAACAGGGCAGTCAGTTACCCCGGAAACAGGGCGGTCAGTTGCCCTGGAAACAGGGTGATCAGTTACACAGGAAACAGGGAGATCAGTTACCCTGGAAACAGGGCAGTCACTTACCCCGGAAAAAGGGTGATCAGTTACGCCGGAAACAGGGTGATCAGTTATCTCGGAAACAGGGCAGTCAGTTTCCCTGGAAACAGGGCAGTCAGTTATCCCGCAAACAGGGCAGTCAGTTATCCCGGAAACAGGGTGATCAGTTACCCTGGAAACTTGGCAGTCAGTTACCCTGGAAACAGGGTGATTAGTTACCATGGAAACTGGGCAGTCAGTTACCCCGGAAACAGGGCGGTCAGTAACCCTGGAAACAGATTAGTCAGTTACCCCGAAAATTGGGTGATCAGTTATCCTGGAAACAGGGCAGTCAGTCACCCTGGAAACAGGTTCGTCAGTTACCCTGGAAACAGGGCAGTCATTTCCCAACGAAACAGGGCAGTCAGTTACCCTGGAAACAGGGCAGTGAGCTATCCCGGAAACAGGGCAGTCAGTTATCCCGGAAACAGGGTGAACAGTGACCCTGGAAACTGGGCAGTCAGTTACCCTGGAAACAGGGCGGTCAGTTACCCTGGAAACAGGGCAGTCAGTTATCCTGGAAACAGGGCGGTCAGATACCCCGGAAATAGGGCGGTCAGTTATCCTGGAAAGAGGGCGGTCAGTTACCCCGGAAAAAGGGTGATCAGTTACCCCGGAAACAGGGCGGTCAGTTACCCTAGAAAAAGGGCAGTCAGTTACCCTGGAAACAGGGCAGTCAGTTAACCTGGAAACAGGGCAGTCAGTTATCCTGGAAACAGGGCAGTCATTCATCCTGGAAGCAGGGCAGTCAGTTACCCCGGAAATAGGGCGATCAGTTATCCTGGAAACAGGGCGGTCAGTTACCGCGGTAACAGGGAGATCAGTTACCCCGGAAACAGGGCAGTCAGTTACCCTGGAAACAGGGCAGTCAGTTATCCTGGAAACAGGGTGGTCAGGTACCCCGGAAACAGGGTGATCAGTTATCCTGGAATCAGGGCGGTCAGTTACCCCGGAAACAGGGCAGTCAGTTACCCCGGAAACAGGGCGGTCAGTAACCCTGGAAACAGGGCAGTCAGTTACCCTGGAAACAGGGCAGTCAGTTATCCCGGAAGCAGGGTGATCAGTTACCCTGGCAACAGGGCAGACAGTTATCCTGGAAACAGGGCAGTCAGTTATCCCGGAAAAAGGGTGATCGGTTACCCTGGAAACTTGGCAGTCAGTTACCCTGGAAACAGGGCAGTCAGTTACACCGGAAACTGGGCAGTCAGTTCCCCTGGAAACAGGGTGGTCAGTTACCCTGGAAACAGGGTGGTCAGTTACCCCGGAAACAGTGTGATCAGTTATCCTGGAAACAGGGCGGTCAGTTACCCCGGAAGCAGGGCAGTCAGTTACCCCGGAAGCAGGGCGGTCAGTAACCCTGGAAACAGATTAGTCAGTTACCCAAGAAACAGGGTGATCAGTTATCCTGGAAACAGGGCAGTCAGTTAGCCTGGAAACAGGGCAGTCAGTTACCTCGGAAACAGGGCAGTCAGTTACCCTGGAAACAGGGCAGTCAGTTATCCCGGAAACAGGGCTGTCAGTTATACCGGAAACTGGGCGATCAGTTACCCTGAAACAGGGCAGTCTGTTCCCCGGAAACAGGGCAGTCAGTTACCCCGGAAACAGGGCGGTCAGTTGCCCTGGAAACAGGGCAGTCACTTACCCCGGAAAAAGGGTGATCAGTTATGCCGGAAACAGGGTGATCAGTTATCTCGGAAACAGGGCAGTCAGTTTCCCTGGAAACAGGGCAGTCAGTTATCCCGCAAACAGGGCAGTCAGTTATCCCGGAAACAGGGTGATCAGTTACCCTGGAAACTTGGCAGTCAGTTACCCTGGAAACAGGGTGATTAGTTACCCTGGAAACTGGGCAGTCAGTTACCCCGGAAACAGGGCGGTCAGTAACCCTGGAAACAGATTTGTCAGTTACCCCGAAAACAGGGTGATCAGTTATCCTGGAAACAGGGCAGTCAGTTAGCCTGGAAACAGGGCAGTCAGTTACCCTGGAAACAGGGCAGTCAGTTAGCCTGGAAACAGGGCAGTCAGTTATCCCGGAAACAGGGCAGTCAGTTATCCCGGAAACAGGGTGATCAGTTACCCTGGAAACTGGGCAGTCAGTTACCCTGGAAACAGGATGATTAGTTACCCTGGAAACTGGGCAGTCATTTACCCCGGAAACAGGGCGGTCAGTAACCCTGGAAACAGATTAGTCAGTTACCCCGAAAACTGGGTGATCAGTTATCCTGGAAACAGGGCAGTCAGTTAGCCTGGAAACAGGGCAGTCAGTTACCCCGGAAAGAGGGCAGTCAGTTACCCTGGAAACAGGGCAGTCAGTTACCCCGGAAACTGGGCAGTCAGTTACCCTGGAAACAGGGCAGTCAGTCACCCTGGAAACAGGTTCGTCAGTTACCCTGGAAACAGGGCAGTCATTTCCCTTTGAAACAGGGCAGTCAGTTACCCTGGAAACAGGGCAGTGAGCTACTCCGCAAACAGGGCAGTCAGTTATCCTGGAAACAGGGCAGTCAGTTACTCTGGAAACAGGGCAGTCAGTTACCCTGGAAACAGGGCAGCCAGTTACCCTGGAAACAGGGCAGTCAGTTTTCCCGGAAACAGGGTGATCAGATACCCTGGAAACAGGGCAGTCAGTTACCCCAGAAACAGGGCAGTCAGTTACCCTGGAAACAGGGCTGTCAGTTATCCCGGAAACAGGGCAGTCAGTTATCCCTGAAACAGGGTGATCAGTTTCCCTGGAAACAGGGCAGTCAGTTACCCTGGAAACAGGGCAGTCAGTTATCCCAGAAACAGGGCAGTCAGTTACCCTGGAAACAGGGCAGTCAGTTATCCCGGAAACAGGGTGATCAGTTACCCTGGAAACAGGGCAGACAGTTATCCCGGAAACAGGGCAGTCAGTTATCCCGGAAAAAGGGTGATCGGTTACCCTGGAAACTGGGCAGTCAGTTACCCTGGAAACAGGGCAGTCAGTTACACCGGAAACTGGGCAGTCAGTTCCCCTGGAAACAGGGTGGTCAGTTACCCTGGAAACAGGGTGGTCAGTTACCCCGGAAACAGTGTGATCAGTTATCCTGGAAACAGGGCGGTCAGTTACCCCGGAAGCAGGGCAGTCAGTTACCCCGGAAACAGGGCGGTCAGTAACCCTGGAAACAGATTAGTCAGTTACCCAAGAAACAGGGTGATCAGTTATCCTGGAAACAGGGCAGTCAGTTAGCCTGGAAACAGGGCAGTCAGTTACCGCGGTAATGGGGAGATCAGTTACCCCGGAAACAGGGCAGTCAGTTACCCTGGAAACAGGGCAGTCAGTTATCCTGGAAACAGGGTGGTCAGTTACCCCGGAAACAGGGTGATCAGTTATCCTGGAATCAGGGCGGTCAGTTACCCCGGAAACAGGGCAGTCAGTTATCCCGGAAACAAGGCAGTCAGTTAAGCTGGAAACAGGGCGGTCCGTTACCCCGGAAACAGGGCAGTCAGTTACTCCGGAAACAGGGCAGTCAGTTACCCTGGAAACAGGGCAGTCAGTTATCCCGGAAACAGGGTGATCAGATGCCCTGGAAACTGGGCAGTCAGTTACCCCAGAAACAGGGCAGTCAGTTACCCCGGAAACAGGGCAGTCAGTTATCCCGGAAACAGGGCAGTCAGTTATCCCGGAAACAGGGTGATCAGTTTCCCTGGAAACAGGGCAGTCAGTTACCCCAGAAACAGGGCAGTCAGTTACCCTGGAAACAGGGCAGTCAGTTATCCCGGAAAAAGGGCAGTCAGTTACCCTGGAAACTGGGCAGTCAGTTCCCCTGGAAACAGGGCAGTCAGTTATCCCGGAAGCAGGGCGGTCAGTTACCCCGGAAAAAGGGTGATCAGTTACGCCGGAAACAGGGTGATCAGTTATCCCGGAAACAGGGCAGTCAGTTACCCTGGAAACAGGGCAGTCAGTTATCCCGGAAACAGGGCAGTCAGTTATCCCGGAAACAGGGTGATCAGTTACCCTGGAAACTGGGCACTCAGTTACCCTGGAAACAGGGTGATTAGTTACCCTGGAAACTGGGCAGTCAGTTACCCCGGAAACAGGGCGTTCTGTAACCCTGGAAACAGATTAGTCAGTTACCTCGAAAACAGGGTGATCAGTTATCCTGGAAACAGGGCAGTCAGTTAGCCTGGAAACAGGGCAGTCAGTTACCCCGGAAAGAGGGCAGTCAGTTACCCTGGAAACAGGGCAGTCAGTTATCCCGGAGCAGGGCAGTACGTTATCCCGGAAACAGGGTGATCAGTTACCCTGGAAACAGGGCAGTCAGTTACCCTGGAAACAGGGTGATTAGTTACCCTGGAAACTGGGCAGTCAGTTACCCCGGAAACAGGGCGGTCAGTAACCCTGGAAACAGATTAGTCAGTTACTCCAAAAACAGGGTGATCAGTTATCCTGGAAACAGGGCAGTCAGTTAGCCTGGAAACAGGGCAGTCAGTTACCCCGGAAACAGGGCAGTCATTTACCCCGGAAACAGGGCGGTCAGTAACCCTGGAAACAGATTAGTCACTTACCCCGAAAACAGGGTGATCAGTTATTCTGGAAACAGGGCAGTCAGTTAGCCTGGAAACAGGGCAGTCAGTTACCCCGGAAACAGGGCATTCAGTTATCCCGGAAACAGGGCAGTCAGTTAACCTGGAAACAGGGCGGTCAGTTACCCTGGAAACAGGGCAGTCAGTTACTCTGGAAACAGGGCAGTCAGTTACCCTGGAAACAGGGCAGCCAGTTACCCTGGAAACAGGGCAGTCAGTTATCCCGGAAACAGGGTGATCAGATACCCTGGAAACAGGGCAGTCAGTTACCCCAGAAACAGGGCAGTCAGTTACCCTGGAAACAGGGCAGTCAGTTATCCCGGAAACAGGGCAGTCAGTTATCCCTGAAACAGGGTGATCAGTTTCCCTGGAAACAGGGCAGTCAGTTACCCTGGAAACAGGGCAGTCAGTTATCCCAGAAACAGGGCAGTCAGTTACCCTGGAAACAGGGCAGTCAGTTATCCCGGAAACAGGGTGATCAGATACCCTGGAAACAGGGCAGACAGTTATCCCGGAAACAGGGCAGTCAGTTATCCCGGAAAAAGGGTGATCGGTTACCTTGGAAACTGGGCAGTCAGTTACCCTGGAAACAGGGTGGTCAGTTACCCTGGAAACAGGGTGGTCAGTTACCCCGGAAACAGTGTGATCAGTTATCCTGGAAACAGGGCGGTCAGTTACCCCGGAAGCAGGGCAGTCAGTTACCCCGGAAACAGGGCGGTCAGTAACCCTGGAAACAGATTAGTCAGTTACCCAAGAAACAGGGTGATCAGTTATCCTGGAAACAGGGCAGTCAGTTAGCCTGGAAACAGGGCAGTCAGTTACCCCGGAAACAGGGCAGTCAGTTACCCTGGAAACAGGGCAGTCAGTTATCCCGGAAACAGGGCTGTCAGTTATACCGGAAACTGGGTGATCAGTTACCCTGAAACAGGGCAGTCTGTTACCCCGGAAACAGGGCAGTCAGTTACCCTGGAAAGAGGGCAGTCTGTTATTCCGGAAACAGGGCAATCAGTTACCCCGGAAACAGAGCAGTCAGTTGCCCTGGAAACAGTTTGATCAGTTACACAGGAAACAGGGAGATCAGTTACCCTGGAAACAGGGCAGTCAGTTACCCCGGAAAAAGGGTGATCAGTTACGCCGGAAACAGGGTGATCAGTTATCTCGGAAACAGGGCAGTCAGTTTCCCTGGAAACAGGGCAGTCAGTTATCCCGCAAACAGGGCAGTCAGTTATCCCGGAAACAGGGTGATCAGTTACCCTGGAAACTTGGCAGTCAGTTACCCTGGAAACAGGGTGATTAGTTACCCTGGAAACTGGGCAGTCAGTTACCCCGGAAACAGGGCGGTCAGTAACCCTGGAAACAGATTTGTCAGTTACCCCGAAAACAGGGTGATCAGTTATCCTGGAAACAGGGCAGTCAGTTCGCCTGGAAACAGGGCAGTCAGTTACCCTGGAAACAGGGCAGTCAGTTAGCCTGGAAACAGGGCAGTCAGTTATCCCGGAAACAGGGCAGTCAGTTATCCCGGAAACAGGGTGATCAGTTACCCTGGTAACTGGGCAGTCAGTTACCCTGGAAACAGGGTGATTAGTTAACCTGGAAACAGGGCGGTCAGTTACCCCGGAAACAGGGCAGTCAGTTACTCCGGAAACAGGGCAGTCAGTTACCCTGGAAACAGGGCAGTCAGTTATCCCGGAAACAGGGTGATCAGATGACCTGGAAACAGGGCAGTCAGTTACCCCAGAAACAGGGCAGTCAGTTACCCCGGAAACAGGGCAGTCAGTTATCCCGGAAACAGGGCAGTCAGTTATACCGGAAACAGGGTGATCAGTTTCCCTGGAAACAGGGCAGTCAGTTACCCCAGAAACAGGGCAGTCAGTTACCCTGGAAACAGGGCAGTCAGTTATCCCGGAAAAAGGGCAGTCAGTTACCCTGGAAACTGGGCAGTCAGTTACCCTGGAAACAGGGCAGTCAGTTATCCCGGAAGCAGGGCGGTCAGTTACCCCGGAGAAGGGTGATCAGTTACGCCGGAAACAGGGTGATCAGTTATCCCGGAAACAGGGCAGTCAGTTACCCTGGAAACAGGGCAGTCAGTTATCCCGGAAACAGGGCAGTCAGTTATCCCGGAAACAGGGTGATCAGTTACCCTGGAAACTGGGCAGTCAGTTACCCTGGAAACAGGGTGATTAGTTACCCTGGAAACTGGGCAGTCAGTTACCCCGGAAACAGGGCGGTCAGTAACCCTGGAAACAGATTAGTCAGTTACCCCGAAAACAGGGTGATCAGTTATCCTGGAAACAGGGCAGTCAGTTAGCCTGGAAACAGGGCAGTCAGTTACCCCGGAAAGAGGGCAGTCAGTTACCCTGGAAACAGGTCAGTCAGTTATCCCGGAGCAGGGCAGTACGTTATCCCGGAAACAGGGTGATCAGTTACCCTGGAAATTGGGCAGTCAGTTACCCTGGAAACAGGGTGATTAGTTACCCTGGAAACTGGGCAGTCAGTTACCCCGGAAACAGGGCGGTCAGTAACCCTGGAAACAGATTAGTCAGTTACCCCGAAAACAGGGTGATCAGTTATCCTGGAAACAGGGCAGTCAGTTAGCCTGGAAACAGGGCAGTCAGTTACCCCGGAAACAGGGCAGTCATTTACCCCGGAAACAGGGCGGTCAGTAACCCTGGAAACAGATTAGTCACTTACCCCGAAAACAGGGTGATCAGTTATTCTGGAAACAGGGCAGTCAGTTAGCCTGGAAACAGGGCAGTCAGTTACCCCGGAAACAGGGCATTCAGTTATCCCGGAAACAGGGCAGTCAGTTAACCTGGAAACAGGGCGGTCAGTTACCCTGGAAACAGGGCAGTCAGTTACTCTGGAAACAGGGCAGTCAGTTACCCTGGAAACAGGGCAGCCAGTTACCCTGGAAACAGGGCAGTCAGTTATCCCGGAAACAGGGTGATCAGATACCCTGGAAACAGGGCAGTCAGTTACCCTGGAAACAGGGCAGTCAGTTATCCCGGAAACAGGGCAGTCAGTTATCCCTGAAACAGGGTGATCAGTTTCCCTGGAAACAGGGCAGTCAGTTACCCTGGAAACAGGGCAGTCAGTTATCCCAGAAACAGGGCAGTCAGTTACCCTGGAAACAGGGCAGTCAGTTATCCCGGAAACAGGGTGATCAGTTACCCTGGAAACAGGGCAGACAGTTATCCCGGAAACAGGGCAGTCAGTTATCCCGGAAAAAGGGTGATCGGTTACCCTGGAAACTGGGCAGTCTGTTACCCTGGAAACAGGGCAGTCAGTTACACCGGAAACTGGGCAGTCAGTTCCCCTGGAAACAGGGTGGTCAGTTACCCTGGAAACAGGGTGGTCAGTTACCCCGGAAACAGTGTGATCAGTTATCCTGGAAACAGGGCGGTCAGTTACCCCGGAAGCAGGGCAGTCAGTTACCCCGGAAACAGGGCGGTCAGTAACCCTGGAAACAGATTAGTCAGTTACCCAAGAAACAGGGTGATCAGTTATCCTGGAAACAGGGCAGTCAGTTAGCCTGGAAACAGGGCAGTCAGTTACCCCGGAAACAGGGCGGTCAGTAACCCTGGAAACAGATTAGTCAGTTACCCAAGAAACAGGGTGATCAGTTATCCTGGAAACAGGGCAGTCAGTTAGCCTGGAAACAGGGCAGTCAGTTACCCCGGAAACAGGGCAGTCAGTTACCCTGGAAACAGGGCAGTCAGTTATCCCGGAAACAGGGCTGTCAGTTATACCGGAAACTGGGTGATCAGTTACCCTGAAACAGGGCAGTCTGTTACCCCGGAAACAGGGCAGTCAGTTACCCTGGAAAGAGGGCAGTCTGTTATTCCGGAAACAGGGCAGTCAGTTAGCCCCGGAAACAGGGCGGTCAGTTGCCCTGGAAACAGGGTGATCAGTTACACAGGAAACAGGGAGATCAGTTACCCTGGAAACAGGGCAGTCACTTACCCCGGAAAAAGGGTGATCAGTTACGCCGGAAACAGGGTGATCAGTTATCTCGGAAACAGGGCAGTCAGTTTCCCTGGAAACAGGGCAGTCAGTTATCCCGCAAACAGGGCAGTCAGTTATCCCGGAAACAGGGTGATCAGTTACCCTGGAAACTTGGCAGTCAGTTACCCTGGAAACAGGGTGATTAGTTACCCTGGAAACTGGGCAGTCAGTTACCCCGGAAACAGGGCGGTCAGTAACCCTGGAAACAGATTTGTCAGTTACCCCGAAAACAGGGTGATCAGTTATCCTGGAAACAGGGCAGTCAGTTCGCCTGGAAACAGGGCAGTCAGTTACCCTGGAAACAGGGCAGTCAGTTAGCCTGGAAACAGGGCAGTCAGTTATCCCGGAAACAGGGCAGTCAGTTATCCCGGAAACAGGGTGATCAGTTACCCTGGTAACTGGGCAGTCAGTTACCCTGGAAACAGGGTGATTAGTTACCCTGGAAACTGGGCAGTCAGTTACCCCGGAAACAGGGCGGTCAGTAACCCTGGAAACAGATTAGTCAGTTACCCCGAAAACAGGGTGATCAGTTATCCTGGAAACAGGGCAGTCAGTTAGCCTGGAAACAGGGCAGTCAGTTACCCCGGAAAGAGGGCAGTCAGTTACCCTGGAAACAGGGCAGTCAGTCACCCTGGAAACAGGTTCGTCAGTTACCCTGGAAACAGGGCAGTCATTTCCCTTGGAAACAGGGCAGTCAGTTACCCTGGAAACAGGGCAGTGAGCTATCCCGGAAACAGGGCAGTCAGTTATCCCGGAAACAGGGTGAACAGTGACCCTGGAAACTGGGCAGTCAGTTACCCTGGAAACAGGGCGGTCAGTTACCCTGGAAACAGGGCAGTCAGTTATCCTGGAAACAGGGCGGTCAGATATCCCGGAAATAGGGCGGTCAGTTATCCTGGAAAGAGGGCGGTCAGTTACCCCGGAAAAAGGGTGATCAGTTACCCCGGAAACAGGGCGGTCAGTTACCCTAGAAAAAGGACAGTCAGTTACCCTGGAAACAGGGCAGTCAGTTAACCTGGAAACAGGGCAGTCAGTTATCCTGGAAACAGGGCAGTCATTCATCCTGGAAGCAGGGCAGTCAGTTACCCCGGAAATAGGGCGATCAGTCATCCTGGAAGCAGGGCGGTCAGTTACCGCGGTAACAGGGAGATCAGTTACCCCGGAAACAGGGCAGTCAGTTACCCTGGAAACAGGGCAGTCAGTTATCCTGGAAACAGGGTGGTCAGGTACCCCGGAAACAGGGTGATCAGTTATCCTGGAATCAGGGCGGTCAGTTACCCCGGAAACAGGGCAGTCAGTTACCCCGGAAACAGGGCGGTCAGTAACCCTGGAAACAGGGCAGTCAGTTACCCTGGAAACAGGGCAGTCAGTTATCCCGGAAACAGGGTGATCAGTTACCCTGGAAACAGGGCAGACAGTTATCCCGGAAACAGGGCAGTCAGTTATCCCGGAAAAAGGGTGATCGGTTACCCTGGAAACTGGGCAGTCAGTTACCCTGGAAACAGGGCAGTCAGTTACACCGGAAACTGGGCAGTCAGCTCCCCTTGAAACAGGGTGGTCAGTTACCCTGGAAACAGGGTGGTCAGTTACCCCGGAAACAGTGTGATCAGTTATCCTGGAAACAGGGCGGTCAGTTACCCCGGAAGCAGGGCAGACAGTTACCCCGGAAACAGGGCGGTCAGTAACCCTGGAAACAGATTAGTCAGTTACCCATGAAACAGGGCAGTCAGTTACCCTGGAAACAGGGCAGTCAGTTATCCCGGAAACAGGGCTGTCAGTTATACCGGAAACTGGGTGATCAGTTACCCTGAAAGAGGGCAGTCTGTTACCCCGGAAACAGGGCAGTCAGTTACCCTGGAAAGAGGGCAGTCTGTTATTCCGGAAACAGGGCAGTCAGTTACCCCGGAAACAGGGCGGTCAGTTGCCCTGGAAACAGGGTGATCAGTTACACAGGAAACAGGGAGATCAGTTACCCTGGAAACAGGGCAGTCACTTACCCCGGAAAAAGGGTGATCAGTTACGCCAGAAACAGGGTGATCAGTTATCTCGGAAACAGGGCAGTCAGTTTCCCTGGAAACAGGGCAGTCAGTTATCCCGCAAACAGGGCAGTCAGTTATCCCGGAAACAGGGTGATCAGTTACCCTGGAAACTTGGCAGTCAGTTACCCTGGAAACAGGGTGATTAGTTACCCTGGAAACTGGGCAGTCAGTTACCCCGGAAACAGGGCGGTCAGTAACCCTGGAAACAGATTTGTCAGTTACCCCGAAAACAGGGTGATCAGTTATCCTGGAAACAGGGCAGTCAGTTCGCCTGGAAACAGGGCAGTCAGTTACCCTGGAAACAGGGCAGTCAGTTAGCCTGGAAACAGGGCAGTCAGTTATCCCGGAAACAGGGCAGTCAGTTATCCCGGAAACAGGGTGATCAGTTACCCTGGTAACTGGGCAGTCAGTTACCCTGGAAACAGGGTGATTAGTTACCCTGGAAACTGGGCAGTCAGTTACCCCGGAAACAGGGCGGTCAGTAACCCTGGAAACAGATTAGTCAGTTACCCCGAAAACAGGGTGATCAGTTATCCTGGAAACAGGGCAGTCAGTTAGCCTGGAAACAGGGCAGTCAGTTACCCCGGAAAGAGGGCAGTCGGTTACCCTGGAAACAGGGCAGTCAGTCACCCTGGAAACAGGTTCGTCAGTTACCCTGGAAACAGGGCAGTCATTTCCCTTGGAAACAGGGCAGTCAGTTACCCTGGAAACAGGGCAGTGAGCTATCCCGGAAACAGGGCAGTCAGTTATCCCGGAAACAGGGTGAACAGTGACCCTGGAAACTGGGCAGTCAGTTACCCTGGAAACAGGGCGGTCAGTTACCCTGGAAACAGGGCAGTCAGTTATCCTGGAAACAGGGCGGTCAGATATCCCGGAAATAGGGCGGTCAGTTATCCTGGAAAGAGGGCGGTCAGTTACCCCGGAAAAAGGGTGATCAGTTACCCCGGAAACAGGGCGGTCAGTTACCCTAGAAAAAGGACAGTCAGTTACCCTGGAAACAGGGCAGTCAGTTAACCTGGAAACAGGGCAGTCAGTTATCCTGGAAACAGGGCAGTCATTCATCCTGGAAGCAGGGCAGTCAGTTACCCCGGAAATAGGGCGATCAGTCATCCTGGAAGCAGGGCGGTCAGTTACCGCGGTAACAGGGAGATCAGTTACCCCGGAAACAGGGCAGTCACTTACCCTGGAAACAGGGCAGTCAGTTATCCTGGAAACAGGGTGGTCAGGTACCCCGGAAACAGGGTGATCAGTTATCCTGGAATCAGGGCGGTCAGTTACCCCGGAAACAGGGCAGTCAGTTACCCCGGAAACAGGGCGGTCAGTAACCCTGGAAACAGGGCAGTCAGTTACCCTGGAAACAGGGCAGTCAGTTATCCCGGAAACAGGGTGATCAGTTACCCTGGAAACAGGGCAGACAGTTATCCCGGAAACAGGGCAGTCAGTTATCCCGGAAAAAGGGTGATCGGTTACCCTGGAAACTGGGCAGTCAGTTACCCTGGAAACAGGGCAGTCAGTTACACCGGAAACTGGGCAGTCAGCTCCCCTTGAAACAGGGTGGTCAGTTACCCTGGAAACAGGGTGGTCAGTTACCCCGGAAACAGTGTGATCAGTTATCCTGGAAACAGGGCGGTCAGTTACCCCGGAAGCAGGGCAGACAGTTACCCCGGAAACAGGGCGGTCAGTAACCCTGGAAACAGATTAGTCAGTTACCAATGAAACAGGGTGATCAGTTATCCTGGAAACAGGGCAGTCAGTTAGCCTGGAAACAGGGCAGTCAGTTACCCCGGAAACAGGGCAGTCAGTTACCCTGGAAACAGGGCAGTCAGTTATCCCGGAAACAGGGCTGTCAGTTATACCGGAAACTGGGTGATCAGTTACCCTGAAACAGGGCAGTCAGTTACCCCGGAAACAGGGCAGTCAGTTACCCTGGAAAGAGGGCAGTCTGTTATTCCGGAAACAGGGCAGTCATTTTCCCTGGAAACAGGGCAGTCAGTTATCCCGCAAACAGGGCAGTCAGTTATCCCGGAAACAGGGTGATCAGTTACCCTGGAAACTTGGCAGTCAGTTACCCTGGAAACAGGGTGATTAGTTACCCTGGAAACTGGGCAGTCAGTTACCCCGGAAACAGGGCGGTCAGTAACCCTGGAAACAGATTTGTCAGTTACCCCGAAAACAGGGTGATCAGTTATCCTGGAAACAGGGCAGTCAGTTAGCCTGGAAACAGGGCAGTCAGTTACCCCGGAAACAGGGCAGTCAGTTACCCTGGAAACAGGGCAGTCAGTTATCCCGGAAACAGGGCTGTCAGTTATACCGGAAACTGGGTGATCAGTTACCCTGAAACAGGGCAGTCTGTTACCCCGGAAACAGGGCAGTCAGTTACCCTGGAAAGAGGGCAGTCTGTTATTCTGGAAACAGGGCAGTCAGTTACCCCGGAAACAGGGCGGTCAGTTGCCCTGGAAACAGGGTGATCAGTTACACAGGAAACAGGGAGATCAGTTACCCTGGAAACAGGGCAGTCAGTTACCCCGGAAAAAGGGTGATCAGTTACGCCAGAAACAGGGTGATCAGTTATCTCGGAAACAGGGCAGTCAGTTTCCCTGGAAACAGGGCAGTCAGTTATCACGCAAACAGGGCAGTCAGTTATCCCGGAAACAGGGTGATCAGTTACCCTGGAAACTTGGCAGTCAGTTACCCTGGAAACAGGGTGATTAGTTACCCTGGAAACTGGGCAGTCAGTTACCCCGGAAACAGGGCGGTCAGTAACCCTGGAAACAGATTTGTCAGTTACCCCGAAAACAGGGTGATCAGTTATCCTGGAAACAGGGCAGTCAGTTCGCCTGGAAACAGGGCAGTCAGTTACCCTGGAAACAGGGCAGTCAGTTAGCCTGGAAACAGGGCAGTCAGTTATCCCGGAAACAGGGCAGTCAGTTATCCCGGAAACAGGGTGATCAGTTACCCTGGTAACTGGGCAGTCAGTTACCCTGGAAACAGGGTGATTAGTTAACCTGGAAACAGGGCAGTCAGTTACCCCGGAAACAGGGCAGTCAGTTACTCCGGAAACAGGGCAGTCAGTTACCCTGGAAACAGGGCAGTCAGTTATCCCGGAAACAGGGTGATCAGATGACCTGGAAACAGGGCAGTCAGTTACCCCAGAAACAGGGCAGTCAGTTACCCCGGAAACAGGGCAGTCAGTTATCCCGGAAACAGGGCAGTCAGTTATCCCGGAAACAGGGTGATCAGTTTCCCTGGAAACAGGGCAGTCAGTTACCCCAGAAACAGGGCAGTCAGTTACCCTGGAAACAGGGCAGTCAGTTATCCCGGAAAAAGGGCAGTCAGTTACCCTGGAAACTGGGCAGTCAGTTACCCTGGAAACAGGGCAGTCAGTTATCCCGGAAGCAGGGCGGTCAGTTACCCCGGAGAAGGGTGATCAGTTACGCCGGAAACAGGGTGATCAGTTATCCCGGAAACAGGGCAGTCAGTTACCCTGGAAACAGGGCAGTCAGTTATCCCGGAAACAGGGCAGTCAGTTATCCCGGAAACAGGGTGATCAGTTACCCTGGAAACTGGGCAGTCAGTTACCCTGGAAACAGGGTGATTAGTTACCCTGGAAACTGGGCAGTCAGTTACCCCGGAAACAGGGCGGTCAGTAACCCTGGAAACAGATTAGTCAGTTACCCCGAAAACAGGGTGATCAGTTATCCTGGAAACAGGGCAGTCAGTTAGCCTGGAAACAGGGCAGTCAGTTACCCCGGAAAGAGGGCAGTCAGTTACCTTGGAAACAGGTCAGTCAGTTATCCCGGAGCAGGGCAGTACGTTATCCCGGAAACAGGGTGATCAGTTACCCTGGAAATTGGGCAGTCAGTTACCCTGGAAACAGGGTGATTAGTTACCCTGGAAACTGGGCAGTCAGTTACCCCGGAAACAGGGCGGTCAGTAACCCTGGAAACAGATTAGTCAGTTACCCCGAAAACAGGGTGATCAGTTATCCTGGAAACAGGGCAGTCAGTTAGCCTGGAAACAGGGCAGTCAGTTACCCCGGAAACAGGGCAGTCATTTACCCCGGAAACAGGGCGGTCAGTAACCCTGGAAACAGATTAGTCACTTACCCCGAAAACAGGGTGATCAGTTATTCTGGAAACAGGGCAGTCAGTTAGCCTGGAAACAGGGCAGTCAGTTACCCCGGAAACAGGGCATTCAGTTATCCCGGAAACAGGGCAGTCAGTTAACCTGGAAACAGGGCGGTCAGTTACCCTGGAAACAGGGCAGTCAGTTACTCTGGAAACAGGGCAGTCAGTTACCCTGGAAACAGGGCAGCCAGTTACCCTGGAAACAGGGCAGTCAGTTATCCCGGAAACAGGGTGATCAGATACCCTGGAAACAGGGCAGTCAGTTACCCTGGAAACAGGGCAGTCAGTTATCCCGGAAACAGGGCAGTCAGTTATCCCTGAAACAGGGTGATCAGTTTCCCTGGAAACAGGGCAGTCAGTTACCCTGGAAACAGGGCAGTCAGTTATCCCAGAAACAGGGCAGTCAGTTACCCTGGAAACAGGGCAGTCAGTTATCCCGGAAACAGGGTGATCAGTTACCCTGGAAACAGGGCAGACAGTTATCCCGGAAACAGGGCAGTCAGTTATCCCGGAAAAAGGGTGATCGGTTACCCTGGAAACTGGGCAGTCTGTTACCCTGGAAACAGGGCAGTCAGTTACACCGGAAACTGGGCAGTCAGTTCCCCTGGAAACAGGGTGGTCAGTTACCCTGGAAACAGGGTGGTCAGTTACCCCGGAAACAGTGTGATCAGTTATCCTGGAAACAGGGCGGTCAGTAACCCCGGAAGCAGGGCAGTCAGTTACCCCGGAAACAGGGCGGTCAGTAACCCTGGAAACAGATTAGTCAGTTACCCAAGAAACAGGGTGATCAGTTATCCTGGAAACAGGGCAGTCAGTTAGCCTGGAAACAGGGCAGTCAGTTACCCCGGAAACAGGGCGGTCAGTAACCCTGGAAACAGATTAGTCAGTTACCCAAGAAACAGGGTGATCAGTTATCCTGGAAACAGGGCAGTCAGTTAGCCTGGAAACAGGGCAGTCAGTTACCCCGGAAACAGGGCAGTCAGTTACCCTGGAAACAGGGCAGTCAGTTATCCCGGAAACAGGGCTGTCAGTTATACCGGAAACTGGGTGATCAGTTACCCTGAAACAGGGCAGTCTGTTACCCCGGAAACAGGGCAGTCAGTTACCCTGGAAAGAGGGCAGTCTGTTATTCCGGAAACAGGGCAGTCAGTTAGCCCCGGAAACAGGGCGGTCAGTTGCCCTGGAAACAGGGTGATCAGTTACACAGGAAACAGGGAGATCAGTTACCCTGGAAACAGGGCAGTCACTTACCCCGGAAAAAGGGTGATCAGTTACGCCAGAAACAGGGTGATCAGTTATCTCGGAAACAGGGCAGTCAGTTTCCCTGGAAACAGGGCAGTCAGTTATCCCGCAAACAGGGCAGTCAGTTATCCCGGAAACAGGGTGATCAGTTACCCTGGAAACTTGGCAGTCAGTTACCCTGGAAACAGGGTGATTAGTTACCCTGGAAACTGGGCAGTCAGTTACCCCGGAAACAGGGCGGTCAGTAACCCTGGAAACAGATTTGTCAGTTACCCCGAAATTAGGGTGATCAGTTATCCTGGAAACAGGGCAGTCAGTTCGCCTGGAAACAGGGCAGTCAGTTACCCTGGAAACAGGGCAGTCAGTTAGCCTGGAAACAGGGCAGTCAGTTATCCCGGAAACAGGGCAGTCAGTTATCCCAGAAACAGGGTGATCAGTTACCCTGGAAACTGGGCAGTCAGTTACCCCGGAAACAGGGCGGTCAGTCACCCTGGAAACAGATTAGTCAGTTACCCCGAAAACAGGGTGATCAGTTATCCTGGAAACAGGGCAGTCAGTTAGCCTGGAAACAGGGCAGTCAGTTACCCCGGAAAGAGGGCAGTCAGTTACCCTGGAAACAGGGCAGTCAGTCACCCTGGAAACAGGTTCGTCAGTTACCCTGGAAACAGGGCAGTCATTTCCCTTGGAAACAGGGCAGTCAGTTACCCTGGAAACAGGGCAGTGAGCTATCCCGGAAACAGGGCAGTCAGTTATCCCGGAAACAGGGTGAACAGTGACCCTGGAAACTGGGCAGTCAGTTACCCTGGAAACAGGGCGGTCAGTTACCCTGGAAACAGGGCAGTCAGTTATCCTGGAAACAGGGCGTTCAGATACCCCGGAAATAGGGCGGTCAGTTATCCTGGAAAGAGGGCGGTCAGTTACCCCGGAAAAAGGGTGATCAGTTACCCCGGAAACAGGGCGGTCAGTTACCCTAGAAAAAGGACAGTCAGTTACCCTGGAAACAGGGCAGTCAGTTAACCTGGAAACAGGGCAGTCAGTTATCCTGGAAACAGGGCAGTCATTCATCCTGGAAGCAGGGCAGTCAGTTACCCCGGAAATAGGGCGATCAGTCATCCTGGAAGCAGGGCGGTCAGTTACCGCGGTAACAGGGAGATCAGTTACCCCGGAAACAGGGCAGTCAGTTACCCTGGAAACAGGGCAGTCAGTTATCCTGGAAACAGGGTGGTCAGGTACCCCGGAAACAGGGTGATCAGTTATCCTGGAATCAGGGCGGTCAGTTACCCCGGAAACAGGGCAGTCAGTTACCCCGGAAACAGGGCGGTCAGTAACCCTGGAAACAGGGCAGTCAGTTACCCTGGAAACAGGGCAGTCAGTTATCCCGGAAACAGGGTGATCAGTTACCCTGGAAACAGGGCAGACAGTTATCCCGGAAACAGGGCAGTCAGTTATCCCGGAAAAAGGGTGATCGGTTACCCTGGAAACTGGGCAGTCAGTTACCCTGGAAACAGGGCAGTCAGTTACACCGGAAACTGGGCAGTCAGCTCCCCTTGAAACAGGGTGGTCAGTTACCCTGGAAACAGGGTGGTCAGTTACCCCGGAAACAGTGTGATCAGTTATCCTGGAAACAGGGCGGTCAGTTACCCCGGAAGCAGGGCAGACAGTTATCCCGGAAACAGGGCGGTCAGTAACCCTGGAAACAGATTAGTCAGTTACCCATGAAACAGGGTGATCAGTTATCCTGGAAACAGGGCAGTCAGTTAGCCTGGAAACAGGGCAGTCAGTTACCCCGGAAACAGGGCAGTCAGTTACCCTGGAAACAGGGCAGTCAGTTATCCCGGAAACAGGGCTGTCAGTTATACCGGAAACTGGGTGATCAGTTACCCTGAAACAGGGCAGTCAGTTACCCCGGAAACAGGGCAGTCAGTTACCCTGGAAAGAGGGCAGTCTGTTATTCCGGAAACAGGGCAGTCAGTTTCCCTGGAAACAGGGCAGTCAGTTATCCCGCAAACAGGGCAGTCAGTTATCCCGGAAACAGGGTGATCAGTTACCCTGGAAACTTGGCAGTCAGTTACCCTGGAAACAGGGTGATTAGTTACCCTGGAAACTGGGCAGTCAGTTACCCCGGAAACAGGGCGGTCAGTAACCCTGGAAACAGATTTGTCAGTTACCCCGAAAACAGGGTGATCAGTTATCCTGGAAACAGGGCAGTCAGTTAGCCTGGAAACAGGGCAGTCAGTTACCCTGGAAACAGGGCAGTCAGTTAGCCTGGAAACAGGGCAGTCAGTTATCCCGGAAACAGGGCAGTCAGTTATCCCGGAAACAGGGTGATCAGTTACCCTGGAAACTGGGCAGTCAGTTACCCTGGAAACAGGGTGATTAGTTACCCTGGAAACTGGGCAGTCAGTTACCCCGGAAACAGGGCGGTCAGTAACCCTGGAAACAGATTAGTCAGTTACCCCGAAAACTGGGTGATCAGTTATCCTGGAAACAGGGCAGTCAGTTAGCCTGGAAACAGGGCAGTCAGTTACCCCGGAAAGAGGGCAGTCAGTTACCCTGGAAACAGGGCGGTCAGTTACCCCGGAAACTGGGCAGTCAGTTACCCTGGAAACAGGGCAGTCAGTCACCCTGGAAACAGGTTCGTCAGTTACCCTGGAAACAGGGCAGTCATTTCCCTTGGAAACAGGGCAGTCAGTTACCCTGGAAACAGGGCAGTGAGCTATCCCGGAAACAGGGCAGTCAGTTATCCCGGAAACAGGGTGAACAGTGACCCTGGAAACTGGGCAGTCAGTTACCCTGGAAACAGGGCGGTCAGTTACCCTGGAAACAGGGCAGTCAGTTATCCTGGAAACAGGGCGGTCAGATACCCCGGAAATAGGGCGGTCAGTTATCCTGGAAAGAGGGCAGTCAGTTACCCCGGAAAAAGGGTGATCAGTTACCCCGGAAACAGGGCGGTCAGTTACCCTAGAAAAAGGGCAGTCAGTTACCCTGGAAACAGGGCAGTCAGTTAACCTGGAAACAGGGCAGTCAGTTATCCTGGAAACAGGGCAGTCATTCATCCTGGAAACAGGGCAGTCAGTTACCCCGGAAATAGGGCGATCAGTTATCCTGGAAACAGGGCGGTCAGTTACCGCGGTAACAGGGAGATCAGTTACCCCGGAAACAGGGCAGTCAGTTACCCTGGAAACAGGGCAGTCAGTTATCCTGGAAACAGGGTGGTCAGGTACCCCGGAAACAGGGTGATCAGTTATCCTGGAATCAGGGCGGTCAGTTACCCCGGAAACAGGGCAGTCAGTTACCCCGGAAACAGGGCGGTCAGTAACCCTGGAAACAGGGTAATCAGTTACGCCGGAAACAGGGTGATCAGTTATCCCGGAAACAGGGCAGTCAGTTACCCCGGAAACAGGGCAGTCAGTTATCCCGGAAACAGGGCAGTCAGTTATCCCGGAAACAGGGTGATCAGTTACACTGGAAACTGGGCAGTCAGTTACCCTGGAAACAGGGTGATTAGTTACCCTGGAAACTGGGCAGTCAGTTACCCCGGAAACAGGGCGGTCAGTAACCCTGGAAACAGATTAGTCAGTTACCCCGAAAACAGGGTGATCGGTTATCCTGGAAACAGGGCAGTCAGTTAGCCTGGAAACAGGGCAGTCAGTTACCCCGGAAACAGGGCAGTCATTTACCCCGAAAACAGGGCGGTCAGTAACCCTGGAAACAGATTAGTCACTTACCCCGAAAACAGGGAGATCAGTTATCCTGGAAACAGGGCAGTCAGTTAGCCTGGAAACAGGGCAGTCAGTTACCCCGGAAACAGGGCATTCACTAATCCCGGAAACAGGGCAGTCAGTTAACCTGGAAACAGGGCGGTCAGTTACCCTGGAAACAGGGCAGTCAGTAACTCTGGAAACAGGGCAGTCAGTTACCCTGGAAACAGGGCAGCCAGTTACCCTGGAAACAGGGCAGTCAGTTATCCCGGAAACAGGGTGATCAGATACCCTGGAAACAGGGCAGTCAGTTACCCCAGAAACAGGGCAGTCAGTTACCCTGGAAACAGGGCAGTCAGTTAGCCTGGAAACAGGGCAGTCAGTTACCCTGGAAACAGGGCAGTCAGTTAGCCTGGAAACAGGGCAGTCAGTTATCCCGGAAACAGGGCAGTCAGTTATCCCGGAAACAGGGTGATCAGTTACCCTGGAAACTGGGCAGTCAGTTACCCCGGAAAAAGGGTGATCAGTTACGCCGGAAACAGGGTGATCAGTTATCTCGGAAACAGGGCAGTCAGTTTCCCTGGAAACAGGGCAGTCAGTTATCCCGCAAACAGGGCAGTCAGTTATCCCGGAAACAGGGTGATCAGTTACCCTGGAAACTTGGCAGTCAGTTACCCTGGAAACAGGGTGATTAGTTACCCTGGAAACTGGGCAGTCAGTTACCCCAGAAACAGGGCGGTCAGTAACCCTGGAAACAGATTTGTCAGTTCCCCCGAAAACAGGGTGATCAGTTATCCTGGAAACAGGGCAGTCAGTTAGCCTGGAAACAGGGCAGTCAGTTACCCTGGAAACAGGGCAGTCAGTTAGCCTGGAAACAGGGCAGTCAGTTATCCCGGAAACAGGGCAGTCAGTTATCCCGGAAACAGGGTGATCAGTTACCCTGGAAACTGGGCAGTCAGTTACCCTGGAAACAGGGTGATTAGTTACCCTGGAAACTGGGCAGTCAGTTACCCCGGAAACAGGGCGGTCAGTAACCCTGGAAACAGATTAGTCAGTTACCCCGAAAACTGGGTGATCAGTTATCCTGGAAACAGGGCAGTCAGTTAGCCTGGAAACAGGGCAGTCAGTTACCCCGGAAAGAGGGCAGTCAGTTACCCTGGAAACAGGGCAGTCAGTTACCCCGGAAACTGGGCAGTCAGTTACCCTGGAAACAGGGCAGTCAGTCACCCTGGAAACAGGTTCGTCAGTTACCCTGGAAACAGGGCAGTCATTTCCCTTTGAAACAGTGCAGTCAGTTACCCTGGAAACAGGGCAGTGAGCTACTCCGCAAACAGGGCAGTCAGTTATCCTGGAAACAGGGCAGTCAGTTACTCTGGAAACAGGGCAGTCAGTTACCCTGGAAACAGGGCAGCCAGTTACCCTGGAAACAGGGCAGTCAGTTTTCCCGGAAACAGGGTGATCAGATACCCTGGAAACAGGGCAGTCAGTTACCCCAGAAACAGGGCAGTCAGTTACCCTGGAAACAGGGCTGTCAGTTATCCCGGAAACAGGGCAGTCAGTTATCCCTGAAACAGGGTGATCAGTTTCCCTGGAAACAGGGCAGTCAGTTACCCTGGAAACAGGGCAGTCAGTTATCCCAGAAACAGGGCAGTCAGTTACCCTGGAAACAGGGCAGTCAGTTATCCCGGAAACAGGGTGATCAGTTACCCTGGAAACAGGGCAGACAGTTATCCCGGAAACAGGGCAGTCAGTTATCCCGGAAAAAGGGTGATCGGTTACCCTGGAAACTGGGCAGTCAGTTACCCTGGAAACAGGGCAGTCAGTTACACCGGAAACTGGGCAGTCAGTTCCCCTGGAAACAGTGTGGTCAGTTACCCTGGAAACAGGGTGGTCAGTTACCCCGGAAACAGTGTGATCAGTTATCCTGGAAACAGGGCGGTCAGTTACCCCGGAAGCAGGGCAGTCAGTTACCCCGGAAACAGGGCGGTCAGTAACCCTGGAAACAGGGTGAACAGTTACCCTGGAAACAGATTTGTCAGTTACCCCGAAAACAGGGTGATCAGTTATCCTGGAAACAGGGCAGTCAGTTAGCCTGGAAACAGGGCAGTCAGTTACCCTGGAAACAGGGCAGTCAGTTAGCCTGGAAACAGGGCAGTCAGTTATCCCGGAAACAGGGCAGTCAGTTATCCCGGAAACAGGGTGATCAGTTACCCTGGAAACTGGGCAGTCAGTTACCCTGGAAACAGGGTGATTAGTTACCCTGGAAACTGGGCAGTCAGTTACCCCGGAAACAGGGCGGTCAGTAACCCTGGAAACAGATTAGTCAGTTACCCCGAAAACTGGGTGATCAGTTATCCTGGAAACAGGGCAGTCAGTTAGCCTGGAAACAGGGCAGTCAGTTACCCCGGAAAGAGGGCAGTCAGTTACCCTGGAAACAGGGCGGTCAGTTACCCCGGAAACTGGGCAGTCAGTTACCCTGGAAACAGGGCAGTCAGTCACCCTGGAAACAGGTTCGTCAGTTACCCTGGAAACAGGGCAGTCATTTCCCTTGGAAACAGGGCAGTCAGTTACCCTGGAAACAGGGCAGTGAGCTATCCCGGAAACAGGGCAGTCAGTTATCCCGGAAACAGGGTGAACAGTGACCCTGGAAACTGGGCAGTCAGTTACCCTGGAAACAGGGCGGTCAGTTACCCTGGAAACAGGGCAGTCAGTTATCCTGGAAACAGGGCGGTCAGATACCCCGGAAATAGGGCGGTCAGTTATCCTGGAAAGAGGGCAGTCAGTTACCCCGGAAAAAGGGTGATCAGTTACCCCGGAAACAGGGCGGTCAGTTACCCTAGAAAAAGGGCAGTCAGTTACCCTGGAAACAGGGCAGTCAGTTAACCTGGAAACAGGGCAGTCAGTTATCCTGGAAACAGGGCAGTCATTCATCCTGGAAACAGGGCAGTCAGTTACCCCGGAAATAGGGCGATCAGTTATCCTGGAAACAGGGCGGTCAGTTACCGCGGTAACAGGGAGATCAGTTACCCCGGAAACAGGGCAGTCAGTTACCCTGGAAACAGGGCAGTCAGTTATCCTGGAAACAGGGTGGTCAGGTACCCCGGAAACAGGGTGATCAGTTATCCTGGAATCAGGGCGGTCAGTTACCCCGGAAACAGGGCAGTCAGTTACCCCGGAAACAGGGCGGTCAGTAACCCTGGAAACAGGGTAATCAGTTACGCCGGAAACAGGGTGATCAGTTATCCCGGAAACAGGGCAGTCAGTTACCCCGGAAACAGGGCAGTCAGTTATCCCGGAAACAGGGCAGTCAGTTATCCCGGAAACAGGGTGATCAGTTACACTGGAAACTGGGCAGTCAGTTACCCTGGAAACAGGGTGATTAGTTACCCTGGAAACTGGGCAGTCAGTTACCCCGGAAACAGGGCGGTCAGTAACCCTGGAAACAGATTAGTCAGTTACCCCGAAAACAGGGTGATCGGTTATCCTGGAAACAGGGCAGTCAGTTAGCCTGGAAACAGGGCAGTCAGTTACCCCGGAAACAGGGCAGTCATTTACCCCGAAAACAGGGCGGTCAGTAACCCTGGAAACAGATTAGTCACTTACCCCGAAAACAGGGAGATCAGTTATCCTGGAAACAGGGCAGTCAGTTAGCCTGGAAACAGGGCAGTCAGTTACCCCGGAAACAGGGCATTCACTAATCCCGGAAACAGGGCAGTCAGTTAACCTGGAAACAGGGCGGTCAGTTACCCTGGAAACAGGGCAGTCAGTAACTCTGGAAACAGGGCAGTCAGTTACCCTGGAAACAGGGCAGCCAGTTACCCTGGAAACAGGGCAGTCAGTTATCCCGGAAACAGGGTGATCAGATACCCTGGAAACAGGGCAGTCAGTTACCCCAGAAACAGGGCAGTCAGTTACCCTGGAAACAGGGCAGTCAGTTAGCCTGGAAACAGGGCAGTCAGTTACCCTGGAAACAGGGCAGTCAGTTAGCCTGGAAACAGGGCAGTCAGTTATCCCGGAAACAGGGCAGTCAGTTATCCCGGAAACAGGGTGATCAGTTACCCTGGAAACTGGGCAGTCAGTTACCCCGGAAAAAGGGTGATCAGTTACGCCGGAAACAGGGTGATCAGTTATCTCGGAAACAGGGCAGTCAGTTTCCCTGGAAACAGGGCAGTCAGTTATCCCGCAAACAGGGCAGTCAGTTATCCCGGAAACAGGGTGATCAGTTACCCTGGAAACTTGGCAGTCAGTTACCCTGGAAACAGGGTGATTAGTTACCCTGGAAACTGGGCAGTCAGTTACCCCAGAAACAGGGCGGTCAGTAACCCTGGAAACAGATTTGTCAGTTCCCCCGAAAACAGGGTGATCAGTTATCCTGGAAACAGGGCAGTCAGTTAGCCTGGAAACAGGGCAGTCAGTTACCCTGGAAACAGGGCAGTCAGTTAGCCTGGAAACAGGGCAGTCAGTTATCCCGGAAACAGGGCAGTCAGTTATCCCGGAAACAGGGTGATCAGTTACCCTGGAAACTGGGCAGTCAGTTACCCTGGAAACAGGGTGATTAGTTACCCTGGAAACTGGGCAGTCAGTTACCCCGGAAACAGGGCGGTCAGTAACCCTGGAAACAGATTAGTCAGTTACCCCGAAAACTGGGTGATCAGTTATCCTGGAAACAGGGCAGTCAGTTAGCCTGGAAACAGGGCAGTCAGTTACCCCGGAAAGAGGGCAGTCAGTTACCCTGGAAACAGGGCAGTCAGTTACCCCGGAAACTGGGCAGTCAGTTACCCTGGAAACAGGGCAGTCAGTCACCCTGGAAACAGGTTCGTCAGTTACCCTGGAAACAGGGCAGTCATTTCCCTTTGAAACAGGGCAGTCAGTTACCCTGGAAACAGGGCAGTGAGCTACTCCGCAAACAGGGCAGTCAGTTATCCTGGAAACAGGGCAGTCAGTTACTCTGGAAACAGGGCAGTCAGTTACCCTGGAAACAGGGCAGCCAGTTACCCTGGAAACAGGGCAGTCAGTTTTCCCGGAAACAGGGTGATCAGATACCCTGGAAACAGGGCAGTCAGTTACCCCAGAAACAGGGCAGTCAGTTACCCTGGAAACAGGGCTGTCAGTTATCCCGGAAACAGGGCAGTCAGTTATCCCTGAAACAGGGTGATCAGTTTCCCTGGAAACAGGGCAGTCAGTTACCCTGGAAACAGGGCAGTCAGTTATCCCAGAAACAGGGCAGTCAGTTACCCTGGAAACAGGGCAGTCAGTTATCCCGGAAACAGGGTGATCAGTTACCCTGGAAACAGGGCAGACAGTTATCCCGGAAACAGGGCAGTCAGTTATCCCGGAAAAAGGGTGATCGGTTACCCTGGAAACTGGGCAGTCAGTTACCCTGGAAACAGGGCAGTCAGTTACACCGGAAACTGGGCAGTCAGTTCCCCTGGAAACAGTGTGGTCAGTTACCCTGGAAACAGGGTGGTCAGTTACCCCGGAAACAGTGTGATCAGTTATCCTGGAAACAGGGCGGTCAGTTACCCCGGAAGCAGGGCAGTCAGTTACCCCGGAAACAGGGCGGTCAGTAACCCTGGAAACAGATTAGTCAGTTACCCAAGAAACAGGGTGATCAGTTATCCTGGAAACAGGGCAGTCAGTTAGCCTGGAAACAGGGCAGTCAGTTACCGCGGTAATGGGGAGATCAGTTACCCCGGAAACAGGGCAGTCAGTTACCCTGGAAACAGGGCAGTCAGTTATCCTGGAAACAGGGTGGTCAGTTACCCCGGAAACAGGGTGATCAGTTATCCTGGAATCAGGGCGGTCAGTTACCCCGGAAACAGGGCAGTCAGTTATCCCGGAAACAAGGCAGTCAGTTAAGCTGGAAACAGGGCGGTCAGTTACCCCGGAAACAGGGCAGTCAGGTACTCCGGAAACAGGGCAGTCAGTTACCCTGGAAACAGGGCAGTCAGTTATCCCGGAAACAGGGTGATCAGATGCCCTGGAAACTGGGCAGTCAGTTACCACAGAAACAGGGCAGTCAGTTACCCCGGAAACAGGGCAGTCAGTTATCCCGGAAACAGGGCAGTCAGTTATCCCGGAAACAGGGTGATCAGTTTCCCTGGAAACAGGGCAGTCAGTTACCCCAGAAACAGGGCAGTCAGTTACCCTGGAAACAGGGCAGTCAGTTATCCCGGAAAAAGGGCAGTCAGTTACCCTGGAAACTGGGCAGTCAGTTACCCTGGAAACAGGGCAGTCAGTTATCCCGGAAGCAGGGCGGTCAGTTACCCCGGAAAAAGGGTGATCAGTTACGCCGGAAACAGGGTGATCAGTTATCCCGGAAACAGGGCAGTCAGTTACCCTGGAAACAGGGCAGTCAGTTATCCCGGAAACAGGGCAGTCAGTTATCCCGGAAACAGGGTGATCAGTTACCCTGGAAACTGGGCACTCAGTTACCCTGGAAACAGGGTGATTAGTTACCCTGGAAACTGGGCAGTCAGTTACCCCGGAAACAGGGCGTTCTGTAACCCTGGAAACAGATTAGTCAGTTACCCCGAAAACAGGGTGATCAGTTATCCTGGAAACAGGGCAGTCAGTTAGCCTGGAAACAGGGCAGTCAGTTACCCCGGAAAGAGGGCAGTCAGTTACCCTGGAAACAGGGCAGTCAGTTATCCCGGAGCAGGTCAGTACGTTATCCCGGAAACAGGGTGATCAGTTACCCTGGAAACAGGGCAGTCAGTTACCCTGGAAACAGGGTGATTAGTTACCCTGGAAACTGGGCAGTCAGTTACCCCGGAAACAGGGCGGTCAGTAACCCTGGAAACAGATTAGTCAGTTACCCCAAAAACAGGGTGATCAGTTATCCTGGAAACAGGGCAGTCAGTTAGCCTGGAAACAGGGCAGTCAGTTACCCCGGAAACAGGGCAGTCATTTACCCCGGAAACAGGGCGGTCAGTAACCCTGGAAACAGATTAGTCACTTACCCCGAAAACAGGGTGATCAGTTATTCTGGAAACAGGGCAGTCAGTTAGCCTGGAAACAGGGCAGTCAGTTACCCCGGAAACAGGGCATTCAGTTATCCCGGAAACAGGGCAGTCAGTTAACCTGGAAACAGGGCGGTCAGTGACCCTGGAAACAGGGCAGTCAGTTACTCTGGAAACAGGGCAGTCAGTTACCCTGGAAACAGGGCAGCCAGTTACCCTGGAAACAGGGCAGTCAGTTATCCCGGAAACAGGGTGATCAGATACCCTGGAAACAGGGCAGTCAGTTACCCCAGAAACAGGGCAGTCAGTTACCCTGGAAACAGGGCAGTCAGTTATCCCGGAAACAGGGCAGTCAGTTATCCCTGAAACAGGGTGATCAGTTTCCCTGGAAACAGGGCAGTCAGTTACCCTGGAAACAGGGCAGTCAGTTATCCCAGAAACAGGGCAGTCAGTTACCCTGGAAACAGGGCAGTCAGTTATCCCGGAAACAGGGTGATCAGTTACCCTGGAAACAGGGCAGACAGTTATCCCGGAAACAGGGCAGTCAGTTATCCCGGAAAAAGGGTGATCGGTTACCTTGGAAACTGGGCAGTCAGTTACCCTGGAAACAGGGTGGTCAGTTACCCTGGAAACAGGGTGGTCAGTTACCCCGGAAACAGTGTGATCAGTTATCCTGGAAACAGGGCGGTCAGTTACCCCGGAAGCAGGGCAGTCAGTTACCCCGGAAACAGGGCGGTCAGTAACCCTGGAAACAGATTAGTCAGTTACCCAAGAAACAGGGTGATCAGTTATCCTGGAAACAGGGCAGTCAGTTAGCCTGGAAACAGGGCAGTCAGTTACCCCGGAAACAGGGCAGTCAGTTACCCTGGAAACAGGGCAGTCAGTTATCCCGGAAACAGGGCTGTCAGTTATACCGGAAACTGGGTGATCAGTTACCCTGAAACAGGGCAGTCTGTTACCCCGGAAACAGGGCAGTCAGTTACCCTGGAAAGAGGGCAGTCTGTTATTCCGGAAACAGGGCAGTCAGTTACCCCGGAAACAGGGCGGTCAGTTGCCCTGGAAACAGGGTGATCAGTTACACAGGAAACAGGGAGATCAGTTACCCTGGAAACAGGGCAGTCACTTACCCCGGAAAAAGGGTGATCAGTTACGCCGGAAACAGGGTGATCAGTTATCTCGGAAACAGGGCAGTCAGTTTCCCTGGAAACAGGGCAGTCAGTTATCCCGCAAACAGGGCAGTCAGTTATCCCGGAAACAGGGTGATCAGTTACCCTGGAAACTTGGCAGTCAGTTACCCTGGAAACAGGGTGATTAGTTACCCTGGAAACTGGGCAGTCAGTTACCCCGGAAACAGGGCGGTCAGTAACCCTGGAAACAGATTTGTCAGTTACCCCGAAAACAGGGTGATCAGTTATCCTGGAAACAGGGCAGTCAGTTCGCCTGGAAACAGGGCAGTCAGTTACCCTGGAAACAGGGCAGTCAGTTAGCCTGGAAACAGGGCAGTCAGTTATCCCGGAAACAGGGCAGTCAGTTATCCCGGAAACAGGGTGATCAGTTACCCTGGTAACTGGGCAGTCAGTTACCCTGGAAACAGGGTGATTAGTTAACCTGGAAACAGGGCGGTCAGTTACCCCGGAAACAGGGCAGTCAGTTACTCCGGAAACAGGGCAGTCAGTTACCCTGGAAACAGGGCAGTCAGTTATCCCGGAAACAGGGTGATCAGATGACCTGGAAACAGGGCAGTCAGTTACCCCAGAAACAGGGCAGTCAGTTACCCCGGAAACAGGGCAGTCAGTTATCCCGGAAACAGGGCAGTCAGTTATCCCGGAAACAGGGTGATCAGTTTCCCTGGAAACAGGGCAGTCAGTTACCCCAGAAACAGGGCAGTCAGTTACCCTGGAAACAGGGCAGTCAGTTATCCCGGAAAAAGGGCAGTCAGTTACCCTGGAAACTGGGCAGTCAGTTACCCTGGAAACAGGGCAGTCAGTTATCCCGGAAGCAGGGCGGTCAGTTACCCCGGAGAAGGGTGATCAGTTACGCCGGAAACAGGGTGATCAGTTTTCCCGGAAACAGGGCAGTCAGTTACACTGGAAACAGGGCAGTCAGTTATCCCGGAAACAGGGCAGTCAGTTATCCCGGAAACAGGGTGATCAGTTACCCTGGAAACTGGGCAGTCAGTTACCCTGGAAACAGGGTGATTAGTTACCCTGGAAACTGGGCAGTCAGTTACCCCGGAAACAGGGCGGTCAGTAACCCTGGAAACAGATTAGTCAGTTACCCCGAAAACAGGGTGATCAGTTATCCTGGAAACAGGGCAGTCAGTTAGCCTGGAAACAGGGCAGTCAGTTACCCCGGAAAGAGGGCAGTCAGTTACCCTGGAAACAGGTCAGTCAGTTATCCCGGAGCAGGGCAGTACGTTATCCCGGAAACAGGGTGATCAGTTACCCTGGAAATTGGGCAGTCAGTTACCCTGGAAACAGGGTGATTAGTTACCCTGGAAACTGGGCAGTCAGTTACCCCGGAAACAGGGCGGTCAGTAACCCTGGAAACAGATTAGTCAGTTACCCCGAAAACAGGGTGATCAGTTATCCTGGAAACAGGGCAGTCAGTTAGCCTGGAAACAGGGCAGTCAGTTACCCCGGAAACAGGGCAGTCATTTACCCCGGAAACAGGGCGGTCAGTAACCCTGGAAACAGATTAGTCACTTACCCCGAAAACAGGGTGATCAGTTATTCTGGAAACAGGGCAGTCAGTTAGCCTGGAAACAGGGCAGTCAGTTACCCCGGAAACAGGGCATTCAGTTATCCCGGAAACAGGGCAGTCAGTTAACCTGGAAACAGGGCAGTCAGTTACTCTGGAAACAGGGCAGTCAGTTACCCTGGAAACAGGGCAGCCAGTTACCCTGGAAACAGGGCAGTCAGTTATCCCGGAAACAGGGTGATCAGATACCCTGGAAACAGGGCAGTCAGTTACCCCAGAAACAGGGCAGTCAGTTACCCTGGAAACAGGGCAGTCAGTTATCCCGGAAACAGGGCAGTCAGTTATCCCTGAAACAGGGTGATCAGTTTCCCTGGAAACAGGGCATTCAGTTACCCTGGAAACAGGGCAGTCAGTTATCCCAGAAACAGGGCAGTCAGTTACCCTGGAAACAGGGCAGTCAGTTATCCCGGAAACAGGGTGATCAGTTACCCTGGAAACAGGGCAGACAGTTATCCCGGAAACAGGGCAGTCAGTTATCCCGGAAAAAGGGTGATCGGTTACCCTGGAAACTGGGCAGTCTGTTACCCTGGAAACAGGGCAGTCAGTTACACCGGAAACTGGGCAGTCAGTTCCCCTGGAAACAGGGTGGTCAGTTACCCTGGAAACAGGGTGGTCAGTTACCCCGGAAACAGTGTGATCAGTTATCCTGGAAACAGGGCGGTCAGTTACCCCGGAAGCAGGGCAGTCAGTTACCCCGGAAACAGGGCGGTCAGTAACCCTGGAAACAGATTAGTCAGTTACCCAAGAAACAGGGTGATCAGTTATCCTGGAAACAGGGCAGTCAGTTAGCCTGGAAACAGGGCAGTCAGTTACCCCGGAAACAGGGCGGTCAGTAACCCTGGAAACAGATTAGTCAGTTACCCAAGAAACAGGGTGATCAGTTATCCTGGAAACAGGGCAGTCAGTTAGCCTGGAAACAGGGCAGTCAGTTACCCCGGAAACAGGGCAGTCAGTTACCCTGGAAACAGGGCAGTCAGTTATCCCGGAAACAGGGCTGTCAGTTATACCGGAAACTGGGTGATCAGTTACCCTGAAACAGGGCAGTCTGTTACCCCGGAAACAGGGCAGTCAGTTACCCTGGAAAGAGGGCAGTCTGTTATTCCGGAAACAGGGCAGTCAGTTACCCCGGAAACAGGGCGGTCAGTTGCCCTGGAAACAGGGTGATCAGTTACACAGGAAACAGGGAGATCAGTTACCCTGGAAACAGGGCAGTCAGTTACCCCGGAAAAAGGGTGATCAGTTACGCCGGAAACAGGGTGATCAGTTATCTCGGAAACAGGGCAGTCAGTTTCCCTGGAAACAGGGCAGTCAGTTATCCCGCAAACAGGGCAGTCAGTTATCCCGGAAACAGGGTGATCAGTTACCCTGGAAACTTGGCAGTCAGTTACCCTGGAAACAGGGTGATTAGTTACCCTGGAAACTGGGCAGTCAGTTACCCCGGAAACAGGGCGGTCAGTAACCCTGGAAACAGATTTGTCAGTTACCCCGAAAACAGGGTGATCAGTTATCCTGGAAACAGGGCAGTCAGTTCGCCTGGAAACAGGGCAGTCAGTTACCCTGGAAACAGGGCAGTCAGTTAGCCTGGAAACAGGGCAGTCAGTTATCCCGGAAACAGGGCAGTCAGTTATCCCGGAAACAGGGTGATCAGTTACCCTGGTAACTGGGCAGTCAGTTACCCTGGAAACAGGGTGATTAGTTAACCTGGAAACAGGGCGGTCAGTTACCCCGGAAACAGGGCAGTCAGTTACTCCGGAAACAGGGCAGTCAGTTACCCTGGAAACAGGGCAGTCAGTTATCCCGGAAACAGGGTGATCAGATGACCTGGAAACAGGGCAGTCAGTTACCCCAGAAACAGGGCAGTCAGTTACCCCGGAAACAGGGCAGTCAGTTATCCCGGAAACAGGGCAGTCAGTTATCCCGGAAACAGGGTGATCAGTTTCCCTGGAAACAGGGCAGTCAGTTACCCCAGAAACAGGGCAGTCAGTTACCCTGGAAACAGGGCAGTCAGTTATCCCGGAAAAAGGGCAGTCAGTTACCCTGGAAACTGGGCAGTCAGTTACCCTGGAAACAGGGCAGTCAGTTATCCCGGAAGCAGGGCGGTCAGTTACCCCGGAGAAGGGTGATCAGTTACGCCGGAAACAGGGTGATCAGTTTTCCCGGAAACAGGGCAGTCAGTTACACTGGAAACAGGGCAGTCAGTTATCCCGGAAACAGGGCAGTCAGTTATCCCGGAAACAGGGTGATCAGTTACCCTGGAAACTGGGCAGTCAGTTACCCTGGAAACAGGGTGATTAGTTACCCTGGAAACTGGGCAGTCAGTTACCCCGGAAACAGGGCGGTCAGTAACCCTGGAAACAGATTAGTCAGTTACCCCGAAAACAGGGAGATCAGTTATCCTGGAAACAGGGCAGTCAGTTAGCCTGGAAACAGGGCAGTCAGTTACCCCGGAAAGAGGGCAGTCAGTTACCCTGGAAACAGGTCAGTCAGTTATCCCGGAGCAGGGCAGTACGTTATCCCGGAAACAGGGTGATCAGTTACCCTGGAAATTGGGCAGTCAGTTACCCTGGAAACAGGGTGATTAGTTACCCTGGAAACTGGGCAGTCAGTTACCCCGGAAACAGGGCGGTCAGTAACCCTGGAAACAGATTAGTCAGTTACCCCGAAAACAGGGTGATCAGTTATCCTGGAAACAGGGCAGTCAGTTAGCCTGGAAACAGGGCAGTCAGTTACCCCGGAAACAGGGCAGTCATTTACCCCGGAAACAGGGCGGTCAGTAACCCTGGAAACAGATTAGTCACTTACCCCGAAAACAGGGTGATCAGTTATTCTGGAAACAGGGCAGTCAGTTAGCCTGGAAACAGGGCAGTCAGTTACCCCGGAAACAGGGCATTCAGTTATCCCGGAAACAGGGCAGTCAGTTAACCTGGAAACAGGGCGGTCAGTTACCCTGGAAACAGGGCAGTCAGTTACTCTGGAAACAGGGCAGTCAGTTACCCTGGAAACAGGGCAGCCAGTTACCCTGGAAACAGGGCAGTCAGTTATCCCGGAAACAGGGTGATCAGATACCCTGGAAACAGGGCAGTCAGTTACCCCAGAAACAGGGCAGTCAGTTACCCTGGAAACAGGGCAGTCAGTTATCCCGGAAACAGGGCAGTCAGTTATCCCTGAAACAGGGTGATCAGTTTCCCTGGAAACAGGGCATTCAGTTACCCTGGAAACAGGGCAGTCAGTTATCCCAGAAACAGGGCAGTCAGTTACCCTGGAAACAGGGCAGTCAGTTATCCCGGAAACAGGGTGATCAGTTACCCTGGAAACAGGGCAGACAGTTATCCCGGAAACAGGGCAGTCAGTTATCCCGGAAAAAGGGTGATCGGTTACCCTGGAAACTGGGCAGTCTGTTACCCTGGAAACAGGGCAGTCAGTTACACCGGAAACTGGGCAGTCAGTTCCCCTGGAAACAGGGTGGTCAGTTACCCTGGAAACAGGGTGGTCAGTTACCCCGGAAACAGTGTGATCAGTTATCCTGGAAACAGGGCGGTCAGTTACCCCGGAAGCAGGGCAGTCAGTTACCCCGGAAACAGGGCGGTCAGTAACCCTGGAAACAGATTAGTCAGTTACCCAAGAAACAGGGTGATCAGTTATCCTGGAAACAGGGCAGTCAGTTAGCCTGGAAACAGGGCAGTCAGTTACCCCGGAAACAGGGCGGTCAGTAACCCTGGAAACAGATTAGTCAGTTACCCAAGAAACAGGGTGATCAGTTATCCTGGAAACAGGGCAGTCAGTTAGCCTGGAAACAGGGCAGTCAGTTACCCCGGAAACAGGGCAGTCAGTTACCCTGGAAACAGGGCAGTCAGTTATCCCGGAAACAGGGCTGTCAGTTATACCGGAAACTGGGCGATCAGTTACCCTGAAACAGGCAGTCTGTTACCCCGGAAACAGGGCAGTCAGTTACCCTGGAAAGAGGGCAGTCTGTTATTCCGGAAACAGGGCAGTCAGTTACCCCGGAAACAGGGCGGTCAGTTGCCCTGGAAACAGGGTGATCAGTTACACAGGAAACAGGGAGATCAGTTACCCTGGAAACAGGGCAGTCACTTACCCCGGAAAAAGGGTGATCAGTTACGCCGGAAACAGGGTGATCAGTTATCTCGGAAACAGGGCAGTCAGTTTCCCTGGAAACAGGGCAGTCAGTTATCCCGCAAACAGGGCAGTCAGTTATCCCGGAAACAGGGTGATCAGTTACCCTGGAAACTTGGCAGTCAGTTACCCTGGAAACAGGGTGATTAGTTACCCTGGAAACTGGGCAGTCAGTTACCCCGGAAACAGGGCGGTCAGTAACCCTGGAAACAGATTTGTCAGTTACCCCGAAAACAAGGTGATCAGTTATCCTGGAAACAGGGCAGTCAGTTCGCCTGGAAACAGGGCAGTCAGTTACCCTGGAAACAGGGCAGTCAGTTAGCCTGGAAACAGGGCAGTCAGTTATCCCGGAAACAGGGCAGTCAGTTATCCCGGAAACAGGGTGATCAGTTACCCTGGTAACTGGGCAGTCAGTTACCCTGGAAACAGGGTGATTAGTTACCCTGGAAACTGGGCAGTCAGTTACCCCGGAAACAGGGCGGTCAGTAACCCTGGAAACAGATTAGTCAGTTACCCCGAAAACAGGGTGATCAGTTATCCTGGAAACAGGGCAGTCAGTTAGCCTGGAAACAGGGCAGTCAGTTACCCCGGAAAGAGGGCAGTCAGTTACCCTGGAAACAGGGCAGTCAGTCACCCTGGAAACAGGTTCGTCAGTTACCCTGGAAACAGGGCAGTCATTTCCCTTGGAAACAGGGCAGTCAGTTACCCTGGAAACAGGGCAGTGAGCTATCCCGGAAACAGGGCAGTCAGTTATCCCGGAAACAGGGTGAACAGTGACCCTGGAAACTGGGCAGTCAGTTACCCTGGAAACAGGGCGGTCAGTTACCCTGGAAACAGGGCAGTCAGTTATCCTGGAAACAGGGCGGTCAGATACCCCGGAAATAGGGCGGTCAGTTATCCTGGAAAGAGGGCGGTCAGTTACCCCGGAAAAAGGGTGATCAGTTACCCCGGAAACAGGGCGGTCAGTTACCCTAGAAAAAGGACAGTCAGTTACCCTGGAAACAGGGCAGTCAGTTAACCTGGAAACAGGGCAGTCAGTTATCCTGGAAACAGGGCAGTCATTCATCCTGGAAGCAGGGCAGTCAGTTACCCAGGAAATAGGGCGATCAGTCATCCTGGAAGCAGGGCGGTCAGTTACCGCGGTAACAGGGAGATCAGTTACCCCGGAAACAGGGCAGTCAGTTACCCTGGAAACAGGGCAGTCAGTTATCCTGGAAACAGGGTGGTCAGGTACCCCGGAAACAGGGTGATCAGTTATCCTGGAATCAGGGCGGTCAGTTACCCCGGAAACAGGGCAGTCAGTTACCCCGGAAACAGGGCGGTCAGTAACCCTGGAAACAGGGCAGTCAGTTACCCTGGAAACAGGGCAGTCAGTTATCCCGGAAACAGGGTGATCAGTTACCCTGGAAACAGGGCAGACAGTTATCCCGGAAACAGGGCAGTCAGTTATCCCGGAAAAAGGGTGATCGGTTACCCTGGAAACTGGGCAGTCAGTTACCCTGGAAACAGGGCAGTCAGTTACACCGGAAACTGGGCAGTCAGTTCCCCTTGAAACAGGGTGGTCAGTTACCCTGGAAACAGGGTGGTCAGTTACCCCGGAAACAGTGTGATCAGTTATCCTGGAAACAGGGCGGTCAGTTACCCCGGAAGCAGGGCAGACAGTTACCCCGGAAACAGGGCGGTCAGTAACCCTGGAAACAGATTAGTCAGTTACCCATGAAACAGGGTGATCAGTTATCCTGGAAACAGGGCAGTCAGTTAGCCTGGAAACAGGGCAGTCAGTTACCCCGGAAACAGGGCAGTCAGTTACCCTGGAAACAGGGCAGTCAGTTATCCCGGAAACAGGGCTGTCAGTTATACCGGAAACTGGGTGATCAGTTACCCTGAAACAGGGCAGTCAGTTACCCCGGAAACAGGGCAGTCAGTTACCCTGGAAAGAGGGCAGTCTGTTATTCCGGAAACAGGGCAGTCAGTTTCCCTGGAAACAGGGCAGTCAGTTATCCCGCAAACAGGGCAGTCAGTTATCCCGGAAACAGGGTGATCAGTTACCCTGGAAACTTGGCAGTCAGTTACCCTGGAAACAGGGTGATTAGTTACCCTGGAAACTGGGCAGTCAGTTACCCCGGAAACAGGGCGGTCAGTAACCCTGGAAACAGATTTGTCAGTTACCCCGAAAACAGGGTGATCAGTTATCCTGGAAACAGGGCAGTCAGTTAGCCTGGAAACAGGGCAGTCAGTTACCCTGGAAACAGGGCAGTCAGTTAGCCTGGAAACAGGGCAGTCAGTTATCCCGGAAACAGGGCAGTCAGTTATCCCGGAAACAGGGTGATCAGTTACCCTGGAAACTGGGCAGTCAGTTACCCTGGAAACAGGGTGATTAGTTACCCTGGAAACTGGGCAGTCAGTTACCCCGGAAACAGGGCGGTCAGTAACCCTGGAAACAGATTAGTCAGTTACCCCGAAAACTGGGTGATCAGTTATCCTGGAAACAGGGCAGTCAGTTAGCCTGGAAACTGGGCAGTCAGTTACCCCGGAAAGAGGGCAGTCAGTTACCCTGGAAACAGGGCGGTCAGTTACCCCGGAAACTGGGCAGTCAGTTACCCTGGAAACAGGGCAGTCAGTCACCCTGGAAACAGGTTCGTCAGTTACCCTGGAAACAGGGCAGTCATTTCCCTTGGAAACAGGGCAGTCAGTTACCCTGGAAACAGGGCAGTGAGCTATCCCGGAAACAGGGCAGTCAGTTATCCCGGAAACAGGGTGAACAATGACCCTGGAAACTGGGCAGTCAGTTACCCTGGAAACAGGGCGGTCAGTTACCCTGGAAACAGGGCAGTCAGTTATCCTGGAAACAGGGCGGTCAGATACCCCGGAAATAGGGCGGTCAGTTATCCTGGAAAGAGGGCAGTCAGTTACCCCGGAAAAAGGGTGATCAGTTACCCCGGAAACAGGGCGGTCAGTTACCCTAGAAAAAGGGCAGTCAGTTACCCTGGAAACAGGGCAGTCAGTTAACCTGGAAACAGGGCAGTCAGTTATCCTGGAAACAGGGCAGTCATTCATCCTGGAAACAGGGCAGTCAGTTACCCCGGAAATAGGGCGATCAGTTATCCTGGAATCAGGGCGGTCAGTTACCCCGGAAACAGGGCAGTCAGTTACCCCGGAAACAGGGCGGTCAGTAACCCTGGAAACAGGGTAATCAGTTACGCCGGAAACAGGGTGATCAGTTATCCCGGAAACAGGGCAGTCAGTTACCCCGGAAACAGGGCAGTCAGTTATCCCGGAAACAGGGCAGTCAGTTATCCCGGAAACAGGGTGATCAGTTACACTGGAAACTGGGCAGTCAGTTACCCTGGAAACAGGGTGATTAGTTACCCTGGAAACTGGGCAGTCAGTTACCCCGGAAACAGGGCGGTCAGTAACCCTGGAAACAGATTAGTCAGTTACCCCGAAAACAGGGTGATCGGTTATCCTGGAAACAGGGCAGTCAGTTAGCCTGGAAACAGGGCAGTCAGTTACCCCGGAAACAGGGCAGTCATTTACCCCGGAAACAGGGCGGTCAGTAACCCTGGAAACAGATTAGTCACTTACCCCGAAAACAGGGAGATCAGTTATCCTGGAAACAGGGCAGTCAGTTAGCCTGGAAACAGGGCAGTCAGTTACCCCGGAAACAGGGCATTCACTTATCCCGGAAACAGGGCAGTCAGTTAACCTGGAAACAGGGCGGTCAGTTACCCTGGAAACAGGGCAGTCAGTTACTCTGGAAACAGGGCACTCAGTTACCCTGGAAACAGGGCAGCCAGTTACCCTGGAAACAGGGCAGTCAGTTATCCCGGAAACAGGGTGATCAGATACCCTGGAAACAGGGCAGTCAGTTACCCCAGAAACAGGGCAGTCAGTTACCCTGGAAACAGGACAGTCAGTTATCCCGGAAACAGGGCAGTCAGTTATCCCTGAAACAGGGTGATCAGTTTCCCTCGAAACAGGGCAGTCAGTTACCCTGGAAACAGGGCAGTCAGTTATCCCAGAAACAGGGCAGTCAGTTACCCTGGAAACAGGGCAGTCAGTTATCCCGGAAACAGGGTGATCAGTTACCCTGGAAACAGGGCAGACAGTTATCCCGGAAACAGGGCAGTCAGTTATCCCGGAAAAAGGGTGATCGGTTACCCTGGAAAATGGGCAGTCAGTTACCCTGGAAACAGGGCAGTCAGTTACACCGGAAACTGGGCAGTCAGTTCCCCTGGAAACAGGGTGGTCAGTTACCCTGGAAACAGGGTGGTCAGTTACCCCGGAAACAGTGTGATCAGTTATCCTGGAAACAGGGCGGTCAGTTACCCCGGAAGCAGGGCAGTCAGTTACCCCGGAAACAGGGCGGTCAGTAACCCTGGAAACAGATTAGTCAGTTACCCAAGAAACAGGGTGATCAGTTATCCTGGAAACAGGGCAGTAAGTTAGCCTGGAAACAGGGCAGTCAGTTATCCCGGAAACAGGGCAGTCAGTTACCCTGGAAACAGGGCAGTCAGTTATCCCGGAAACAGGGCTGTCAGTTATACCGGAAACAGGGTGATCAGTTACCCTGAAACAGGGCAGTCTGTTACCCCGGAAACAGGGCAGTCTGTTACCCTGGAAAGAGGGCAGTCTGTTATTCCGGAAACAGTGCAGTCAGTTACCCCGGAAACAGGGCGGTCAGTTGCCCTGGAAACAGGGTGATCAGTTACACAGGAAACAGGGAGATCAGTTACCCTGGAAACAGGGCAGTCAGTTACCCCGGAAAAAGGGTGATCAGTTACGCCGGAAACAGGGTGATCAGTTATCCCGGAAACAGGGCAGTCAGTTTCCCTGGAAACAGGGCAGTCAGTTATCCCGCAAACAGGGCAGTCAGTTATCCCGGAAACAGGGTGATCAGTTACCCTAGAAACTTGGCAGTCAGTTACCCTGGAAACAGGGTGATTAGTTACCCTGGAAACTGGGAAGTCAGTTACCCCGGAAAAAGGGCGGTCAGTAACCCTGGAAACAGATTTGTCAGTTACCCCGAAAACAGGGTCATCAGTTATCCTGGAAACAGGGCAGTCAGTTACCCCGGAAAGAGGGCAGTCAGTTACCCTGGAAACAGGGCAGTCAGTTTTCCCGGAAACAGGGCTGTCAGTTATACCGGAAACTGGGTGATCAGTTACCCTGAAACAGGGCAGTCAGTTACCCCGGAAACAGGGCAGTCAGTTACCCTGGAAAGAGGGCAGTCTGTTATTCCGGAAACAGGGCAGTCAGTTTCCCTGGAAACAGGGCAGTCAGTTATCCCGCAAACAGGGCAGTCAGTTATCCCGGAAACAGGGTGATCAGTTACCCTGGAAACTTGGCAGTCAGTTACCCTGGAAACAGGGTGATTAGTTACCCTGGAAACTGGGCAGTCAGTTACCCCGGAAACAGGGCGGTCAGTAACCCTGGAAACAGATTTGTCAGTTACCCCGAAAACAGGGTGATCAGTTATCCTGGAAACAGGGCAGTCAGTTAGCCTGGAAACAGGGCAGTCAGTTACCCTGGAAACTGGGCAGTCAGTTAGCCTGGAAACAGGGCAGTCAGTTATCCCGGAAACAGGGCAGTCAGTTATCCCGGAAACAGGGTGATCAGTTACCCTGGAAACTGGGCAGTCAGTTACCCCGGAAACAGGGCGGTCAGTAACCCTGGAAACAGATTAGTCAGTTACCCCGAAAACTGGGTGATCAGTTATCCTGGAAACAGGGCAGTCAGTTAGCCTGGAAACAGGGCAGTCAGTTACCCCGGAAAGAGGGCAGTCAGTTACCCTGGAAACAGGGCGGTCAGTTACCCCGGAAACTGGGCAGTCAGTTACCCTGGAAACAGGGCAGTCAGTCACCCTGGAAACAGGTTCGTCAGTTACCCTGGAAACAGGGCAGTCATTTCCCTTGGAAACAGGGCAGTCAGTTACCCTGGAAACAGGGCAGTGAGCTATCCCGGAAACAGGGCAGTCAGTTATCCCGGAAACAGAGTGAACAGTGACCCTGGAAACTGGGCAGTCAGTTACCCTGGAAACAGGGCGGTCAGTTACCCTGGAAACAGGGCAGTCAGTTATCCTGGAAACAGGGCGGTCAGATACCCCGGAAATAGGGCGGTCAGTTATCCTGGAAAGAGGGCAGTCAGTTACCCCGGAAAAAGGGTGATCAGTTACCCCGGAAACAGGGCGGTCAGTTACCCTAGAAAAAGGGCAGTCAGTTACCCTGGAAACAGGGCAGTCAGTTAACCTGGAAACAGGGCAGTCAGTTATCCTGGAAACAGGGCAGTCATTCATCCTGGAAACAGGGCAGTCAGTTACCCCGGAAATAGGGCGATCAGTTATCCTGGAAACAGGGCGGTCAGTTACCGCGGTAACAGGGAGATCAGTTACCCCGGAAACAGGGCAGTCAGTTACCCTGGAAACAGGGCAGTCAGTTATCCTGGAAACAGGGTGGTCAGGTACCCCGGAAACAGGGTGATCAGTTATCCTGGAATCAGGGCGGTCAGTTACCCCGGAAACAGGGCAGTCAGTTACCCCGGAAACAGGGCGGTCAGTAACCCTGGAAACAGGGTAATCAGTTACGCCGGAAACAGGGTGATCAGTTATCCCGGAAACAGGGCAGTCAGTTACCCCGGAAACAGGGCAGTCAGTTATCCCGGAAACAGGGCAGTCAGTTATCCCGGAAACAGGGTGATCAGTTACACTGGAAACTGGGCAGTCAGTTACCCTGGAAACAGGGTGATTAGTTACCCTGGAAACTGGGCAGTCAGTTACCCCGGAAACAGGGCGGTCAGTAACCCTGGAAACAGATTAGTCAGTTACCCCGAAAACAGGGTGATCGGTTATCCTGGAAACAGGGCAGTCAGTTAGCCTGGAAACAGGGCAGTCAGTTACCCCGGAAACAGGGCAGTCATTTACCCCGGAAACAGGGCGGTCAGTAACCCTGGAAACAGATTAGTCACTTACCCCGAAAACAGGGAGATCAGTTATCCTGGAAACAGGGCAGTCAGTTAGCCTGGAAACAGGGCAGTCAGTTACCCCGGAAACAGGGCATTCACTTATCCCGGAAACAGGGCAGTCAGTTAACCTGGAAACAGGGCGGTCAGTTACCCTGGAAACAGGGCAGTCAGTTACTCTGGAAACAGGGCAGTCAGTTATCCTGGAAACAGGGCAGCCAGTTACCCTGGAAACAGGGCAGTCAGTTATCCCGGAAACAGGGTGATCAGATACCCTGGAAACAGGGCAGTCAGTTACCCCAGAAACAGGGCAGTCAGTTACCCTGGAAACAGGACAGTCAGTTATCCCGGAAACAGGGCAGTCAGTTATCCCTGAAACAGGGTGATCAGTTTCCCTCGAAACAGGGCAGTCAGTTACCCTGGAAACAGGGCAGTCAGTTATCCCAGAAACAGGGCAGTCAGTTACCCTGGAAACAGGGCAGTCAGTTATCCCGGAAACAGGGTGATCAGTTACCCTGGAAACAGGGCAGACAGTTATCCCGGAAACAGGGCAGTCAGTTATCCCGGAAAAAGGGTGATCGGTTACCCTGGAAAATGGGCAGTCAGTTACCCTGGAAACAGGGCAGTCAGTTACACCGGAAACTGGGCAGTCAGTTCCCCTGGAAACAGGGTGGTCAGTTACCCTGGAAACAGGGTGGTCAGTTACCCCGGAAACAGTGTGATCAGTTATCCTGGAAACAGGGCGGTCAGTTACCCCGGAAGCAGGGCAGTCAGTTACCCCGGAAACAGGGCGGTCAGTAACCCTGGAAACAGATTAGTCAGTTACCCAAGAAACAGGGTGATCAGTTATCCTGGAAACAGGGCAGTAAGTTAGCCTGGAAACAGGGCAGTCAGTTACCCCGGAAACAGGGCAGTCAGTTACCCTGGAAACAGGGCAGTCAGTTATCCCGGAAACAGGGCTGTCAGTTATACCGGAAACAGGGTGATCAGTTACCCTGAAACAGGGCAGTCAGTTACCCCGGAAACAGGGCAGTCTGTTACCCTGGAAAGAGGGCAGTCTGTTATTCCGGAAACAGGGCAGTCAGTTACCCCGGAAACAGGGCGGTCAGTTGCCCTGGAAACAGGGTGATCAGTTACACAGGAAACAGGGAGATCAGTTACCCTGGAAACAGGGCAGTCAGTTACCCCGGAAAAAGGGTGATCAGTTACGCCGGAAACAGGGTGATCAGTTATCCCGGAAACAGGGCAGTCAGTTTCCCTGGAAACAGGGCAGTCAGTTATCCCGCAAACAGGGCAGTCAGTTATCCCGGAAACAGGGTGATCAGTTACCCTAGAAACTTGGCAGTCAGTTACCCTGGAAACAGGGTGATTAGTTACCCTGGAAACTGGGAAGTCAGTTACCCCGGAAAAAGGGCGGTCAGTAACCCTGGAAACAGATTTGTTAGTTACCCCGAAAACAGGGTCATCAGTTATCCTGGAAACAGGGCAGTCAGTTACCCCGGAAAGAGGGCAGTCAGTTACCCTGGAAACAGGGCAGTCAGTTTTCCCGGAAACATGGCAGTCAGTTATCCCGGAAACAGGGTGATCAGTTACCCTGGAAACTGGGCAGTCAGTTACCCTGGAAACAGGGTGATTAGTTACCCTGGAAACTGGGCAGTCAGTTACCCTGGAAACAGGGCGGTCAGTCACCCTGGAAACAGATTAGTCAGTTACCCCGAAAACTGGGTGATCAGTTATCCTGGAAACAGGGCAGTCAGTTAGCCTGGAAACAGGGCAGTCAGTTACCCCGGAAACAGGGCAGTCATTTACCCCGGAAACAGGGTGGTCAGTAACCCTGGAAACAGATTAGTCAGTTACCCCGAAAACAGGGTGATCAGTTATCCTGGAAACAGGGCGGTCAGTTACCCTGGAAACAGGGCAGTCAGTTACCCCGGAAACAGGGCAGTCAGTTATCCCGGAACAGGGCAGTCAGTTAACCTGGAAACAGGGCGGTCAGTTACCCCGGAAACAGGGCAGTCTGTTACTCCGGAAACAGGGCAGTCAGTTACCCTGGAAACAGGGCAGTCAGTTATCCCGGAAACAGGGTGATCAGATACCCTGGAAACAGGGCAGTCAGTTACCCCAGAAACAGGGCAGTCAGTTACCCTGGAAACAGGGCAGTCAGTTATCCCGGAAACAGGGCAGTCAGTTATCCCGGAAACATGGTGATCAGTTTCCCTGGAAACAGGGCAGTCAGTTACCCCAGAAACAGGGCATTCAGTTACCCTGGAAACTGGGCAGTCAGTTACCCTGGAAACAGGGCAGTCAGTTATCCCCGAAACAGGGTGATCAGTTACCCTGGAAACAGGGCAGACAGTTATCCCGGAAACAGGGCGATCAGATACCCTGGAAACAGGGCAGTCAGTTACCCCAGAAACAGGGCAGTCAGTTACCCTGGAAACTGGGCAGTCAGTTACCCTGGAAACAGGGCAGTCAGTTATCCCAGAAACAGGGTAGTCAGTTACCCTGGAAACTGGGCAGTCAGCTACCCTGGAAACAGGGCAGTCAGTTATCCCGGAAAAAGGGTGATCGGTTACCCTGGAAACAGGGCAGTCAGTTACCCTGGAAACAGGGCAGTCAGTTACACCGGAAACTGGGCAGTCAGTTCCCCTGGAAACAGGGTGATCAGTTTCCCTGGAAACAGGGCAGTCAGTTATCCCGGAAACAGGGCAGTCAGTTACCCTGGAAACAGGGCAGTCAGTTATCCCGGAAACAGGGTGATCAGATACCCTGGAAACAGGGCAGTCAGTTACCCTGGAAACAGGGCAGTCAGTTATCCCGGAAACAGGGTGTTCAGATACCCCGGAAACTGGGCAGTCAGTTACCCTGGAAACAGGGTGATTAGTTACCCTGGAAACTGGGCAGTCAGTTACCCTGGAAACAGGGCGGTCAGTAACCCTGGAAACAGATTAGTCAGTTACCCCGAAAACTGGGTGATCAGTTATCCTGGAAACAGGGCAGTCAGTTAGCCTGGAAACAGGGCAGTCAGTTACCCCGGAAACAGGGCAGTCATTTACCCCGGAAACAGGGCGGTCAGTAACCCTGGAAACAGATTAGTCAGTTACCCCGAAAACAGGGTGATCAGTTATCCTGGAAACAGGGCGGTCAGTTAGCCTGGAAACAGGGCAGTCAGTTACCCCGGAAACAGGGCAGTCAGTTATCCCGGAACAGGGCAGTCAGTTAACCTGGAAACAGGGCGGTCAGTTACCCCGGAAACAGGGCAGTCTGTTACTCCGGAAACAGGGCAGTCAGTTACCCTGGAAACAGGGCAGTCAGTTATCCCGGAAACAGGGTGATCAGATACCCTGGAAACAGGGCAGTCAGTTACCCCAGAAACAGGGCAGTCAGTTACCCTGGAAACAGGGCAGTCAGTTATCCCGGAAACAGGGCAGTCAGTTATCCCGGAAACATGGTGATCAGTTTCCCTGGAAACAGGGCAGTCAGTTACCCCAGAAACAGGGCAGTCAGTTACCCTGGAAACTGGGCTGTCAGTTACCCTGGAAACAGGGCAGTCAGTTATCCCCGAAACAGGGTGATCAGTTACCCTGGAAACAGGGCAGACAGTTATCCCGGAAACTGGGCGATCAGATACCCTGGAAACAGGGCAGTCAGTTACCCCAGAAACAGGGCAGTCAGTTACCCTGGAAACTGGGCAGTCAGTTACCCTGGAAACAGGGCAGTCAGTTATCCCAGAAACAGGGTAGTCAGTTACCCTGGAAACTGGGCAGTCAGCTACCCTGGAAACAGGGCAGTCAGTTATCCCGGAAAAAGGGTGATCGGTTACCCTGGAAACTGGGCAGTCAGTTACCCTGGAAACAGGGCAGTCAGTTACACCGGAAACTGGGCAGTCAGTTCCCCTGGAAACAGGGTGGTCAGTTACCCTGGAAACAGGGTGGTCAGTTACCCCGGAAACAGTGTGATCAGTTATTCTGGAAACAGGGCGGTCAGTTACCCCGGAAACAGGGCAGTCAGTTACCCCGGAAACAGGGCGGTCAGTAACCCTGGAAACAGATTAGTCAGTTACCCAAGAAACAGGGTGATCAGTTATCCTGGAAACAGGGCAGTCAGTTACCCTGGAAACAGGGTGATCAGTTTCCCTGGAAACAGGGCAGTCAGTTATCCCGGAAACAGGGCAGTCAGTTACCCTGGAAACAGGGCAGTCAGTTATCCCGGAAACAGGGTGATCAGATACCCTGGAAACAGGGCAGTCAGTTACCCTGGAAACAGGGCAGTCAGTTATCCCGGAAACAGGGTGTTCAGATACCCTGGAAACAGGGCAGTCAGTTACCCCAGAAACAGGGCAGTCAGTTACCCTGGAAACAGGGCAGTCAGTTATCCCGGAAACAGGGCAGTCAGTTATCCCGGAAACAGGGTGATCAGTTTCCCTGGAAACAGGGCAGTCAGTTACCCTGGAAAAAGGGCAGTCAGTTATCCCAGAAACAGGGTGTTCAGATACCCTGGAAACAGGGCAGTCAGTTACCCCAGAAACAGGGCAGTCAGTTACCCTGGAAACAGGGCAGTCAGTTATCCCGGAAACAGGGCAGTCAGTTATCCCGGAAACAGGGTGATCAGTTTCCCTGGAAACAGGGCAGTCAGTTACCCTGGAAAAAGGGCAGACAGTTATCCCAGAAACAGGGTAGTCAGTTACCCTGGAAACTGGGCAGTCAGTGACCCTGGAAACAGGGCAGTCAGTTACCCTGGAAAGAGGGCAGTCTGTTATTCCGGAAACAGGGCAGTCGGTTATCCTGGAAACAGGGTGGTCAGTTCCCCTGGAAACAGGGTGGTCAGTTACCCTGGAAACAGGGCAGTCAGTTTCCCCGGAAACAGGGCGGTCAGTGACCCTGGAAACAGATTAGTCAGTTACGCCGGAAACAGGGTGATCAGTTACCCTGGAAACAGGGCAGTCAGTTACCCGGAAACAGGGTGATCAGTTACCCCGGAAACAGTGTGATCAGTTATTCTGGAAACAGGGCGGTCAGTTACCCCGGAAAAAGGGTGATCAGTTACCCTGGAAACAGGGTGATCAGTTACCCTGGAAACAGGGCAGTCAGTTACCCGGAAATAGGGTGATCAGTTACCCCGGAAACAGTGTGATCAGTTATTCTGGAAACAGGGCGGTCAGTTACCCCGGAAACAGGGCAGTCAGTTACCCCGGAAACAGGGCGGTCAGTAACCCTGGAAACAGATTAGTCAGTTACCCAAGAAACAGGGTGATCAGTTATCCTGGAAACAGGGCAGTCAGTTACCCTGGAAACAGGGTGATCAGTTTCCCTGGAAACAGGGCAGTCAGTTATCCCGGAAACAGGGCAGTCAGTTACCCTGGAAACAGGGCAGTCAGTTATCCCGGAAACAGGGTGATCAGATACCCTGGAAACAGGGCAGTCAGTTACCCTGGAAACAGGGCAGTCAGTTATCCCGGAAACAGGGTGTTCAGATACCCTGGAAACAGGGCAGTCAGTTACCCCAGAAACAGGGCAGTCAGTTACCCTGGAAACAGGGCAGTCAGATATCCCGGAAACAGGGCAGTCAGTTATCCCGGAAACAGGGTGATCAGTTTCCCTGGAAACAGGGCAGTCAGTTACCCCGGAAAGAGGGCAGTCAGTTACCCTGGAAACAGGGCAGTCAGTTTTCCCGGAAACATGGCAGTCAGTTATCCCGGAAACAGGGTGATCAGTTACCCTGGAAACTGGGCAGTCAGTTACCCTGGAAACAGGGTGATTAGTTACCCTGGAAACTGGGCAGTCAGTTACCCTGGAAACAGGGCGGTCAGTAACCCTGGAAACAGATTAGTCAGTTACCCCGAAAACTGGGTGATCAGTTATCCTGGAAACAGGGCAGTCAGTTAGCCTGGAAACAGGGCAGTCAGTTACCCCGGAAACAGGGCAGTCATTTACCCCGGAAACAGGGCGGTCAGTAACCCTGGAAACAGATTAGTCAGTTACCCCGAAAACAGGGTGATCAGTTATCCTGGAAACAGGGCGGTCAGTTAGCCTGGAAACAGGGCAGTCAGTTACCCCGGAAACAGGGCAGTCAGTTATCCCGGAACAGGGCAGTCAGTTAACCTGGAAACAGGGCGGTCAGTTACCCCGGAAACAGGGCAGTCTGTTACTCCGGAAACAGGGCAGTCAGTTACCCTGGAAACAGGGCAGTCAGTTATCCCGGAAACAGGGTGATCAGATACCCTGGAAACAGGGCAGTCAGTTACCCCAGAAACAGGGCAGTCAGTTACCCTGGAAACAGGGCGGTCAGTTACCCTGGAAACAGGGCAGTCAGTTACCCCGGAAAAAGGGTGATCAGTTACCCCGGAAACAGGGCGGTCAGTTACCCTAGAAAAAGGACAGTCAGTTACCCTGGAAACAGGGCAGTCAGTTAACCTGGAAACAGGGCAGTCAGTTATCCTGGAAACAGGGCAGTCATTCATCCTGGAAGCAGGGCAGTCAGTTACCCCGGAAATAGGGCGATCAGTCATCCTGGAAGCAGGGCGGTCAGTTACCGCGGTAACAGGGAGATCAGTTACCCCGGAAACAGGGCAGTCAGTTACCCTGGAAACAGGGCAGTCAGTTATCCTGGAAACAGGGTGGTCAGGTACCCCGGAAACAGGGTGATCAGTTATCCTGGAATCAGGGCGGTCAGTTACCCCGGAAACAGGGCAGTCAGTTACCCCGCAAACAGGGCAGTCAGTTATCCCGGAAACAGGGTGATCAGTTACCCTAGAAACTTGGCAGTCAGTTACCCTGGAAACAGGGTGATTAGTTACCCTGGAAACTGGGAAGTCAGTTACCCCGGAAAAAGGGCGGTCAGTAACCCTGGAAACAGATTTGTCAGTTACCCCGAAAACAGGGTCATCAGTTATCCTGGAAACAGGGCAGTCAGTTACCCCGGAAAGAGGGCAGTCAGTTACCCTGGAAACAGGGCAGTCAGTTTTCCCGGAAACATGGCAGTCAGTTATCCCGGAAACAGGGTGATCAGTTACCCTGGAAACTGGGCAGTCAGTTACCCTGGAAACAGGGTGATTAGTTACCCTGGAAACTGGGCAGTCAGTTACCCTGGAAACAGGGCGGTCAGTAACCCTGGAAACAGATTAGTCAGTTACCCCGAAAACTGGGTGATCAGTTATCCTGGAAACAGGGCAGTCAGTTAGCCTGGAAACAGGGCAGTCAGTTACCCCGGAAACAGGGCAGTCATTTACCCCGGAAACAGGGCGGTCAGTAACCCTGGAAACAGATTAGTCAGTTACCCCGAAAACAGGGTGATCAGTTATCCTGGAAACAGGGCGGTCAGTTAGCCTGGAAACAGGGCAGTCAGTTACCCCGGAAACAGGGCAGTCAGTTATCCCGGAACAGGGCAGTCAGTTAACCTGGAAACAGGGCGGTCAGTTACCCCGGAAACAGGGCAGTCTGTTACTCCGGAAACAGGGCAGTCAGTTACCCTGGAAACAGGGCAGTCAGTTATCCCGGAAACAGGGTGATCAGATACCCTGGAAACAGGGCAGTCAGTTACCCCAGAAACAGGGCAGTCAGTTACCCTGGAAACAGGGCGGTCAGTTACCCTGGAAACAGGGCAGTCAGTTACCCCGGAAAAAGGGTGATCAGTTACCCCGGAAACAGGGCGGTCAGTTACCCTAGAAAAAGGACAGTCAGTTACCCTGGAAACAGGGCAGTCAGTTAACCTGGAAACAGGGCAGTCAGTTATCCTGGAAACAGGGCAGTCATTCATCCTGGAAGCACGGCAGTCAGTTACCCCGGAAATAGGGCGATCAGTCATCCTGGAAGCAGGGCGGTCAGTTACCGCGGTAACAGGGAGATCAGTTACCCCGGAAACAGGGCAGTCAGTTACCCTGGAAACAGGGCAGTCAGTTATCCTGGAAACAGGGTGGTCAGGTACCCCGGAAACAGGGTGATCAGTTATCCTGGAATCAGGGCGGTCAGTTACCCCGGAAACAGGGCAGTCAGTTACCCCGGAAACAGGGCGGTCAGTAACCCTGGAAACAGGGCAGTCAGTTACCCTGGAAACAGGGCAGTCAGTTATCCCGGAAACAGGGTGATCAGTTACCCTGGAAACAGGGCAGACAGTTATCCCGGAAACAGGGCAGTCAGTTATCCCGGAAAAAGGGTGATCGGTTACCCTGGAAACTGGGCAGTCAGTTACCCTGGAAACAGGGCAGTCAGTTACACCGGAAACTGGGCAGTCAGTTCCCCTTGAAACAGGGTGGTCAGTTACCCTGGAAACAGGGTGGTCAGTTACCCCGGAAACAGTGTGATCAGTTATCCTGGAAACAGGGCGGTCAGTTACCCCGGAAGCAGGGCAGACAGTTACCCCGGAAACAGGGCGGTCAGTAACCCTGGAAACAGATTAGTCAGTTACCCATGAAACAGGGTGATCAGTTATCCTGGAAACAGGGCAGTCAGTTAGCCTGGAAACAGGGCAGTCAGTTACCCCGGAAACAGGGCAGTCAGTTACCCTGGAAACAGGGCAGTCAGTTATCCCGGAAACAGGGCTGTCAGTTATACCGGAAACTGGGTGATCAGTTACCCTGAAACAGGGCAGTCAGTTACCCCGGAAACAGGGCAGTCAGTTACCCTGGAAAGAGGGCAGTCTGTTATTCCGGAAACAGGGCAGTCAGTTTCCCTGGAAACAGGGCAGTCAGTTATCCCGCAAACAGGGCAGTCAGTTATCCCGGAAACAGGGTGATCAGTTACCCTGGAAACTTGGCAGTCAGTTACCCTGGAAACAGGGTGATTAGTTACCCTGGAAACTGGGCAGTCAGTTACCCCGGAAACAGGGCGGTCAGTAACCCTGGAAACAGATTTGTCAGTTACCCCGAAAACAGGGTGATCAGTTATCCTGGAAACAGGGCAGTCAGTTAGCCTGGAAACAGGGCAGTCAGTTACCCTGGAAACAGGGCAGTCAGTTAGCCTGGAAACAGGGCAGTCAGTTATCCCGGAAACAGGGCAGTCAGTTATCCCGGAAACAGGGTGATCAGTTACCCTGGAAACTGGGCAGTCAGTTACCCTGGAAACAGGGTGATTAGTTACCCTGGAAACTGGGCAGTCAGTTACCCCGGAAACAGGGCGGTCAGTAACCCTGGAAACAGATTAGTCAGTTACCCCGAAAACTGGGTTATCAGTTATCCTGGAAACAGGGCAGTCAGTTAGCCTGGAAACAGGGCAGTCAGTTACCCCGGAAAGAGGGCAGTCAGTTACCCTGGAAACAGGGCGGTCAGTTACCCCGGAAACTGGGCAGTCAGTTACCCTGGAAACAGGGCAGTCAGTCACCCTGGAAACAGGTTCGTCAGTTACCCTGGAAACAGGGCAGTCATTTCCCTTGGAAACAGGGCAGTCAGTTACCCTGGAAACAGGGCAGTGAGCTATCCCGGAAACAGGGCAGTCAGTTATCCCGGAAACAGGGTGAACAGTGACCCTGGAAACTGGGCAGTCAGTTACCCTGGAAACAGGGCGGTCAGTTACCCTGGAAACAGGGCAGTCAGTTATCCTGGAAACAGGGCGGTCAGATACCCCGGAAATAGGGCGGTCAGTTATCCTGGAAAGAGGGCAGTCAGTTACCCCGGAAAAAGGGTGATCAGTTACCCCGGAAACAGGGCGGTCAGTTACCCGAGAAAAAGGGCAGTCAGTTACCCTGGAAACAGGGCAGTCAGTTAACCTGGAAACAGGGCAGTCAGTTATCCTGGAAACAGGGCAGTCATTCATCCTGGAAACAGGGCAGTCAGTTACCCCGGAAATAGGGCGATCAGTTATCCTGGAAACAGGGCGGTCAGTTACCGCGGTAACAAGGAGATCAGTTACCCCGGAAACAGGGCAGTCAGTTACCCTGGAAACAGGGCAGTCAGTTATCCTGGAAACAGGGTGGTCAGGTACCCCGGAAACAGGGTGATCAGTTATCCTGGAATCAGGGCGGTCAGTTACCCCGGAAACAGGGCAGTCAGTTACCCCGGAAACAGGGCGGTCAGTAACCCTGGAAACAGGGTAATCAGTTACGCCGGAAACAGGGTGATCAGTTATCCCGGAAACAGGGCAGTCAGTTACCCCGGAAACAGGGCAGTCAGTTATCCCGGAAACAGGGCAGTCAGTTATCCCGGAAACAGGGTGATCAGTTACACTGGAAACTGGGCAGTCAGTTACCCTGGAAACAGGGTGATTAGTTACCCTGGAAACTGGGCAGTCAGTTACCCCGGAAACAGGGCGGTCAGTAACCCTGGAAACAGATTAGTCAGTTACCCCGAAAACAGGGTGATCGGTTATCCTGGAAACAGGGCAGTCAGTTAGCCTGGAAACAGGGCAGTCAGTTACCCCGGAAACAGGGCAGTCATTTACCCCGGAAACAGGGCGGTCAGTAACCCTGGAAACAGATTAGTCACTTACCCCGAAAACAGGGAGATCAGTTATCCTGGAAACAGGGCAGTCAGTTAGCCTGGAAACAGGGCAGTCAGTTACCCCGGAAACAGGGCATTCACTTATCCCGGAAACAGGGCAGTCAGTTAACCTGGAAACAGGGCGGTCAGTTACCCTGGAAACAGGGCAGTCAGTTACTCTGGAAACAGGGCAGTCAGTTACCCTGGAAACAGGGCAGCCAGTTACCCTGGAAACAGGGCAGTCAGTTATCCCGGAAACAGGGTGATCAGATACCCTGGAAACAGGGCAGTCAGTTACCCCAGAAACAGGGCAGTCAGTTACCCTGGAAACAGGACAGTCAGTTATCCCGGAAACAGGGCAGTCAGTTATCCCTGAAACAGGGTGATCAGTTTCCCTCGAAACAGGGCAGTCAGTTACCCTGGAAACAGGGCAGTCAGTTATCCCAGAAACAGGGCAGTCAGTTACCCTGGAAACAGGGCAGTCAGTTATCCCGGAAACAGGGTGATCAGTTACCCTGGAAACAGGGCAGACAGTTATCCCGGAAACAGGGCAGTCAGTTATCCCGGAAAAAGGGTGATCGGTTACCCTGGAAAATGGGCAGTCAGTTACCCTGGAAACAGGGCAGTCAGTTACACCGGAAACTGGGCAGCCAGTTCCCCTGGAAACAGGGTGGTCAGTTACCCTGGAAACAGGGTGGTCAGTTACCCCGGAAACAGTGTGATCAGTTATCCTGGAAACAGGGCGGTCAGTTACCCCGGAAGCAGGGCAGTCAGTTACCCCGGAAACAGGGCGGTCAGTAACCCTGGAAACAGATTAGTCAGTTACCCAAGAAACAGGGTGATCAGTTATCCTGGAAACAGGGCAGTAAGTTAGCCTGGAAACAGGGCAGTCAGTTACCCCGGAAACAGGGCAGTCAGTTACCCTGGAAACAGGGCAGTCAGTTATCCCGGAAACAGGGCTGTCAGTTATACCGGAAACAGGGTGATCAGTTACCCTGAAACAGGGCAGTCAGTTACCCCGGAAACAGGGCAGTCTGTTACCCTGGAAAGAGGGCAGTCTGTTATTCCGGAAACAGGGCAGTCAGTTACCCCGGAAACAGGGCGGTCAGTTGCCCTGGAAACAGGGTGATCAGTTACACAGGAAACAGGGAGATCAGTTACCCTGGAAACAGGGCAGTCAGTTACCCCGGAAAAAGGGTGATCAGTTACGCCGGAAACAGGGTGATCAGTTATCCCGGAAACAGGGCAGTCAGTTTCCCTGGAAACAGGGCAGTCAGTTATCCCGCAAACAGGGCAGTCAGTTATCCCGGAAACAGGGTGATCAGTTACCCTAGAAACTGGGAAGTCAGTTACCCCGGAAAAAGGGCGGTCAGTAACCCTGGAAACAGATTTGTTAGTTACCCCGAAAACAGGGTCATCAGTTATCCTGGAAACAGGGCAGTCAGTTACCCCGGAAAGAGGGCAGTCAGTTACCCTGGAAACAGGGCAGTCAGTTTTCCCGGAAACATGGCAGTCAGTTATCCCGGAAACAGGGTGATCAGTTACCCTGGAAACTGGGCAGTCAGTTACCCTGGAAACAGGGTGATTAGTTACCCTGGAAACTGGGCAGTCAGTTACCCTGGAAACAGGGCGGTCAGTAACCCTGGAAACAGATTAGTCAGTTACCCCGAAAACTGGGTGATCAGTTATCCTGGAAACAGGGCAGTCAGTTAGCCTGGAAACAGGGCAGTCAGTTACCCCGGAAACAGGGCAGTCATTTACCCCGGAAACAGGGCGGTCAGTAACCCTGGAAACAGATTAGTCAGTTACCCCGAAAACAGGGTGATCAGTTATCCTGGAAACAGGGCGGTCAGTTAGCCTGGAAACAGGGCAGTCAGTTACCCCGGAAACAGGGCAGTCAGTTATCCCGGAACAGGGCAGTCAGTTAACCTGGAAACAGGGCGGTCAGTTACCCCGGAAACAGGGCAGTCTGTTACTCCGGAAACAGGGCAGTCAGTTACCCTGGAAACAGGGCAGTCAGTTATCCCGGAAACAGGGTGATCAGATACCCTGGAAACAGGGCAGTCAGTTACCCCAGAAACAGGGCAGTCAGTTACCCTGGAAACAGGGCAGTCAGTTATCCCGGAAACAGGGCAGTCAGTTATCCCGGAAACATGGTGATCAGTTTCCCTGGAAACAGGGCAGTCAGTTACCCCAGAAACAGGGCAGTCAGTTACCCTGGAAACTGGGCAGTCAGTTACCCTGGAAACAGGGCAGTCAGTTATCCCCGAAACAGGGTGATCAGTTACCCTGGAAACAGGGCAGACAGTTATCCCGGAAACAGGGCGATCAGATACCCTGGAAACAGGGCAGTCAGTTACCCCAGAAACAGGGCAGTCAGTTACCCTGGAAACTGGGCAGTCAGTTACCCTGGAAACAGGGCAGTCAGTTATCCCAGAAACAGGGTAGTCAGTTACCCTGGAAACTGGGCAGTCAGCTACCCTGGAAACAGGGCAGTCAGTTATCCCGGAAAAAGGGTCATCGGTTACCCTGGAAACAGGGCAGTCAGTTACCCTGGAAACAGGGCAGTCAGTTACACCGGAAACTGGGCAGTCAGTTCCCCTGGAAACAGGGTGATCAGTTTCCCTGGAAACAGGGCAGTCAGTTATCCCGGAAACAGGGCAGTCAGTTACCCTGGAAACAGGGCAGTCAGTTATCCCGGAAACAGGGTGATCAGATACCCTGGAAACAGGGCAGTCAGTTACCCTGGAAACAGGGCAGTCAGTTATCCCGGAAACAGGGTGTTCAGATACCCCGGAAACTGGGCAGTCAGTTACCCTGGAAACAGGGTGATTAGTTACCCTGGAAACTGGGCAGTCAGTTACCCTGGAAACAGGGCGGTCAGTAACCCTGGAAACAGATTAGTCAGTTACCCCGAAAACTGGGTGATCAGTTATCCTGGAAACAGGGCAGTCAGTTAGCCTGGAAACAGGGCAGTCAGTTACCCCGGAAACAGGGCAGTCATTTACCCCGGAAACAGGGCGGTCAGTAACCCTGGAAACAGATTAGTCAGTTACCCCGAAAACAGGGTGATCAGTTATCCTGGAAACAGGGCGGTCAGTTAGCCTGGAAACAGGGCAGTCAGTTACCCCGGAAACAGGGCAGTCAGTTATCCCGGAACAGGGCAGTCAGTTAACCTGGAAACAGGGCGGTCAGTTACCCCGGAAACAGGGCAGTCTGTTACTCCGGAAACAGGGCAGTCAGTTACCCTGGAAACAGGGCAGTCAGTTATCCCGGAAACAGGGTGATCAGATACCCTGGAAACAGGGCAGTCAGTTACCCCAGAAACAGGGCAGTCAGTTACCCTGGAAACAGGGCAGTCAGTTATCCCGGAAACAGGGCAGTCAGTTATCCCGGAAACATGGTGATCAGTTTCCCTGGAAACAGGGCAGTCAGTTACCCCAGAAACAGGGCAGTCAGTTACCCTGGAAACTGGGCAGTCAGTTACCCTGGAAACAGGGCAGTCAGTTATCCCCGAAACAGGGTGATCAGTTACCCTGGAAACAGGGCAGACAGTTATCCCGGAAACTGGGCGATCAGATACCCTGGAAACAGGGCAGTCAGTTACCCCAGAAACAGGGCAGTCAGTTACCCTGGAAACTGGGCAGTCAGTTACCCTGGAAACAGGGCAGTCAGTTATCCCAGAAACAGGGTAGTCAGTTACCCTGGAAACTGGGCAGTCAGCTACCCTGGAAACAGGGCAGTCAGTTATCCCGGAAAAAGGGTGATCGGTTACCCTGGAAACTGGGCAGTCAGTTACCCTGGAAACAGGGCAGTCAGTTACACCGGAAACTGGGCAGTCAGTTCCCCTGGAAACAGGGTGGTCAGTTACCCTGGAAACAGGGTGGTCAGTTACCCCGGAAACAGTGTGATCAGTTATTCTGGAAACAGGGCGGTCAGTTACCCCGGAAACAGGGCAGTCAGTTACCCCGGAAACAGGGCGGTCAGTAACCCTGGAAACAGATTAGTCAGTTACCCAAGAAACAGGGTGATCAGTTATCCTGGAAACAGGGCAGTCAGTTACCCTGGAAACAGGGTGATCAGTTTCCCTGGAAACAGGGCAGTCAGTTATCCCGGAAACAGGGCAGTCAGTTACCCTGGAAACAGGGCAGTCAGTTATCCCGGAAACAGGGTGATCAGATACCCTGGAAACAGGGCAGTCAGTTACCCTGGAAACAGGGCAGTCAGTTATCCCGGAAACAGGGTGTTCAGATACCCTGGAAACAGGGCAGTCAGTTACCCCAGAAACAGGGCAGTCAGTTACCCTGGAAACAGGGCAGTCAGTTATCCCGGAAACAGGGCAGTCAGTTATCCCGGAAACAGGGTGATCAGTTTCCCTGGAAACAGGGCAGTCAGTTACCCTGGAAAAAGGGCAGTCAGTTATCCCAGAAACAGGGTGTTCAGATACCCTGGAAACAGGGCAGTCAGTTACCCCAGAAACAGGGCAGTCAGTTACCCTGGAAACAGGGCAGTCAGTTATCCCGGAAACAGGGCAGTCAGTTATCCCGGAAACAGGGTGATCAGTTTCCCTGGAAACAGGGCAGTCAGTTACCCTGGAAAAAGGGCAGACAGTTATCCCAGAAACAGGGTAGTCAGTTACCCTGGAAACTGGGCAGTCAGTGACCCTGGAAACAGGGCAGTCAGTTACCCTGGAAAGAGGGCAGTCTGTTATTCCGGAAACAGGGCAGTCGGTTATCCTGGAAACAGGGTGGTCAGTTCCCCTGGAAACAGGGTGGTCAGTTACCCTGGAAACAGGGCAGTCAGTTTCCCCGGAAACAGGGCGGTCAGTGACCCTGGAAACAGATTAGTCAGTTACGCCGGAAACAGGGTGATCAGTTACCCTGGAAACAGGGCAGTCAGTTACCCGGAAACAGGGTGATCAGTTACCCCGGAAACAGTGTGATCAGTTATTCTGGAAACAGGGCGGTCAGTTACCCCGGAAAAAGGGTGATCAGTTACCCTGGAAACAGGGTGATCAGTTACCCTGGAAACAGGGCAGTCAGTTACCCGGAAACAGGGTGATCAGTTACCCCGGAAACAGTGTGATCAGTTATTCTGGAAACAGGGCGGTCAGTTACCCCGGAAACAGGGCAGTCAGTTACCCCGGAAACAGGGCGGTCAGTAACCCTGGAAACAGATTAGTCAGTTACCCAAGAAACAGGGTGATCAGTTATCCTGGAAACAGGGCAGTCAGTTACCCTGGAAACAGGGTGATCAGTTTCCCTGGAAACAGGGCAGTCAGTTATCCCGGAAACAGGGCAGTCAGTTACCCTGGAAACAGGGCAGTCAGTTATCCCGGAAACAGGGTGATCAGATACCCTGGAAACAGGGCAGTCAGTTACCCTGGAAACAGGGCAGTCAGTTATCCCGGAAACAGGGTGTTCAGATACCCTGGAAACAGGGCAGTCAGTTACCCCAGAAACAGGGCAGTCAGTTACCCTGGAAACAGGGCAGTCAGATATCCCGGAAACAGGGCAGTCAGTTATCCCGGAAACAGGGTGATCAGTTTCCCTGGAAACAGGGCAGTCAGTTACCCTGGAAAAAGGGCAGTCAGTTATCCCAGAAACAGGGTAGTCAGTTACCCTGGAAACTGGGCAGTCAGTTACCCTGGAAACAGGGCAGTCAGTTACCCTGGAAAGAGGGCAGTCTGTTATTCCGGAAACAGGGCAGTCGGTTATCCTGGAAACAGGGTGGTCAGTTCCCCTGGAAACAGGGTGGTCAGTTACCCTGGAAACAGGGCAGTCAGTTTCCCCGGAAACAGGGCGGTCAGTGACCCTGGAAACAGATTAGTCAGTTACGCCGGAAACAGGGTGATCAGTTATCCTGGAAACAGGGCAGTCAGTTACTCTGGAAACAGGGCGGTCAGTTACCCCGGATACAGGGCAGTCAGTTACCCCGGAAAAAGGGTGATCAGTTACCCTGGAAACAGGGTGATCAGTTACCCTGGAAACAGGGCAGTCAGTTACCCGGAAACAGGGTGATCAGTTACCCCGGAAACAGGGAGATCAGTTACCCTGGAAACAGGGCAGTCAGTTATCCTGGAAATAGGGCGGTCAGTTACCCCGGAAACAGGGCATTCAGTTAACCTGGAAAAAGGGCAGTCAGTTATCCCGGAAACAGGGCGGTCAGTAACCCTGGAAACAGATTAGTCAGTTACCCCGAAAACAGGGTGATCAGTTATCCTGGAAACAGGGCGGTCAGTTAGCCTGGAAACAGGGCAGTCAGTTACCCCGGAAACAGGGCAGTCAGTTATCCCGGAACAGGGCAGTCAGTTAACCTGGAAACAGGGCGGTCAGTTACCCCGGAAACAGGGCAGTCTGTTACTCCGGAAACAGGGCAGTCAGTTACCCTGGAAACAGGGCAGTCAGTTATCCCGGAAACAGGGTGATCAGATACCCTGGAAACAGGGCAGTCAGTTACCCCAGAAACAGGGCAGTCAGTTACCCTGGAAACAGGGCAGTCAGTTATCCCGGAAACAGGGCAGTCAGTTACCCTGGAAACTGGGCAGTCAGTTACCCTGGAAACAGGGCAGTCAGTTATCCCAGAAACAGGGTAGTCAGTTACCCTGGAAACTGGGCAGTCAGCTACCCTGGAAACAGGGCAGTCAGTTATCCCGGAAAAAGGGTGATCGGTTACCCTGGAAACTGGGCAGTCAGTTACCCTGGAAACAGGGCAGTCAGTTACACCGGAAACTGGGCAGTCAGTTCCCCTGGAAACAGGGTGGTCAGTTACCCTGGAAACAGGGTGGTCAGTTACCCCGGAAACAGTGTGATCAGTTATTCTGGAAACAGGGCGGTCAGTTACCCCGGAAACAGGGCAGTCAGTTACCCCGGAAACAGGGCGGTCAGTAACCCTGGAAACAGATTAGTCAGTTACCCAAGAAACAGGGTGATCAGTTATCCTGGAAACAGGGCAGTCAGTTACCCTGGAAACAGGGTGATCAGTTTCCCTGGAAACAGGGCAGTCAGTTATCCCGGAAACAGGGCAGTCAGTTACCCTGGAAACAGGGCAGTCAGTTATCCCGGAAACAGGGTGATCAGATACCCTGGAAACAGGGCAGTCAGTTACCCTGGAAACAGGGCAGTCAGTTATCCCGGAAACAGGGTGTTCAGATACCCTGGAAACAGGGCAGTCAGTTACCCCAGAAACAGGGCAGTCAGTTACCCTGTAAACAGGGCAGTCAGTTATCCCGGAAACAGGGCAGTCAGTTATCCCGGAAACAGGGTGATCAGTTTCCCTGGAAACAGGGCAGTCAGTTACCCTGGAAAAAGGGCAGTCAGTTATCCCAGAAACAGGGTGTTCAGATACCCTGGAAACAGGGCAGTCAGTTACCCCAGAAACAGGGCAGTCAGTTACCCTGGAAACAGGGCAGTCAGTTATCCCGGAAACAGGGCAGTCAGTTATCCCGGAAACAGGGTGATCAGTTTCCCTGGAAACAGGGCAGTCAGTTACCCTGGAAAAAGGGCAGACAGTTATCCCAGAAACAGGGTAGTCAGTTACCCTGGAAACTGGGCAGTCAGTGACCCTGGAAACAGGGCAGTCAGTTACCCTGGAAAGAGGGCAGTCTGTTATTCCGGAAACAGGGCAGTCGGTTATCCTGGAAACAGGGTGGTCAGTTCCCCTGGAAACAGGGTGGTCAGTTACCCTGGAAACAGGGCAGTCAGTTTCCCCGGAAACAGGGCGGTCAGTGACCCTGGAAACAGATTAGTCAGTTACGCCGGAAACAGGGTGATCAGTTACCCTGGAAACAGGGCAGTCAGTTACCCGGAAACAGGGTGATCAGTTACCCCGGAAACAGTGTGATCAGTTATTCTGGAAACAGGGCGGTCAGTTACCCCGGAAAAAGGGTGATCAGTTACCCTGGAAACAGGGTGATCAGTTACCCTGGAAACAGGGCAGTCAGTTACCCGGAAACAGGGTGATCAGTTACCCCGGAAACAGTGTGATCAGTTATTCTGGAAACAGGGCGGTCAGTTACCCCGGAAACAGGGCAGTCAGTTACCCCGGAAACAGGGCGGTCAGTAACCCTGGAAACAGATTAGTCAGTTACCCAAGAAACAGGGTGATCAGTTATCCTGGAAACAGGGCAGTCAGTTACCCTGGAAACAGGGTGATCAGTTTCCCTGGAAACAGGGCAGTCAGTTATCCCGGAAACAGGGCAGTCAGTTACCCTGGAAACAGGGCAGTCAGTTATCCCGGAAACAGGGTGATCAGATACCCTGGAAACAGGGCAGTCAGTTACCCTGGAAACAGGGCAGTCAGTTATCCCGGAAACAGGGTGTTCAGATACCCTGGAAACAGGGCAGTCAGTTACCCCAGAAACAGGGCAGTCAGTTACCCTGGAAACAGGGCAGTCAGATATCCCGGAAACAGGGCAGTCAGTTATCCCGGAAACAGGGTGATCAGTTTCCCTGGAAACAGGGCAGTCAGTTACCCTGGAAAAAGGGCAGTCAGTTATCCCAGAAACAGGGTAGTCAGTTACCCTGGAAACTGGGCAGTCAGTTACCCTGGAAACAGGGCAGTCAGTTACCCTGGAAAGAGGGCAGTCTGTTATTCCGGAAACAGGGCAGTCGGTTATCCTGGAAACAGGGTGGTCAGTTCCCCTGGAAACAGGGTGGTCAGTTACCCTGGAAACAGGGCAGTCAGTTTCCCCGGAAACAGGGCGGTCAGTGACCCTGGAAACAGATTAGTCAGTTACGCCGGAAACAGGGTGATCAGTTATCCTGGAAACAGGGCAGTCAGTTACTCTGGAAACAGGGCGGTCAGTTACCCCGGATACAGGGCAGTCAGTTACCCCGGAAAAAGGGTGATCAGTTACCCTGGAAACAGGGTGATCAGTTACCCTGGAAACAGGGCAGTCAGTTACCCGGAAACAGGGTGATCAGTTACCCCGGAAACAGGGAGATCAGTTACCCTGGAAACAGGGCAGTCAGTTATCCTGGAAATAGGGCGGTCAGTTACCCCGGAAACAGGGCATTCAGTTAACCTGGAAAAAGGGCAGTCAGTTATCCCGGAAACAGGGCGGTCAGTAACCCTGGAAACAGATTAGTCAGTTACCCCGAAAACAGGGTGATCAGTTATCCTGGAAACAGGGCGGTCAGTTAGCCTGGAAACAGGGCAGTCAGTTACCCCGGAAACAGGGCAGTCAGTTATCCCGGAACAGGGCAGTCAGTTAACCTGGAAACAGGGCGGTCAGTTACCCCGGAAACAGGGCAGTCTGTTACTCCGGAAACAGGGCAGTCAGTTACCCTGGAAACAGGGCAGTCAGTTATCCCGGAAACAGGGTGATCAGATACCCTGGAAACAGGGCAGTCAGTTACCCCAGAAACAGGGCAGTCAGTTACCCTGGAAACAGGGCAGTCAGTTATCCCGGAAACAGGGCAGTCAGTTATCCCGGAAACATGGTGATCAGTTTCCCTGGAAACAGGGCAGTCAGTTACCCCAGAAACAGGGCAGTCAGTTACCCTGGAAACTGGGCAGTCAGTTACCCTGGAAACAGGGCAGTCAGTTATCCCCGAAACAGGGTGATCAGTTACCCTGGAAACAGGGCAGACAGTTATCCCGGAAACAGGGCGATCAGATACCCTGGAAACAGGGCAGTCAGTTATCCCAGAAACAGGGCAGTCAGTTACCCTGGAAACTGGGCAGTCAGTTACCCTGGAAACAGGGCAGTCAGTTATCCCAGAAACAGGGTAGTCAGTTACCCTGGAAACTGGGCAGTCAGCTACCCTGGAAACAGGGCAGTCAGTTATCCCGGAAAAAGGGTGATCGGTTACCCTGGAAACAGGGCAGTCAGTTACCCTGGAAACAGGGCAGTCAGTTACACCGGAAACTGGGCAGTCAGTTCCCCTGGAAACAGGGTGATCAGTTTCCCTGGAAACAGGGCAGTCAGTTATCCCGGAAACAGGGCAGTCAGTTACCCTGGAAACAGGGCAGTCAGTTATCCCGGAAACAGGGTGATCAGATACCCTGGAAACAGGGCAGTCAGTTACCCTGGAAACAGGGCAGTCAGTTATCCCGGAAACAGGGTGTTCAGATACCCCGGAAACTGGGCAGTCAGTTACCCTGGAAACAGGGTGATTAGTTACCCTGGAAACTGGGCAGTCAGTTACCCTGGAAACAGGGCGGTCAGTAACCCTGGTAACAGATTAGTCAGTTGCCCCGAAAACTGGGTGATCAGTTATCCTGGAAACAGGGCAGTCAGTTAGCCTGGAAACAGGGCAGTCAGTTACCCCGGAAACAGGGCAGTCATTTACCCCGGAAACAGGGCGGTCAGTAACCCTGGAAACAGATTAGTCAGTTACCCCGAAAACAGGGTGATCAGTTATCCTGGAAACAGGGCGGTCAGTTAGCCTGGAAACAGGGCAGTCAGTTACCCCGGAAACAGGGCAGTCAGTTATCCCGGAACAGGGCAGTCAGTTAACCTGGAAACAGGGCGGTCAGTTACCCCGGAAACAGGGCAGTCTGTTACTCCGGAAACAGGGCAGTCAGTTACCCTGGAAACAGGGCAGTCAGTTATCCCGGAAACAGGGTGATCAGATACCCTGGAAACAGGGCAGTCAGTTACCCCAGAAACAGGGCAGTCAGTTACCCTGGAAACAGGGCAGTCAGTTATCCCGGAAACAGGGCAGTCAGTTACCCTGGAAACTGGGCAGTCAGTTACCCTGGAAACAGGGCAGTCAGTTATCCCAGAAACAGGGTAGTCAGTTACCCTGGAAACTGGGCAGTCAGCTACCCTGGAAACAGGGCAGTCAGTTATCCCGGAAAAAGGGTGATCGGTTACCCTGGAAACTGGGCAGTCAGTTACCCTGGAAACAGGGCAGTCAGTTACACCGGAAACTGGGCAGTCAGTTCCCCTGGAAACAGGGTGGTCAGTTACCCTGGAAACAGGGTGGTCAGTTACCCCGGAAACAGTGTGATCAGTTATTCTGGAAACAGGGCGGTCAGTTACCCCGGAAACAGGGCAGTCAGTTACCCCGGAAACAGGGCGGTCAGTAACCCTGGAAACAGATTAGTCAGTTACCCAAGAAACAGGGTGATCAGTTATCCTGGAAACAGGGCAGTCAGTTACCCTGGAAACAGGGTGATCAGTTTCCCTGGAAACAGGGCAGTCAGTTATCCCGGAAACAGGGCAGTCAGTTACCCTGGAAACAGGGCAGTCAGTTATCCCGGAAACAGGGTGATCAGATACCCTGGAAACAGGGCAGTCAGTTACCCTGGAAACAGGGCAGTCAGTTATCCCGGAAACAGGGTGTTCAGATACCCTGGAAACAGGGCAGTCAGTTACCCCAGAAACAGGGCAGTCAGTTACCCTGGAAACAGGGCAGTCAGTTATCCCGGAAACAGGGCAGTCAGTTATCCCGGAAACAGGGTGATCAGTTTCCCTGGAAACAGGGCAGTCAGTTACCCTGGAAAAAGGGCAGTCAGTTATCCCAGAAACAGGGTGTTCAGATACCCTGGAAACAGGGCAGTCAGTTACCCCAGAAACAGGGCAGTCAGTTACCCTGGAAACAGGGCAGTCAGTTATCCCGGAAACAGGGCAGTCAGTTATCCCGGAAACAGGGTGATCAGTTTCCCTGGAAACAGGGCAGTCAGTTACCCTGGAAAAAGGGCAGACAGTTATCCCAGAAACAGGGTAGTCAGTTACCCTGGAAACTGGGCAGTCAGTGACCCTGGAAACAGGGCAGTCAGTTACCCTGGAAAGAGGGCAGTCTGTTATTCCGGAAACAGGGCAGTCGGTTATCCTGGAAACAGGGTGGTCAGTTCCCCTGGAAACAGGGTGGTCAGTTACCCTGGAAACAGGGCAGTCAGTTTCCCCGGAAACAGGGCGGTCAGTGACCCTGGAAACAGATTAGTCAGTTACGCCGGAAACAGGGTGATCAGTTACCCTGGAAACAGGGCAGTCAGTTACCCGGAAACAGGGTGATCAGTTACCCCGGAAACAGTGTGATCAGTTATTCTGGAAACAGGGCGGTCAGTTACCCCGGAAAAAGGGTGATCAGTTACCCTGGAAACAGGGTGATCAGTTACCCTGGAAACAGGGCAGTCAGTTACCCGGAAACAGGGTGATCAGTTACCCCGGAAACAGTGTGATCAGTTATTCTGGAAACAGGGCGGTCAGTTACCCCGGAAACAGGGCAGTCAGTTACCCCGGAAACAGGGCGGTCAGTAACCCTGGAAACAGATTAGTCAGTTACCCAAGAAACAGGGTGATCAGTTATCCTGGAAACAGGGCAGTCAGTTACCCTGGAAACAGGGTGATCAGTTTCCCTGGAAACAGGGCAGTCAGTTATCCCGGAAACAGGGCAGTCAGTTACCCTGGAAACAGGGCAGTCAGTTATCCCGGAAACAGGGTGATCAGATACCCTGGAAACAGGGCAGTCAGTTACCCTGGAAACAGGGCAGTCAGTTATCCCGGAAACAGGGTGTTCAGATACCCTGGAAACAGGGCAGTCAGTTACCCCAGAAACAGGGCAGTCAGTTACCCTGGAAACAGGGCAGTCAGTTATCCCGGAAACAGGGCAGTCAGTTATCCCGGAAACAGGGTGATCAGTTTCCCTGGAAACAGGGCAGTCAGTTACCCTGGAAAAAGGGCAGTCAGTTATCCCAGAAACAGGGTAGTCAGTTACCCTGGAAACTGGGCAGTCAGTTACCCTGGAAAGAGGGCAGTCTGTTATTCCGGAAACAGGGCAGTCGGTTATCCTGGAAACAGGGTGGTCAGTTCCCCTGGAAACAGGGTGGTCAGTTACCCTGGAAACAGGGCAGTCAGTTTCCCCGGAAACAGGGCGGTCAGTGACCCTGGAAACAGATTAGTCAGTTACGCCGGAAACAGGGTGATCAGTTATCCTGGAAACAGGGCAGTCAGTTACTCTGGAAACAGGGCGGTCAGTTACCCCGGATACAGGGCAGTCAGTTACCCTGGAAACTGGGCAGTCAGTTACCCTGGAAACAGGGCAGTCAGTTATCCCAGAAACAGGGTAGTCAGTTACCCTGGAAACTGGGCAGTCAGCTACCCTGGAAACAGGGCAGTCAGTTATCCCGGAAAAAGGGTGATCGGTTACCCTGGAAACTGGGCAGTCAGTTACCCTGGAAACAGGGCAGTCAGTTACACCGGAAACTGGGCAGTCAGTTCCCCTGGAAACAGGGTGGTCAGTTACCCTGGAAACAGGGTGGTCAGTTACCCCGGAAACAGTGTGATCAGTTATTCTGGAAACAGGGCGGTCAGTTACCCCGGAAACAGGGCAGTCAGTTACCCCGGAAACAGGGCGGTCAGTAACCCTGGAAACAGATTAGTCAGTTACCCAAGAAACAGGGTGATCAGTTATCCTGGAAACAGGGCAGTCAGTTACCCTGGAAACAGGGTGATCAGTTTCCCTGGAAACAGGGCAGTCAGTTATCCCGGAAACAGGGCAGTCAGTTACCCTGGAAACAGGGCAGTCAGTTATCCCGGAAACAGGGTGATCAGATACCCTGGAAACAGGGCAGTCAGTTACCCTGGAAACAGGGCAGTCAGTTATCCCGGAAACAGGGTGTTCAGATACCCTGGAAACAGGGCAGTCAGTTACCCCAGAAACAGGGCAGTCAGTTACCCTGGAAACAGGGCAGTCAGTTATCCCGGAAACAGGGCAGTCAGTTATCCCGGAAACAGGGTGATCAGTTTCCCTGGAAACAGGGCAGTCAGTTACCCTGGAAAAAGGGCAGTCAGTTATCCCAGAAACAGGGTGTTCAGATACCCTGGAAACAGGGCAGTCAGTTACCCCAGAAACAGGGCAGTCAGTTACCCTGGAAACAGGGCAGTCAGTTATCCCGGAAACAGGGCAGTCAGTTATCCCGGAAACAGGGTGATCAGTTTCCCTGGAAACAGGGCAGTCAGTTACCCTGGAAAAAGGGCAGACAGTTATCCCAGAAACAGGGTAGTCAGTTACCCTGGAAACTGGGCAGTCAGTGACCCTGGAAACAGGGCAGTCAGTTACCCTGGAAAGAGGGCAGTCTGTTATTCCGGAAACAGGGCAGTCGGTTATCCTGGAAACAGGGTGGTCAGTTCCCCTGGAAACAGGGTGGTCAGTTACCCTGGAAACAGGGCAGTCAGTTTCCCCGGAAACAGGGCGGTCAGTGACCCTGGAAACAGATTAGTCAGTTACGCCGGAAACAGGGTGATCAGTTACCCTGGAAACAGGGCAGTCAGTTACCCGGAAACAGGGTGATCAGTTACCCCGGAAACAGTGTGATCAGTTATTCTGGAAACAGGGCGGTCAGTTACCCCGGAAAAAGGGTGATCAGTTACCCTGGAAACAGGGTGATCAGTTACCCTGGAAACAGGGCAGTCAGTTACCCGGAAACAGGGTGATCAGTTACCCCGGAAACAGTGTGATCAGTTATTCTGGAAACAGGGCGGTCAGTTACCCCGGAAACAGGGCAGTCAGTTACCCCGGAAACAGGGCGGTCAGTAACCCTGGAAACAGATTAGTCAGTTACCCAAGAAACAGGGTGATCAGTTATCCTGGAAACAGGGCAGTCAGTTACCCTGGAAACAGGGTGATCAGTTTCCCTGGAAACAGGGCAGTCAGTTATCCCGGAAACAGGGCAGTCAGTTACCCTGGAAACAGGGCAGTCAGTTATCCCGGAAACAGGGTGATCAGATACCCTGGAAACAGGGCAGTCAGTTACCCTGGAAACAGGGCAGTCAGTTATCCCGGAAACAGGGTGTTCAGATACCCTGGAAACAGGGCAGTCAGTTACCCCAGAAACAGGGCAGTCAGTTACCCTGGAAACAGGGCAGTCAGTTATCCCGGAAACAGGGCAGTCAGTTATCCCGGAAACAGGGTGATCAGTTTCCCTGGAAACAGGGCAGTCAGTTACCCTGGAAAAAGGGCAGTCAGTTATCCCAGAAACAGGGTAGTCAGTTACCCTGGAAACTGGGCAGTCAGTTACCCTGGAAAGAGGGCAGTCTGTTATTCCGGAAACAGGGCAGTCGGTTATCCTGGAAACAGGGTGGTCAGTTCCCCTGGAAACAGGGTGGTCAGTTACCCTGGAAACAGGGCAGTCAGTTTCCCCGGAAACAGGGCGGTCAGTGACCCTGGAAACAGATTAGTCAGTTACGCCGGAAACAGGGTGATCAGTTATCCTGGAAACAGGGCAGTCAGTTACTCTGGAAACAGGGCGGTCAGTTACCCCGGATACAGGGCAGTCAGTTACCCCGGAAAAAGGGTGATCAGTTACCCTGGAAACAGGGTGATCAGTTACCCTGGAAACAGGGCAGTCAGTTACCCGGAAACAGGGTGATCAGTTACCCCGGAAACAGGGTGATCAGTTACCCTGGAAACAGGGAGATCAGATACCCTGGAAACAGGGCAGTCAGTTACCCCGGAAACAGGGCATTCAGTTAACCTGGAAAAAGGGCAGTCAGTTATCCCGGAAACATGGCGGACAGTTACCCCGGAAACAGAGCGGTCGGTTATCCCGGAAACAGGGTGATCAGTTACCCTGGAAACAGGGCAGTCAGTTATCCTGGAAACAGGGCAGTCAGTTATCCCGTAAACAGGGTGATCAGTTACCCTGGAAACTGGGCAGTCAGTTACCCTGGAAATAGGGCAGTCAGTTTTCCCGGAAAAAGGGCAGTCAGTTGCCCTGGAAACTGGGCAGTCAGTTACCCTGGAAACAGGGCAGTCAGTTATCCCGGACACAGAGTGATCAGTTACCCTTAAAACAGGGCAGAATGTTATCACGGAAACAGGGCAGTCAGTTATCCCGGAAAAAGGGTGATCAGTTACCCTGGAAACTGGGCACTCAGTTACTCTGGAAACAGGGCAGTCAGTTACCCCGGAAACTGGGCAGTCAGTTCCCGTGGAAACAGGGCAGTCAGTCACCCTGGAAACAGGTTAGTCAGTTACGCCGGAAACAGGGTGATCAGTTACCCCGGAAGCAGGGCAGTCAGATCACCTGGAAACAGGGCAGTCAGTTACCCTGGAAACAGGGCAGTCAGTTATCCCGGAAACAGGGAGATCAGTTACCCCGGAAACAGGGCAGTCAGTTTCCCCGGAAACAGGGCGGTCAGTGACCCTGGAAACAGATTAGTCAGTTACGCCGGAAACAGGGTGATCAGTTATCCTGGAAACAGGGCAGTCAGTTACTCTGGAAACAGGGCGGTCAGTTACCCCGGATACAGGGCAGTCAGTTACCCTGGAAACTGGGCAGTCAGTTACCCTGGAAACAGGGCAGTCAGTTATCCCAGAAACAGGGTAGTCAGTTACCCTGGAAACTGGGCAGTCAGCTACCCTGGAAACAGGGCAGTCAGTTATCCCGGAAAAAGGGTGATCGGTTACCCTGGAAACTGGGCAGTCAGTTACCCTGGAAACAGGGCAGTCAGTTACACCGGAAACTGGGCAGTCAGTTCCCCTGGAAACAGGGTGGTCAGTTACCCTGGAAACAGGGTGGTCAGTTACCCCGGAAACAGTGTGATCAGTTATTCTGGAAACAGGGCGGTCAGTTACCCCGGAAACAGGGCAGTCAGTTACCCCGGAAACAGGGCGGTCAGTAACCCTGGAAACAGATTAGTCAGTTACCCAAGAAACAGGGTGATCAGTTATCCTGGAAACAGGGCAGTCAGTTACCCTGGAAACAGGGTGATCAGTTTCCCTGGAAACAGGGCAGTCAGTTATCCCGGAAACAGGGCAGTCAGTTACCCTGGAAACAGGGCAGTCAGTTATCCCGGAAACAGGGTGATCAGATACCCTGGAAACAGGGCAGTCAGTTACCCTGGAAACAGGGCAGTCAGTTATCCCGGAAACAGGGTGTTCAGATACCCTGGAAACAGGGCAGTCAGTTACCCCAGAAACAGGGCAGTCAGTTACCCTGGAAACAGGGCAGTCAGTTATCCCGGAAACAGGGCAGTCAGTTATCCCGGAAACAGGGTGATCAGTTTCCCTGGAAACAGGGCAGTCAGTTACCCTGGAAAAAGGGCAGTCAGTTATCCCAGAAACAGGGTGTTCAGATACCCTGGAAACAGGGCAGTCAGTTACCCCAGAAACAGGGCAGTCAGTTACCCTGGAAACAGGGCAGTCAGTTATCCCGGAAACAGGGCAGTCAGTTATCCCGGAAACAGGGTGATCAGTTTCCCTGGAAACAGGGCAGTCAGTTACCCTGGAAAAAGGGCAGACAGTTATCCCAGAAACAGGGTAGTCAGTTACCCTGGAAACTGGGCAGTCAGTGACCCTGGAAACAGGGCAGTCAGTTACCCTGGAAAGAGGGCAGTCTGTTATTCCGGAAACAGGGCAGTCGGTTATCCTGGAAACAGGGTGGTCAGTTCCCCTGGAAACAGGGTGGTCAGTTACCCTGGAAACAGGGCAGTCAGTTTCCCCGGAAACAGGGCGGTCAGTGACCCTGGAAACAGATTAGTCAGTTACGCCGGAAACAGGGTGATCAGTTACCCTGGAAACAGGGCAGTCAGTTACCCGGAAACAGGGTGATCAGTTACCCCGGAAACAGTGTGATCAGTTATTCTGGAAACAGGGCGGTCAGTTACCCCGGAAAAAGGGTGATCAGTTACCCTGGAAACAGGGTGATCAGTTACCCTGGAAACAGGGCAGTCAGTTACCCGGAAACAGGGTGATCAGTTACCCCGGAAACAGTGTGATCAGTTATTCTGGAAACAGGGCGGTCAGTTACCCCGGAAACAGGGCAGTCAGTTACCCCGGAAACAGGGCGGTCAGTAACCCTGGAAACAGATTAGTCAGTTACCCAAGAAACAGGGTGATCAGTTATCCTGGAAACAGGGCAGTCAGTTACCCTGGAAACAGGGTGATCAGTTTCCCTGGAAACAGGGCAGTCAGTTATCCCGGAAACAGGGCAGTCAGTTACCCTGGAAACAGGGCAGTCAGTTATCCCGGAAACAGGGTGATCAGATACCCTGGAAACAGGGCAGTCAGTTACCCTGGAAACAGGGCAGTCAGTTATCCCGGAAACAGGGTGTTCAGATACCCTGGAAACAGGGCAGTCAGTTACCCCAGAAACAGGGCAGTCAGTTACCCTGGAAACAGGGCAGTCAGTTATCCCGGAAACAGGGCAGTCAGTTATCCCGGAAACAGGGTGATCAGTTTCCCTGGAAACAGGGCAGTCAGTTACCCTGGAAAAAGGGCAGTCAGTTATCCCAGAAACAGGGTAGTCAGTTACCCTGGAAACTGGGCAGTCAGTTACCCTGGAAAGAGGGCAGTCTGTTATTCCGGAAACAGGGCAGTCGGTTATCCTGGAAACAGGGTGGTCAGTTCCCCTGGAAACAGGGTGGTCAGTTACCCTGGAAACAGGGCAGTCAGTTTCCCCGGAAACAGGGCGGTCAGTGACCCTGGAAACAGATTAGTCAGTTACGCCGGAAACAGGGTGATCAGTTATCCTGGAAACAGGGCAGTCAGTTACTCTGGAAACAGGGCGGTCAGTTACCCCGGATACAGGGCAGTCAGTTACCCCGGAAAAAGGGTGATCAGTTACCCTGGAAACAGGGTGATCAGTTACCCTGGAAACAGGGCAGTCAGTTACCCGGAAACAGGGTGATCAGTTACCCCGGAAACAGGGTGATCAGTTACCCTGGAAACAGGGAGATCAGATACCCTGGAAACAGGGCAGTCAGTTACCCCGGAAACAGGGCATTCAGTTAACCTGGAAAAAGGGCAGTCAGTTATCCCGGAAACATGGCGGACAGTTACCCCGGAAACAGAGCGGTCGGTTATCCCGGAAACAGGGTGATCAGTTACCCTGGAAACAGGGCAGTCAGTTATCCTGGAAACAGGGCAGTCAGTTATCCCGTAAACAGGGTGATCAGTTACCCTGGAAACTGGGCAGTCAGTTACCCTGGAAATAGGGCAGTCAGTTTTCCCGGAAAAAGGGCAGTCAGTTGCCCTGGAAACTGGGCAGTCAGTTACCCTGGAAACAGGGCAGTCAGTTATCCCGGACACAGAGTGATCAGTTACCCTTAAAACAGGGCAGAATGTTATCACGGAAACAGGGCAGTCAGTTATCCCGGAAAAAGGGTGATCAGTTACCCTGGAAACTGGGCACTCAGTTACTCTGGAAACAGGGCAGTCAGTTACCCCGGAAACTGGGCAGTCAGTTCCCGTGGAAACAGGGCAGTCAGTCACCCTGGAAACAGGTTAGTCAGTTACGCCGGAAACAGGGTGATCAGTTACCCCGGAAGCAGGGCAGTCAGATCACCTGGAAACAGGGCAGTCAGTTACCCTGGAAACAGGGCAGTCAGTTATCCCGGAAACAGGGAGATCAGTTACCCCGGAAACAGGGCAGTCAGTTACCCTGGAAACAGGGCAGTCAGTTATCCTGGAAACAGGGCAGTCAGTTACCCTGGAAACAGGGCAGTCGGTTATCCTGGCAACAGGGTGGTCAGTTACCCTGGAAACAGGGTGGTCAGTTACCCTGGAAACAGGGCAGTCAGTTTCCCCGGAAACAGGGCGGTCAGAAACCCTGGAAACCGATTAGTCAGTTACGCCGGAAACAGGGTGATCAGTTATCCTGGAAACAGGGCAGTCAGTTACTCTGGAAACAGGGCGGTCAGTTACCCCGGATACAGGGCAGTCAGTTACCCCGGAAACAGGGCAGTCAGTTACCCTGGAAACAGGGCAGTCAGTTATCCCGGAAACAGGGCAGTCAGTTATCCCGGAAACAGGGTGATCAGATCCCCTCGAAACAGGGCAGTCAGTTACCCCGGAAAGAGGGCAGTCAGTTACCCTGGAAACAGGGCAGTCAGTTATCCCGGAAACAGGGCAGTCAGTTATACTGGAAACAGGGTGATCAGTTACCCTGGAAACTGGGCAGTCAGTTACCCTGGAAACAGGGCAGTCAGTTACCCCGGAAACAGGGCAGTCAGTTACCCTGGAAACTGGGCAGTCAGTTACCCTGGAAACAGGGCAGACAGTTATCCCGGAAAAAGGTTTATCAGTTACCCTGGAAACAGGGCAGTCAGTTACCCCGGAAACAGGGCAGTCAGTTCACCTGGAAACAGGCAGTCAGTTACCCTTGAAACAGTGCAGTCAGTTATCCCGGAAACAGGGCAGTCAGTTAGCCTGGAAACAGGGCAGTCAGTTACCCCGGAAACAGGGCAGTCAGTTACCCTGGAAACAGGGCAGTCAGTTATCCCGGAAACAGGGCTGTCAGTTATACCGGAAACAGGGTGATCAGTTACCCTGAAACAGGGCAGTCTGTTACCCCGGAAACAGGGCAGTCAGTTACCCTGGAAAGAGGGCAGTCAGTTATCCCGCAAACAGGGCAGTCAGTTATCCCGGAAACAGGGTGATCAGTTACCCTGGAAACTTGGCAGTCAGTTACCCTGGAAACAGGGTGATTAGTTACCCTGGAAACTGGGCAGTCAGTTACCCGGAAACAGGGTGATCAGTTACCCCGGAAACAGTGTGATCAGTTATTCTGGAAACAGGGCGGTCAGTTACCCCGGAAACAGGGCAGTCAGTTACCCCGGAAAAAGGGTGATCAGTTACCCTGGAAACAGGGTGATCAGTTACCCTGGAAACAGGGCAGTCAGTTACCCGGAAACAGGGTGATCAGTTACCCCGGAAACAGTGTGATCAGTTATTCTGGAAACAGGGCGGTCAGTTACCCCGGAAACAGGGCAGTCAGTTACCCCGGAAACAGGGCGGTCAGTAACCCTGGAAACAGATTAGTCAGTTACCCAAGAAACAGGGTGATCAGTTATCCTGGAAACAGGGCAGTCAGTTACCCTGGAAACAGGGTTATCAGTTTCCCTGGAAACAGGGCAGTCAGTTATCCCGGAAACAGGTCAGTCAGTTACCCTGGAAACAGGGCAGTCAGTTATCCCGGAAACAGGGTGATCAGATACCCTGGAAACAGGGCAGTCAGTTACCCTGGAAACAGGGCAGTCAGTTATCCCGGAAACAGGGTGTTCAGATACCCTGGAAACAGGGCAGTCAGTTACCCCAGAAACAGGGCAGTCAGTTACCCTGGAAACAGGGCAGTCAGTTATCCCGGAAACAGGGCAGTCAGTTATCCCGGAAACAGGGTGATCAGTTTCCCTGGAAACAGGGCAGTCAGTTACCCTGGAAAAAGGGCAGTCAGTTATCCCAGAAACAGGGTAGTCAGTTACCCTGGAAACTGGGCAGTCAGTTACCCTGGAAACAGGGCAGTCAGTTACCCTGGAAAGAGGGCAGTCTGTTTTTCCGGAAACAGGGCAGTCGGTTATCCTGGAAACAGGGTGGTCAGTTCCCCTGGAAACAGGGTGGTCAGTTACCCTGGAAACAGGGCAGTCAGTTTCCCCGGAAACAGGGCGGTCAGTGACCCTGGAAACAGATTAGTCAGTTACGCCGGAAACAGGGTGATCAGTTATCCTGGAAACAGGGCAGTCAGTTACTCTGGAAACAGGGCGGTCAGTTACCCCGGATACAGGGCAGTCAGTTACCCCGGATAAAGGGTGATCAGTTACCCTGGAAACAGGGTGATCAGTTACCCTGGAAACAGGGCAGTCAGTTACCCGGAAACAGGGTGATCAGTTACCCCGGAAACAGGGAGATCAGTTACCCTGGAAACAGGGCAGTCAGTTATCCTGGAAATAGGGCAGTCAGTTACCCCGGAAACAGGGCATTCAGTTAACCTGGAAAAAGGGCAGTCAGTTATCCCGGAAACATGGCGGACAGTTACCCCGGAAACAGAGCGGTCGGTTATCCCGGAAACAGGGTGATCAGTTACCCTGGAAACAGGGCAGTCAGTTAGCCTGGAAACAGGGCAGTCAGTTACCCCGGAAACAGGGCAGTCATTTACCCCGGAAACAGGGCGGTCAGTAACCCTGGAAACAGATTAGTCAGTTACCCCGAAAACAGGGTGATCAGTTATCCTGGAAACAGGGCGGTCAGTTAGCCTGGAAACAGGGCAGTCAGTTACCCCGGAAACAGGGCAGTCAGTTACCCTGGAAACTGGGCAGTCAGTTACCCTGGAAACAGGGCAGTCAGTTATCCCGGAAACAGGGCAGTCAGTTAGCCTGGAAACAGGGCAGTCAGTTACCCCGGAAACAGGGCAGTCAGTTACCCTGGAAACAGGGCAGTCAGTTACCCTTGAAACAGTGCAGTCAGTTATCCCGGAAACAGGGCAGTCAGTTAGCCTGGAAACAGGGCAGTCAGTTACCCCGGAAACAGGGCAGTCAGTTACCCTGGAAACAGGGCAGTCAGTTATCCCGGAAACAGGGCTGTCAGTTATACCGGAAACAGGGTGATCAGTTACCCTGAAACAGGGCAGTCTGTTACCCCGGAAACAGGGCAGTCAGTTACCCTGGAAAGAGGGCAGTCAGTTATCCCGCAAACAGGGCAGTCAGTTATCCCGGAAACAGGGTGATCAGTTACCCTGGAAACTTGGCAGTCAGTTACCCTGGAAACAGGGTGATTAGTTACCCTGGAAACTGGGCAGTCAGTTACCCGGAAACAGGGTGATCAGTTACCCCGGAAACAGTGTGATCAGTTATTCTGGAAACAGGGCGGTCAGTTACCCCGGAAACAGGGCAGTCAGTTACCCCGGAAAAAGGGTGATCAGTTACCCTGGAAACAGGGTGATCAGTTACCCTGGAAACAGGGCAGTCAGTTACCCGGAAACAGGGTGATCAGTTACCCCGGAAACAGTGTGATCAGTTATTCTGGAAACAGGGCGGTCAGTTACCCCGGAAACAGGGCAGTCAGTTACCCCGGAAACAGGGCGGTCAGTAACCCTGGAAACAGATTAGTCAGTTACCCAAGAAACAGGGTGATCAGTTATCCTGGAAACAGGGCAGTCAGTTACCCTGGAAACAGGGTTATCAGTTTCCCTGGAAACAGGGCAGTCAGTTATCCCGGAAACAGGTCAGTCAGTTACCCTGGAAACAGGGCAGTCAGTTATCCCGGAAACAGGGTGATCAGATACCCTGGAAACAGGGCAGTCAGTTACCCTGGAAACAGGGCAGTCAGTTATCCCGGAAACAGGGTGTTCAGATACCCTGGAAACAGGGCAGTCAGTTACCCCAGAAACAGGGCAGTCAGTTACCCTGGAAACAGGGCAGTCAGTTATCCCGGAAACAGGGCAGTCAGTTATCCCGGAAACAGGGTGATCAGTTTCCCTGGAAACAGGGCAGTCAGTTACCCTGGAAAAAGGGCAGTCAGTTATCCCAGAAACAGGGTAGTCAGTTACCCTGGAAACTGGGCAGTCAGTTACCCTGGAAACAGGGCAGTCAGTTACCCTGGAAAGAGGGCAGTCTGTTTTTCCGGAAACAGGGCAGTCGGTTATCCTGGAAACAGGGTGGTCAGTTCCCCTGGAAACAGGGTGGTCAGTTACCCTGGAAACAGGGCAGTCAGTTTCCCCGGAAACAGGGCGGTCAGTGACCCTGGAAACAGATTAGTCAGTTACGCCGGAAACAGGGTGATCAGTTATCCTGGAAACAGGGCAGTCAGTTACTCTGGAAACAGGGCGGTCAGTTACCCCGGATACAGGGCAGTCAGTTACCCCGGATAAAGGGTGATCAGTTACCCTGGAAACAGGGTGATCAGTTACCCTGGAAACAGGGCAGTCAGTTACCCGGAAACAGGGTGATCAGTTACCCCGGAAACAGGGAGATCAGTTACCCTGGAAACAGGGCAGTCAGTTATCCTGGAAATAGGGCAGTCAGTTACCCCGGAAACAGGGCATTCAGTTAACCTGGAAAAAGGGCAGTCAGTTATCCCGGAAACATGGCGGACAGTTACCCCGGAAACAGAGCGGTCGGTTATCCCGGAAACAGGGTGATCAGTTACCCTGGAAACAGGGCAGTCAGTTAGCCTGGAAACAGGGCAGTCAGTTACCCCGGAAACAGGGCAGTCATTTACCCCGGAAACAGGGCGGTCAGTAACCCTGGAAACAGATTAGTCAGTTACCCCGAAAACAGGGTGATCAGTTATCCTGGAAACAGGGCGGTCAGTTAGCCTGGAAACAGGGCAGTCAGTTACCCCGGAAACAGGGCAGTCAGTTATCCCGGAAACAGGGCAGTCAGTTAACCTGGAAACAGGGCGGTCAGTTACCCCGGAAACAGGGCAGTCAGTTACTCCGGAAACAGGGCAGTCAGTTACCCTGGAAACAGGGCAGTCAGTTATCCCGGAAACAGGGTGATCAGTTACCCTGGAAACTGGGCAGTCAGTTACCCTGGAAAAAGGGCAGTCAGTTATCCCAGAAACAGGGTAGTCAGTTACCCTGGAAACTGGGCAGTCAGTTACCCTGGAAACAGGGCAGTCAGTTACCCTGGAAAGAGGGCAGTCTGTTTTTCCGGAAACAGGGCAGTCGGTTATCCTGGAAACAGGGTGGTCAGTTCCCCTGGAAACAGGGTGGTCAGTTACCCTGGAAACAGGGCAGTCAGTTTCCCCGGAAACAGGGCGGTCAGTGACCCTGGAAACAGATTAGTCAGTTACGCCGGAAACAGGGTGATCAGTTATCCTGGAAACAGGGCAGTCAGTTACTCTGGAAACAGGGCGGTCAGTTACCCCGGATACAGGGCAGTCAGTTACCCCGGATAAAGGGTGATCAGTTACCCTGGAAACAGGGTGATCAGTTACCCTGGAAACAGGGCAGTCAGTTACCCGGAAACAGGGTGATCAGTTACCCCGGAAACAGGGAGATCAGTTACCCTGGAAACAGGGCAGTCAGTTATCCTGGAAATAGGGCAGTCAGTTACCCCGGAAACAGGGCATTCAGTTAACCTGGAAAAAGGGCAGTCAGTTATCCCGGAAACATGGCGGACAGTTACCCCGGAAACAGAGCGGTCGGTTATCCCGGAAACAGGGTGATCAGTTACCCTGGAAACAGGGCAGTCAGTTAGCCTGGAAACAGGGCAGTCAGTTACCCCGGAAACAGGGCAGTCATTTACCCCGGAAACAGGGCGGTCAGTAACCCTGGAAACAGATTAGTCAGTTACCCCGAAAACAGGGTGATCAGTTATCCTGGAAACAGGGCGGTCAGTTAGCCTGGAAACAGGGCAGTCAGTTACCCCGGAAACAGGGCAGTCAGTTATCCCGGAAACAGGGCAGTCAGTTAACCTGGAAACAGGGCGGTCAGTTACCCCGGAAACAGGGCAGTCAGTTAATCCGGAAACAGGGCAGTCAGTTACCCTGGAAACAGGGCAGTCAGTTATCCCAGAAACAGGGTGATCAGTTACCCTGGAAACTGGGCAGTCAGTTACCCTGGAAATAGGGCAGTCAGTTTTCCCGGAAAAAGGGCAGTCAGTTGCCCTGGAAACTGGGCAGTCAGTTACCCTGGAAACAGGGCAGTCAGTTATCCCGGACACAGAGTGATCAGTTACCCTTAAAACAGGGCAGAATGTTATCCCGGAAACAGGGCAGTCAGTTATCCCGGAAAAAGGGTGATCAGTTACCCTGGAAACTGGGCACTCAGTTACCCTGGAAACAGGGCAGTCAGTTACCCCGGAAACTGGGCAGTCAGTTCCCGTGGAAACAGGGCAGTCAGTCACCCTGGAAACAGGTTAGTCAGTTACGCCGGAAACAGGGTGATCAGTTACCCCGGAAGCAGGGCAGTCAGATCACCTGGAAACAGGGCAGTCAGTTACCCTGGAAACAGGGCAGTCAGTTATCCCGGAAACAGGGAGATCAGTTACCCCGGAAACAGGGCAGTCAGTTACCCTGGAAACAGGGCAGTCAGTTATCCTGGAAACAGGGCAGTCAGTTACCCTGGAAACAGGGCAGTCGGTTATCCTGGAAACAGGGTGGTCAGTTACCCTGGAAACAGGGTGGTCAGTTACCCTGGAAACAGGGCAGTCAGTTTCCCCGGAAACAGGGCGGTCAGAAACCCTGGAAACCGATTAGTCAGTTACGCCGGAAACAGGGTGATCAGTTATCCTGGAAACAGGGCAGTCAGTTACTTTGGAAACAGGGCGGTCAGTTACCCCGGATACAGGGCAGTCAGTTACCCCGGAAACAGGGCAGTCAGTTACCCTGGAAACAGGGCAGTCAGTTATCCCGGAAACAGGGCAGTCAGTTATCCCGGAAACAGGGTGATCAGATCCCCTCGAAACAGGGCAGTCAGTTACCCCGGAAAGAGGGCAGTCAGTTACCCTGGAAACAGGGCAGTCAGATATCCCGGAAACAGGGCAGTCAGTTATCCCGGAAACAGGGTGATCAGTTACCCTGGAAACTGGGCAGTCAGTTACCCTGGAAACAGGGCAGTCAGTTACCCCGGAAACAGGGCAGTCAGTTACCCTGGAAACTGGGCAGTCAGTTACCCTGGAAACAGGGCAGACAGTTATCCCGGAAAAATGTTGATCAGTTACCCTGGAAACAGGGCAGTCAGTTACCCCGGAAACAGGGCAGTCAGTTCACCTGGAAACAGGCAGTCAGTTACCCTTGAAACAGTGCAGTCAGTTATCCCGGAAACAGGGCAGTCAGTTATCCTGGAAACAGGGCAGTCAGTTACCCCGGAAACAGGGCAGTCAGTTACCCTGGAAACAGGGCAGTCAGTTATCCCGGAAACAGGGCTGTCAGTTATACCTGAAACAGGGTGATCAGTTACCCTGAAACAGGGCAGTCTGTTACCCCGGAAACAGGGCAGTCAGTTACCCTGGAAAGAGGGCAGTCAGTTATCCCGCAAACAGGGCAGTCAGTTATCCCGGAAACAGGGTGATCAGTTACCCTGGAAACTTGGCAGTCAGTTACCCTGGAAACAGGGTGATTAGTTACCCTGGAAACTGGGCAGTCAGTTACCCTGGAAACAGGGCGGTCAGTAACCCTGGAAACAGATTTGTCAGTTCCCCCGAAAACAGGGTGATCAGTTATCCCGGAAACAGGGCAATCAGTTAGCCTGGAAACAGGGCAGTCAGTTACCCCGGAAAGAGGGCAGTCAGTTACCCTGGAAACAGGGCAGTCAGTTATCCCGTAAACAGGGCAGTCAGTTATCCCGGAAACAGGGTGATCACTTACCCTGGAAACTGGGCAGCCAGTTACCCTGGAAACAGGGTGATTAGTTACCCTGGAAACTGGGCAGTCAGTTACCCCGGAAACAGGGCGGTCAGTAACCCTGGAAACAGATTAGTCAGTTACCCCGAAAACTGGGTGATCAGTTATCCTGGAAACAGGGCAGTCAGTTAGCCTGGAAACAGGGCAGTCAGTTACCCCGGAAACAGGGCAGTCATTTACCCCGGAAACAGGGCGGTCAGTAACCCTGGAAACAGATTAGTCAGTTACCCCGAAAACAGGGTGATCAGTTATCCTGGAAACAGGGCGGTCAGTTAGCCTGGAAACAGGGCAGTCAGTTACCCCGGAAACAGGGCAGTCAGTTATCCCGGAAACAGGGCAGTCAGTTAACCTGGAAACAGGGCGGTCAGTTACCCCGGAAACAGGGCAGTCAGTTACTCCGGAAACAGGGCAGTCAGTTACCCTGGAAACAGGGCAGTCAGTTATCCCAGAAACAGGGTGATCAGATACCCTGGAAACAGGGCAGTCAGTTACCCCAGAAACAGGGCAGTCAGTTACCCTGGAAACAGGGCAGTCAGTTATCCCGGAAACAGGGCAGTCAGTTATCCCTGAAACAGGGTGATCAGTTTCCCTGGAAACAGGGCGGTCAGTTACCCCAGAAACAGGGCAGTCAGTTACCCTGGAAACTGGGCAGTCAGTTACCCTGGAAACAGGGCAGTCAGTTATCCCCGAAACAGGGTGATCAGTTACCCTGGAAACAGAGCAGACAGTTATCCCGGAAACAGGGTGATCAGATACCCTGGAAACAGGGCAGTCAGTTACCCCAGAAACAGGGCAGTCAGTTACCCTGGAAACTGGGCAGTCTGTTACCCTGGAAACAGGGCAGTCAGTTATCCCAGAAACAGGGCAGTCAGTTACCCTGGAAACTGGGCAGTCAGTTACCCCGGAAACAGGGCAGTCATTTACCCCGGAAACAGGGCGGTCAGTAACCCTGGAAACAGATTAGTCAGTTACTCCGAAAACAGGGTGATCAGTTATCCTGGAAACAGGGCAGTCAGTTAGCCTGGAAACAGGGCAGTCAGTTACCCCGGAAACAGGGCAGTCAGTTATCCCGGAAACAGGGCAGTCAGTTACCCTGGAAACAGGGCAGTCAGTTATCCCGGAAACAGGGCAGTCAGTTACTCCGGAAACAGGGCAGTCAGTTCCCCTGGAAACAGGGCAGTCAGTTATCCCGGAAACAGGGTGATCAGATACCCTGGAAACAGGGCAGTCAGTTACCCCAGAAACAGGGCAGTCAGTTACCCTGGAAACAGGGCAGTCAGTTATCCCGGAAACAGGGCAGTCAGTTATCCCGGAAACAGGGTGATCAGTTTCCCTGGAAACAGGGCAGTCAGTTACCCTGGAAAAAGGGCAGTCAGTTATCCCAGAAACAGGGTAGTCAGTTACCCTGGAAACTGGGCAGTCAGTTACCCTGGAAACAGGGCAGTCAGTTACCCTAGAAAGAGGGCAGTCTGTTATTCCGGAAACAGGGCAGTCAGTTACCCCGGAAACAGGGCGGTCATTTGCCCTGGAAACAGGGTGATCAGTTACACAGGAAACAGGGAGATCAGTTACCCTGGAAACTGGGCAGTCAGTTACCCCGGAAATAGGGTGATCAGTTACCCTGGAAACAGGGTGATCAGTTACCCTGGAAACAGGGCAGTCAGTTACCCGGAAACAGGGTGATCAGTTACCCCGGAAACAGGGAGATCAGTTACCCTGGTAATAGGGCGGTCAGTTACCCCGGAAACAGGGCATTCAGTTAACCTGGAAAAAGGGCAGTCAGTTATCCCGGAAACAGGGCGGACAGTTACCCCGGAAACAGAGCGGTCGGTTATCCCGGAAACAGGGTGATCAGTTACCCTGGAAACAGGGCAGTCAGTTATCCTGGAAACAGGGCAGTCAGTTATCCCGTAAACAGGGCAGTCAGTTATCCCGGAAACAGGGTTATCAGTTACCCTGGAAACTGGGCAGTCAGTTACCCTGGAAATAGGGCAGTCAGTTATCCCGGAAAAAGGGCAGTCAGTTACCCTGGAAACTGGGCAGTCAGTTACCCTGGAAACAGGGCAGTCAGTTATCCCGGAAACAGGGTGATCAGTTACCCTTAAAACAGGGCAGAATGTTATCCCGGAAACAGGGCAGTCAGTTATCCCGGAAAAAGGGTGATCAGTTACCCTGGAAACTGGGCACTCAGTTACCCTGGAAACAGGGCTGTCAGTTACCCCGGAAACTGGGCAGTCAGTTCCCGTGGAAACAGGGCAGTCAGTCACCCTGGAAACAGGTTAGTCAGTTACGCCGGAAACAGGGTGATCAGTTACCCCGGAAGCAGGGCAGTCAGATCACCTGGAAACAGGGCAGTCAGTTACCCTGGAAACAGGGCAGTCAGTTATCCTGAGAACAGGGCGGTCAGTTACCCCGGAAACAGGGAGATCAGTTACCCCGGAAACAGGGCAGTCGGTTATCCTGGAAACAGGGTGGTCAGTTACCCTGGAAACAGGGTGGTCAGTTACCCTGGAAACAGGGCAGTCAGTTTCCCCGGAAACAGGGCGGTCAGTAACCCTGGAAACAGATTCGTCAGTTACGCCGGAAACAGGGTGATCAGTTATCCTGGAAACAGGGCAGTCAGTTACTCTGGAAACAGGGCGGTCAGTTACCCCGGATACAGGGCAGTCAGTTACCCCGGAAACAGGGCAGTCAGTTACCCTGGAAACAGGGTGGTCAGTTACCCTGGAAACAGGGCAGTCAGTTACCCTGGAAACAGGGCAGTCAGTTATCCCGGAAACAGGGCAGTCAGTTATCCCGGAAACAGGGTGATCAGATCCCCTGGAAACAGGGCAGTCAGTTACCCCGGAAAGAGGGCAGTCAGTTACCCTGGAAACAGGGCAGTCAGTTATCCCGGAAACAGGGCAGTCAGTTATCCCAGAAACAGGGTGATCAGTTACCCTGGAAACTGGGCAGTCAGTTACCCTGGAAACAGGGCAGTCAGTTACCCCGGAAACAGGGCAGTCAGTTACCCTGGAAACTGGGCAGTCAGTTACCCTGGAAACAGGGCAGACAGTTATCCCGGAAAAAGGTTGATCAGTTACCCTGGAAACAGGGCAGTCAGTTACCCTGGAAACAGGGCAGTCAGTTCACCTGGAAACAGGCAGTCAGTTACCCTTGAAACAGTGCAGTCAGTTATCCCGGAAACAGGGCAGTCAGTTATCCTGGAAACAGGGCAGTCAGTTACCCCGGAAACAGGGCAGTCAGTTACCCTGGAAAGAGGGCAGTCAGTTATCCCAGAAACAGGGCTGTCAGTTATCCCGGAAACAGGGTGATCAGTTACCCTGGAAACTTGGCAGTCAGTTACCCTCGAAACAGGGTGATCAGTTACCCTGAAACAGGGCAGTCTGTTACCCCGGAAACAGGGCAGTCAGTTACCCTGGAAAGAGGGCAGTCAGTTATCCCGCAAACAGGGCAGTCAGTTATCCCGGAAACAGGGTGATCAGTTACCCTGGAAACTTGGCAGTCAGTTACCCTGGAAACAGGGTGATTAGTTACCCTGGAAACTGGGCAGTCAGTTACCCTGGAAACAGATTTGTCAGTTACCCCGAAAACAGGGTGATCAGTTATCCTGGAAACAGGGCAGTCAGTTAGCCTGGAAACAGGGCAGTCAGTTACCCCGGAAAGAGGGCAGTCAGTTACCCTGGAAACAGGGCAGTCAGTTATCCCGGAAACAGTGTGATCACTTACCCCGGAAACAGGGCGGTCAGTAACCCTGGAAACAGATTAGTCAGTTACCCCGAAAACTGGGTGATCAGTTATCCTGGAAACAGGGCAGTCAGTTAGCCTGGAAACAGGGCAGTCAGTTACCCCGGAAACAGGGCAGTCATTTACCCCGGAAACAGGGCGGTCAGTAACCCTGGAAACAGATTAGTCAGTTACCCCGAAAACAGGGTGATCAGTTATCCTGGAAACAGGGCGGTCAGTTAGCCTGGAAACAGGGCAGTCAGTTATCCCGGAAACAGGGCAGTCATTTACCCCGGAAACAGGGCGGTCAGTTACCCCGGAAACAGGGCAGTCAGTTTCTCCGGAAACAGGGCAGTCATTTACCCTGGAAACAGGGCAGTCAGTTATCCCAGAAACAGGGTGATCAGATACCCTGGAAACAGGGCAGTCAGTTACCCCAGAAACAGGGCAGTCAGTTACCCTGGAAACAGGGCAGTCAGTTATCCCGGAAACAGGGCAGTCAGTTATCCCTGAAACAGGGTGATCAGTTTCCCTGGAAACAGGGCAGTCAGTTACCCCAGAAACAGGGCAGTCAGTTACCCTGGAAACTGGGCAGTCAGTTACCATGGAAACAGGGCAGTCAGTTATCCCCGAAACAGGGTGATCAGTTACCCTGGAAACAGGGCAGACAGTTATCCCGGAAACAGGGTGATCAGATACCCTGGAAACAGGGCAGTCAGTTACCCCAGAAACAGGGCAGTCAGTTACCCTGGAAACTGGGCAGTCTGTTACCCTGGAAACAGTGCAGTCAGTTATCCCAGAAACAGGGCAGTCAGTTACCCTGGAAACTGGGCAGTCAGTTACCCTGGAAACAGGGCAGTCATTTACCCCGGAAACAGGGCGGTCAGTAACCCTGGAAACAGATTAGTCAGTTACTCCGAAAACACGGTGATCAGTTATCCTGGAAACAGGGCAGTCAGTTAGCCTGGAAACAGGGCGGTCAGTAACCCTGGAAACAGATTAGTCAGTTACCCTGAAAACAGGGTGATCAGTTATCCTGGAAACAGGGCGGTCAGTTAGCCTGGAAACAGGGCAGTCAGTTATCCCGGAAACAGGGCAGTCAGTTAACCTGGAAACAGGGCGGTCAGTTACCCCGGAAACAGGGCAGTCAGTTACTCCGGAAACAGGGCAGTCAGTTACCCTGGAAACAGGGCAGTCAGTTATCCCAGAAACAGGGTGATCAGATACCCTGGAAACAGGGCAGTCAGTTACCCCAGAAACAGGGCAGTCAGTTACCCTGGAAACAGGGCAGTCAGTTATCCCGGAAACAGGGCAGTCAGTTATCCCTGAAACAGGGTGATCAGTTTCCCTGGAAACAGGGCAGTCAGTTACCCCAGAAACAGGGCAGTCAGTTACCCTGGAAACTGGGCAGTCAGTTACCCTGGAAACAGGGCAGTCAGTTATCCCCGAAACAGGGTGATCAGTTACCCTGGAAACAGGGCAGACAGTTATCCCGGAAACAGGGTGATCAGATACCCTGGAAACAGGGCAGTCAGTTACCCCAGAAACAGGGCAGTCAGTTACCCTGGAAACTGGGCAGTCTGTTACCCTGGAAACAGTGCAGTCAGTTATCCCAGAAACAGGGCAGTCAGTTACCCTGGAAACTGGGCAGTCAGTTACCCCGGAAACAGGGCAGTCATTTACCCCGGAAACAGGGCGGTCAGTAACCCTGGAAACAGATTAGTCAGTTACTCCGAAAACACGGTGATCAGTTATCCTGGAAACAGGGCAGTCAGTTAGCCTGGAAACAGGGCAGTCAGTTACCCCGGAAACAGGGCAGTCAGTTATCCCGGAAACAGGGCAGTCAGTTACCCTGGAAACAGGGCAGTCAGTTATCCCGGAAACAGGGCAGTCAGTCACTCCGGAAACAGGGCAGTCAGTTACCCTGGAAACAGGGCAGTCAGTTATCCCGGAAACAGGGTGATCAGATACCCTGGAAACAGGGCAGTCAGTTACCCCAGAAACAGGGCAGTCAGTTACCCTGGAAACAGGGCAGTCAGTTATCCCGGAAACAGGGCAGTCAGTTATCCCGGAAACAGGGTGATCAGTTTCCCTGGAAACAGGGCAGTCAGTTACCCTGGAAAAAGGGCAGTCAGTTATCCCAGAAACAGGGTAGTCAGTTACCCTGGAAACTGGGCAGTCAGTTACCCTGGAAACAGGGCAGTCAGTTACCCTGGAAAGAGGGCAGTCTGTTATTCCGGAAACAGGGCAGTCAGTTAGCCCGGAAACAGGGCGGTCAGTTGCCCTGGAAACAGGGTGATCAGTTACACAGGAAACAGGGAGATCAGTTACCCTGGAAACTGGGCAGTCAGTTACCCCGGAAAAAGGGTGATCAGTTACCCTGGAAACAGGGTGATCAGTTACCCTGGAAACAGGGCAGTCAGTTACCCGGAAACAGGGTGATCAGTTACCCCGGAAACAGGGAGATCAGTTACCCTGGAAACAGGGCAGTCAGTTATCCTGGAAATAGGGCGGTCAGTTACCCCGGAAACAGGGCATTCAGTTAACCTGGAAAAAGGGCAGTCAGTTATCCCGGAAACAGGGCGGACAGTTACCCCGGAAACAGAGCGGTCGGTTATCCCGGAAACAGGGTGATCAGTTACCCTGGAAACAGGGCAGTCAGTTATCCTGGAAACAGGGCAGTCAGTTATCCCGTAAACAGGGCAGTCAGTTATCCCGGAAACAGGGTGATCAGTTACCCTGGAAACTGGGCAGTCAGTTACCCTGGAAATAGGGCAATCAGTTATCCCGGAAAAAGGGCAGTCAGTTACCCTGGAAACTGGGCAGTCAGTTACCCTGGAAACAGGGCAGTCAGTTATCCCGGAAACAGGGTGATCAGTTACCCTTAAAACAGGGCAGAATGTTATCCCGGAAACAGGGCAGTCAGTTATCCCGGAAAAAGGGTGATCAGTTACCCTGGAAACTGGGCACACAGTTACGCTGGAAACAGGGCTGTCAGTTACCCCGGAAACTGGGCAGTCAGTTCCCGTGGAAACAGGGCAGTCAGTCACCCTGGAAACAGGTTAGTCAGTTACGCCGGAAACAGGGTGATCAATTACCCCGGAAGCAGGGCAGTCAGATCACCTGGAAACAGGGCAGTCAGTTACCCTGGAAACAGGGCAGTCAGTTATCCTGAGAACAGGGCGGTCAGTTACCCCGGAAACAGGGAGATCAGTTACCCCGGAAACAGGGCAGTCAGTTACCCTGGAAAAAGGGCAGTCAGTTATCCTGGAAACAGGGCAGTCAGTTACCCTGGAAACAGGGCAGTCGGTTATCCTGGAAACAGGGTGGTCAGTTACCCTGGAAACAGGGTGGTCAGTTACCCTGGAAACAGGGCAGTCAGTTTCCCCGGAAACAGGGCGGTCAGTAACCCTGGAAACAGATTAGTCAGTTACGCCGGAAACAGGGTGATCAGTTACCCTGGAAACTGGGCAGTCAGTTACCCTGGAAACAGGGCAGTCAGTTACCCCGGAAACAGGGCAGTCAGTTACCCTGGAAACTGGGCAGTCAGTTACCCTGGAAACAGGGCAGACAGTTGTCCCGGAAAAAGGTTGATCAGTTACCCTGGAAACAGGGCAGTCAGTTACCCTGGAAACAGGGCAGTCAGTTCACCTGGAAACAGGCAGTCAGTTACCCTTGAAACAGTGCAGTCAGTTATCCCGGAAACAGGGCAGTCAGTTATCCTGGAAACAGGTCAGTCAGTTAGCCCGGAAACAGGGCAGTCAGTTACCCTGGAAAGAGGGCAGTCAGTTATACCACAAACAGGGCTGTCAGTTATCCCGGAAACAGGGTGATCAGTTACCCTGGAAACTTGGCAGTCAGTTACCCTCGAAACAGGGTGATCAGTTACCCTGAAACAGGGCAGTCTGTTACCCCGGAAACATGGCAGTCAGTTACCCTGGAAAGAGGGCAGTCAGTTATCCCGCAAACAGGGCAGTCAGTTATCCCGGAAACAGGGTGATCAGTTACCCTGGAAACTTGGCAGTCAGTTACCCTGGAAACAGGGTGATTAGTTACCCTGGAAACTGGGCAGTCAGTTACCCTGGAAACAGGGCGGTCAGTAACCCTGGAAACAGATTTGTCAGTTACCCCGAAAACAGGGTGATCAGTTATCCTGGAAACAGGGCAGTCAGTTAGCCTGGAAACAGGGCAGTCAGTTACCCCGGAAAGAGGGCAGTCAGTTACCCTGGAAACAGGGCAGTCAGTTATCCCGGAAACAGGGCAGACAGTTATCCCGGAAACAGGGTGATCACTTACCCTGGAAACTGGGCAGCCAGTTACCCTGGAAACAGGGTGATTAGTTACCCTGGAAACTGGGCAGTCAGTTACCCCGGAAACAGGGCGGTCAGTAATCCTGGAAACAGATTAGTCAGTTACCCCGGAAACTGGGTGATCAGTTATCCTGGAAACAGGGCAGTCAGTTAGCCTGGAAACAGGGCAGTCAGTTACCCCGGAAACAGGGCAGTCATTTACCCCGGAAACAGGGCAGTCAGTAACCCTGGAAACAGATTAGTCAGTTACCCCGAAAACAGGGTGATCAGTTACCCCGGAAACAGGGCGGTCAGTTAGCCTGGAAACAGGGCAGTCAGTTACCCCGGAAACAGGGCAGTCAGTTATCCCGGAAACAGGGCAGTCAGTTAACCTGGAAACAGGGCGGTCAGTTACCCCGGAAACAGGGCAGTCAGTTACCCTGGAAACAGGGCAGTCAGTTATCCCGGAAACAGGGCAGTCAGTTATCCCGGAAACAGGGTGATCAGTTTCCCTGGAAACAGGGCAGTCAGTTCCCCTAGAAACAGGGCAGTCAGTTACCCTGGAAACTGGGCAGTCAGTTACCCTGGAAACAGGGCAGTCAGTTATCCCCGAAACAGGGTGATCAGTTACCCTGGAAACAGGGCAGACAGTTATCCCGGAAACAGGGTGATCAGATACCCTGGAAACAGGGCAGTCAGTTACCCCAGAAACAGGGCAGTCAGTTACCCTGGAAACTGGGCATTCAGTTACCCTGGAAACAGGGCAGTCAGTTATCCCAGAAACAGGGTAGTCAGTTACCCTGGAAACTGGGCAGTCAGTTACCCTGGAAACAGGGCAGTCAGTTATCCCGGAAACAGGGTGATCAGTTACCCTGGAAACAGGGCAGACAGTTATCCCGGAAACAGGGCAGTCAGTTATCCCGGAAAAAGGGTGATCGGTTACCCTGGAAACTGGGCAGTCAGTTACCCTGGAAACAGGGCAGTCAGTTACACCGGAAACTGGGCAGTCAGTTCCCCTGGAAACAGGGTGGTCAGTTACCCTGGAAACAGGGTGATCAGTTATCCTGGAAACAGGGCAGTACGTTAGCCTGGAAACAGGGCAGTCAGTTACCCCGGAAACAGGGCAGTCAGTTACCCTGGAAACAGGGCAGTCAGTTATCCCGGAAACAGGGCTGTCAGTTATACCGGAAACAGGGTGATCAGTTACCGTGAAACAGGGCAGTCTGTTACCCCGGAAACAGGGCAGTCAGTTACCCTGGAAAGAGGGCAGTCTGTTATTCCGGAAACAGGGCAGTCAGTTACCCCGGAAACAGGGCGGTCAGTTGCCCTGGAAACAGGGTGATCAGTTACACAGGAAACAGGGAGATCAGTTACCCTGGAAACAGGGCCGTCCGTTACCCCGGAAAAAGGGTGATCAGTTACCCTGGAAACAGGGTGATCAGTTACCCAGGAAACATGTCAGTCAGTTACCCGGAAACAGGGTGATCAGTTACCCCGGAAACAGGGAGATCAGTTACCCTGGAAACAGGGCAGTCAGTTATCCTGGAAATAGGGCGGTCAGTTATCCCGGAAACAGGGCTGTCAGTTATCCCGGAAACAGGGTGATCAGTTACCCTGGAAACTGGGCAGTCAGTTACCCTGGAAACAGGGTGATTTGTTACCCTGGAATCTGGGCAGTCAGTTACCCCGAAAACAGGGTGAGCAGTTATCCTGGAAACAGGGCAGTCAGTTATCCTGGAAACAGGGCGGTCAGTAACCCTGGAAACAGATTAGTCAGTTACGCCGGAAACAGGGTGATCAGTTACCCTGGAAACTGGGCAGTCAGTTACCCTGGAAACAGGGCAGTCAGTTACCCCGGAAACAGGGCAGTCAGTTACCCTGGAAACTGGGCAGTCAGTTACCCTGGAAACAGGGCAGACAGTTGTCCCGGAAAAAGGTTGATCAGTTACCCTGGAAACAGGGCAGTCAGTTACCCTGGAAACAGGGCAGTCAGTTCACCTGGAAACAGGCAGTCAGTTACCCTTGAAACAGTGCAGTCAGTTATCCCGGAAACAGGGCAGTCAGTTATCCTGGAAACAGGTCAGTCAGTTAGCCCGGAAACAGGGCAGTCAGTTACCCTGGAAAGAGGGCAGTCAGTTATACCACAAACAGGGCTGTCAGTTATCCCGGAAACAGGGTGATCAGTTACCCTGGAAACTTGGCAGTCAGTTACCCTCGAAACAGGGTGATCAGTTACCCTGAAACAGGGCAGTCTGTTACCCCGGAAACATGGCAGTCAGTTACCCTGGAAAGAGGGCAGTCAGTTATCCCGCAAACAGGGCAGTCAGTTATCCCGGAAACAGGGTGATCAGTTACCCTGGAAACTTGGCAGTCAGTTACCCTGGAAACAGGGTGATTAGTTACCCTGGAAACTGGGCAGTCAGTTACCCTGGAAACAGGGCGGTCAGTAACCCTGGAAACAGATTTGTCAGTTACCCCGAAAACAGGGTGATCAGTTATCCTGGAAACAGGGCAGTCAGTTAGCCTGGAAACAGGGCAGTCAGTTACCCCGGAAAGAGGGCAGTCAGTTACCCTGGAAACAGGGCAGTCAGTTATCCCGGAAACAGGGCAGACAGTTATCCCGGAAACAGGGTGATCACTTACCCTGGAAACTGGGCAGCCAGTTACCCTGGAAACAGGGTGATTAGTTACCCTGGAAACTGGGCAGTCAGTTACCCCGGAAACAGGGCGGTCAGTAATCCTGGAAACAGATTAGTCAGTTACCCCGGAAACTGGGTGATCAGTTATCCTGGAAACAGGGCAGTCAGTTAGCCTGGAAACAGGGCAGTCAGTTACCCCGGAAACAGGGCAGTCATTTACCCCGGAAACAGGGCAGTCAGTAACCCTGGAAACAGATTAGTCAGTTACCCCGAAAACAGGGTGATCAGTTACCCCGGAAACAGGGCGGTCAGTTAGCCTGGAAACAGGGCAGTCAGTTACCCCGGAAACAGGGCAGTCAGTTATCCCGGAAACAGGGCAGTCAGTTAACCTGGAAACAGGGCGGTCAGTTACCCCGGAAACAGGGCAGTCAGTTACCCTGGAAACAGGGCAGTCAGTTATCCCGGAAACAGGGCAGTCAGTTATCCCGGAAACAGGGTGATCAGTTTCCCTGGAAACAGGGCAGTCAGTTCCCCTAGAAACAGGGCAGTCAGTTACCCTGGAAACTGGGCAGTCAGTTACCCTGGAAACAGGGCAGTCAGTTATCCCCGAAACAGGGTGATCAGTTACCCTGGAAACAGGGCAGACAGTTATCCCGGAAACAGGGTGATCAGATACCCTGGAAACAGGGCAGTCAGTTACCCCAGAAACAGGGCAGTCAGTTACCCTGGAAACTGGGCATTCAGTTACCCTGGAAACAGGGCAGTCAGTTATCCCAGAAACAGGGTAGTCAGTTACCCTGGAAACTGGGCAGTCAGTTACCCTGGAAACAGGGCAGTCAGTTATCCCGGAAACAGGGTGATCAGTTACCCTGGAAACAGGGCAGACAGTTATCCCGGAAACAGGGCAGTCAGTTATCCCGGAAAAAGGGTGATCGGTTACCCTGGAAACTGGGCAGTCAGTTACCCTGGAAACAGGGCAGTCAGTTACACCGGAAACTGGGCAGTCAGTTCCCCTGGAAACAGGGTGGTCAGTTACCCTGGAAACAGGGTGATCAGTTATCCTGGAAACAGGGCAGTACGTTAGCCTGGAAACAGGGCAGTCAGTTACCCCGGAAACAGGGCAGTCAGTTACCCTGGAAACAGGGCAGTCAGTTATCCCGGAAACAGGGCTGTCAGTTATACCGGAAACAGGGTGATCAGTTACCGTGAAACAGGGCAGTCTGTTACCCCGGAAACAGGGCAGTCAGTTACCCTGGAAAGAGGGCAGTCTGTTATTCCGGAAACAGGGCAGTCAGTTACCCCGGAAACAGGGCGGTCAGTTGCCCTGGAAACAGGGTGATCAGTTACACAGGAAACAGGGAGATCAGTTACCCTGGAAACAGGGCCGTCCGTTACCCCGGAAAAAGGGTGATCAGTTACCCTGGAAACAGGGTGATCAGTTACCCAGGAAACATGTCAGTCAGTTACCCGGAAACAGGGTGATCAGTTACCCCGGAAACAGGGAGATCAGTTACCCTGGAAACAGGGCAGTCAGTTATCCTGGAAATAGGGCGGTCAGTTATCCCGGAAACAGGGCTGTCAGTTATCCCGGAAACAGGGTGATCAGTTACCCTGGAAACTGGGCAGTCAGTTACCCTGGAAACAGGGTGATTTGTTACCCTGGAATCTGGGCAGTCAGTTACCCCGAAAACAGGGTGAGCAGTTATCCTGGAAACAGGGCAGTCAGTTATCCTGGAAACAGGGCGGTCAGTAACCCTGGAAACAGATTAGTCAGTTACGCCGGAAACAGGGTGATCAGTTACCCTGGAAACTGGGCAGTCAGTTACCCTGGAAACAGGGCAGTCAGTTACCCCGGAAACAGGGCAGTCAGTTACCCTGGAAACTGGGCAGTCAGTTACCCTGGAAACAGGGCAGACAGTTGTCCCGGAAAAAGGTTGATCAGTTACCCTGGAAACAGGGCAGTCAGTTACCCTGGAAACAGGGCAGTCAGTTCACCTGGAAACAGGCAGTCAGTTACCCTTGAAACAGTGCAGTCAGTTATCCCGGAAACAGGGCAGTCAGTTATCCTGGAAACAGGTCAGTCAGTTAGCCCGGAAACAGGGCAGTCAGTTACCCTGGAAAGAGGGCAGTCAGTTATACCACAAACAGGGCTGTCAGTTATCCCGGAAACAGGGTGATCAGTTACCCTGGAAACTTGGCAGTCAGTTACCCTCGAAACAGGGTGATCAGTTACCCTGAAACAGGGCAGTCTGTTACCCCGGAAACATGGCAGTCAGTTACCCTGGAAAGAGGGCAGTCAGTTATCCCGCAAACAGGGCAGTCAGTTATCCCGGAAACAGGGTGATCAGTTACCCTGGAAACTTGGCAGTCAGTTACCCTGGAAACAGGGTGATTAGTTACCCTGGAAACTGGGCAGTCAGTTACCCTGGAAACAGGGCGGTCAGTAACCCTGGAAACAGATTTGTCAGTTACCCCGAAAACAGGGTGATCAGTTATCCTGGAAACAGGGCAGTCAGTTAGCCTGGAAACAGGGCAGTCAGTTACCCCGGAAAGAGGGCAGTCAGTTACCCTGGAAACAGGGCAGTCAGTTATCCCGGAAACAGGGCAGACAGTTATCCCGGAAACAGGGTGATCACTTACCCTGGAAACTGGGCAGCCAGTTACCCTGGAAACAGGGTGATTAGTTACCCTGGAAACTGGGCAGTCAGTTACCCCGGAAACAGGGCGGTCAGTAATCCTGGAAACAGATTAGTCAGTTACCCCGGAAACTGGGTGATCAGTTATCCTGGAAACAGGGCAGTCAGTTAGCCTGGAAACAGGGCAGTCAGTTACCCCGGAAACAGGGCAGTCATTTACCCCGGAAACAGGGCAGTCAGTAACCCTGGAAACAGATTAGTCAGTTACCCCGAAAACAGGGTGATCAGTTACCCCGGAAACAGGGCGGTCAGTTAGCCTGGAAACAGGGCAGTCAGTTACCCCGGAAACAGGGCAGTCAGTTATCCCGGAAACAGGGCAGTCAGTTAACCTGGAAACAGGGTGGTCAGTTACCCTGGAAACAGGGTGATCAGTTATCCTGGAAACAGGGCAGTACGTTAGCCTGGAAACAGGGCAGTCAGTTACCCCGGAAACAGGGCAGTCAGTTACCCTGGAAACAGGGCAGTCAGTTATCCCGGAAACAGGGCTGTCAGTTATACCGGAAACAGGGTGATCAGTTACCGTGAAACAGGGCAGTCTGTTACCCCGGAAACAGGGCAGTCAGTTACCCTGGAAAGAGGGCAGTCTGTTATTCCGGAAACAGGGCAGTCAGTTACCCCGGAAACAGGGCGGTCAGTTGCCCTGGAAACAGGGTGATCAGTTACACAGGAAACAGGGAGATCAGTTACCCTGGAAACAGGGCCGTCCGTTACCCCGGAAAAAGGGTGATCAGTTACCCTGGAAACAGGGTGATCAGTTACCCAGGAAACATGTCAGTCAGTTACCCGGAAACAGGGTGATCAGTTACCCCGGAAACAGGGAGATCAGTTACCCTGGAAACAGGGCAGTCAGTTATCCTGGAAATAGGGCGGTCAGTTATCCCGGAAACAGGGCTGTCAGTTATCCCGGAAACAGGGTGATCAGTTACCCTGGAAACTGGGCAGTCAGTTACCCTGGAAACAGGGTGATTTGTTACCCTGGAATCTGGGCAGTCAGTTACCCCGAAAACAGGGTGAGCAGTTATCCTGGAAACAGGGCAGTCAGTTAGCCTGGAAACAGGGCGGTCAGTAACCCTGGAAACAGATTTGTCAGTTACCCCGAAAACAGGGTGATCAGTTATCCTGGAAACAGGGCAGTCAGTTAGCCTGGAAACAGGGCAGTCAGTTACCCCGGAAAGAGGGCAGTCAGTTACCCTGGAAACAGGGCAGTCAGTTATCCCGGAAACAGGGCAGACAGTTATCCCGGAAACAGGGTGATCACTTACCCTGGAAACTGGGCAGCCAGTTACCCTGGAAACAGGGTGATTAGTTACCCTGGAAACTGGGCAGTCAGTTACCCCGGAAACAGGGCGGTCAGTAATCCTGGAAACAGATTAGTCAGTTACCCCGGAAACTGGGTGATCAGTTATCCTGGAAACAGGGCAGTCAGTTAGCCTGGAAACAGGGCAGTCAGTTACCCCGGAAACAGGGCAGTCATTTACCCCGGAAACAGGGCAGTCAGTAACCCTGGAAACAGATTAGTCAGTTACCCCGAAAACAGGGTGATCAGTTACCCCGGAAACAGGGCGGTCAGTTAGCCTGGAAACAGGGCAGTCAGTTACCCCGGAAACAGGGCAGTCAGTTATCCCGGAAACAGGGCAGTCAGTTAACCTGGAAACAGGGCGGTCAGTTACCCCGGAAACAGGGCAGTCAGTTACCCTGGAAACAGGGCAGTCAGTTATCCCGGAAACAGGGCAGTCAGTTATCCCGGAAACAGGGTGATCAGTTTCCCTGGAAACAGGGCAGTCAGTTCCCCTAGAAACAGGGCAGTCAGTTACCCTGGAAACTGGGCAGTCAGTTACCCTGGAAACAGGGCAGTCAGTTATCCCCGAAACAGGGTGATCAGTTACCCTGGAAACAGGGCAGACAGTTATCCCGGAAACAGGGTGATCAGATACCCTGGAAACAGGGCAGTCAGTTACCCCAGAAACAGGGCAGTCAGTTACCCTGGAAACTGGGCATTCAGTTACCCTGGAAACAGGGCAGTCAGTTATCCCAGAAACAGGGTAGTCAGTTACCCTGGAAACTGGGCAGTCAGTTACCCTGGAAACAGGGCAGTCAGTTATCCCGGAAACAGGGTGATCAGTTACCCTGGAAACAGGGCAGACAGTTATCCCGGAAACAGGGCAGTCAGTTATCCCGGAAAAAGGGTGATCGGTTACCCTGGAAACTGGGCAGTCAGTTACCCTGGAAACAGGGCAGTCAGTTACACCGGAAACTGGGCAGTCAGTTCCCCTGGAAACAGGGTGGTCAGTTACCCTGGAAACAGGGTGATCAGTTATCCTGGAAACAGGGCAGTACGTTAGCCTGGAAACAGGGCAGTCAGTTACCCCGGAAACAGGGCAGTCAGTTACCCTGGAAACAGGGCAGTCAGTTATCCCGGAAACAGGGCTGTCAGTTATACCGGAAACAGGGTGATCAGTTACCGTGAAACAGGGCAGTCTGTTACCCCGGAAACAGGGCAGTCAGTTACCCTGGAAAGAGGGCAGTCTGTTATTCCGGAAACAGGGCAGTCAGTTACCCCGGAAACAGGGCGGTCAGTTGCCCTGGAAACAGGGTGATCAGTTACACAGGAAACAGGGAGATCAGTTACCCTGGAAACAGGGCCGTCCGTTACCCCGGAAAAAGGGTGATCAGTTACCCTGGAAACAGGGTGATCAGTTACCCAGGAAACATGTCAGTCAGTTACCCGGAAACAGGGTGATCAGTTACCCCGGAAACAGGGAGATCAGTTACCCTGGAAACAGGGCAGTCAGTTATCCTGGAAATAGGGCGGTCAGTTATCCCGGAAACAGGGCTGTCAGTTATCCCGGAAACAGGGTGATCAGTTACCCTGGAAACTGGGCAGTCAGTTACCCTGGAAACAGGGTGATTTGTTACCCTGGAATCTGGGCAGTCAGTTACCCCGAAAACAGGGTGAGCAGTTATCCTGGAAACAGGGCAGTCAGTTAGCCTGGAAACAGGGCAGTCAGTTACCCCGGAAAGAGGGCAGTCAGTTACCCTGGAAACAGGGCAGTCAGTTATCCCGGAAACAGGGCAGTCAGTTATCCCGGAAACAGGGAGAATAGTTACATTGGAAACTGGGCAGTCAGTTACCCTGGAAACAGGGTGATTAGTTACCTTGGAAACTGGGCAGTCAGTTACCCCGGAAACAGGGCGGTCAGTAACCCTGGAAACAGATTAGTCAGTTACCCCGAAAACTGGGTGATCAGTTATCCTGGAAAAAGGGCAGTCAGTTAGCCTGGAAACAGGGCAGTCAGTTACCCCGGAAACAGCGCAGTCATTTACCCCGGAAACAGGGCGGTCAGTAACCCTGGAAACAGATTAGTCAGTTACTCCGAAAACAGGGTGATCAGTTATCCTGGAAACAGGGCAGTCAGTTAGCCTGGAAACAGGGCAGTCAGTTACCCCGGAAACAGGGCAGTCAGTTATCCCGGAAACAGGGCAGTCAGTTACCCTGGAAACAGGGCGGTCAGTTACCCCGGAAACAGGGCAGTCAGTTACTCCGGAAACAGGGCAGTCAGTTACCCTGGAAACAGGGCAGTCAGTTATCCCGGAAACAGGGTGATCAGATACCCTGGAAACAGGGCAGTCAGTTACCCCAGAAACAGGGCAGTCAGTTACCCTGGAAACAGGGCAGTCAGTTATCCCGGAAACAGGGCAGTCAGTTATCCCGGAAACAGGGTGATCAGTTTCCCTGGAAACAGGGCAGTCAGTTACCCTGGAAACAGGGCAGTCAGTTATCCCAGAAACAGGGTAGTCAGTTACCCTGGAAACTGGGCAGTCAGTTACCCTGGAAACAGGGCAGTCAGTTACCCTGGAAAGAGGGCAGTCTGTTATTCCGGAAACAGGGCAGTCAGTTACCCCGGAAACAGGGCGGTCAGTTGCCCTGGAAACAGGGTGATCAGTTACACAGGAAACAGGGAGATCAGTTACCCTGGAAACAGAGCAGTCAGTTACCCCGGAAAAAGGGTGATCAGTTATCCTGGAAACAGGGTGATCAGTTACCCTGGAAACAGGGCAGTCAGTTACCCGGAAACAGGGTGATCAGTTACCCCGGAAACAGGGAGATCAGTTACCCTGGAAACAGGGCAGTCAGTTATCCTGGAAATAGGGCGGTCAGTTACCCCGGAAACAGGGCATTCAGTTAACCTGGAAAAAGGGCAGTCAGTGATCCCGGAAACAGGGCGGACAGTTACCCCGGAAACAGAGCGGTCGGTTATCCCGGAAACAGGGTGATCAGTTACCCTGGAAACAGGGCAGTCAGTTATCCTGGAAACAGGGCAGTCAGTTATCCCGTAAACAGGGCAGTCAGTTATCCCGGAAACAGGGTGATCAATTACCCTGGAAACTGGGCAGTCAGATACCCTGGAAATAGGGCAGTCAGTTATCCCGGAAAAAGGGCAGTCAGTTACCCTGGAAACTGGGCAGTCAGTTACCCTGGAAGCAGGGCAGTCAGTGATCCCGGACACAGGGTGATCAGTTACCCTTAAAACAGGGCAGAATGTTATCCCGGAAACAGGGCAGTCAGTTATCCCGGATAAAGGGTGATCAGTTACCCTGGAAACTGGGCACTCAGTTACCCTGGAAACAGGGCAGTCAGTTACCCCGGAAACTCGGCAGTCAGTTCCCGTGGAAACAGGGCAGTCAGTCACCCTGGAAACAGGTTAGTCAGTTACGCCGGAAACAGGGTGATCAGTTACCCCGGAAGCAGGGCAGTCAGATCACTTGGAAACAGGGCAGTCAGTTACCCTGGAAACAGGGCGGTCAGTTACCCCGGAAACAGGGAGATCAGTTACCCCGGAAACAGGGCTGTCAGTTACCCTGGAAACAGGGCAGTCAGTTATCCCGGAAACAGGGCAGTCAGTTACCCTGGAAACAGGGCAGTCGGTTATCCTGGAAACAGGGTGGTCAGTTACCCTGGAAACAGGGTGGTCAGTTACCCTGGAAACAGGGCAGTCAGTTTCCCCGGAAACAGGGCGGTCAGTAACCCTGGAAACAGATTAGTCAGTTACGCCGGAAACAGGGTGATCAATTATCCTGGAAACAGGGCAGTCAGTTACTCTGGAAACAGGGCGGTCAATTACCCCGGATACAGGGCAGTCAGTTACCCCGGAAACAGGGCAGTCAGTTACCCTGGAAAGAGGGCAGTCAGTTACCCTGGAAAGAGGGCAGTCAGTTACCCCGGAAAGAGGGCAGTCAGTTACCCTGGAAAGAGGGCAGTCAGTTATCCCGGAAACAGGGCAGTCAGTTATCCAGGAAACAGGGTGATCAGTTACCCTGGAAACTGGGCAGTCTGTTACCCTGGAAACAGGGCAGTCAGTTACCCCAGAAACAGGGCAGTCAGTTACCCTGGAAACTGGGCAGTCAGTTACCCTGGAAACAGGGCAGTCAGTTATCCCGGAAAAAGGTTGATCAGTTACCCTGGAAACTGGGCAGTCAGTTACCCTGGAAACAGGGCAGTCAGTTACCCCGGAAACAGGGCAGTCAGTTCACCTGGAAACAGGCAGTCAGTTACCCTTGAAACAGTGCAGTCAGTTATCCCGGAAACAGGGCAGTCAGTTATCCTGGAAACAGGGCGGTCAGTTACCTGGAAACAAATCGGTTAGTTACCCTGGAAACAGGGCAGTCAGTTATCCTGGAAACAGGGTGATCAGTTACCCTGGAAACTGGGCAGTCAGTTAGCCTGGAAACAGGGCAGTCAGTTACCCTGGAAACAGGGAGATCAGTTACCCCGGAAACAGGGCAGTCAGTTATCCTGGAAACAGGGATGTCATTTACCCCGGAAACAGGGAGATCAGTTACCCCGGAAACAGGGCAGTCAGTTACCCTGGAAACAGGGCAGTCAGTTATCCTGGAAACAGGGTGGTCAGTTACCCCGGAAACAGGGTGATCAGTTATCCTGGAAACAGGGCGGTCAGTTACCCCGGAAACAGGGCAGTCAGTTACCCCGGAAACAGGGCGGTCAGTATCCCTGGAAACAGATTAGTCAGTTATCCCGGAAACAGGGTGATCAGTTATCCTGGAAACAGGGCAGTCAGTTAGCCTGGAAGCAGGGCAGTCAGTTATCCTGGAAATAGGGCGGTCAGTTACCCCGGAAACAGGGCATTCAGTTAACCTGGAAAAAGGGCAGTCAGTGATCCCGGAAACAGGGCGGACATTTACCCCGGAAACAGGGTGATCAGTTACCTTGGAAACTGGGCAGTCAGTCACCCTGGAAATAGGGCAGTCAGTTATCCTGGAAAAAGGGCAGTCAGTTACCCTGGAAACTGGGCAGTCAGTTACCCTGGAAACAGGGCAGTCAGTTATCCCGGAAACAGGGTGATCAGTTACCCTTAAAACAGGGCGATCAGTTACCCTTAAAACAGGGCAGAATGTTATCCCGGAAACAGGGCAGTCAGTTATCCCGGAAAAAGGGTGATCAGTTACCCTGGAAACTGGGCACTCAGTTACCCTGGAAACAGGGCAGTCAGTTACCCCGGAAACTGGGCAGTCAGTTCCCGTGGAAACAGGGCATTCAGTCACCCTGGAAACAGGTTAGTCAGTTACGCCGGAAACAGGGTGATCAGTTACCCCGGAAACAGGGCAGTCAGTTACCCTGGAAACAGGGCAGTCAGTTATCCCGGAAACAGGGCAGTCAGTTATCCCGGAAACAGGGTGATCAGATCCCCTGGAAACAGGGCAGTCAGTTACCCCGGAAAGAGTGCAGTCAGTTACCCTGGAAACAGGGCAGTCAGTTATCCCGGAAACAGGGCAGTCAGTTATCCCGGAAACAGGGTGATCAGTTACCCTGGAAACTGGGCAGTCAGTTACCCTGGAAACAGGGCAGTCAGTTACCCCGGAAACAGGGCAGTCAGTTACCCTGGAAACTGGGCAGTCAGTTACCCTGGAAACAGGGCAGTCAGTTATCCCGCAAAAAGTTTGATCAGTTACCCTGGAAACAGTGCAGTCATTTACCCTGGAAACAGGGCAGTCAGTTACCCCGGAAACAGGGCAGTCAGTTCACCTGGAAACAAATCGGTTAGTTACCCTGGAAACAGGGCAGTCAGTTATCCTGGAAACAGGGTGATCAGTTACCCTGGAAACTGGGCAGTCAGTTAGCCTGGAAACAGGGCAGTCAGTTACCCTGGAAACAGTGCAGTCAGTTATCCTGGAAACAGGGCGGTCAGTTACCCCGGAAACAGGGAGATCAGTTACCCCGGAAACAGGGCAGTCAGTTACCCTGGAAACAGGGCAGTCAGTTATCCTGGAAACAGGGTGGTCAGTTACCCCGGAAACAGGGTGATCAGTTATCCTGGAAACAGGGCGGTCAGTTAGCCTGGAAACAGGGCAGTCAGTTACCCCGGAAACAGGGCAGTCATTTACCCCGGAAACAGGGCGGTCAGTAACCCTGGAAACAGATTAGACAGTTACCCCGAAAACAGGGTGATCAGTTATCCTGGAAATGGGGCGGTCAGTTAGCCTGGAAACAGGGCGGTCAGTTATCCCGGAAACAGGGCAGTCAGTTAACCTGGAAACAGGGCGGTCAGTTACCCCGGAAACAGGGCAGTCAGTTACTCCGGAAACAGGCTGATCAGATACCCTGGAAACAGGGCAGTCAGTTACCCCAGAAACAGGGCAGTCAGTTACCCTGGAAACAGGGCAGTCAGTTATCCTGGAAACAGGGCAGTCAGTTATCCCTGAAACAGGGTGATCAGTTTCCCTGGAAACAGGGCAGTCAGTTACCCCAGAAACAGGGCAGTCAGTTACCCTGGAAACTGGGCAGTCAGTTACCCTGGAAACAGGGCAGTCAGTTATCCCCGAAACAGGGTGATCAGTTACCCTGGAAACAGGGCAGACAGTTATCCCGGAAACAGGGTGATCGGATACCCTGGAAACAGGGCAGTCAGTTACCCCAGAAACAGGGCAGTCAGTTACCCTGGAAACTGGGCAGTCTGTTACCCTGGAAACAGTGCAGTCAGTTATCCCAGAAACAGGGCAGTCAGTTACCCTGGAAACTGGGCAGTCAGTTACCCCAGAAACAGGGCAGTCATTTACCCCGGAAATAGGGCGGTCAGTAACCCTGGAAACAGATTAGTCAGTCACTCCGAAAACACGGTGATCAGTTATCCTGGAAACAGGGCAGTCAGTTAGCCTGGAAACAGGGCAGTCAGTTACCCCGGAAACAGGGCAGTCAGTTATCCCGGAAACAGGGCAGTCAGTTACCCTGGAAACAGGGCAGTCAGTTATCCCGGAAACAGGGCAGTCAGTTACTCCGGAAACAGGGCAGTCAGTTACCCTGGAAACAGGGCAGTCAGTTATCCCGGAAACAGGGTGATCAGATACCCTGGAAACAGGGCAGTCAGTTACCCCAGAAACAGGGCAGTCAGTTACCCTGGAAACAGGGCAGTCAGTTATCCCGGAAACAGGGCAGTCAGTTATCCCGGAAACAGGGTGATCAGTTTCCCTGGAAACAGGGCAGTCAGTTACCCTGGAAAAAGGGCAGTCAGTTATCCCAGAAACAGGGTAGTCAGTTACCCTGGAAACTGGGCAGTCAGTTACCCTGGAAACAAGTCAGTCAGTTACCCTGGAAAGAGGGCAGTCTGTTATTCCGGAAACAGGGCAGTCAGTTACCCCGGAAACAGGGCGGTCAGTTGCCCTGGAAACAGGGTGATCAGTTACACAGGAAACAGGGAGATCCGTTACCCTGGAAACTGGGCAGTCAGTTACCCCGGAAAAAGGGTGATCAGTTACCCTGGAAACAGGGTGATCAGTTACCCTGGAAACAGGGCAGTCAGTTACCCGGAAACAGGGTGATCAGTTACCCCGGAAACAGGGAGATCAGTTACCCTGGAAACAGGGCAGTCAGTTATCCTGGAAATAGGGCGGTCAGTTACCCCGGAAACAGGGCATTCAGTTAACCTGGAAAAAGGGCAGTCAGTTATCCCGGAAACAGGGCGGACAGTTACCCCGGAAACAGAGCGGTCGGTTATCCCGGAAACAGGGTGATCAGTTACCCTTTAAACAGGGCAGTCAGTTATCCTGGAAACAGGGCAGTCAGTTATCCCGTAAACAGGGCAGTCAGTTATCCCGGAAACAGGGTGATCAGTTACCCTGGAAACTGGGCAGTCAGTTACCCTGGAAATAGGGCAATCAGTTATCCTGGAAAAAGGGCAGTCAGTTACCCTGGAAACTGGGCAGTCAGTTACCCTGGAAACAGGGCAGTCAGTTATCCCGGAAACAGGGTGATCAGTTACCCTTAAAACAGGGCAGAATGTTATCCCGGAAACAGGGCAGTCAGTTATCCCGGAAAAAGGGTGATCAGTTACCCTGGAAACTGGGCACTCAGTTACCCTGGAAACAGGGCTGTCAGTTACCCCGGAAACTGGGCAGTCAGTTCCCGTGGAAACAGGGCAGTCAGTCACCCTGGAAACAGGTTAGTCAGTTACGCCGGAAACAGGGTGATCAATTACCCCGGAAGCAGGGCAGTCAGATCACCTGGAAACAGGGCAGTCAGTTACCCTGGAAACAGGGCAGTCAGTTATCCTGAGAACAGGGCGGTCAGTTACCCCGGAAACAGGGAGATCAGTTACCCCGGAAACAGGGAAGTCAGTTACCCTGGAAACAGGGCAGTCAGTTATCCTGGAAACAGGGCAGTCAGTTACCCCGGAAAGAGGGCAGTCAGTTACCCTGGAAACAGGGCAGTCAGTTATCCCGGAAACAGGGCAGTCAGTTATCCCGGAAACAGGGTGATCACTTACCCTGGAAACTGGGCAGCCAGTTACCCTGGAAACAGGGTGATTAGTTACCCTGGAAACTGGGCAGTCAGTTACCCCGGAAACAGGGCGGTCAGTAACCCTGGAAACAGATTAGTCAGTTACCCCGGAAACTGGGTGATCAGTTATCCTGGAAACAGGGCAGTCAGTTAGCCTGGAAACAGGGCAGTCAGTTACCCCGGAAACAGGGCAGTCAGTTATCCCGGAAACAGGGCAGTCAGTAACCCTGGAAACAGATTAGTCAGTTACCCCGAAAACAGGGTGATCAGTTACCCCGGAAACAGGGCGGTCAGTTAGCCTGGAAACAGGGCAGTCAGTTACCCCGGAAACAGGGCAGTCAGTTATCCCGGAAACAGGGCAGTCAGTTAACCTGGAAACAGGGCGGTCAGTTACCCCGGAAACAGGGCAGTCAGTTACCCTGGAAAAAGGGCAGTCAGTTATCCCGGAAACAGGGCAGTCAGTTATCCCGGAAACAGGGTGATCAGTTTCCCTGGAAACAGGGCAGTCAGTTCCCCTAGAAACAGGGCAGTCAGTTACCCTGGAAACTGGGCAGTCAGTTACCCTGGAAACAGGGCAGTCAGTTATCCCCGAAACAGGGTGATCAGTTACCCTGGAAACAGGGCAGACAGTTATCCCGGAAACAGGGTGATCAGATACCCTGGAAACAGGGCAGTCAGTTACCCCAGAAACAGGGCAGTCAGTTACCCTGGAAACTGGGCATTCAGTTACCCTGGAAACAGGGCAGTCAGTTATCCCAGAAACAGGGTAGTCAGTTACCCTGGAAACTGGGCAGTCAATTACCCTGGAAACAGGGCAGTCAGTTATCCCGGAAACAGGGTGATCAGTTACCCTGGAAACAGGGCAGACAGTTATCCCGGAAACAGGGCAGTCAGTTATCCCGGAAAAAGGGTGATCGTTTACCCTGGAAACTGGGCAGTCAGTTACCCTGGAAACAGGGCAGTCAGTTACACCGGAAACTGGGCAGTCAGTTCCCCTGGAAACAGGGTGGTCAGTTACCCTGGAAACAGGGTGATCAGTTATCCTGGAAACAGGGCAGTACGTTAGCCTGGAAACAGGGCAGTCAGTTACCCCGGAAAAAGGGCAGTCAGTTACCCTGGAAACAGGGCAGTCAGTTATCCCGGAAACAGGGCTGTCAGTTATACCGGAAACAGGGTGATCAGTTACCGTGAAACAGGGCAGTCTGTTACCCCGGAAACAGGGCAGTCAGTTACCCTGGAAAGAGGGCAGTCTGTTATTCCGGAAACAGGGCAGTCAGTTACCCCGGAAACAGGGCGGTCAGTTGCCCTGGAAACAGGGTGATCAGTTACACAGGAAACAGGGAGATCATTTACCCTGGAAACAGGGCCGTCCGTTACCCCGGAAAAAGGGTGATCAGTTACCCTGGAAACAGGGTGATCAGTTACCCAGGAAACATGGCAGTCAGTGACCCGGAAACAGGGTGATCAGTTACCCCGGAAACAGGGAGATCAGTTACCCTGGAAACAGGGCACTCAGTTATCCTGGAAATAGGGCGGTCAGTTATCCCGGAAACTGGGCTGTCAGTTATCCTGGAAACAGGGTGATCAGTTACCCTGGAAACTGGGCAGTCAGTTACCCTGGAAACAGGGTGATTTGTTACCCTGGAAACTGGGCAGTCAGTTACCCCGGAAACAGGGCGGTCAGTTACCCTGGAAACAGATTAGTCAGTTACCCCGAAAACAGGGTGAGCAGTTATCCTGGAAACAGGGCAGTCAGTTAGCCTGGAAACAGGGCAGTCAGTTACCCCGGAAAGAGTGCAGTCAGTTACCCTGGAAACAGGGCAGTCAGTTATCCCGGAAACAGGGCAGTCAGTTATCCCGGAAACAGGGTGATCAGTTACATTGGAAACTGGGCAGTCAGTTACCCTGGAAACAGGGTGATTAGTTACCTTGGAAACTGGGCAGTCAGTTACCCCGGAAACAGGGCGGTCAGTAACCCTGGAAACAGATTAGTCAGTTACCCCGAAAACTTTGTGATCAGTTATCCTGGAAAAAGGGCAGTCAGTTAGCCTGGAAACAGGGCAGTCAGTTACCCCGGAAACAGGGCAGTCATTTACCCCGGAAACAGGGCGGTCAGTAACCCTGGAAACAGATTAGTCAGTTACTCCGAAAACAGGGTGATCAGTTATCCTGGAAACAGGGCAGTCAGTTAGCCTGGAAACAGGGCAGTCAGTTACCCCGGAAACAGGGCAGTCAGTTATCCCGGAAACAGGGCAGTCAGTTACCCTGGAAACAGGGCGGTCAGTTACCCCGGAAACAGGGCAGTCAGTTACTCCGGAAACAGGGCAGTCAGTTACCCTGGAAACAGGGCAGTCAGTTATCCCGGAAACAGGGTGATCAGATACCCTGGAAACAGGGCAGTCAGTTACCCCAGAAACAGGGCAGTCAGTTACCCTGGAAACAGGGCTGTCAGTTATCCCGGAAACAGGGCAGTCAGTTATCCCGGAAACAGGGTGATCAGTTTCCCTGGAAACAGGGCAGTCAGTTACCCTGGAAACAGGGCAGTCAGTTATCCCTGAAACAGGGTAGTCAGTTACCCTGGAAACTGGGCAGTCAGTTACCCTGGAAACAGGGCAGTCAGTTACCCTGGAAAGAGGGCAGTCTGTTATTCCGGAAACAGGGCAGTCAGTTACCCCGGAAACAGGGCGGTCAGTTGCCCTGGAAACAGGGTGATCAGTTACACAGGAAACAGGGAGATCAGTTACCCTGGAAACAGGGCAGTCAGTTACCCCGGAAAAAGGGTGATCAGTTATCCTGGAAACAGGGTGATCAGTTACCCTGGAAACAGGGCAGTCAGTTACCCGGAAACAGGGTGATCAGTTACCCCGGAAACAGGGAGATCAGTTACCCTGGAAACAGGGCAGTCAGTTATCCTGGAAATAGGGCGGTCAGTTACCCCGGAAACAGGGCATTCAGTTAACCTGGAAAAAGGGCAGTCAGTGATCCCGGAAACAGGGCGGACAGTTACCCCGGAAACAGAGCGGTCGGTTATCCCGGAAACAGGGTGATCAGTTACCCTGGAAACAGGGCAGTCAGTTATCCTGGAAACAGGGCAGTCAGTTATCCCGTAAACAGGGCATTCAGTTATCCCGGAAACAGGGTGATCAGTTACCCTGGAAACTGGGCAGTCAGATACCCTGGAAATAGGGCAGTCAGTTATCCCGGAAAAAGGGCAGTCAGTTACCCTGGAAACTGGGCAGTCAGTTACCCTGGAAGCAGGGCAGTCAGTTATCCCGGAAACAGGGTGATCAGTTACCCTTAAAACAGGGCAGAATGTTATCCCGGAAACAGGGCAGTCAGTTATCCCGGAAACAGGGCAGTCAGTTATCCCGGAAACTGGGCAGTCAGTTCCCGTGGAAACAGGGCAGTCAGTCACCCTGGAAACAGGTTAGTCAGTTACGCCGGAAGCAGGGTGATCAGTTACCCCGGAAGCAGGGCAGTCAGATCACCTGGAAACAGGGCAGTCAGTTACCCTGGAAACAGGGCAGTCAGTTATCCTGAGAACAGGGCGGTCAGTTACCCCGGAAACAGGGAGATCAGTTACCCCGGAAACAGGGCAGTCAGTTACCCTGGAAACAGGGCAGTCAGTTATCCTGGAAACAGGGCAGTCAGTTACCCTGGAAACAGGGCAGTCGGTTATCCTGGAAACAGGGTGGTCAGTTACCCTGGAAACAGGGTGGTCAGTTACCCTGGAAACAGGGCAGTCAGTTTCCCCGGAAACAGGGCGGTCAGTAACCCTGGAAACAGATTAGTCAGTTACGCCGGAAACAGGGTGATCAATTATCCTGGAAACAGGGCAGTCAGTTACTCTGGAAACAGGGCGGTCAATTACCCCGGATACAGGGCAGTCAGTTACCCCGGAAACAGGGCAGTCAGTTACCCTGGAAACAGGGCAGTCAGTTATCCCGGAAACAGGGCAGTCAGTTATCCCGGAAACAGGGTGATCAGATCCCCTGGAAACAGGGCAGTCAGTTACCCCGGAAAGAGGGCAGTCAGTTACCCTGGAAACAGGGCAGTCAGTTATCCCGGAAACTGGGCAGTCAGTTATCCCAGAAACAGGGTGATCAGTTACCCTGGAAACTGGGCAGTCAGTTACCCTGGAAACAGGGCAGTCAGTTACCCCGGAAACAGGGCAGTCAGTTACCCTGGAAACTGGGCAGTCAGTTACCCTGGAAACAGGGCAGACAGTTGTCCCGGAAAAAGGTTGATCAGTTACCCTGGAAACAGGGCAGTCAGTTCACCTGGAAACAGGCAGTCAGTTCACCTGGAAACAGGCAGTCAGTTACCCTTGAAACAGTGCAGTCAGTTATCCCGGAAACAGGGCAGTCAGTTATCCTGGAAACAGGGCAGTCAGTTACCCCGGAAACAGGGCAGTCAGTTACCCTGGAAAGAGGGCAGTCAGTTATCCCACAAACAGGGCTGTCAGTTATCCCGGAAACAGGGTGATCAGTTACCCTGGAAACTTGGCAGTCAGTTACCCTCGAAACAGGGTGATCAGTTACCCTGAAACAGGGCAGTCTGTTACCCTGGAAACAGGGCAGTCAGTTACCCTGGAAAGAGGGCAGTCAGTTATCCCGCAAACAGGGCAGTCAGTTATCCCGGAAACAGGGTGATCAGTTACCCTGGAAACTTGGCAGTCAGTTACCCTGGAAACAGGGTGATTAGTTACCCTGGAAACTGGGCAGTCAGTTACCCTGGAAACAGGGCGGTCAGTAACCCTGGAAACAGATTTGTCAGTTACCCCGAAAACAGGGTGATCAGTTATCCTGGAAACAGGGCAGTCAGTTAGCCTGGAAACAGTGCAGTCAGTTACCCCGGAAAGAGGGCAGTCAGTTACCCTGGAAACAGGGCAGTCAGTTATCCCGGAAACAGGGCAGTCAGTTATCCCGGAAACAGGGTGATCACTTACCCTGGAAACTGGGAAGCCAGTTACCCTGGAAACAGGGTGATTAGTTACCATGGAAACTGGGCAGTCAGTTACCCCGGAAACAAGGGCAGTCAGTTACCCTGGAAACTGGGCAGTCAGTTACCCTGGAAACAGGGCAGTCAGTTATCCCGGAAAAAGGTTGATCAGTTACCCTGGAAACTGGGCAGTCAGTTACCCTGGAAACAGGGCAGTCAGTTACCCCGGAAACAGGGCAGTCAGTTCACCTGGAAACAGGCAGTCAGTTACCCTTGAAACAGTGCAGTCAGTTATCCCGGAAACAGGGCAGTCAGTTATCCTGGAAACAGGGCGGTCAGTTACCTGGAAACAAATCGGTTAGTTACCCTGGAAACAGGGCAGTCAGTTATCCTGGAAACAGGGTGATCAGTTACCCTGGAAACTGGGCAGTCAGTTAGCCTGGAAACAGGGCAGTCAGTTACCCTGGAAACAGGGAGATCACTTTCCCCGGAAACAGGGCAGTCAGTTACCCTGGAAACAGGGCGGTCAGTTACCCCGGAAACAGGGAGATCAGTTACCCCGGAAACAGGGCAGTCAGTTACCCTGGAAACAGGGCAGTCAGTTATCCTGGAAACAGGGTGGTCAGTTATGCCTGAAACAGGGTGATCAGTTATCCTGGAAACAGGGCGGTCAGTTACCCCGGAAACAGGGCAGTCAGTTACCCCGGAAACAGGGCCGTCAGTATCCCTGGAAACAGATTAGTCAGTTATCCCGGAAACAGGGTGATCAGTTATCCTGGAAACAGGGCAGTCAGTTAGCCTGGAAACAGGGCAGTCAGTTATCCTGGGAATAGGGCGGTCAGTTACCCCGGAAACAGGGCATTCAGTTAACCTGGAAAAAGGGCAGTCAGTGATCCCGGAAACAGGGCGGACAGTTACCCCGGAAACAGAGCGGTCGGTTATCCCGGAAACAGGGTGATCAGTTACCCTGGAAACAGGGCAGTCAGTTATCCTGGAAACAGGGCAGTCAGTTATCCCGTAAACAGGGCAGTCAGTTATCCCGGAAACAGGGTGATCAGTTACCCTGGAAACTGGGCAGTCAGTCACCCTGGAAATAGGGCAGTCAGTTATCCCGGAAAAAGGGCAGTCAGTTACCCTGGAAACTGGGCAGTCAGTTACCCTGGAAACAGGGCAGTCAGTTATCCCGGAAACAGGGTGATCAGTTACCCTTAAAACAGGGCAGAATGTTATCCCGGAAACAGGGCAGTCAGTTATCCCGGAAAAAGGGTGATCAGTTACCCTGGAAACTGGGCACTCAGTTACCCTGGAAACAGGGCAGTCAGTTACCCCGGAAACTGGGCAGTCAGTTCCCGTGGAAACAGGGCAGTCAGTCACCCTGGAAACAGGTTAGTCAGTTACGCCGGAAACAGGGTGATCAGTTACCCCGGAAAGAGGGCAGTCAGTTATCCTGGAAACAGGGCAGTCAGTTATCCCGGAAACAGGGCAGTCAGTTATCCCGGAAACAGGGTGATCAGTTACCCTGGAAACTGGGCAGTCAGTTACCCTGGAAACAGGGCAGTCAGTTACCCCGGAAACAGGGCAGTCAGTTACCCTGGAAACTGGGCAGTCAGTTACCCTGGAAACAGAGCAGTCAGTTATCCCGCAAAAAGTTTGATCAGTTACCCTGGAAACAGTGCAGTCAGTTACCCTGGAAACAGGGCAGTCAGTTACCCCGGAAACAGGGCAGTCAGTTCACCTGGAAACAAATCGGTTAGTTACCCTGGAAACAGGGCAGTCAGTTATCCTGGAAACAGGGTGATCAGTTACCCTGGAAACTGGGCAGTCAGTTAGCCTGGAAACAGGGCAGTCAGTTACCCTGGAAACAGTGCAGTCAGTTATCCTGGAAACAGGGCGGTCAGTTACCCCGGAAACAGGGAGATCAGTTACCCCGGAAACAGGGCAGTCAGTTACCCTGGAAACAGGGCAGTCAGTTATCCTGGAAACAGGGTGGTCAGTTACCCCGGAAACAGGGTGATCAGTTATCCTGGAAACAGATTAGTCAGTTATCCCGGAAACAGGGTGATCAGTTATCCTGGAAACAGGGCAGTCAGTTAGCCTGGAAACAGGGCAGTCAGTTACCCTGGAAACAGTGCAGTCAGTTATCCTGGAAACAGGGCGGTCAGTTACCCTGGAAACAGTGCAGTCAGTTATCCTGGAAACAGGGCGGTCAGTTACCCCGGAAACAGGGAGATCAGTTACCCCGGAAACAGGGCAGTCAGTTACCCTGGAAACAGGGCGGTCAGTTACCCCGGTAACAGGGCAGTCAGTTACCCCGGAAACAGGGCGGTCAGTACCCCTGGAAACAGATTAGTCAGTTATCCCGGAAACAGGGTGATCAGTTATCCTGGAAACAGGGCAGTCAGTTATCCTGGAAACAGGGTGGTTAGTTATCCCGGAAACAGGGTGATCAGTTATCCTGGAAACAGGGCAGTCAGTTACCCCGGAAACAGGGAGATCAGTTATCCCGGAAACAGGGCAGTCGGTTACCCTGGAAACAGGGCAGTCAGTTACCCTGGAAACAGTGCAGTCAGTTATCCTGGAAACAGGGCGGTCAGTTACCCCGGAAACAGGGAGATCAGTTACCCCGGAAACAGGGCAGTCAGTTACCCTGGAAACAGGGCGGTCAGTTACCCCGGAAACAGGGCAGTCAGTTACCCCGGAAACAGGGCGGTCAGTACCCCTGGAAACAGATTAGTCAGTTATCCCGGAAACAGGGTGATCAGTTATCCTGGAAACAGGGCAGTCAGTGACCCTGGAAACAGTGCAGTCAGTTATCCCGGAAACAGGGCAGTCAGTTATCCTGGAAACAGGGCGGTCAGTTACCTGGAAACAAATCGGTTAGTTACCCTGGAAACAGGGCAGTCAGTTATCCTGGAAACAGGGTGATCAGTTACCCTGGAAACAGGGCAGTCAGTTAGCCTGGAAACAGGGCAGTCAGTTACCCTGGAAACAGGGAGATCAGTTACCCCGGAAACAGGGCAGTCAGTTACCCTGGAAACAGGGCGGTCAGTTACCCCGGAAACAGGGAGATCAGTTACCCCGGAAACAGGGCAGTCAGTTACCCTGGAAACAGGGCAGTCAGTTATCCTGGAAACAGGGTGGTCAGTTACCCCGGAAACAGGGTGATCAGTTATCCTGGAAACAGGGCGGTCAGTTACCCCGGAAACAGGGCAGTCAGTTACCCCGGAAACAGGGCGGTCAGTATCCCTGGAAACAGATTAGTCAGTTATCCCGGAAACAGGGTGATCAGTTATCCTGGAAACAGGGCAGTCAGTTAGCCTGGAAACAGGGCAGTCAGTTATCCTGGAAATAGGGCGGTCAGTTACCCCGGAAACAGGGCATTCAGTTAACCTGGAAAAAGGGCAGTCAGTGATCCCGGAAACAGGGCGGACAGTTACCCCGGAAACAGAGCGGTCGGTTATCCCGGAAACAGGGTGATCAGTTACCCTGGAAACAGGGCAGTCAGTTATCCTGGAAACAGGGCAGTCAGTTATCCCGTAAACAGGGCAGTCAGTTATCCCGGAAACAGGGTGATCAGTTACCCTGGAAACTGGGCAGTCAGTCACCCTGGAAATAGGGCAGTCAGTTATCCCGGAAAAAGGGCAGTCAGTTACCCTGGAAACTGGGCAGTCAGTTACCCTGGAAACAGGGCAGTCAGTTATCCCGGAAACAGGGTGATCAGTTACCCTTAAAACAGGGCAGAATGTTATCCCGGAAACAGGGCAGTCAGTTATCCCGGAAAAAGGGTGATCAGTTACCCTGGAAACTGGGCACTCAGTTACCCTGGAAACAGGGCAGTCAGTTACCCCGGAAACTGGGCAGTCAGTTCCCGTGGAAACAGGGCAGTCAGTCACCCTGGAAACAGGTTAGTCAGTTACGCCGGAAACAGGGTGATCAGTTACCCCGGAAAGAGTGCAGTCAGTTACCCTGGAAACAGGGCAGTCAGTTATCCCGGAAACAGGGCAGTCAGTTATCCCGGAAACAGGGTGATCAGTTACCCTGGAAACTGGGCAGTCAGTTACCCTGGAAACAGGGCAGTCAGTTACCCCGGAAACAGGGCAGTCAGTTACCCTGGAAACTGGGCAGTCAGTTACCCTGGAAACAGGGCAGTCAGTTATCCCGCAAAAAGTTTGATCAGTTACCCTGGAAACAGTGCAGTCAGTTACCCTGGAAACAGGGCAGTCAGTTACCCCGGAAACAGGGCAGTCAGTTCACCTGGAAACAAATCGGTTAGTTACCCTGGAAACAGGGCAGTCAGTTATCCTGGAAACAGGGTGATCAGTTACCCTGGAAACTGGGCAGTCAGTTAGCCTGGAAACAGGGCAGTCAGTTACCCTGGAAACAGTGCAGTCAGTTATCCTGGAAACAGGGCGGTCAGTTACCCCGGAAACAGGGAGATCAGTTACCCCGGAAACAGGGCAGTCAGTTACCCTGGAAACAGGGCAGTCAGTTATCCTGGAAACAGGGTGGTCAGTTACCCCGGAAACAGGGTGATCAGTTATCCTGGAAACAGATTAGTCAGTTATCCCGGAAACAGGGTGATCAGTTATCCTGGAAACAGGGCAGTCAGTTAGCCTGGAAACAGGGCAGTCAGTTACCCTGGAAACAGTGCAGTCAGTTATCCTGGAAACAGGGCGGTCAGTTACCCCGGAAACAGGGAGATCAGTTACCCCGGAAACAGGGCAGTCAGTTACCCTGGAAACAGGGCAGTCAGTTACCCTGGAAACAGTGCAGTCAGTTATCCTGGAAACAGGGCGGTCAGTTACCCCGGAAACAGGGAGATCAGTTACCCCGGAAACAGGGCAGTCAGTTACCCTGGAAACAGGGCGGTCAGTTACCCCGGAAACAGGGCAGTCAGTTACCCCGGAAACAGGGCGGTCAGTACCCCTGGAAACAGATTAGTCAGTTATCCCGGAAACAGGGTGATCAGTTATCCTGGAAACAGGGCAGTCAGTTAGCCTGGAAACAGGGCAGTCAGTTACACCGGAAACAGGGCAGTCAGTTACCCTGGAAACAGGGCAGTCAGTTATCCCGGAAACAGGGCAGTCAGTTATACCGGAAACAGGGCAGTCAGTTATTCCGGAAACAGGGCAGTCAGTTACCCCGGAAACAGGGCAGTCAGTTATCCTGGAAATAGGGCGGTCAGTTACACCGGAAACAGGGCATTCAGTTAACCTGGAAAAAGGGCAGTCAGTTATCCCGGAAACAGGGCGGACATTTACCCCGGAAACAGAGCGGTCGGTTATCCCGGAAACAGGGTGATCAGTTTCCCTGGAAACAGGGCAGTCAGTTATCCTGGAAACAGGGCAGTCAGTTATCCCGGAAACAGGGCAGTCAGTTACCCTGGAAACAGGGCAGTCAGTTATCCCGGAAACAGGGTGATTAGTTACCCTTAAAACAGGGCAGAATGTTATCCCGGAAACAGGGCAGTCAGTTATACCGGAAAAAGGGTGATCAGTTACCCTGGAAACTGGGCAGTCAGTTACCCTGGAAACAGGGCAGTCAGTTACCCCGGAAACTGGGCAGTCAGTTCCCGTGGAAACAGGGCAGTCAGTCACCCTGGAAACAGGTTAGTCAGTTACGCCGGAAACAGGGTGATCAGTTACCCCGGAAAAAGGGCAGTCAGATCAGCTGGAAACAGGGCAGTCAGTTACCCTGGAAACAGGGCAGTCAGTTATCCTGGAATCAGGGCAGTCATTTACTCTGGAAACAGGGCAGTCGGTTATCCTGGAAACAGTGTGGTCAGTTACCCTGGAAACAGGGTGGTCAGTTACCCTGGAAACAGGGCAGTCAGTTTCCCCGGAAACAGGGCGGTCAGTAACCCTGGAAACAGATTATTCAGTTACGCCGGAAACAGGGTGATCAATTATCCTGGAAACAGGGCAGTCAGTTACTCTGGAAACAGGGCGGTCAGTTACCCCGGATACAGGGCAGTCAGTTACCCCGGAAACAGGGCAGTCAGTTACCCTGGAAACTGGGCAGTCAGTTACCCTGGAAACAGGGCAGTCAGTTATCCCGGAAACAGGGCAGTCAGTTATCCCGGCAACAGGGTGATCAGTTACCCTGGAAACTGGGCAGTCAGTTACCCTTGAAACAGGGCAGTCAGTTACCCCGGAAACAGGGCAGTCAGTTACCCTGGAAACTGGGCAGTCAGTTAACCTGGAACCAGGGCAGTCAGTTATCCCGGAAAAAGGTTGATCAGTTACCCTGGAAACTGGACAGTCAGTTACCCTGGAAACAGGGCAGTCAGTTACCCCGGAAACAGGGCAGTCAGTTCACCTGGAAACAGGCAGTCAGTTACCCTTGAAACAGTGCAGTCAGTTATCCCGGAAACAGGGCAGTCAGTTATCCTGGAATCAGGGCGGTCAGTTACCTGGAAACAAATCGGTTAGTTACCCTGGAAACAGGGCAGTCAGTTATCCTGGAAACAGGGTGATCAGTTACCCTGGAAACTGGGCAGTCAGTTAGCCTGGAAACAGGGCAGTCAGTTACCCTGGAAACAGTGCAGTCAGTTATCCTGGAAACAGGGCGGTCAGTTACCCCGGAAACAGGGAGATCAGTTACCCCGGAAACAGGGCAGTCAGCTACCCTGGAAACAGTGCAGTCAGTTATCCTGGAAACAGGGTGGTCAGTTACCCCGGAAACAGGGTGATCAGTTACCCTGGAAACTGGGCAGTCAGTTATCCTGGAAACAGGGCGGTCAGTTACCCCGGAAACAGGGCAGTCAGTTACCACGGAAAACGGGCGGTCAGTATCCCTGGAAACAGATTAGTCAGTTATCCCGGAAACAGGGTGATCAGTTATCCTGGAAACAGGGCAGTCAGTTAGCCTGGAAACAGGGCAGTCAGTTACACCGGAAACAGGGCAGTCAGTTACCCTGGAAACAGGGCATTCAGTTATCCCGGAAACTGGGCAGTCAGTTATACCGGAAACAGGGTGATCAGTTACAATGGAAACAGGGCAGTCAGTTACTCCGGAAACAGGGCAGTCAGTTACCCTGGAAACAGGGCAGTCAGTTCTTCCGGAAACAGGGCAGTCAGTTACCCCGGAAACAGGGCAGTCAGTTATCCTGGAAATAGGGCGGTCAGTTACCCCGGAAACAGGGCATTCAGTTCACCTGGAAAAAGGGCAGTCAGTTATCCCGGAAACAGGGCGGACAGTTACCCCGGAAACAGAGCGATCGGTTATCCCGGAAACAGGGTGATCAGTTTCCCTGGAAACAGGGCAGTCAGTTATCCCGTAAACAGGGCAGTCAGTTATCCCGGAAACAGGGTGATCAGTTACCCTGGAAACTGGGCAGTCAGTCACCCTGGAAATAGGGCAGTCAGTTATCCCGGAAAAAGGGCAGTCAGTTACCCTGGAAACTGGGCAGTCAGTTACCCTGGAAACAGGGCAGTCAGTTATCCCGGAAACAGGGTGATCAGTTACCCTTAAAACAGGGCAGAATGTTATCCCGGAAACAGGGCAGTCAGTTATCCCGCAAAAAGGGTGATCAGTTACCCTGGAAACTGGGCACTCAGTTACCCTGGAAACAGGGCAGTCAGTTACCCCGGAAACTGGGCAGTCAGTTCCCGTGGAAACAGGGCAGTCAGTCACCCTGGAAACAGGTTAGTCAGTTACGCCGGAAACAGGGTGATCAGTTACCCCGGAAAGAGTGCAGTCAGTTACCCTGGAAACAGGGCAGTCAGTTATCCCGGAAACAGGGCAGTCAGTTATCCCGGAAACAGGGTGATCAGTTACCCTGGAAACTGGGCAGTCAGTTACCCTGGAAACAGGGCAGTCAGTTACCCCGGAAACAGGGCAGTCAGTTACCCTGGAAACTGGGCAGTCAGTTACCCTGGAAACAGGGCAGTCAGTTATCCCGCAAAAAGTTTGATCAGTTACCCTGGAAACAGTGCAGTCAGTTACCCTGGAAACAGGGCAGTCAGTTACCCCGGAAACAGGGCAGTCAGTTCACCTGGAAACAAATCGGTTAGTTACCCTGGAAACAGGGCAGTCAGTTATCCTGGAAACAGGGTGATCAGTTACCCTGGAAACTGGGCAGTCAGTTAGCCTGGAAACAGGGCAGTCAGTTACCCTGGAAACAGTGCAGTCAGTTATCCTGGAAACAGGGCGGTCAGTTACCCCGGAAACAGGGAGATCAGTTACCCCGGAAACAGGGCAGTCAGTTACCCTGGAAACAGGGCAGTCAGTTATCCTGGAAACAGGGTGGTCAGTTACCCCGGAAACAGGGTGATCAGTTATCCTGGAAACAGATTAGTCAGTTATCCCGGAAACAGGGTGATCAGTTATCCTGGAAACAGGGCAGTCAGTTAGCCTGGAAACAGGGCAGTCAGTTACCCTGGAAACAGTGCAGTCAGTTATCCTGGAAACAGGGCGGTCAGTTACCCCGGAAACAGGGAGATCAGTTACCCCGGAAACAGGGCAGTCAGTTACCCTGGAAACAGGGCAGTCAGTTACCCTGGAAACAGTGCAGTCAGTTATCCTGGAAACAGGGCGGTCAGTTACCCCGGAAACAGGGAGATCAGTTACCCCGGAAACAGGGCAGTCAGTTACCCTGGAAACAGGGCGGTCAGTTACCCCGGAAACAGGGCAGTCAGTTACCCCGGAAACAGGGCGGTCAGTACCCCTGGAAACAGATTAGTCAGTTATCCCGGAAACAGGGTGATCAGTTATCCTGGAAACAGGGCAGTCAGTTAGCCTGGAAACAGGGCAGTCAGTTACACCGGAAACAGGGCAGTCAGTTACCCTGGAAACAGGGCAGTCAGTTATCCCGGAAACAGGGCAGTCAGTTATACCGGAAACAGGGCAGTCAGTTATTCCGGAAACAGGGCAGTCAGTTACCCCGGAAACAGGGCAGTCAGTTATCCTGGAAATAGGGCGGTCAGTTACACCGGAAACAGGGCATTCAGTTAACCTGGAAAAAGGGCAGTCAGTTATCCCGGAAACAGGGCGGACATTTACCCCGGAAACAGAGCGGTCGGTTATCCCGGAAACAGGGTGATCAGTTTCCCTGGAAACAGGGCAGTCAGTTATCCTGGAAACAGGGCAGTCTGTTATCCCGGAAACAGGGCAGTCAGTTACCCTGGAAACAGGGCAGTCAGTTATCCCGGAAACAGGGTGATTAGTTACCCTTAAAACAGGGCAGAATGTTATCCCGGAAACAGGGCAGTCAGTTATACCGGAAAAAGGGTGATCAGTTACCCTGGAAACTGGGCAGTCAGTTACCCTGGAAACAGGGCAGTCAGTTACCCCGGAAACTGGGCAGTCAGTTCCCGTGGAAACAGGGCAGTCAGTCACCCTGGAAACAGGTTAGTCAGTTACGCCGGAAACAGGGTGATCAGTTACCCCGGAAAAAGGGCAGTCAGATCAGCTGGAAACAGGGCAGTCAGTTACCCTGGAAACAGGGCAGTCAGTTATCCTGGAATCAGGGCAGTCATTTACTCTGGAAACAGGGCAGTCGGTTATCCTGGAAACAGTGTGGTCAGTTACCCTGGAAACAGGGTGGTCAGTTACCCTGGAAACAGGGCAGTCAGTTTCCCCGGAAACAGGGCGGTCAGTAACCCTGGAAACAGATTATTCAGTTACGCCGGAAACAGGGTGATCAATTATCCTGGAAACAGGGCAGTCAGTTACTCTGGAAACAGGGCGGTCAGTTACCCCGGATACAGGGCAGTCAGTTACCCCGGAAACAGGGCAGTCAGTTACCCTGGAAACTGGGCAGTCAGTTACCCTGGAAACAGGGCAGTCAGTTATCCCGGAAACAGGGCAGTCAGTTATCCCGGCAACAGGGTGATCAGTTACCCTGGAAACTGGGCAGTCAGTTACCCTTGAAACAGGGCAGTCAGTTACCCCGGAAACAGGGCAGTCAGTTACCCTGGAAACTGGGCAGTCAGTTAACCTGGAACCAGGGCAGTCAGTTATCCCGGAAAAAGGTTGATCAGTTACCCTGGAAACTGGACAGTCAGTTACCCTGGAAACAGGGCAGTCAGTTACCCCGGAAACAGGGCAGTCAGTTCACCTGGAAACAGGCAGTCAGTTACCCTTGAAACAGTGCAGTCAGTTATCCCGGAAACAGGGCAGTCAGTTATCCTGGAATCAGGGCGGTCAGTTACCTGGAAACAAATCGGTTAGTTACCCTGGAAACAGGGCAGTCAGTTATCCTGGAAACAGGGTGATCAGTTACCCTGGAAACTGGGCAGTCAGTTAGCCTGGAAACAGGGCAGTCAGTTACCCTGGAAACAGTGCAGTCAGTTATCCTGGAAACAGGGCGGTCAGTTACCCCGGAAACAGGGAGATCAGTTACCCCGGAAACAGGGCAGTCAGCTACCCTGGAAACAGTGCAGTCAGTTATCCTGGAAACAGGGTGGTCAGTTACCCCGGAAACAGGGTGATCAGTTACCCTGGAAACTGGGCAGTCAGTTATCCTGGAAACAGGGCGGTCAGTTACCCCGGAAACAGGGCAGTCAGTTACCACGGAAAACGGGCGGTCAGTATCCCTGGAAACAGATTAGTCAGTTATCCCGGAAACAGGGTGATCAGTTATCCTGGAAACAGGGCAGTCAGTTAGCCTGGAAACAGGGCAGTCAGTTACACCGGAAACAGGGCAGTCAGTTACCCTGGAAACAGGGCATTCAGTTATCCCGGAAACTGGGCAGTCAGTTATACCGGAAACAGGGTGATCAGTTACAATGGAAACAGGGCAGTCAGTTACTCCGGAAACAGGGCAGTCAGTTACCCTGGAAACAGGGCAGTCAGTTCTTCCGGAAACAGGGCAGTCAGTTACCCCGGAAACAGGGCAGTCAGTTATCCTGGAAATAGGGCGGTCAGTTACCCCGGAAACAGGGCATTCAGTTCACCTGGAAAAAGGGCAGTCAGTTATCCCGGAAACAGGGCGGACAGTTACCCCGGAAACAGAGCGATCGGTTATCCCGGAAACAGGGTGATCAGTTTCCCTGGAAACAGGGCAGTCAGTTATCCCGGAAACAGGGCAGTCAGTTATCCCGGAAACAGGGTGATCAGTTACCCTGGAAACTGGGCAGTCAGTTACCCTGGAAATAGGGCAGTCAGTTATCCTGGAAAAAGTGCAGTCAGTTACCCTGGAAACTGGGCAGTCAGTTACCCTGGAAACAGGGCAGTCAGTTATCCCGGAAACAGGGTGATCAGTTACCCTATAAACAGGGCAGAATGTTATCCCGGAAACAGGGCAGTCAGTTATCCCGGAAAATGGGTGATCAGTTACCCTGGAAACTGGGCAGTCAGTTACCCTGGAAACAGGGCAGTCAGTTACCCTGGAAACTGGGCAGTCAGTTCCTGTGGAAGCAGGGTAGTCAGTCACCCTGGAAACATGTTAGTCAGTTACGCCGGAAACAGGGTGATCAGTTACCCCGGAAACAGGGCAGTCAGATCACCTGGAAACAGGGCAGTCAGTTACCCTGGAAACAGGGCAGTCAGTTATCCTGAGAACAGGGCGGTCAGTTACCCCGGAAACAGGGAGATCAGTTACCCCGGAAACAGGGCAGTCAGTTACCCTGGAAACTGGGCAGTCAGTTATCCTGGAAACAGGGCAGTCAGTTACCCTGGAAACAGGGCAGTCAGTTATCCCGAAAAAAGGTTGATCAGTTACCCTGGAAACTGGGCAGTCAGTTACCCTGGAAACAGGGCAGTCAGTTACCCCGGAAACAGGGCAGTCAGTTCACCTGGAAACAGGCAGTCAGTTACCCTGGAAAGAGTGCAGTCAGTTATCCCGGAAACAGGGCAGTCAGTTATCATGGAAACAGGGTGATCAGTTACCTGGAAACAAATCGGTTAGTTACCCTGGAAACAGGGCAGTCAGTTATCCTGGAAACAGGGTGATCAGTTACCCTGGAAACTGGGCAGTCAGTTAGCCTGGAAACAGGGCAGTCAGTTACCCTGGAATCAGTGCAGTCAGTTATCCTGGAAACAGGGCGGTCAGTTACCCCGGAAACAGGGAGATCAGTTACCCCGGAAACAGGGTGAACAGTTACCCTGGAAACTGGGCAGTCAGTTACCCTGGAAACAGGGTGGTCAGTTAGCCTGGAAACAGGGCAGTCAGTTACCCTGGAATCAGTGCAGTCAGTTATCCTGGAAACAGGGCGGTCAGTTACCCCGGAAACAGGGAGATCAGTTACCCCGGAAACAGGGTGAACAGTTACCCTGGAAACTGGGCAGTCAGTTACCCTGGAAACAGGGCAGTCAGTTATCCTGGAAACAGGGCGGACAGATACCCCGGAAATAGGGCGGTCAGTTATCCTGGAAAGAGGGCGGTCAGTTACCCCGGAAAAAGGGAGATCAGTTACCCCGGAAACAGGGCGGTCAGTTATCCTGGAAACAGGGTGGTCAGTTATTCCGGAAACAGGGCACTCAGTTACACCGGAAACAGGGAAGTCAGTTACCCTGGAAACAGGGCAGTCAGTTATCCCGGAAACAGGGTGATCAGTTACCCTATAAACAGGGCAGAATGTTATCCCGGAAACAGGGCAGTCAGTTATCCCGGAAAATGGGTGATCAGTTACCCTGGAAACTGGGCAGTCAGTTAGCCTGGAAACAGGGCAGTCAGTTACACCGGAAACTGGGCAGTCAGTTACCCTGGAAACAGGGCAGTCAGTTATCCCGGAAACAGGGCAGTCAGTTATACCGGAAACAGGGTGATCAGTTACCCTGGAACCAGGGCAGTCAGTTACCCCGGAAAAAGGGCAGTCAGTTACCCTGGAAACAGGGCAGTCTGTTATTCCGGAAACAGGGCACTCAGTTACCCCGGAAACAGGGCAGTCAGTCACCCTGGAAACAGGGCAGAATATTATCCTGGAAACAGGGCAGTCAGTTAACCCGGAAAAAGGGCAGTCAGTCACCCTGGAAACTGGGCAGTCAGTTACCCTGGAAACAGGGCAGTCAGTTACCCCGGAAACAGGGCAGTCAGTTACCCTGGAAACAGGGCAGACAGTTACCCCCGAAACTGGGCAGTCAGTTACCCTGGAAACAGGGCAGTCAGTTACCCTGGAAACAGGTTCGTCAGTTACCCTGGAAACAGGGCTGTCATTTCCCTTGGAAACAGGGCAGTCAGTTACCCTGGAAACAGGGCAGTGATCTATCCCGGAAACAGGGCAGTCAGTTATCCCGGAAACAGGGCGGACAGATACCCCGGAAATAGGGCGGTCAGTTACCCGAGAAACAGGGCATTCAGTTAACCTGGAAAAAGGGCAGTCAGTTATCCCGGTAACAGGGCGGACAGTTACCCCGGAAACAGAGCGGTCGGTTATCCCGGAAACAGGGTGATCAGTTTCCCTGGAAACAGGGCAGTCAGTTATCCTGGAAACAGGGCAGTCAGTTATCCCGGAAACAGGGCATTCAGTTATCCCGGAAACAGGGTGATCAGTTACCCTGGAAACTGGGCAGTCAGTTACCCTGCAAATAGGGCAGTCAGTTATCCTGGAAACAGGGCAGTCAGTTACCCTGGAAACTGGGCAGTCAGTTACCCTGGAAACAGGGCAGTCAGTTATCCCGGAAACAGGGTGATCAGTTACCCTTAAAACAGGGCAGAATGTTATCCCGGAAACAGGGCAGTCAGTTATCCCGGAAAATGGGTGATCAGTTACCCTGGAAACTGGGCAGTCAGTTACCCTGGAGACAGGGCAGTCAGTTACCCCGGAAACTGTGCAGTCAGTTCCCGTGGAAACAGGGCAGTCAGTCACCCTGGAAACAGGTTAGTCAGTTACGCCGGAAACAGGGTGATCAGTTACCCCGAAAAACAGGGCAGTCAGATCACCTGGAAACAGGGCAGTCAGTTACCCTGGAAACAGGGCAGTCAGTTATCCTGAGAACAGGGCGGTCAGTTACCCCGGAAACAGGGAGATCAGTTACCCCGGAAACAGGGCAGTCAGTTACCCTGGAAACTGGGCAGTCAGTTATCCTGGAAACAGGGCAGTCAGTTACCCTGGAAACAGGGCAGTCGGTTATCCTGGAAACAGGGTGGTCAGTTACCCTGGAAACAGGGTGGTCAGTTACCCTGGAAACAGGGCAGTCAGTTAACCTGGAAACAGGGCAGTCAGTTATCCCGGAAACAGGGCAGTCAGTTATCCCGGAAACAGGGTGATCAGATCCCCTGGAAACAGGGCAGTCAGTTACCCCGGAAAGAGGGCAGTCAGTTACCCTGGAAACAGGGCAGTCAGTTATCCCGGAAACAGGGCAGTCAGTTATCCCGGAAACAGGGTGATCAGTTACCCTGGAAACTGGGCAGTCAGTTACCCTGGAAACAGGGCAGTCAGTACCCTGGAAACTGGGCAGTCAGTTCCCCTGGAAACAGGGCAGTCAGTTATCCCGGAAAAAGGTTGATCAGTTACCCTGGAAACTGGGCAGTCAGTTACCCTGGATACAGGGCAGTCAGTTACCCCGGAAACAGGGCAGTCAGTTCACCTGGAAACAGGCAGTCAGTTACCCTGGAAACAGGGCGGTCAGATACCTGGAAACAAATCGCATAGTTACCCTGGAAACAGGGCAGTCAGTTATCCTGGAAACAGGGTGATCAGTTACACTGGAAACTGGGCAGTCAGTTAGCCTGGAAACAGGGCAGTCAGTTACCCTGGAAATAGTGCAGTCAGTTATCCTGGAAACAGGGCGGTCAGTTACCCCGGAAACAGGGAGATCAGTTACCCCGGAAATAGGGCAGTCAGTTACCCTGGAAACAGGGCAGTCAGTTATCCTGGAAACAGGGTGGTCAGTTACCCCGGAAACAGGGTGATCAGTTATCCCGGAAACAGGGCGGTCAGTTACCCCGGAAACAGGGCAGTCAGTTACCCCGGAAACAGGGCGGTCAGTATCCCTGGAAACAGATTAGTCAGTTATCCCGGAAAAAGGGTGATCAGTTATCCTGGAAACAGGGCAGTCAGTTAGCCTGGAAACAGGGCAGTCAGTTACACCGGAAACAGGGCAGTCAGTTACCCTGGAAACAGGGCAGTCAGTTACCCTTGAAACAGTGCAGTCAGTTATCCCGGAAACAGGGCAGTCAGTTATCCTGGAAACAGGGCGGTCAGTTACCTGGAAACAAATCGTTTAGTTACCCTGGAAACAGGGCAGTCAGTTATCCTAGAAACAGGGTGATCAGTTACCCTGGAAACTGGGCAGTCAGATAGCCTGGAAACAGGGCAGTCAGTTACCCTGGAAACAGTGCAGTCAGTTATCCTGGAAACAGGGTGGTCAGTTACCCCGGAAACAGGGCAGTCAGTTATCCCGGAAACAGGGTGATCAGTTACCCTGGAAACTGGGCAGTCAGTTACCCTGGAAACAGGGCAGTCAGTTATCCTGGAAACAGGGTGGTCAGTTACCCCGGAAACAGGGCAGTCAGTTTTCCCGGAAACAGGGTGATCAGTTACCCTGGAAACTGGACAGTCAGTTACCCTGGAAACAGGGCAGTCAGTTATCCTGGAAACAGGGTGGTCAGTTACCCCGGAAACAGGGCAGTCAGTTACCCCGGAAACTGTGCAGTCAGTTCCCGTGGAAACAGGGCAGTCAGTCACCCTGGAAACAGGTTAGTCAGTTACGCCGGAAACAGGGTGATCAGTTACCCCGGAAACAGGGCAGTCAGATCACCTGGAAACAGGGCAGTCAGTTACCCTGGAAACAGGGCAGTCAGTTATCCCGGAAACAGGGTGATCAGTTACCCTGGAAACAGGGCAGTCAGTTACCCTGGAAACAGGGCAGTCAGTTATCCCGGAAACAGGGTGATCAGTTACCCTGGAAACAGGGCAGTCAGTTATCCCGGAAACAGGGTGATCCGTTACCCTGGAAACAGGGCAGTCAGTTACCCTGGAAACTGGGCAGTCAGTTATCCTGAGAACAGGGCGGTCAGTTACCCCGGAAACAGGGAGATCAGTTACCCCGGAAACAGGGCAGTCAGTTACCCTGGAAACTGGGCAGTCAGTTATCCTGGAAACAGGGCAGTCAGTTACCCTGGAAACAGGGCAGTCGGTTATCCTGGAAACAGGGTGGTCAGTTACCCTGGAAACAGGGCAGTCAGTTTCCCCGGAAACAGGGCAGTCAGTAACCCTGGAAACAGATTAGTCAGTTACGCCGGAAACAGGGTGATCAATTATCCTGGAAACAGGGCAGTCAGTTACTCTGGAAACAGGGCGGTCAGTTACCCCGGATACAGGGCAGTCAGTTACCCCGGAAACAGGGCAGTCAGTTAACCTGGAAACAGGGCAGTCAGTTATCCCGGAAACTGGGCAGTCAGTTATCCCGGAAACAGGGTGATCAGATCCCCTGGAAACAGGGCAGTCAGTTACCCCGGAAAGAGGGCAGTCAGTTACCCTGGAAACAGGGCAGTCAGTTATCCCGGAAACAGGGCAGTCAGTTATCCCGGAAACAGGGTGATCAGTTACCCTGGAAACTGGGCAGTCAGTTACCCTGGAAACAGGGCAGTCAGTTACCCTGGAAACAGGGCAGTCAGTACCCTGGAAACTGGGCAGTCAGTTACCCTGGAAACAGGGCAGTCAGTTATCCCGGAAAAAGGTTGATCAGTTACCCTGGAAACTGGGCAGTCAGTTACCCTGGATACAGGGCAGTCAGTTACCCTGGAAACAGGGCAGTCAGTTCACCTGGAAACAGGCAGTCAGTTACCCTGGAAACAGTGCAGTCAGTTATCCCGGAAACAGGGCAGTCAGTTATCCTGGAAACAGGGCGGTCAGTTACCTGGAAACAAATCGGTTAGTTACCCTGGAAACTGGGCAGTCAGTTATCCTGGAAACAGGGTGATCAGTTACCCTGGAAACTGGGCAGTCAGTTAGCCTGGAAACAGGGCAGTCAGTTACCCTGGAAACAGTGCAGTCAGTTATCCTGGAAACAGGGCGGTCAGTTACCCCGGAAACAGGGAGATCAGTTACCCCGGAAACAGGGCAGTCAGTTACCCTGGAAACAGGGCAGTCAGTTATCCTGGAAACAGGGTGGTCAGTTACCCCGGAAACAGGGTGATCAGTTATCCTGGAAACAGGGCGGTCAGTTACCCCGGAAACAGGGCAGTCAGTTACCCCGGAAAGAGGGCAGTCAGTTACCCTGGAAACAGGGCAGTCAGTTATCCCGGAAACAGGGCAGTCAGTTATCCCGGAAACAGGGTGATCAGTTACCCTGGAAACTGGGCAGTCAGTTACCCTGGAAACAGGGCAGTCAGTACCCTGGAAACTGGGCAGTCAGTTCCCCTGGAAACAGGGCAGTCAGTTATCCCGGAAAAAGGTTGATCAGTTACCCTGGAAACTGGGCAGTCAGTTACCCTGGATACAGGGCAGTCAGTTACCCCGGAAACAGGGCAGTCAGTTCACCTGGAAACAGGCAGTCAGTTACCCTGGAAACAGGGCGGTCAGATACCTGGAAACAAATCGCATAGTTACCCTGGAAACAGGGCAGTCAGTTATCCTGGAAACAGGGTGATCAGTTACACTGGAAACTGGGCAGTCAGTTAGCCTGGAAACAGGGCAGTCAGTTACCCTGGAAATAGTGCAGTCAGTTATCCTGGAAACAGGGCGGTCAGTTACCCCGGAAACAGGGAGATCAGTTACCCCGGAAATAGGGCAGTCAGTTACCCTGGAAACAGGGCAGTCAGTTATCCTGGAAACAGGGTGGTCAGTTACCCCGGAAACAGGGTGATCAGTTATCCCGGAAACAGGGCGGTCAGTTACCCCGGAAACAGGGCAGTCAGTTACCCCGGAAACAGGGCGGTCAGTATCCCTGGAAACAGATTAGTCAGTTATCCCGGAAAAAGGGTGATCAGTTATCCTGGAAACAGGGCAGTCAGTTAGCCTGGAAACAGGGCAGTCAGTTACACCGGAAACAGGGCAGTCAGTTACCCTGGAAACAGGGCAGTCAGTTACCCTTGAAACAGTGCAGTCAGTTATCCCGGAAACAGGGCAGTCAGTTATCCTGGAAACAGGGCGGTCAGTTACCTGGAAACAAATCGTTTAGTTACCCTGGAAACAGGGCAGTCAGTTATCCTAGAAACAGGGTGATCAGTTACCCTGGAAACTGGGCAGTCAGATAGCCTGGAAACAGGGCAGTCAGTTACCCTGGAAACAGTGCAGTCAGTTATCCTGGAAACAGGGTGGTCAGTTACCCCGGAAACAGGGCAGTCAGTTATCCCGGAAACAGGGTGATCAGTTACCCTGGAAACTGGGCAGTCAGTTACCCTGGAAACAGGGCAGTCAGTTATCCTGGAAACAGGGTGGTCAGTTACCCCGGAAACAGGGCAGTCAGTTTTCCCGGAAACAGGGTGATCAGTTACCCTGGAAACTGGACAGTCAGTTACCCTGGAAACAGGGCAGTCAGTTATCCTGGAAACAGGGTGGTCAGTTACCCCGGAAACAGGGCAGTCAGTTACCCCGGAAACTGTGCAGTCAGTTCCCGTGGAAACAGGGCAGTCAGTCACCCTGGAAACAGGTTAGTCAGTTACGCCGGAAACAGGGTGATCAGTTACCCCGGAAACAGGGCAGTCAGATCACCTGGAAACAGGGCAGTCAGTTACCCTGGAAACAGGGCAGTCAGTTATCCCGGAAACAGGGTGATCAGTTACCCTGGAAACAGGGCAGTCAGTTACCCTGGAAACAGGGCAGTCAGTTATCCCGGAAACAGGGTGATCAGTTACCCTGGAAACAGGGCAGTCAGTTATCCCGGAAACAGGGTGATCCGTTACCCTGGAAACAGGGCAGTCAGTTACCCTGGAAACTGGGCAGTCAGTTATCCTGAGAACAGGGCGGTCAGTTACCCCGGAAACAGGGAGATCAGTTACCCCGGAAACAGGGCAGTCAGTTACCCTGGAAACTGGGCAGTCAGTTATCCTGGAAACAGGGCAGTCAGTTACCCTGGAAACAGGGCAGTCGGTTATCCTGGAAACAGGGTGGTCAGTTACCCTGGAAACAGGGCAGTCAGTTTCCCCGGAAACAGGGCAGTCAGTAACCCTGGAAACAGATTAGTCAGTTACGCCGGAAACAGGGTGATCAATTATCCTGGAAACAGGGCAGTCAGTTACTCTGGAAACAGGGCGGTCAGTTACCCCGGATACAGGGCAGTCAGTTACCCCGGAAACAGGGCAGTCAGTTAACCTGGAAACAGGGCAGTCAGTTATCCCGGAAACTGGGCAGTCAGTTATCCCGGAAACAGGGTGATCAGATCCCCTGGAAACAGGGCAGTCAGTTACCCCGGAAAGAGGGCAGTCAGTTACCCTGGAAACAGGGCAGTCAGTTATCCCGGAAACAGGGCAGTCAGTTATCCCGGAAACAGGGTGATCAGTTACCCTGGAAACTGGGCAGTCAGTTACCCTGGAAACAGGGCAGTCAGTTACCCTGGAAACAGGGCAGTCAGTACCCTGGAAACTGGGCAGTCAGTTACCCTGGAAACAGGGCAGTCAGTTATCCCGGAAAAAGGTTGATCAGTTACCCTGGAAACTGGGCAGTCAGTTACCCTGGATACAGGGCAGTCAGTTACCCTGGAAACAGGGCAGTCAGTTCACCTGGAAACAGGCAGTCAGTTACCCTGGAAACAGTGCAGTCAGTTATCCCGGAAACAGGGCAGTCAGTTATCCTGGAAACAGGGCGGTCAGTTACCTGGAAACAAATCGGTTAGTTACCCTGGAAACTGGGCAGTCAGTTATCCTGGAAACAGGGTGATCAGTTACCCTGGAAACTGGGCAGTCAGTTAGCCTGGAAACAGGGCAGTCAGTTACCCTGGAAACAGTGCAGTCAGTTATCCTGGAAACAGGGCGGTCAGTTACCCCGGAAACAGGGAGATCAGTTACCCCGGAAACAGGGCAGTCAGTTACCCTGGAAACAGGGCAGTCAGTTATCCTGGAAACAGGGTGGTCAGTTACCCCGGAAACAGGGTGATCAGTTATCCTGGAAACAGGGCGGTCAGTTACCCCGGAAACAGGGCAGTCAGTTACCCCGGAAACCGGGCGGTCACTATCCCTGGAAACAGATTAGTCAGTTATCCCGGAACCAGGGTGATCAGCTATCCTGGAAACAGGGCAGTCAGTTAGCCTGGAAACAGGGCAGTCAGTTACACCGGAAACAGGGCAGTCAGTTACCCTGGAAACAGGGCAGTCAGTTATCCCGGAAACAGTGCAGACAGTTATACCGGAAACAGGGTGATCAGTTACCCTGGAAACAGGGCAGTCAGTTACCCCGGAAACAGGGCAGTCAGTTACCCTGGAAACAGGGCAGTCAGTTATTCCGGAAACAGGGCAGTCAGTTACCCCGGAAACAGGGCAGTCAGTTATCCTGGAAATAGGGCGGTCAGTTACCCCGGAAACAGGGCATTCAGTTAACCTGGAAAAAGGGCAGTCAGTTATCCCGGAAACAGGGCGGACAGTTACCCCGCAAACAGAGCGGTCGGTTATCCCGGAAACAGGGTGATCAGTTTCCCTGTAAACAGGGCAGTCAGTTATCCCGGAAACAGGGCAGTCAGTTATCCCGGAAACAGGGTGATCAGTTACCCTGGAAACTGGGCAGTCAGTTTCCCCGGAAACAGGGCAGTCAGTAACCCTGGAAACAGATTAGTCAGTTACGCCGGAAACAGGGTGATCAATTATCCTGGAAACAGGGCAGTCAGTTACTCTGGAAACAGGGCGGTCAGTTACCCCGGATACAGGGCAATCAGTTACCCCGGAAACAGGGCAGTCAGTTACCCTGGAAACAGGACAGTCAGTTATTCCGGAAACAGGGCAGTCAGTTATCCCGGAAACAGGGTGATCAGATCCCCTGGAAACAGGGCAGTCAGTTACCCCGGAAAGAGGGCAGTCAGTTACCCTGGAAACAGGGCAGTCAGTTATCCCGGAAACAGGGCAGTCAGTTATCCCGGAAACAGGGTGATCAGTTACCCTGGGAACTGGGCAGTCAGTTACCCGGTAAACAGGGCAGTCAGTTACCCTGGAAACAGGGCAGTCAGTTATCCAGGAAAAAGGTTGATCAGTTACCCTGGAAACTGGGCAGTCAGTTACCCTGGAAACAGGGCAGTCAGTTACCCCGGAAACAGGGCAGTCAGTTCACCTGGAAACAGGCATTCAGATACCCTGGAAACAGTGCAGTCAGTTATCCCGGAAACAGGGCAGTCAGTTATCATGGAAACAGGGTGATCAGTTACCTGGAAACAAATCGGTTAGTTACCCTGGAAACAGGGCAGTCAGTTATCCTGGAAACAGGGTGATCAGTTACCCTGGAAACTGGGCAGTCAGTTAGCCTGGAAACAGGGCAGTCAGTTACCCTGGAATCAGTGCAGTCAGTTATCCTGGAAACAGGGCGGTCAGTTACCCCGGAAACAGGGAGATCAGTTACCCCGGAAACAGGGTGAACAGTTACCCTGGAAACTGGGCAGTCAGTTACCCTGGAAACAGGGTGGTCAGTTAGCCTGGAAACAGGGCAGTCAGTTACCCTGGAATCAGTGCAGTCAGTTATCCTGGAAACAGGGCGGTCAGTTACCCCGGAAACAGGGAGATCAGTTACCCCGGAAACAGGGTGAACAGTTACCCTGGAAACTGGGCAGTCAGTTACCCTGGAAACAGGGTGTTCAGTTACCCTGGAAACAGGGCAGTCAGTTATCCTGGAAACAGGGCGGACAGATACCCCGGAAATAGGGCGGTCAGTTATCCTGGAAAATGGGTGATCAGTTACCCTGGAAACTGGGCAGTCAGTTAGCCTGGAAACAGGGCAGTCAGTTACACCGGAAACTGGGCAGTCAGTTACCCTGGAAACAGGGCAGTCAGTTATCCCGGAAACAGGGCAGTCAGTTATACCGGAAACAGGGTGATCAGTTACCCTGGAAACAGGGCAGTCAGTTACCCCGGAAACAGGGCACTCAGTTACCCCGGAAACAGGGCAGTCAGTCACCCTGGAAACAGTGCAGAACATTATCCTGGAAACAGGGCAGTCAGTTAACCCGGAAAAAGGGTGATCAGTTACCCTGGAAACTGGGCAGTCAGTTACCCTGGAAACAGGGCAGTCAGTTACCCCGGAAACAGGGCAGACAGTTACCCCCGAAACTGGGCAGTCAGTTACCCTGGAAACAGGGCAGTCAGTTACCCTGGAAACAGGTTCGTCAGTTACCCTGGAAACAGGGCTGTCATTTCCCTTGGAAACAGGGCAGTCAGTTACCCTGGAAACAGGGCAGTGATCTATCCCGGAAACAGGGCAGTCAGTTATCCCGGAAACAGGGCGGACAGATACCCCGGAAATAGGGCGGTCAGTTACCCGAGAAACAGGGCATTCAGTTAACCTGGAAAAAGGGCAGTCAGTTATCCCGGAAACAGGGCGGACAGTTACCCCGGAAACAGAGCGGTCGGTTATCCCGGAAACAGGGTGATCAGTTTCCCTGGAAACAGGGCAGTCAGTTATCCTGGAAACAGGGCAGTCAGTTATCCCGGAAACAGGGCATTCAGTTATCCCGGAAACAGGGTGATCAGTTACCCTGGAAACTGGGCAGTCAGTTACCCTGCAAATAGGGCAGTCAGTTATCCTGGAAACAGGGCAGTCAGTTACCCTGGAAACTGGGCAGTCAGTTACCCTGGAAACAGGGCAGTCAGTTATCCCGGAAACAGGGTGATCAGTTACCCTATAAACAGGGCAGAATGTTATCCCGGAAACAGGGCAGTCAGTTATCCCGGAAAATGGGTGATCAGTTACCCTGGAAACTGGGCAGTCAGTTACCCTGGAGACAGGGCAGTCAGTTACCCCGGAAACTGTGCAGTCAGTTCCCGTGGAAACAGGGCAGTCAGTCACCCTGGAAACAGGTTAGTCAGTTACGCCGGAAACAGGGTGATCAGTTACCCCGAAAAACAGGGCAGTCAGATCACCTGGAAACAGGGCAGTCAGTTACCCTGGAAACAGGGCAGTCAGTTATCCTGAGAACAGGGCGGTCAGTTACCGCGGAAACAGGGAGATCAGTTACCCCGGAAACAGGGCAGTCAGTTACCCTGGAAACTGGGCAGTCAGTTATCCTGGAAACAGGGCAGTCAGTTACCCTGGAAACAGGGCAGTCGGTTATCCTGGAAACAGGGTGGTCAGTTACCCTGGAAACAGGGTGGTCAGTTACCCTGGAAACAGGGCAGTCAGTTAACCTGGAAACAGGGCAGTCAGTTATCCCGGAAACAGGGCAGTCAGTTATCCCGGAAACAGGGTGATCAGATCCCCTGGAAACAGGGCAGTCAGTTACCCCGGAAAGAGGGCAGTCAGTTACCCTGGAAACAGGGCAGTCAGTTATCCCGGAAACAGGGCAGTCAGTTATCCCGGAAACAGGGTGATCAGTTACCCTGGAAACTGGGCAGTCAGTTACCCTGGAAACAGGGCAGTCAGTACCCTGGAAACTGGGCAGTCAGTTCCCCTGGAAACAGGGCAGTCAGTTATCCCGGAAAAAGGTTGATCAGTTACCCTGGAAACTGGGCAGTCAGTTACCCTGGATACAGGGCAGTCAGTTACCCCGGAAACAGGGCAGTCAGTTCACCTGGAAACAGGCAGTCAGTTACCCTGGAAACAGGGCGGTCAGATACCTGGAAACAAATCGCATAGTTACCCTGGAAACAGGGCAGTCAGTTATCCTGGAAACAGGGTGATCAGTTACCCTGGAAACTGGGCAGTCAGTTAGCCTGGAAACAGGGCAGTCAGTTACCCTGGAAACAGTGCAGTCAGTTATCCTGGAAACAGGGCGGTCAGTTACCGCGGAAACAGGGAGATCAGTTACCCCGGAAATAGGGCAGTCAGTTACCCTGGAAACAGGGCAGTCAGTTATCCTGGAAACAGGGTGGTCAGTTACCCCGGAAACAGGGTGATCAGTTATCCCGGAAACAGGGCGGTCAGTTACCCCGGAAACAGGGCAGTCAGTTACCCCGGAAACAGGGCGGTCAGTATCCCTGGAAACAGATTAGTCAGTTATCCCGGAAAAAGGGTGATCAGTTATCCTGGAAACAGGGCAGTCAGTTAGCCTGGAAACAGGGCAGTCAGTTACACCGGAAACAGGGCAGTCAGTTACCCTGGAAACAGGGCAGTCAGTTACCCTTGAAACAGTGCAGTCAGTTATCCCGGAAACAGGGCAGTCAGTTATCCTGGAAACAGGGCGGTCAGTTACCTGGAAACAAATCGTTTAGTTACCCTGGAAACAGGGCAGTCAGTTATCCTAGAAACAGGGTGATCAGTTACCCTGGAAACTGGGCAGTCAGTTAGCCTGGAAACAGGGCAGTCAGTTACCCTGGAAACAGTGCAGTCAGTTATCCTGGAAACAGGGTGGTCAGTTACCCCGGAAACAGGGCAGTCAGTTATCCCGGAAACAGGGTGATCAGTTACCCTGGAAACTGGGCAGTCAGTTACCCTGGAAACAGGGCAGTCAGTTATCCTGGAAACAGGGTGGTCAGTTACCCCGGAAACAGGGCAGTCAGTTATCCCGGAAACAGGGTGATCAGTTACCCTGGAAACTGGGTAGTCAGTTACCCTGGAAACAGGGCAGTCAGTTATCCTGGAAACAGGGTGGTCAGTTACCCCGGAAACAGGGCAGTCAGTTACCCCGGAAACTGTGCAGTCAGTTCCCGTGGAAACAGGGCAGTCAGTCACCCTGGAAACAGGTTAGTCAGTTATGCCGGAAACAGGGTGATCAGTTACCCCGGAAACAGGGCAGTCAGATCACCTGGAAACAGGGCAGTCAGTTACCTTGGAAACAGGGCAGTCAGTTATCCCGGAAACAGGGTGATCAGTTACCCTGGAAACAGGGCAGTCAGTTACCCTGGAAACTGGGCAGTCAGTTATCCCGGAAACAGGGTGATCAGTTACCCTGGAAACAGGGCAGTCAGTTATCCCGGAAACAGGGTGATCAGTTACCCTGGAAACAGGGCAGTCAGTTACCCTGGAAACTGGGCAGTCAGTTATCCTGAGAACAGGGCGGTCAGTTACCCCGGAAACAGGGAGATCAGTTACCCCGGAAACAGGGCAGTCATTTACCCTGGAAACTGGGCAGTCAGTTATCCTGGAAACAGGGCAGTCAGTTACCCTGGAAACAGGGCAGTCGGTTATCCTGGAAACAGGGTGGTCAGTTACCCTGGAAACAGGGCAGTCAGTTTCCCCGGAAACAGGGCAGTCAGTAACCCTGGAAACATATTAGTCAGTTACGCCGGAAACAGGGTGATCAATTATCCTGGAAACAGGGCAGTCAGCTACTCTGGAAACAGGGCGGTCAGTTACCCCGGATACAGGGCAGTCAGTTACCCCGGAAACAGGGCAGTCAGTTAACCTGGAAACAGGGCAGTCAGTTATCCTGGAAACTGGGCAGTCAGTTGTCCCGGAAACAGGGTGATCAGATCCCCTGGAAACAGGGCAGTCAGTTACCCCGGAAAGAGGGCAGTCAGTTACCCTGGAAACAGGGCAGTCAGTTATCCCGGAAACAGGGCAGTCAGTTTTCCCGGAAACAGGGTGATCAGTTACCCTGGAAACTGGGCAGTCAGTTACCCTGGAAACAGGGCAGTCAGTTACACTGGAAACAGGGCAGTCAGTACCCTGGAAACTGGGCAGTCAGTTACCCTGGAAACAGGGCAGTCAGTTATCCCGGAAAAAGGTTGATCAGTTACCCTGGAAACTGGGCAGTCAGTTACCCTGGATACAGGGCAGTCAGTTACCCTGGAAACAGGGCAGTCAGTTCACCTGGAAACAGGCAGTCAGTTACCCTGGAAACAGTGCAGTCAGTTATCCCGGAAACAGGGCAGTCAGTTATCCTGGAAACAGGGCGGTCAGTTACCTGGAAACAAATCGGTTAGTTACCCTGGAAACAGGGCAGTCAGTTATCCTGGAAACAGGGTGATCAGTTACCCTGGAAACTGGGCAGTCAGTTAGCCTGGAAACAGGGCAGTCAGTTACCCTGGAAACAGTGCAGTCAGTTATCCTGGAAACAGGGCGGTCAGTTACCCCGGAAACAGGGAGATCAGTTACCCCGGAAACAGGGCAGTCAGTTACCCTGGAAACAGGGCAGTCAGTTATCCTGGAAACAGGGTGGTCAGTTACCCTGGAAACTGGGCAGTCAGTTACCCTGGAAACAGGGCAGTCAGTACCCTGGAAACTGGGCAGTCAGTTCCCCTGGAAACAGGGCAGTCAGTTATCCCGGAAAAAGGTTGATCAGTTACCCTGGAAACTGGGCAGTCAGTTACCCTGGATACAGGGCAGTCAGTTACCCCGGAAACAGGGCAGTCAGTTACCCTGGAAACAGGACAGTCAGTTATCCCGGAAACACTGCAGTCAGTTATCCCGGAAACAGGGTGATCAGATCCCCTGGAAACAGGGCAGTCAGTTACCCCGGAAAGAGGGCAGTCAGTTACCCTGGAAACAGGGCAGTCAGTTATCCCGGAAACAGGGCAGTCAGTTATCCCGGAAACAGGGTGATCAGTTACCCTGGGAACTGGGCAGTCAGTTACCCGGTAAACAGGGCAGTCAGTTACCCTGGAAACAGGGCAGTCAGTTATCCAGGAAAAAGGTTGATCAGTTACCCTGGAAACTGGGCAGTCAGTTACCCTGGAAACAGGGCAGTCAGTTACCCCGGAAACAGGGCAGTCAGTTCACCTGGAAACAGGCAGTCAGATACCCTGGAAACAGTGCAGTCAGTTATCCCGGAAACAGGGCAGTCAGTTATCATGGAAACAGGGTGATCAGTTACCTGGAAACAAATCGGTTAGTTACCCTGGAAACAGGGCAGTCAGTTATCCTGGAAACAGGGTGATCAGTTACCCTGGAAACTGGGCAGTCAGTTAGCCTGGAAACAGGGCAGTCAGTTACCCTGGAATCAGTGCAGTCAGTTATCCTGGAAACAGGGCGGTCAGTTACCCCGGAAACAGGGAGATCAGTTACCCCGGAAACAGGGTGAACAGTTACCCTGGAAACTGGGCAGTCAGTTATCCCGGAAACAGGGCAGTCAGTTATCCCGGAAACAGGGTGATCAGTTACCCTGGAAACTGGGCAGTCAGTTACCCTGGAAACAGGGCAGTCAGTTACCCTGGAAACAGGGCAGTCAGTACCCTGGAAACTGGGCAGTCAGTTACCCTGGAAACAGGGCAGTCAGTTATCCCGGAAAAAGGTTGATCAGTTACCCTGGAAACTGGGCAGTCAGTTACCCTGGATACGGGGCAGTCAGTTACCCTGGAAACAGGGCAGTCAGTTCACCTGGAAACAGGCAGTCAGTTACCCTGGAAACAGTGCAGTCAGTTATCCCGGAAACAGGGCAGTCAGTTATCCTGGAAACAGGGCGGTCAGTTACCTGGAAACAAATCGGTTAGTTACCCTGGAAACTGGGCAGTCAGTTATCCTGGAAACAGGGTGATCAGTTACCCTGGAAACTGGGCAGTCAGTTAGCCTGGAAACAGGGCAGTCAGTTACCCTGGAAACAGTGCAGTCAGTTATCCTGGAAACAGGGCGGTCAGTTACCCCGGAAACAGGGAGATCAGTTACCCCGGAAACAGGGCAGTCAGTTACCCTGGAAACAGGGCAGTCAGTTATCCTGGAAACAGGGTGGTCAGTTACCCCGGAAACAGGGTGATCAGTTATCCTGGAAACAGGGCGGTCAGTTACCCCGGAAACAGGGCAGTCAGTTACCCCGGAAACCGGGCGGTCACTATCCCTGGAAACAGATTAGTCAGTTATCCCGGAACCAGGGTGATCAGCTATCCTGGAAACAGGGCAGTCAGTTAGCCTGGAAACAGGGCAGTCAGTTACACCGGAAACAGGGCAGTCAGTTACCCTGGAAACAGGGCAGTCAGTTATCCCGGAAACAGTGCAGACAGTTATACCGGAAACAGGGTGATCAGTTACCCTGGAAACAGGGCAGTCAGTTACCCCGGAAACAGGGCAGTCAGTTACCCTGGAAACAGGGCAGTCAGTTATTCCGGAAACAGGGCAGTCAGTTACCCCGGAAACAGGGCAGTCAGTTATCCTGGAAATAGGGCGGTCAGTTACCCCGGAAACAGGGCATTCAGTTAACCTGGAAAAAGGGCAGTCAGTTATCCCGGAAACAGGGCGGACAGTTACCCCGCAAACAGAGCGGTCGGTTATCCCGGAAACAGGGTGATCAGTTTCCCTGGAAACAGGGCAGTCAGTTATCCTGGAAACAGGGCAGTCAGTTATCCCGGAAACAGGGCAGTCAGTTATCCCGGAAACAGGGTGATCAGTTACCCTGGAAACTGGGCAGTCAGTTTCCCCGGAAACAGGGCAGTCAGTAACCCTGGAAACAGATTAGTCAGTTACGCCGGAAACAGGGTGATCAATTGTCCTGGAAACAGGGCAGTCAGTTACTCTGGAAACAGGGCGGTCAGTTACCCCGGATACAGGGCAGTCAGTTACCCCGGAAACAGGGCAGTCAGTTACCCTGGAAACAGGACAGTCAGTTATCCCGGAAACAGGGCAGTCAGTTATCCCGGAAACAGGGTGATCAGATCCCCTGGAAACAGGGCAGTCAGTTACCCCGGAAAGAGGGCAGTCAGTTACCCTGGAAACAGGGCAGTCAGTTATCCCGGAAACAGGGCAGTCAGTTATCCCGGAAACAGGGTGATCAGTTACCCTGGGAACTGGGCAGTCAATTACCCGGTAAACAGGGCAGTCAGTTACCCTGGAAACAGGGCAGTCAGTTATCCAGGAAAAAGGTTGATCAGTTACCCTGGAAACTGGGCAGTCAGTTACCCTGGAAACAGGGCAGTCAGTTACCCCGGAAACAGGGCAGTCAGTTCACCTAGAAACAGGCAGTCAGATACCCTGGAAACAGTGCAGTCAGTTATCCCGGAAACAGGGCAGTCAGTTATCATGGAAACAGGGTGATCAGTTACCTGGAAACAAATCGGTTAGTTACCCTGGAAACAGGGCAGTCAGTTATCCGGGAAACAGGGTGATCAGTTACCCTGGAAACTGGGCAGTCAGTTAGCCTGGAAACAGGGCAGTCAGTTACCCTGGAATCAGTGCAGTCAGTTATCCTGGAAACAGGGCGGTCAGTTACCCCGGAAACAGGGAGATCAGTTACCCCGGAAACAGGGTGAACAGTTACCCTGGAAACTGGGCAGTCAGTTATCCTGGAAACAGGGTGGTCAGTTAGCCTGGAAACAGGGCAGTCAGTTACCCTGGAATCAGTGCAGTCAGTTATCCTGGAAACAGGGCGGTCAGTTACCCCGGAAACAGGGAGATCAGTTACCCCGGAAACAGGGTGAACAGTTACCCTGGAAACTGGGCAGTCAGTTACCCTGGAAACAGGGTGTTCAGTTACCCTGGAAACAGGGCAGTCAGTTATCCTGGAAACAGGGCGGACAGATACCCCGGAAATAGGGCGGTCAGTTATCCTGGAAAATGGGTGATCAGTTACCCTGGAAACTGGGCAGTCAGTTAGCCTGGAAACAGGGCAGTCAGTTACACCGGAAACTGGGCAGTCAGTTACCCTGGAAACAGGGCAGTCAGTTATCCCGGAAACAGGGCAGTCAGTTATACCGGAAACAGGGTGATCAGTTACCCTGGAAACAGGGCAGTCAGTTACCCCGGAAACAGGGCAGTCAGTTACCCTGGAAACAGGGCAGTCTGTTATTCCGGAAACAGGGCACTCAGTTACCCCGGAAACAGGGCAGTCAGTCAACCTGGAAACAGGGCAGAATATTATCCTGGAAACAGGGCAGTCAGTTAACCCGGAAAAAGGGTGATCAGTTACCCTGGAAACTGGGCAGTCAGTTACCCTGGAAACAGGGCAGTCAGTTACCCCGGAAACAGGGCAGACAGTTACCCCCGAAACTGGGCAGTCAGTTACCCTGGAAACAGGGCAGTCAGTTACCCTGGAAACAGGTTCGTCAGTTACCCTGGAAACAGGGCTGTCATTTCCCTTGGAAACAGGGCAGTCAGTTACCCTGGAAACAGGGCAGTGATCTATCCCGGAAACAGGGCAGTCAGTTATCCCGGAAACAGGGCGGACAGATACCCCGGAAATAGGGCGGTCAGTTACCCGAGAAACAGGGCATTCAGTTAACCTGGAAAAAGGGCAGTCAGTTATCCCGGAAACAGGGCGGACAGTTACCCCGGAAACAGAGCGGTCGGTTATCCCGGAAACAGGGTGATCAGTTTCCCTGGAAACAGGGCAGTCAGTTATCCTGGAAACAGGGCAGTCAGTTATCCCGGAAACAGGGCATTCAGTTATCCCGGAAACAGGGTGATCAGTTACCCTGGAAACTGGGCAGTCAGTTACCCTGCAAATAGGGCAGTCAGTTATCCTGGAAACAGGGCAGTCAGTTACCCTGGAAACTGGGCAGTCAGTTACCCTGGAAACAGGGCAGTCAGTTATCCCGGAAACAGGGTGATCAGTTACCCTATAAACAGGGCAGAATGTTATCCCGGAAACAGGGCAGTCAGTTATCCCGGAAAATGGGTGATCAGTTACCCTGGAAACTGGGCAGTCAGTTACCCTGGAGACAGGGCAGTCAGTTACCCCGGAAACTGTGCAGTCAGTTCCCGTGGAAACAGGGCAGTCAGTCACCCTGGAAACAGGTTAGTCAGTTACGCCGGAAACAGGGTGATCAGTTACCCCGAAAAACAGGGCAGTCAGTTACCCTGGAAACTGGGCAGTCAGTTTCCCCGGAAACTGGGCAGTCAGTAACCCTGGAAACAGATTAGTCAGTTACGCCGGAAACAGGGTGATCAATTATCCTGGAAACAGGGCAGTCAGTTACTCTGGAAACAGGGCGGTCAGTTACCCCGGATACAGGGCAATCAGTTACCCCGGAAACAGGGCAGTCAGTTACCCTGGAAACAGGACAGTCAGTTATTCCGGAAACAGGGCAGTCAGTTATCCCGGAAACAGGGTGATCAGATCCCCTGGAAACAGGGCAGTCAGTTACCCCGGAAAGAGGGCAGTCAGTTACCCTGGAAACAGGGCAGTCAGTTATCCCGGAAACAGGGCAGTCAGTTATCCCGGAAACAGGGTGATCAGTTACCCTGGGAACTGGGCAGTCAGTTACCCGGTAAACAGGGCAGTCAGTTACCCTGGAAACAGGGCAGTCAGTTATCCAGGAAAAAGGTTGATCAGTTACCCTGGAAACTGGGCAGTCAGTTACCCTGGAAACAGGGCAGTCAGTTACCCCGGAAACAGGGCAGTCAGTTCACCTGGAAACAGGCATTCAGATACCCTGGAAACAGTGCAGTCAGTTATCCCGGAAACAGGGCAGTCAGTTATCATGGAAACAGGGTGATCAGTTACCTGGAAACAAATCGGTTAGTTACCCTGGAAACAGGGCAGTCAGTTATCCTGGAAACAGGGTGATCAGTTACCCTGGAAACTGGGCAGTCAGTTAGCCTGGAAACAGGGCAGTCAGTTACCCTGGAATCAGTGCAGTCAGTTATCCTGGAAACAGGGCGGTCAGTTACCCCGGAAACAGGGAGATCAGTTACCCCGGAAACAGGGTGAACAGTTACCCTGGAAACTGGGCAGTCAGTTACCCTGGAAACAGGGTGGTCAGTTAGCCTGGAAACAGGGCAGTCAGTTACCCTGGAATCAGTGCAGTCAGTTATCCTGGAAACAGGGCGGTCAGTTACCCCGGAAACAGGGAGATCAGTTACCCCGGAAACAGGGTGAACAGTTACCCTGGAAACTGGGCAGTCAGTTACCCTGGAAACAGGGTGTTCAGTTACCCTGGAAACAGGGCAGTCAGTTATCCTGGAAACAGGGCGGACAGATACCCCGGAAATAGGGCGGTCAGTTATCCTGGAAAATGGGTGATCAGTTACCCTGGAAACTGGGCAGTCAGTTAGCCTGGAAACAGGGCAGTCAGTTACACCGGAAACTGGGCAGTCAGTTACCCTGGAAACAGGGCAGTCAGTTATCCCGGAAACAGGGCAGTCAGTTATACCGGAAACAGGGTGATCAGTTACCCTGGAAACAGGGCAGTCAGTTACCCCGGAAACAGGGCACTCAGTTACCCCGGAAACAGGGCAGTCAGTCACCCTGGAAACAGTGCAGAACATTATCCTGGAAACAGGGCAGTCAGTTAACCCGGAAAAAGGGTGATCAGTTACCCTGGAAACTGGGCAGTCAGTTACCCTGGAAACAGGGCAGTCAGTTACCCCGGAAACAGGGCAGACAGTTACCCCCGAAACTGGGCAGTCAGTTACCCTGGAAACAGGGCAGTCAGTTACCCTGGAAACAGGTTCGTCAGTTACCCTGGAAACAGGGCTGTCATTTCCCTTGGAAACAGGGCAGTCAGTTACCCTGGAAACAGGGCAGTGATCTATCCCGGAAACAGGGCAGTCAGTTATCCCGGAAACAGGGCGGACAGATACCCCGGAAATAGGGCGGTCAGTTACCCGAGAAACAGGGCATTCAGTTAACCTGGAAAAAGGGCAGTCAGTTATCCCGGAAACAGGGCGGACAGTTACCCCGGAAACAGAGCGGTCGGTTATCCCGGAAACAGGGTGATCAGTTTCCCTGGAAACAAGGCAGTCAGTTATCCTGGAAACAGGGCAGTCAGTTATCCCGGAAACAGGGCATTCAGTTATCCCGGAAACAGGGTGATCAGTTACCCTGGAAACTGGGCAGTCAGTTACCCTGCAAATAGGGCAGTCAGTTATCCTGGAAACAGGGCAGTCAGTTACCCTGGAAACTGGGCAGTCAGTTACCCTGGAAACAGGGCAGTCAGTTATCCCGGAAACAGGGTGATCAGTTACCCTATAAACAGGGCAGAATGTTATCCCGGAAACAGGGCAGTCAGTTATCCCGGAAAATGGGTGATCAGTTACCCTGGAAACTGGGCAGTCAGTTACCCTGGAGACAGGGCAGTCAGTTACCCCGGAAACTGTGCAGTCAGTTCCCGTGGAAACAGGGCAGTCAGTCACCCTGGAAACAGGTTAGTCAGTTACGCCGGAAACAGGGTGATCAGTTACCCCGAAAAACAGGGCAGTCAGATCACCTGGAAACAGGGCAGTCAGTTACCCTGGAAACAGGGCAGTCAGTTATCCTGAGAACAGGGCGGTCAGTTACCGCGGAAACAGGGAGATCAGTTACCCCGGAAACAGGGCAGTCAGTTACCCTGGAAACTGGGCAGTCAGTTATCCTGGAAACAGGGCAGTCAGTTACCCTGGAAACAGGGCAGTCGGTTATCCTGGAAACAGGGTGGTCAGTTACCCTGGAAACAGGGTGGTCAGTTACCCTGGAAACAGGGCAGTCAGTTAACCTGGAAACAGGGCAGTCAGTTATCCCGGAAACAGGGCAGTCAGTTATCCCGGAAACAGGGTGATCAGATCCCCTGGAAACAGGGCAGTCAGTTACCCCGGAAAGAGGGCAGTCAGTTACCCTGGAAACAGGGCAGTCAGTTATCCCGGAAACAGGGCAGTCAGTTATCCCGGAAACAGGGTGATCAGTTACCCTGGAAACTGGGCAGTCAGTTACCCTGGAAACAGGGCAGTCAGTACCCTGGAAACTGGGCAGTCAGTTCCCCTGGAAACAGGGCAGTCAGTTATCCCGGAAAAAGGTTGATCAGTTACCCTGGAAACTGGGCAGTCAGTTACCCTGGATACAGGGCAGTCAGTTACCCCGGAAACAGGGCAGTCAGTTCACCTGGAAACAGGCAGTCAGTTACCCTGGAAACAGGGCGGTCAGATACCTGGAAACAAATCGCATAGTTACCCTGGAAACAGGGCAGTCAGTTATCCTGGAAACAGGGTGATCAGTTACCCTGGAAACTGGGCAGTCAGTTAGCCTGGAAACAGGGCAGTCAGTTACCCTGGAAACAGTGCAGTCAGTTATCCTGGAAACAGGGCGGTCAGTTACCGCGGAAACAGGGAGATCAGTTACCCCGGAAATAGGGCAGTCAGTTACCCTGGAAACAGGGCAGTCAGTTATCCTGGAAACAGGGTGGTCAGTTACCCCGGAAACAGGGTGATCAGTTATCCCGGAAACAGGGCGGTCAGTTACCCCGGAAACAGGGCAGTCAGTTACCCCGGAAACAGGGCGGTCAGTATCCCTGGAAACAGATTAGTCAGTTATCCCGGAAAAAGGGTGATCAGTTATCCTGGAAACAGGGCAGTCAGTTAGCCTGGAAACAGGGCAGTCAGTTACACCGGAAACAGGGCAGTCAGTTACCCTGGAAACAGGGCAGTCAGTTACCCTTGAAACAGTGCAGTCAGTTATCCCGGAAACAGGGCAGTCAGTTATCCTGGAAACAGGGCGGTCAGTTACCTGGAAACAAATCGTTTAGTTACCCTGGAAACAGGGCAGTCAGTTATCCTAGAAACAGGGTGATCAGTTACCCTGGAAACTGGGCAGTCAGTTAGCCTGGAAACAGGGCAGTCAGTTACCCTGGAAACAGTGCAGTCAGTTATCCTGGAAACAGGGTGGTCAGTTACCCCGGAAACAGGGCAGTCAGTTATCCCGGAAACAGGGTGATCAGTTACCCTGGAAACTGGGCAGTCAGTTACCCTGGAAACAGGGCAGTCAGTTATCCTGGAAACAGGGTGGTCAGTTACCCCGGAAACAGGGCAGTCAGTTATCCCGGAAACAGGGTGATCAGTTACCCTGGAAACTGGGTAGTCAGTTACCCTGGAAACAGGGCAGTCAGTTATCCTGGAAACAGGGTGGTCAGTTACCCCGGAAACAGGGCAGTCAGTTACCCCGGAAACTGTGCAGTCAGTTCCCGTGGAAACAGGGCAGTCAGTCACCCTGGAAACAGGTTAGTCAGTTATGCCGGAAACAGGGTGATCAGTTACCCCGGAAACAGGGCAGTCAGATCACCTGGAAACAGGGCAGTCAGTTACCTTGGAAACAGGGCAGTCAGTTATCCCGGAAACAGGGTGATCAGTTACCCTGGAAACAGGGCAGTCAGTTACCCTGGAAACTGGGCAGTCAGTTATCCCGGAAACAGGGTGATCAGTTACCCTGGAAACAGGGCAGTCAGTTATCCCGGAAACAGGGTGATCAGTTACCCTGGAAACAGGGCAGTCAGTTACCCTGGAAACTGGGCAGTCAGTTATCCTGAGAACAGGGCGGTCAGTTACCCCGGAAACAGGGAGATCAGTTACCCCGGAAACAGGGCAGTCATTTACCCTGGAAACTGGGCAGTCAGTTATCCTGGAAACAGGGCAGTCAGTTACCCTGGAAACAGGGCAGTCGGTTATCCTGGAAACAGGGTGGTCAGTTACCCTGGAAACAGGGCAGTCAGTTTCCCCGGAAACAGGGCAGTCAGTAACCCTGGAAACATATTAGTCAGTTACGCCGGAAACAGGGTGATCAATTATCCTGGAAACAGGGCAGTCAGCTACTCTGGAAACAGGGCGGTCAGTTACCCCGGATACAGGGCAGTCAGTTACCCCGGAAACAGGGCAGTCAGTTAACCTGGAAACAGGGCAGTCAGTTATCCTGGAAACTGGGCAGTCAGTTGTCCCGGAAACAGGGTGATCAGATCCCCTGGAAACAGGGCAGTCAGTTACCCCGGAAAGAGGGCAGTCAGTTACCCTGGAAACAGGGCAGTCAGTTATCCCGGAAACAGGGCAGTCAGTTTTCCCGGAAACAGGGTGATCAGTTACCCTGGAAACTGGGCAGTCAGTTACCCTGGAAACAGGGCAGTCAGTTACACTGGAAACAGGGCAGTCAGTACCCTGGAAACTGGGCAGTCAGTTACCCTGGAAACAGGGCAGTCAGTTATCCCGGAAAAAGGTTGATCAGTTACCCTGGAAACTGGGCAGTCAGTTACCCTGGATACAGGGCAGTCAGTTACCCTGGAAACAGGGCAGTCAGTTCACCTGGAAACAGGCAGTCAGTTACCCTGGAAACAGTGCAGTCAGTTATCCCGGAAACAGGGCAGTCAGTTATCCTGGAAACAGGGCGGTCAGTTACCTGGAAACAAATCGGTTAGTTACCCTGGAAACAGGGCAGTCAGTTATCCTGGAAACAGGGTGATCAGTTACCCTGGAAACTGGGCAGTCAGTTAGCCTGGAAACAGGGCAGTCAGTTACCCTGGAAACAGTGCAGTCAGTTATCCTGGAAACAGGGCGGTCAGTTACCCCGGAAACAGGGAGATCAGTTACCCCGGAAACAGGGCAGTCAGTTACCCTGGAAACAGGGCAGTCAGTTATCCTGGAAACAGGGTGGTCAGTTACCCTGGAAACTGGGCAGTCAGTTACCCTGGAAACAGGGCAGTCAGTACCCTGGAAACTGGGCAGTCAGTTCCCCTGGAAACAGGGCAGTCAGTTATCCCGGAAAAAGGTTGATCAGTTACCCTGGAAACTGGGCAGTCAGTTACCCTGGATACAGGGCAGTCAGTTACCCCGGAAACAGGGCAGTCAGTTACCCTGGAAACAGGACAGTCAGTTATCCCGGAAACACTGCAGTCAGTTATCCCGGAAACAGGGTGATCAGATCCCCTGGAAACAGGGCAGTCAGTTACCCCGGAAAGAGGGCAGTCAGTTACCCTGGAAACAGGGCAGTCAGTTATCCCGGAAACAGGGCAGTCAGTTATCCCGGAAACAGGGTGATCAGTTACCCTGGGAACTGGGCAGTCAGTTACCCGGTAAACAGGGCAGTCAGTTACCCTGGAAACAGGGCAGTCAGTTATCCAGGAAAAAGGTTGATCAGTTACCCTGGAAACTGGGCAGTCAGTTACCCTGGAAACAGGGCAGTCAGTTACCCCGGAAACAGGGCAGTCAGTTCACCTGGAAACAGGCAGTCAGATACCCTGGAAACAGTGCAGTCAGTTATCCCGGAAACAGGGCAGTCAGTTATCATGGAAACAGGGTGATCAGTTACCTGGAAACAAATCGGTTAGTTACCCTGGAAACAGGGCAGTCAGTTATCCTGGAAACAGGGTGATCAGTTACCCTGGAAACTGGGCAGTCAGTTAGCCTGGAAACAGGGCAGTCAGTTACCCTGGAATCAGTGCAGTCAGTTATCCTGGAAACAGGGCGGTCAGTTACCCCGGAAACAGGGAGATCAGTTACCCCGGAAACAGGGTGAACAGTTACCCTGGAAACTGGGCAGTCAGTTATCCCGGAAACAGGGCAGTCAGTTATCCCGGAAACAGGGTGATCAGTTACCCTGGAAACTGGGCAGTCAGTTACCCTGGAAACAGGGCAGTCAGTTACCCTGGAAACAGGGCAGTCAGTACCCTGGAAACTGGGCAGTCAGTTACCCTGGAAACAGGGCAGTCAGTTATCCCGGAAAAAGGTTGATCAGTTACCCTGGAAACTGGGCAGTCAGTTACCCTGGATACGGGGCAGTCAGTTACCCTGGAAACAGGGCAGTCAGTTCACCTGGAAACAGGCAGTCAGTTACCCTGGAAACAGTGCAGTCAGTTATCCCGGAAACAGGGCAGTCAGTTATCCTGGAAACAGGGCGGTCAGTTACCTGGAAACAAATCGGTTAGTTACCCTGGAAACTGGGCAGTCAGTTATCCTGGAAACAGGGTGATCAGTTACCCTGGAAACTGGGCAGTCAGTTAGCCTGGAAACAGGGCAGTCAGTTACCCTGGAAACAGTGCAGTCAGTTATCCTGGAAACAGGGCGGTCAGTTACCCCGGAAACAGGGAGATCAGTTACCCCGGAAACAGGGCAGTCAGTTACCCTGGAAACAGGGCAGTCAGTTATCCTGGAAACAGGGTGGTCAGTTACCCCGGAAACAGGGTGATCAGTTATCCTGGAAACAGGGCGGTCAGTTACCCCGGAAACAGGGTGATCAGTTACCCCGGAAACCGGGCGGTCACTATCCCTGGAAACAGATTAGTCAGTTATCCCGGAACCAGGGTGATCAGCTATCCTGGAAACAGGGCAGTCAGTTAGCCTGGAAACAGGGCAGTCAGTTACACCGGAAACAGGGCAGTCAGTTACCCTGGAAACAGGGCAGTCAGTTATCCCGGAAACAGTGCAGACAGTTATACCGGAAACAGGGTGATCAGTTACCCTGGAAACAGGGCAGTCAGTTACCCCGGAAACAGGGCAGTCAGTTACCCTGGAAACAGGGCAGTCAGTTATTCCGGAAACAGGGCAGTCAGTTACCCCGGAAACAGGGCAGTCAGTTATCCTGGAAATAGGGCGGTCAGTTACCCCGGAAACAGGGCATTCAGTTAACCTGGAAAAAGGGCAGTCAGTTATCCCGGAAACAGGGCGGACAGTTACCCCGCAAACAGAGCGGTCGGTTATCCCGGAAACAGGGTGATCAGTTTCCCTGGAAACAGGGCAGTCAGTTATCCTGGAAACAGGGCAGTCAGTTATCCCGGAAACAGGGCAGTCAGTTATCCCGGAAACAGGGTGATCAGTTACCCTGGAAACTGGGCAGTCAGTTTCCCCGGAAACAGGGCAGTCAGTAACCCTGGAAACAGATTAGTCAGTTACGCCGGAAACAGGGTGATCAATTATCCTGGAAACAGGGCAGTCAGTTACTCTGGAAACAGGGCGGTCAGTTACCCCGGATACAGGGCAGTCAGTTACCCCGGAAACAGGGCAGTCAGTTACCCTGGAAACAGGACAGTCAGTTATCCCGGAAACAGGGCAGTCAGTTATCCCGGAAACAGGGTGATCAGATCCCCTGGAAACAGGGCAGTCAGTTACCCCGGAAAGAGGGCAGTCAGTTACCCTGGAAACAGGGCAGTCAGTTATCCCGGAAACAGGGCAGTCAGTTATCCCGGAAACAGGGTGATCAGTTACCCTGGGAACTGGGCAGTCAATTACCCGGTAAACAGGGCAGTCAGTTACCCTGGAAACAGGGCAGTCAGTTATCCAGGAAAAAGGTTGATCAGTTACCCTGGAAACTGGGCAGTCAGTTACCCTGGAAACAGGGCAGTCAGTTACCCCGGAAACAGGGCAGTCAGTTCACCTGGAAACAGGCAGTCAGATACCCTGGAAACAGTGCAGTCAGTTATCCCGGAAACAGGGCAGTCAGTTATCATGGAAACAGGGTGATCAGTTACCTGGAAACAAATCGGTTAGTTACCCTGGAAACAGGGCAGTCAGTTATCCGGGAAACAGGGTGATCAGTTACCCTGGAAACTGGGCAGTCAGTTAGCCTGGAAACAGGGCAGTCAGTTACCCTGGAATCAGTGCAGTCAGTTATCCTGGAAACAGGGCGGTCAGTTACCCCGGAAACAGGGAGATCAGTTACCCCGGAAACAGGGTGAACAGTTACCCTGGAAACTGGGCAGTCAGTTATCCTGGAAACAGGGTGGTCAGTTAGCCTGGAAACAGGGCAGTCAGTTACCCTGGAATCAGTGCAGTCAGTTATCCTGGAAACAGGGCGGTCAGTTACCCCGGAAACAGGGAGATCAGTTACCCCGGAAACAGGGTGAACAGTTACCCTGGAAACTGGGCAGTCAGTTACCCTGGAAACAGGGTGTTCAGTTACCCTGGAAACAGGGCAGTCAGTTATCCTGGAAACAGGGCGGACAGATACCCCGGAAATAGGGCGGTCAGTTATCCTGGAAAATGGGTGATCAGTTACCCTGGAAACTGGGCAGTCAGTTAGCCTGGAAACAGGGCAGTCAGTTACACCGGAAACTGGGCAGTCAGTTACCCTGGAAACAGGGCAGTCAGTTATCCCGGAAACAGGGCAGTCAGTTATACCGGAAACAGGGTGATCAGTTACCCTGGAAACAGGGCAGTCAGTTACCCCGGAAACAGGGCAGTCAGTTACCCTGGAAACAGGGCAGTCTGTTATTCCGGAAACAGGGCACTCAGTTACCCCGGAAACAGGGCAGTCAGTCAACCTGGAAACAGGGCAGAATATTATCCTGGAAACAGGGCAGTCAGTTAACCCGGAAAAAGGGTGATCAGTTACCCTGGAAACTGGGCAGTCAGTTACCCTGGAAACAGGGCAGTCAGTTACCCCGGAAACAGGGCAGACAGTTACCCCCGAAACTGGGCAGTCAGTTACCCTGGAAACAGGGCAGTCAGTTACCCTGGAAACAGGTTCGTCAGTTACCCTGGAAACAGGGCTGTCATTTCCCTTGGAAACAGGGCAGTCAGTTACCCTGGAAACAGGGCAGTGATCTATCCCGGAAACAGGGCAGTCAGTTATCCCGGAAACAGGGCGGACAGATACCCCGGAAATAGGGCGGTCAGTTACCCGAGAAACAGGGCATTCAGTTAACCTGGAAAAAGGGCAGTCAGTTATCCCGGAAACAGGGCGGACAGTTACCCCGGAAACAGAGCGGTCGGTTATCCCGGAAACAGGGTGATCAGTTTCCCTGGAAACAGGGCAGTCAGTTATCCTGGAAACAGGGCAGTCAGTTATCCCGGAAACAGGGCATTCAGTTATCCCGGAAACAGGGTGATCAGTTACCCTGGAAACTGGGCAGTCAGTTACCCTGCAAATAGGGCAGTCAGTTATCCTGGAAACAGGGCAGTCAGTTACCCTGGAAACTGGGCAGTCAGTTACCCTGGAAACAGGGCAGTCAGTTATCCCGGAAACAGGGTGATCAGTTACCCTATAAACAGGGCAGAATGTTATCCCGGAAACAGGGCAGTCAGTTATCCCGGAAAATGGGTGATCAGTTACCCTGGAAACTGGGCAGTCAGTTACCCTGGAGACAGGGCAGTCAGTTACCCCGGAAACTGTGCAGTCAGTTCCCGTGGAAACAGGGCAGTCAGTCACCCTGGAAACAGGTTAGTCAGTTACGCCGGAAACAGGGTGATCAGTTACCCCGAAAAACAGGGCAGTCAGATCACCTGGAAACAGGGCAGTCAGTTACCCTGGAAACAGGGCAGTCAGTTATCCTGAGAACAGGGCGGTCAGTTACCCCGGAAACAGGGAGATCAGTTACCCCGGAAACAGGGCAGTCAGTTACCCTGGAAACTGGGCAGTCAGTTATCCTGGAAACAGGGCAGTCAGTTACCCTGGAAACAGGGCAGTCGGTTATCCTGGAAACAGGGTGGTCAGTTACCCTGGAAACAGGGTGGTCAGTTACCCTGGAAACAGGGCAGTCAGTTAACCTGGAAACAGGGCAGTCAGTTATCCCGGAAACAGGGCAGTCAGTTATCCCGGAAACAGGGTGATCAGATCCCCTGGAAACAGGGCAGTCAGTTACCCCGGAAAGAGGGCAGTCAGTTACCCTGGAAACAGGGCAGTCAGTTATCCCGGAAACAGGGCAGTCAGTTATCCCGGAAACAGGGTGATCAGTTACCCTGGAAACTGGGCAGTCAGTTACCCTGGAAACAGGGCAGTCAGTACCCTGGAAACTGGGCAGTCAGTTCCCCTGGAAACAGGGCAGTCAGTTATCCCGGAAAAAGGTTGATCAGTTACCCTGGAAACTGGGCAGTCAGTTACCCTCGATACAGGGCAGTCAGTTACCCCGGAAACAGGGCAGTCAGTTCACCTGGAAACAGGCAGTCAGTTACCCTGGAAACAGGGCGGTCAGATACCTGGAAACAAATCGCATAGTTACCCTGGAAACAGGGCAGTCAGTTATCCTGGAAACAGGGTGATCAGTTACCCTGGAAACTGGGCAGTCAGTTAGCCTGGAAACAGGGCAGTCAGTTACCCTGGAAACAGTGCAGTCAGTTATCCTGGAAACAGGGCGGTCAGTTACCGCGGAAACAGGGAGATCAGTTACCCCGGAAATAGGGCAGTCAGTTACCCTGGAAACAGGGCAGTCAGTTATCCTGGAAACAGGGTGGTCAGTTACCCCGGAAACAGGGTGATCAGTTATCCCGGAAACAGGGCGGTCAGTTACCCCGGAAACAGGGCAGTCAGTTACCCCGGAAACAGGGCGGTCAGTATCCCTGGAAACAGATTAGTCAGTTATCCCGGAAAAAGGGTGACCAGTTATCCTGGAAACAGGGCAGTCAGTTAGCCTGGAAACAGGGCAGTCAGTTACACCGGAAACAGGGCAGTCAGTTACCCTGGAAACAGGGCAGTCAGTTACCCTTGAAACAGTGCAGTCAGTTATCCCGGAAACAGGGCAGTCAGTTATCCTGGAAACAGGGCGGTCAGTTACCTGGAAACAAATCGTTTAGTTACCCTGGAAACAGGGCAGTCAGTTATCCTAGAAACAGGGTGATCAGTTACCCTGGAAACTGGGCAGTCAGTTAGCCTGGAAACAGGGCAGTCAGTTACCCTGGAAACAGTGCAGTCAGTTATCCTGGAAACAGGGTGGTCAGTTACCCCGGAAACAGGGCAGTCAGTTATCCCGGAAACAGGGTGATCAGTTACCCTGGAAACTGGGCAGTCAGTTACCCTGGAAACAGGGCAGTCAGTTATCCTGGAAACAGGGTGGTCAGTTACCCCGGAAACAGGGCAGTCAGTTATCCCGGAAACAGGGTGATCAGTTACCCTGGAAACTGGGCAGTCAGTTACCCTGGAAACAGGGCAGTCAGTTATCCTGGAAACAGGGTGGTCAGTTACCCCGGAAACAGGGCAGTCAGTTACCCCGGAAACTGTGCAGTCAGTTCCCGTGGAAACAGGGCAGTCAGTCACCCTGGAAACAGGTTAATCAGTTATGCCGGAAACAGGGTGATCAGTTACCACGGAAACAGGGCAGTCAGATCACCTGGAAACAGGGCAGTCAGTTACCCTGGAAACAGGGCAGTCAGTTATCCCGGAAACAGGGTGATCAGTTACCCTGGAAACAGGGCAGTCAGTTACCCTGGAAACTGGGCAGTCAGTTATCCCGGAAACAGGGTGATCAGTTACCCTGGAAACAGGGCAGTCAGTTATCCCGGAAACTGGGTGATCAGTTACCCTGGAAACAGGGCAGTCAGTTACCCTGGAAACTGGGCAGTCAGTTATCCTGAGAACAGGGCGGTCAGTTACCCCGGAAACAGGGAGATCAGTTACCCCGGAAACAGGGCAGTCAGTTACCCTGGAAACTGGGCAGTCAGTTATCCTGGAAACAGGGCAGTCAGTTACCCTGGAAACAGGGCAGTCGGTTATCCTGGAAACAGGGTGGTCAGTTACCCTGGAAACAGGGCAGTCAGTTTCCCCGGAAACAGGGCAGTCAGTAACCCTGGAAACATATTAGTCAGTTACGCCGGAAACAGGGTGATCAATTATCCTGGAAACAGGGCAGTCAGCTACTCTGGAAACAGGGCGGTCAGTTACCCCGGATACAGGGCAGTCAGTTACCCCGGAAACAGGGCAGTCAGTTAACCTGGAAACAGGGCAGTCAGTTATCCTGGAAACTGGGCAGTCAGTTGTCCCGGAAACAGGGTGATCAGATCCCCTGGAAACAGGGCAGTCAGTTACCCCGGAAAGAGGGCAGTCAGTTACCCTGGAAACAGGGCAGTCAGTTATCCCGGAAACAGGGCAGTCAGTTTTCCCGGAAACAGGGTGATCAGTTACCCTGGAAACTGGGCAGTCAGTTACCCTGGAAACAGGGCAGTCAGTTACCCTGGAAACAGGGCAGTCAGTACCCTGGAAACTGGGCAGTCAGTTACCCTGGAAACAGGGCAGTCAGTTATCCCGGAAAAAGGTTGATCAGTTACCCTGGAAACTGGGCAGTCAGTTACCCTGGATACAGGGCAGTCAGTTACCCTGGAAACAGGGCAGTCAGTTCACCTGGAAACAGGCAGTCAGTTACCCTGGAAACAGTGCAGTCAGTTATCCCGGAAACAGGGCAGTCAGTTATCCTGGAAACAGAGCGGTCAGTTACCTGGAAACAAATCGGTTAGTTACCCTGGAAACAGGGCAGTCAGTTATCCTGGAAACAGGGTGATCAGTTACCCTGGAAACTGGGCAGTCAGTTAGCCTGGAAACAGGGCAGTCAGTTACCCTGGAAACAGTGCAGTCAGTTATCCTGGAAACAGGGCGGTCAGTTACCCCGGAAACAGGGAGATCAGTTACCCCGGAAACAGGGCAGTCAGTTACCCTGGAAACAGGGCAGTCAGTTATCCTGGAAACAGGGTGGTCAGTTACCCCGGAAACAGGGTGATCAGTTATCCTGGAAACAGGGCGGTCAGTTACCCCGGAAACAGGGCAGTCAGTTACCCCGGAAACCGGGCGGTCAGTATCCCTGGAAACAGATTAGTCAGTTATCCCGGAAACAGGGTGATCAGTTATCCTGGAAACAGGGCAGTCAGTTAGCCTGGAAACAGGGCAGACAGTTACACCGGAAACAGGGCAGTCAGTTATCCCGGAAACAGTGCAGACAGTTATACCGGAAACAGGGTGATCAGTTACCCTGGAAACAGGGCAGTCAGTTAACCCGGAAACAGGGCAGTCAGTTACCCTGGAAACAGGGCAGTCAGTTATTCCGGAAACAGGGCAGTCAGTTACCCCGGAAACAGGGCAGTCAGTTATCCTGGAAATAGGGCGGTCAGTTACCCCGGAAACAGGGCATTCAGTTAACCTGGAAAAAGGGCAGTCAGTTATCCCGGAAACAGGGCGGACAGTTACCCCGGAAACAGAGCGGTCGGTTATCCCGGAAACAGGGTGATCAGTTTCCCTGGAAACAGGGCAGTCAGTTATCCTGGAAACAGGGCAGTCAGTTATCCCGGAAACAGGGCAGTCAGTTATCCCGGAAACAGGGTGATCAGTTACCCTGGAAACTGGGCAGTCAGTTACCCTGGAAATAGGGCAGTCAGTTATCCTGGAAAAAGGGCAGTCAGTTGCCCTGGAAACTGGGCAGTCAGTTACCCTGGAAACAGGGCAGTCAGTTATCCCGGAAACAGGGTGATCAGTTACCCTATAAACAGGGCAGAATGTTATCCCGGAAACAGGGCAGTCAGTTACCCTGGAAACAGGGCAGTCAGTTATCCTGGAAACAGGATGGTCAGTTACCCCAGAAACAGGGTGATCAGTTATCCCGGAAACAGGGCAGTCAGTTACCCTGGAAACAGGGCAGAATGTTATCCCGGAAACAGGGCAGTCAGTTACCCTGGAAACAGGGTGATCAGTTATCCTGGAAACAGGGCGGTCAGTTACCCCGGAAACAGGGCAGTCAGTTACCCCGGAAACCGGGCGGTCAGTATCCCTGGAAACAGATTAGTCAGTTATCCCGGAAACAGGGTGATACGTTATCCTGGAAACAGGCCAGTCAGTTAGCCTGGAAACAGGGCAGTCAGTTACACCAGAAACAGGGCAGTCAGTTACCCTGGAAACAGGGCAGTCAGTTATCCCGGAAACAGGGCAGTCAGTTATACCGGAAACAGGGTAATCAGTTACCATGGAAACAGGGCAGTCAGTTACCCCGGAAACAGGGCAGTCAGTTATCCTGGAAATAGGGCGGTCAGTTACCCCGGAAACAGGGCATTCAGTTAACCTGGAAAAAGGGCAGTCAGTTATCCCGGAAACAGGGCGGACAGTTACCCCGGAAACAGAGCGGTCGGTTATACCGGAAACAGGGTGATCAGTTTCCCTGGAAACAGGGCGGTCAGTTATCCTGGAAACAGGGCAGTCAGTTATCCCGGAAACAGGGCAGTCAGTTATCCCGGAAACAGGGTGATCAGTTACCCTGGAAACTGGGCAGTCAGTTACCCTGGAAATAGGGCAGTCAGTTATCCTGGAAACAGGGTGGTCAGTTACCCCGGAAACAGGGCAGTCAGTTATCCCGGAAACAGGGTGATCAGTTACCCTGGAAACTGGGCAGTCAGTTACCCTGGAAACAGGGCAGTCAGTTATCCTGGAAATAGGGCGGTCAGTTACCCCGGAAACAGGGCATTCAGATAACCTGGAAAAAGGGCAGTCAGTAATCCCGGAAACAGGGCGGACAGTTACCCCGGAAACAGAGCGGTCGGTTATCCCGGAAACAGGGTGATCATTTTCCCAGGAAACAGGGCGGTCAGTTATCCTGGAAACAGGGCAGTCAGTTATCCCGGAAACAGGGCAGTCAGTTATCCCGGAAACAGGGTGATCAGTTACCCTGGAAACTGGGCAGTCAGTTACCCTGGAAATAGGGCAGTCAGTTATCCTGGAAACAGGGTGGTCAGTTACCCCGGAAACAGGGCAGTCAGTTATCCCGGAAACAGGGTGATCAGTTACCCTGGAAACTGGGCAGTCAGTTACCCTGGAAACAGGGCAGTCAGTTATCCTGGAAACAGGGTGGTCAGTTACCCCGGAAACAGGGCAGTCAGTTATCCCGGAAACAGGGTGATCAGTTACCCTGGAAACTGGGCAGTCAGTTACCCTGGAAACAGGGCAGTCAGTTATCCTGGAAACAGGGTGGTCAGTTACCCCGGAAACAGGGCAGTCAGTTACCCCGGAAACTGTGCAGTCAGTTCCCGTGGAAACAGGGCAGTCAGTCACCCTGGAAACAGGTTAGTCAGTTACGCCGGAAACAGGGTGATCAGTTACCCCGGAAACAGGGCAGTCAGATCACCTGGAAACAGGGCAGTCAGTTACCCTGGAAACAGGGCAGTCAGTTATCCTGAGAACAGGGCGATCAGTTACCCCGGAAACAGGGAGATCAGTTACCCCGGAAACAGGGCAGTCAGTTACCCTGGAAACTGGGCAGTCAGTTATCCTGGAAACAGGGCAGTCAGTTACCCTGGAAACAGGGCAGTCGGTTATCCTGGAAACAGGGTGGTCAGTTATACCGGAAACAGGGTAATCAGTTACCATGGAAACAGGGCAGTCAGTTACCCCGGAAACAGGGCAGTCAGTTATCCTGGAAATAGGGCGGTCAGTTACCCCGGAAACAGGGCATTCAGTTAACCTGGAGAAAGGGCAGTCAGTTATCCCGGAAACAGGGCGGACAGTTACCCCGGAAACAGAGCGGTCGGTTATACCGGAAACAGGGTGATCAGTTTCCCTGGAAACAGGGCGGTCAGTTATCCTGGAAACAGGGCAGTCAGTTATCCCGGAAACAGGGCAGTCAGTTATCCCGGAAACAGGGTGATCAGTTACCCTGGAAACTGGGCAGTCAGTTACCCTGGAAATAGGGCAGTCAGTTATCCTGGAAACAGGGTGGTCAGTTACCCCGGAAACAGGGCAGTCAGTTATCCCGGAAACAGGGTGATCAGTTACCCTGGAAACTGGGCAGTCAGTTACCCTGGAAACAGGGCAGTCAGTTATCCTGGAAATAGGGCGGTCAGTTACCCCGGAAACAGGGCATTCAGTTAACCTGGAAAAAGGGCAGTCAGTAATCCCGGAAACAGGGCGGACAGTTACCCCGGAAACAGAGCGGTCGGTTATCCCGGAAACAGGGTGATCATTTTCCCAGGAAACAGGGCGGTCAGTTATCCTGGAAACAGGGCAGTCAGTTATCCCGGAAACAGGGCAGTCAGTTATCCCGGAAACAGGGTGATCAGTTACCCTGGAAACTGGGCAGTCAGTTACCCTGGAAATAGGGCAGTCAGTTATCCTGGAAACAGGGTGGTCAGTTACCCCGGAAACAGGGCAGTCAGTTATCCCGGAAACAGGGTGATCAGTTACCCTGGAAACTGGGCAGTCAGTTACCCTGGAAACAGGGCAGTCAGTTATCCTGGAAACAGGGTGGTCAGTTACCCCGGAAACAGGGCAGTCAGTTATCCCGGAAACAGGGTGATCAGTTACCCTGGAAACTGGGCAGTCAGTTACCCTGGAAACAGGGCAGTCAGTTATCCTGGAAACAGGGTGGTCAGTTACCCCGGAAACAGGGCAGTCAGTTACCCCGGAAACTGTGCAGTCAGTTCCCGTGGAAACAGGGCAGTCAGTCACCCTGGAAACAGGTTAGTCAGTTACGCCGGAAACAGGGTGATCAGTTACCCCGGAAACAGGGCAGTCAGATCACCTGGAAACAGGGCAGTCAGTTACCCTGGAAACAGGGCAGTCAGTTATCCTGAGAACAGGGCGATCAGTTACCCCGGAAACAGGGAGATCAGTTACCCCGGAAACAGGGCAGTCAGTTACCCTGGAAACTGGGCAGTCAGTTATCCTGGAAACAGGGCAGTCAGTTACCCTGGAAACAGGGCAGTCGGTTATCCTGGAAACAGGGTGGTCAGTTACCCTGGAAACAGGGTGGTCAGTTACCCTGGAAACAGGGCAGTCAGTTTCCCCGGAAACAGGGCAGTCAGTAACCCTGGAAACAGATTAGTCAGTTACGCCGGAAACAGGGTGATCAATTATCCTGGAAACAGGGCAGTCAGTTACTCTGGAAACAGGGCGGTCAGTTACCCCGGATACAGGGCAGTCAGTTACCCCGGAAACAGGGCAGTCAGATAACCTGGAAACAGGGCAGTCAGTTATCCCGGAAACTGGGCAGTCAGTTATCCCGGAAACAGGGTGATCAGTTACCCTGGAAACAGGGCAGTCAGTTACCCCGGAAAGAGGGCAGTCAGTTACCCTGGAAACAGGGCAGTCAGTTATCCCGGAAACAGGGCAGTCAGTTATCCCGGAAACAGGGTGATCAGTTACCCTGGAAACAGGGCAGTCAGTTACCCTGGAAACAGGGCAGTCAGTACCCTGGAAACTGGGCAGTCAGTTACCCTGGAAACAGGGCAGTCAGTTATCCCGGAAAAAGGTTGATCAGTTACCCTGGAAACTGGGCAGTCAGTTACCCTGGATACAGGGCAGTCAGTTACCCCGGAAACAGGGCAGTCAGTTCACCTGGAAACAGGCAGTCAGTTACCCTGGAAACAGTGCAGTCAGTTATCCCGGAAACAGGGCAGTCAGTTATCCTGGAAACAGGGCGGTCAGTTACCTGGAAACAAATCGGTTAGTTATCCTGGAAACAGGGCAGTCAGTTATCCTGGAAACAGGGTGATCAGTTACCCTGGAAACTGGGCAGTCAGTTAGCCTGGAAACAGGGCAGTCAGTTACCCTGGAAACAGTGCAGTCAGTTATCCTGGAAACAGGGCGGTCAGTTACCCCGGAAACAGGGAGATCAGTTACCCCGGAAACAGGGCAGTCAGTTACCCTGGAAACAGGGCAGTCAGTTATCCTGGAAACAGGGTGGTCAGTTACCCCGGAAACAGGGTGATCAGTTATCCTGGAAACAGGGCGGTCAGTTACCCCGGAAACAGGGCAGTCAGTTACCCCGGAGACCGGGCGGTCAGTATCCCTGGAAACAGATTAGTCAGTTATCCCGGAAAAAGGGTGATCAGTTATCCTGGAAACAGGGCAGTCAGTTACACCGGAAACAGGGCAGTCAGTTAGCCTGGAAACAGGGCAGTCAGTTACCCTTGAAACAGTGCAGTCAGTTATCCCGGAAACAGGGCAGTCAGTTATACTGGAAACAAATCGTTTAGTTACCCTGGAAACAGGGCAGTCAGTTATCCTAGAAACAGGGTGATCAGTTACCCTGGAAACAGGGCAGTCAGTTACCCTTGAAACAGTGCAGTCAGTTATCCCGGAAACAGGGCAGTCAGTTATCCTGGAAACAGGGCGGTCAGTTACCTGGAAACAAATCGTTTAGTTACCCTGGAAACAGGGCAGTCAGTTATCCTAGAAACAGGGTGATCAGTTACCCTGGAAACTGGGCAGTCAGTTAGCCTGGAAACAGTGCAGTCAGTTATCCTGGAAACAGGGCGGTCAGTTACCCCTGAAACCGGGAGATCAGTTACCCCGGAAACAGGGCAGTCAGTTACCCTGGAAACAGGGCAGTCAGTTATCCTGGAAACAGGGTGGTCAGTTACCCCGGAAACAGGGTGATCAGTTATCCTGGAAACAGGGCGGTCAGTTACCCCGGAAACAGGGCAGTCAGTTACCCCGGAAACCGGGCGGTCAGTATCCCTGGAAACAGATTAGTCAGTTATCCCGGAAACAGGGTGATCAGTTATCCTGGAAACAGGGCAGTCAGTTAGCCTGGAAACAGGGCAGTCAGTTACACCGGAAACAGGGCAGTCAGTTACCCTGGAAACAGGGCAGTCAGTTATCCCGGAAACAGTGCAGTCAGTTATACCGGAAACAGTGTGATCAGTTACCCTGGAAACAGGGCAGTCAGTTATTCCGGAAACAGGGCAGTCAGTTACCCCGGAAACAGGGCAGTCAGTTATCCTGGAAATAGGGCGGTCAGTTACCCCGGAAACAGGGCATTCAGTTAACCTGGAAAAAGGGCAGTCAGTTATCCCGGAAAATGGGTGATCAGTTACCCTGGAAACTGGGCAGTCAGTTACCCTGGAAACAGGGCAGTCAGTTACCCCGGAAACTGGGCAGTCAGTTCCCGTGGAAAAAGGGCAGTCAGTCACCCTGGAAACAGGTTAGTCAGTTACGCCGGAAACAGGGTGATCAGTTACCCCGGAAACAGGGCAGTCAGATCACCTGGAAACAGGGCAGTCAGTTACCCTGGGAACAGGGCAGTCAGTTATCCTGAGAACAGGGCGGTCAGTTACCCCTCAAACAGGGAGATCAGTTACCACGGAAACAGGGCAGTCAGTTACCCTGGAAACTGGGCAGTCAGTTATCCTGGAAACAGGGCAGTCAGTTACCCTGGAAACAGGGCAGTCAGTTACCCTGGAAACAGTGCAGTCAGTTATCCTGGAAACAGGGCGGTCAGTTACCCCGGAAACAGGGAGATCAGTTACCCCGGAAACAGGGCAGTCAGTTACCCTGGAAACAGGGCTATCAGTTATCCTGGAAACAGGGTGGTCAGTTACCCCGGAAACAGGGTGATCAGTTATCCTGGAAACAGGGCGGTCAGTTACCCCGGAAACAGGGCAGTCAGTTACCCCGGAAACCGGGCGGTCAGTATCCCTGGAAACAGATTAGTCAGTTATCCCGGAAACAGGGTGATACGTTATCCTGGAAACAGGGCAGTCAGTTAGCCTGGAAACAGGGCAGTCAGTTACACCGGAAACAGGGCAGTCAGTTACCCTGGAAACAGGGCAGTCAGTTATCCCGGAAACAGGGCAGTCAGTTATCCCGGAAACAGGGTAATCAGTTACCCTGGAAACAGGGCAGTCAGTTACCCCGGAAACAGGGCAGTCAGTTACCCCGGAAACAGGGCAGTCAGTTATTCCGGAAACAGGGCAGTCAGTTACCCCGGAAACAGGGCAGTCAGTTATCCTGGAAATAGGGCGGTCACTTACCCCGGAAACAGGGCATTCAGTTAACCTGGAAAAAGGGCAGTCAGTTATCCCGGAAACAGGGCGGACAGTTACCCCGGAAACAGAGCGGTCGGTTATCCCGGAAACAGGGTGATCAGTTTCCCTGGAAACAGGGCGGTCAGTTATCCTGGAAACAGGGCAGTCAGTTATCCCGGAAACAGGGCAGTCAGTTATCACGGAAACAGGGTGATCAGTTACCCTGGAAACTGGGCAGTCAGTTACCCTGGAAATAGGGCAGTCAGTTATCCTGGAAAAAGGGCAGTCAGTTACCCTGGAAACGGGGCAGTCAGTTACCCTGGAAACAGGGCAGTCGGTTATCCCGGAAACAGGGTGATCAGTTTCCCTGGAAACAGGGCAGTCAGTTATCCTGGAAACAGGGCAGTCAGTTATCCCGGAAACAGGGCAGTCAGTTATCCCGGAAACAGGGCAGTCAGTTATCCTGGAAACTGGGCAGTCAGTTACCCTGGAAATAGGGCAGTCAGTTATCCTGGAAAAAGGGCAGTCAGTTACCCTGGAAACTGGGCAGTCAGTTACCCTGGAAACAGGGCAGTCAGTTATCCCGGAAACAGGGTGATCAGTTACCCTATAAACAGGGCAGAATGTTATCCCGGAAACAGGGCAGTCAGTTATCCCGGACAATGGGTGATCAGTTACCCTGGAAACTGGGCAGTCAGTTACCCTGGAAACAGGGCAGTCAGTTACCCCGGAAACTGGGCAGTCAGTTCCCGTGGAAACAGGGCAGTCAGTCACCCTGGAAACAGGTTAGTCAGTTACGCCGGAAACAGGGTGATCAGTTACCCCGGAAACAGGGCAGTCAGATCACCTGGAAACAGGGCAGTCAGTTACCCTGGAAACAGGGCAGTCAGTTATCCTGAGAACAGGGCGGTCAGTTACCCCTCAAACAGGGAGATCAGTTACCCCGGAAACAGGGCAGTCAGTTACCCTGGAAACAGGGCAGTCAGTTACCCTGGAAACAGTGCAGTCAGTTATCCTGGAAACAGGGCGGTCAGTTACCCCGGAAACAGGGAGATCAGTTACCCCGGAAACAGGGTGGTCAGTTACCCTGGAAACAGGGCAGTCAGTTATCCTGGAAACAGGGTGGTCAGTTACCCCAGAAACAGGGTGATCAGTTATCCTGGAAACAGGGCGGTCAGTTACCCCGGAAACAGGGCAGTCAGTTACCCCGGAAACCGGGCGGTCAGTATCCCTGGAAACAGATTAGTCAGTTATCCCGGAAACAGGGTGATACGTTATCCTGGAAACAGGGCAGTCAGTTAGCCTGGAAACAGGGCAGTCAGTTACACCGGAAACAGGGCAGTCAGTTACCCTGGAAACAGGGCAGTCAGTTATCCCGGAAACAGGGCAGTCAGTTATACCGGAAACAGGGTGATCAGTTACCCTGGAAACAGGGCGGTCAGTTACCCCGGAAACAGGGCAGTCAGTTACGCTGGAAACAGGGCAGTCAGTTATTCCGGAAACAGGGCAGTCAGTTACCCCGGAAACAGGGCAGTCAGTTATCCTGGAAATAGGGCGGTCAGTTACCCCGGAAACAGGGCATTCAGTTAACCTGGAAAAAGGGCAGTCAGTTATCCCGGAAACAGGGCGGACAGTTACCCCGGAAACAGAGCGGTCGGTTATCCCGGAAACAGGGTGATCAGTTTCCTTGGAAACAGGGCGGTCAGTTATCCTGGAAACAGGGCAGTCAGTTATCCCGTAAACAGGGCAGTCAGTTATCCCGGAAACAGGGTGATCAGTTACCCTGGAAACTGGGCAGTCAGTTACCCTGGAAATAGGGCAGTCAGTTATCCTGGAAACAGGGTGGTCAGTTACCCCGGAAACAGGGCAGTCAGTTATCCCGGAAACAGGGTGATCAGTTACCCTGGAAATTGGCCAGTCAGTTACCCTGGAAACAGGGCAGTCAGTTATCCTGGAAACGGGGTGGTCAGTTACCCCGGAAACAGGGCAGTCAGTTATCCCGGAAACAGGGTGATCAGTTACCCTGGAAACTGGGCAGTCAGTTACCCTGGAAACAGGGCAGTCAGTTATCCTGGAAACAGGGTGGTCAGTTACCCCGGAAACAGGGCAGTCAGTTACCCCGGAAACTGTGCAGTCAGTTCCCGTGGAAACAGGGCAGTCAGTCACCCTGGAAACAGGTTAGTCAGTTACGCCGGAAACAGGGTGATCAGTTACCCCGGAAACAGGGCAGTCAGATCACCTGGAAACAGGGCAGTCAGTTACCCTGGAAACAGGACAGTCAGTTATCCTGAGAACAGGGCGGTCAGTTACCCCGGAAACAGGGAGATCAGTTACCCCGGAAACAGGGCAGTCAGTTACCCTGGAAACTGGGCAGTCAGTTATCCTGGAAACAGGGCAGTCAGTTACCCTGGAAACAGGGCAGTCGGTTATCCTGGAAACAGCGTGGTCAGTTACCCCGGAAACAGGGCAGTCAGTTACCCCGGAAACCGGGCGGTCAGTATCCCTGGAAACAGATTAGTCAGTTATCCCGGAAACAGGGTGATCAGTTATCCTGGAAACAGGGCAGTCAGTTAGCCTGGAAACAGGGCAGACAGTTACACCGGAAACAGGGCAGTCAGTTATCCCGGAAACAGTGCAGACAGTTATACCGGAAACAGGGTGATCAGTTACCCTGGAAACAGGGCAGTCAGTTAACCCGGAAACAGGGCAGTCAGTTACCCTGGAAACAGGGCAGTCAGTTATTCCGGAAACAGGGCAGTCAGTTACCCCGGAAACAGGGCAGTCAGTTATCCTGGAAATAGGGCGGTCAGTTACCCCGGAAACAGGGCATTCAGTTAACCTGGAAAAAGGGCAGTCAGTTATCCCGGAAACAGGGCGGACAGTTACCCCGGAAACAGAGCGGTCGGTTATCCCGGAAACAGGGTGATCAGTTTCCCTGGAAACAGGGCAGTCAGTTATCCTGGAAACAGGGCAGTCAGTTATCCCGGAAACAGGGCAGTCAGTTATCCCGGAAACAGGGTGATCAGTTACCCTGGAAACTGGGCAGTCAGTTACCCTGGAAATAGGGCAGTCAGTTATCCTGGAAAAAGGGCAGTCAGTTGCCCTGGAAACTGGGCAGTCAGTTACCCTGGAAACAGGGCAGTCAGTTATCCCGGAAACAGGGTGATCAGTTACCCTATAAACAGGGCAGAATGTTATCCCGGAAACAGGGCAGTCAGTTACCCTGGAAACAGGGCAGTCAGTTATCCTGGAAACAGGATGGTCAGTTACCCCAGAAACAGGGTGATCAGTTATCCCGGAAACAGGGCAGTCAGTTACCCTGGAAACAGGGCAGAATGTTATCCCGGAAACAGGGCAGTCAGTTACCCTGGAAACAGGGTGATCAGTTATCCTGGAAACAGGGCGGTCAGTTACCCCGGAAACAGGGCAGTCAGTTACCCCGGAAACCGGGCGATCAGTATCCCTGGAAACAGATTAGTCAGTTATCCCGGAAACAGGGTGATACGTTATCCTGGAAACAGGCCAGTCAGTTAGCCTGGAAACAGGGCAGTCAGTTACACCGGAAACAGGGCAGTCAGTTACCCTGGAAACAGGGCAGTCAGTTATCCCGGAAACAGGGCAGTCAGTTATACCGGAAACAGGGTAATCAGTTACCATGGAAACAGGGCAGTCAGTTACCCCGGAAACAGGGCAGTCAGTTATCCTGGAAATAGGGCGGTCAGTTACCCCGGAAACAGGGCATTCAGTTAACCTGGAAAAAGGGCAGTCAGTTATCCCGGAAACAGGGCGGACAGTTACCCCGGAAACAGAGCGGTCGGTTATACCGGAAACAGGGTGATCAGTTTCCCTGGAAACAGGGCGGTCAGTTATCCTGGAAACAGGGCAGTCAGTTATCCCGGAAACAGGGCAGTCAGTTATCCCGGAAACAGGGTGATCAGTTACCCTGGAAACTGGGCAGTCAGTTACCCTGGAAATAGGGCAGTCAGTTATCCTGGAAACAGGGTGGTCAGTTACCCCGGAAACAGGGCAGTCAGTTATCCCGGAAACAGGGTGATCAGTTACCCTGGAAACTGGGCAGTCAGTTACCCTGGAAACAGGGCAGTCAGTTATCCTGGAAATAGGGCGGTCAGTTACCCCGGAAACAGGGCATTCAGTTAACCTGGAAAAAGGGCAGTCAGTAATCCCGGAAACAGGGCGGACAGTTACCCCGGAAACAGAGCGGTCGGTTATCCCGGAAACAGGGTGATCAGTTTCCCAGGAAACAGGGCGGTCAGTTATCCTGGAAACAGGGCAGTCAGTTATCCCGGAAACAGGGCAGTCAGTTATCCCGGAAACAGGGTGATCTGTTACCCTGGAAACTGGGCAGTCAGTTACCCTGGAAATAGGGCAGTCAGTTATCCTGGAAACAGGGTGGTCAGTTACCCCGGAAACAGGGCAGTCAGTTATCCCGGAAACAGGGTGATCAGTTACCCTGGAAACTGGGCAGTCAGTTACCCTGGAAACAGGGCAGTCAGTTATCCTGGAAACAGGGTGGTCAGTTACCCTGGAAACAGGGCAGTCAGTTATCCTGGAAACAGGGTGGTCAGTTACCCCGGAAACAGGGCAGTCAGTTACCCCGGAAACTGTGCAGTCAGTTCCCGTGGAAACAGGGCAGTCAGTCACCCTGGAAACAGGTTAGTCAGTTACGCCGGAAACAGGGTGATCAGTTACCCCGGAAACAGGGCAGTCAGATCACCTGGAAACAGGGCAGTCAGTTACCCTGGAAACAGGGCAGTCAGTTATCCTGAGAACAGGGCGATCAGTTACCCCGGAAACAGGGAGATCAGTTACCCCGGAAACAGGGCAGTCAGTTACCCTGGAAACTGGGCAGTCAGTTATCCTGGAAACAGGGCAGTCAGTTACCCTGGAAACAGGGCAGTCGGTTATCCTGGAAACAGGGTGGTCAGTTACCCTGGAAACAGGGTGGTCAGTTACCCTGGAAACAGGGCAGTCAGTTTCCCCGGAAACAGGGCAGTCAGTAACCCTGGAAACAGATTAGTCAGTTACGCCGGAAACAGGGTGATCAATTATCCTGGAAACAGGGCAGTCAGTTACTCTGGAAACAGGGCGGTCAGTTACCCCGGATACAGGGCAGTCAGTTACCCCGGAAACAGGGCAGTCAGATAACCTGGAAACAGGGCAGTCAGTTATCCCGGAAACTGGGCAGTCAGTTATCCCGGAAACAGGGTGATCAGTTACCCTGGAAACAGGGCAGTCAGTTACCCCGGAAAGAGGGCAGTCAGTTACCCTGGAAACAGGGCAGTCAGTTACCCTGGAAACAGGGCAGTCAGTTATCCCGGAAACAGGGCAGTCAGTTATCCCGGAAACAGGGTGATCAGTTACCCTGGAAACAGGGCAGTCAGTTACCCTGGAAACAGGGCAGTCAGTACCCTGGAAACTGGGCAGTCAGTTACCCTGGAAACAGGGCAGTCAGTTATCCCGGAAAAAGGTTGATCAGTTACCCTGGAAACTGGGCAGTCAGTTACCCTGGATACAGGGCAGTCAGTTACCCCGGAAACAGGGCAGTCAGTTCACCTGGAAACAGGCAGTCAGTTACCCTGGAAACAGTGCAGTCAGTTATCCCGGAAACAGGGCAGTCAGTTATCCTGGAAACAGGGCGGTCAGTTACCTGGAAACAAATCGGTTAGTTATCCTGGAAACAGGGCAGTCAGTTATCCTGGAAACAGGGTGATCAGTTACCCTGGAAACTGGGCAGTCAGTTAGCCTGGAAACAGGGCAGTCAGATACCCTGGAAACAGTGCAGTCAGTTATCCTGGAAACAGGGCGGTCAGTTACCCCGGAAACAGGGAGATCAGTTACCCCGGAAACAGGGCAGTCAGTTACCCTGGAAACAGGGCAGTCAGTTATCCTGGAAACAGGGTGGTCAGTTACCCCGGAAACAGGGTGATCAGTTATCCTGGAAACAGGGCGGTCAGTTACCCCGGAAACAGGGCAGTCAGTTACCCCGGAGACCGGGCGGTCAGTATCCCTGGAAACAGATTAGTCAGTTATCCCGGAAAAAGGGTGATCAGTTATCCTGGAAACAGGGCAGTCAGTTAGCCTGGAAACAGGGCAGTCAGTTACACCGGAAACAGGGCAGTCAGTTAGCCTGGAAACAGGGCAGTCAGTTACCCTTGAAACAGTGCAGTCAGTTATCCCGGAAACAGGGCAGTCAGTTATACTGGAAACAAATCGTTTAGTTACCCTGGAAACAGGGCAGTCAGTTATCCTAGAAACAGGGTGATCAGTTACCCTGGAAACAGGGCAGTCAGTTACCCTTGAAACAGTGCAGTCAGTTATCCCGGAAACAGGGCAGTCAGTTATCCTGGAAACAGGGCGGTCAGTTACCTGGAAACAAATCGTTTAGTTACCCTGGAAACAGGGCAGTCAGTTATCCTAGAAACAGGGTGATCAGTTACCCTGGAAACTGGGCAGTCAGTTAGCCTGGAAACAGTGCAGTCAGTTATCCTGGAAACAGGGCGGTCAGTTACCCCTGAAACCGGGAGATCAGTTACCCCGGAAACAGGGCAGTCAGTTACCCTGGAAACAGGGCAGTCAGTTATCCTGGAAACAGGGTGGTCAGTTACCCCGGAAACAGGGTGATCAGTTATCCTGGAAACAGGGCGGTCAGTTACCCCGGAAACAGGGCAGTCAGTTACCCCGGAAACCGGGCGGTCAGTATCCCTGGAAACAGATTAGTCAGTTATCCCGGAAACAGGGTGATCAGTTATCCTGGAAACAGGGCAGTCAGTGAGCCTGGAAACAGGGCAGTCAGTTACACCGGAAACAGGGCAGTCAGTTACCCTGGAAACAGGGCAGTCAGTTATCCCGGAAACAGTGCAGTCAGTTATACCGGAAACAGTGTGATCAGTTACCCTGGAAACAGGGCAGTCAGTTATTCCGGAAACAGGGCAGTCAGTTACCCCGGAAACAGGGCAGTCAGTTATCCTGGAAATAGGGCGGTCAGTTACCCCGGAAACTGGGCATTCAGTTAACCTGGAAAAAGGGCAGTCAGTTATCCCGGAAAATGGGTGATCAGTTACCCTGGAAACTGGGCAGTCAGTTACCCTGGAAACAGGGCAGTCAGTTACCCCGGAAACTGGGCAGTCAGTTCCCGTGGAAAAAGGGCAGTCAGTCACCCTGGAAACAGGTTAGTCAGTTACGCCGGAAACAGGGTGATCAGTTACCCCGGAAACAGGGCAGTCAGATCACCTGGAAACAGGGCAGTCAGTTACCCTGGGAACAGGGCAGTCAGTTATCCTGAGAACAGGGCGGTCAGTTACCCCTCAAACAGGGAGATCAGTTACCACGGAAACAGGGCAGTCAGTTACCCTGGAAACTGGGCAGTCAGTTATCCTGGAAACAGGGCAGTCAGTTACCCTGGAAACAGGGCAGTCAGTTACCCTGGAAACAGTGCAGTCAGTTATCCTGGAAACAGGGCGGTCAGTTACCCCGGAAACAGGGAGATCAGTTACCCCGGAAACAGGGCAGTCAGTTACCCTGGAAACAGGGCAATCAGTTATTCTGGAAACAGGGTGGTCAGTTACCCCGGAAACAGGGTGATCAGTTATCCTGAAAACAGGGCGGTCAGTTATCCCGGAAACAGGGCAGTCAGTTACCCCGGAAACCGGGCGGTCAGTATCCCTGGAAACAGATTAGTCAGTTATCCCGGAAACAGGGTGATCAGTTTCCCTGGAAACAGGGCGGTCAGTTATCCTGGAAACAGGGCAGTCAGTTATCCCGGAAACAGGGCAGTCAGTTATCCCGGAAACAGGGTGATCAGTTACCCTGGAAACTGGGCAGTCAGTTACCCTGGAAATAGGGCAGTCAGTTATCCTGGAAAAAGGGCAGTCAGTTACCCTGGAAACGGGGCAGTCAGTTACCCTGGAAACAGGGCAGTCGGTTATCCCGGAAACAGGGTGATCAGTTTCCCTGGAAACAGGGCAGTCAGTTATCCCGGAAACAGGGCAGTCAGTTATCCCGGAAACAGGGCAGTCAGTTATCCTGGAAACTGGGCAGTCAGTTACCCTGGAAATAGGGCAGTCAGTTATCCTGGAAAAAGGGCAGTCAGTTACCCTGGAAACTGGGCAGTCAGTTACCCTGGAAACAGGGCAGTCAGTTATCCCGGAAACAGGGTGATCAGTTACCCTATAAACAGGGCAGAATGTTATCCCGGAAACAGGGCAGTCAGTTATCCCGGACAATGGGTGATCAGTTACCCTGGAAACTGGGCAGTCAGTTACCCTGGAAACAGGGCAGTCAGTTACCCCGGAAACTGGGCAGTCAGTTCCCGTGGAAACAGGGCAGTCAGTCACCCTGGAAACAGGTTAGTCAGTTACGCCGGAAACAGGGTGATCAGTTACCCCGGAAACAGGGCAGTCAGATCACCTGGAAACAGGGCAGTCAGTTACCCTGGAAACAGGGCAGTCAGTTATCCTGAGAACAGGGCGGTCAGTTACCCCTCAAACAGGGAGATCAGTTACCCCGGAAACAGGGCAGTCAGTTACCCTGGAAACAGGGCAGTCAGTTACCCTGGAAACAGTGCAGTCAGTTATCCTGGAAACAGGGCGGTCAGTTACCCCGGAAACAGGGAGATCAGTTACCCCGGAAACAGGGTGGTCAGTTACCCTGGAAACAGGGCAGTCAGTTATCCTGGAAACAGGGTGGTCAGTTACCCCAGAAACAGGGTGATCAGTTATCCTGGAAACAGGGCGGTCAGTTACCCCGGAAACAGGGCAGTCAGTTACCCCGGAAACCGGGCGGTCAGTATCCCTGGAAACAGATTAGTCAGTTATCCCGGAAACAGGGTGATACGTTATCCTGGAAACAGGGCAGTCAGTTAGCCTGGAAACAGGGCAGTCAGTTACACCGGAAACAGGGCAGTCAGTTACCCTGGAAACAGGGCAGTCAGTTATCCCGGAAACAGGGCAGTCAGTTATACCGGAAACAGGGTGATCAGTTACCCTGGAAACAGGGCGGTCAGTTACCCCGGAAACAGGGCAGTCAGTTACGCTGGAAACAGGGCAGTCAGTTATTCCGGAAACAGGGCAGTCAGTTACCCCGGAAACAGGGCAGTCAGTTATCCTGGAAATAGGGCGGTCAGTTACCCCGGAAACAGGGCATTCAGTTAACCTGGAAAAAGGGCAGTCAGTTATCCCGGAAACAGGGCGGACAGTTACCCCGGAAACAGAGCGGTCGGTTATCCCGGAAACAGGGTGATCAGTTTCCTTGGAAACAGGGCGGTCAGTTATCCTGGAAACAGGGCAGTCAGTTATCCCGTAAACAGGGCAGTCAGTTATCCCGGAAACAGGGTGATCAGTTACCCTGGAAACTGGGCAGTCAGTTACCCTGGAAATAGGGCAGTCAGTTATCCTGGAAACAGGGTGGTCAGTTACCCCGGAAACAGGGCAGTCAGTTATCCCGGAAACAGGGTGATCAGTTACCCTGGAAATTGGCCAGTCAGTTACCCTGGAAACAGGGCAGTCAGTTATCCTGGAAACGGGGCGGTCAGTTACCCCGGAAACAGGGCAGTCAGTTATCCCGGAAACAGGGTGATCAGTTACCCTGGAAACTGGGCAGTCAGTTACCCTGGAAACAGGGCAGTCAGTTATCCTGGAAACAGGGTGGTCAGTTACCCCGGAAACAGGGCAGTCAGTTACCCCGGAAACTGTGCAGTCAGTTCCCGTGGAAACAGGGCAGTCAGTCACCCTGGAAACAGGTTAGTCAGTTACGCCGGAAACAGGGTGATCAGTTACCCCGGAAACAGGGCAGTCAGATCACCTGGAAACAGGGCAGTCAGTTACCCTGGAAACAGGACAGTCAGTTATCCTGAGAACAGGGCGGTCAGTTACCCCGGAAACAGGGAGATCAGTTACCCCGGAAACAGGGCAGTCAGTTACCCTGGAAACTGGGCAGTCAGTTATCCTGGAAACAGGGCAGTCAGTTACCCTGGAAACAGGGCAGTCGGTTAACCTGGAAACAGCGTGGTCAGTTACCCTGGAAACAGGGTGGTCAGTTACCCTGGAAACAGGGCAGTCAGTTTCCCCGGAAACAGGGCAGTCAGTAACCCTGGAAACAGATTAGTCAGTTATGCCGGAAACAGGGTGATCAATTATCCTGGAAACAGGGCAGTCAGTTACTCTGGAAACAGGGCGGTCAGTTACCACGGATACAGGGCAGTCAGTTACCCCGGAAACAGGGCAGTCAGTTAACCTGGAAACAGGGCAGTCAGTTATCCCGGAAACTGGGCAGTCAGTTATCCCGGAAACAGGGTGATCAGATCCCCTGGAAACAGGGCAGTCAGTTACCCCGGAAAGAGGGCAGTCAGTTACCCTGGAAACAGGGCAGTCAGTTATCCCGGAAACAGGGCAGTCAGTTATCCCGGAAACAGGGTGATCAGTTACCCCGGAAACAGGGCAGTCAGATCACCTGGAAACAGGGCAGTCAGTTATCCTGAGAACAGGGCGGTCAGTTACCCCTCAAACAGGGAGATCAGTTACCACGGAAACAGGGCAGTCAGTTACCCTGGAAACTGGGCAGTCAGTTACCCTGGAAACAGGGCAGTCAGTTACCCTGGAAACAGTGCAGTCAGTTATCCTGGAAACAGGGCGGTCAGTTACCCCGGAAACAGGGAGATCAGTTACCCCGGAAACAGGGCAGTCAGTTACCCTGGAAACAGGGCAATCAGTTATCCTGGAAACAGGGTGGTCAGTTACCCCGGAAACAGGGTGATCAGTTATCCTGGAAACAGGGCGGTCAGTTACCCCGGAAACAGGGCAGTCAGTTACCCCGGAAACCGGGCGGTCAGTATCCCTGGAAACAGATTAGTCAGTTATCCCGGAAACAGGGTGATACGTTATCCTGGAAACAGGGCAGTCAGTTAGCCTGGAAACAGGGCAGTCAGTTACACCGGAAACAGGGCAGTCAGTTACCCTGGAAACAGGGCAGTCAGTTATCCCGGAAACAGGGCAGTCAGTTATACCGGAAACAGGGTAATCAGTTACCCTGGAAACAGGGCAGTCAGTTACCCCGGAAACAGGGCAGTCAGTTACCCCGGAAACAGGGCAGTCAGTTATTCCGGAAACAGTGCAGTCAGTTATCCTGGAAATAGGGCGGTCACTTACCCCGGAAACAGGGCATTCAGTTAACCTGGAAAAAGGGCAGTCAGTTATCCCGGAAACAGGGCGGACAGTTACCCCGGAAACAGAGCGGTCGGTTATCCCGGAAACAGGGTGATCAGTTTCCCTGGAAACAGGGCGGTCAGTTATCCTGGAAACAGGGCAGTCAGTTATCCCGGAAACAGGGCAGTCAGTTATCCCGGAAACAGGGTGATCAGTTACCCTGGAAACTGGGCAGTCAGTTACCCTGGAAATAGGGCAGTCAGTTATCCTGGAAAAAGGGCAGTCAGTTACCCTGGAAACGGGGCAGTCAGTTACCCTGGAAACAGGGCAGTCGGTTATCCCGGAAACAGGGTGATCAGTTTCCCTGGAAACAGGGCAGTCAGTTATCCTGGAAACAGGGCAGTCAGTTATCCCGGAAACAGGGCAGTCAGTTATCCCGGAAACAGGGCAGTCAGTTATCCTGGAAACTGGGCAGTCAGTTACCCTGGAAATAGGGCAGTCAGTTATCCTGGAAAAAGGGCAGTCAGTTACCCTGGAAACTGGGCAGTCAGTTACCCTGGAAACAGGGCAGTCAGTTATCCCGGAAACAGGGTGATCAGTTACCCTATAAACAGGGCAGAATGTTATCCCGGAAACAGGGCAGTCAGTTATCCCGGACAATGGGTGATCAGTACCCTGGAAACTGGGCAGTCAGTTACCCTGGAAACAGGGCAGTCAGTTACCCCGGAAACTGGGCAGTCAGTTCCCGTGGAAACAGGGCAGTCAGTCACCCTGGAAACAGGTTAGTCAGTTACGCCGGAAACAGGGTGATCAGTTACCCCGGAAACAGGGCAGTCAGATCACCTGGAAACAGGGCAGTCAGTTACCCTGGAAACAGGGCAGTCAGTTATCCTGAGAACAGGGCGGTCAGTTACCCCTCAAACAGGGAGATCAGTTACCCCGGAAACAGGGCAGTCAGTTACCCTGGAAACAGGGCAGTCAGTTACCCTGGAAACAGTGCAGTCAGTTATCCTGGAAACAGGGCGGTCAGTTACCCCGGAAACAGGGAGATCAGTTACCCCGGAAACAGGGTGGTCAGTTACCCTGGAAACAGGGCAGTCAGTTATCCTGGAAACAGGGTGGTCAGTTACCCCAGAAACAGGGTGATCAGTTATCCTGGAAACAGGGCGGTCAGTTACCCCGGAAACAGGGCAGTCAGTTACCCCGGAAACCGGGCGGTCAGTATCCCTGGAAACAGATTAGTCAGTTATCCCGGAAACAGGGTGATACGTTATCCTGGAAACAGGGCAGTCAGTTAGCCTGGAAACAGGGCAGTCAGTTACACCGGAAACAGGGCAGTCAGTTACCCTGGAAACAGGGCAGTCAGTTATCCCGGAAACAGGGTTGTCAGTTATACCGGAAACAGGGTGATCAGTTACCCTGGAAACAGGGCGGTCAGTTACCCCGGAAACAGGGCAGTCAGTTACGCTGGAAACAGGGCAGTCAGTTATTCCGGAAACAGGGCAGTCAGTTACCCCGGAAACAGGGCAGTCAGTTATCCTGGAAATAGGGCGGTCAGTTACCCCGGAAACAGGGCATTCAGTTAACCTGGAAAAAGGGCAGTCAGTTATCCCGGAAACAGGGCGGACAGTTACCCCGGAAACAGAGCGGTCGGTTATCCCGGAAACAGGGTGATCAGTTTCCTTGGAAACAGGGCGGTCAGTTATCCTGGAAACAGGGCAGTCAGTTATCCCGTAAACAGGGCAGTCAGTTATCCCGGAAACAGTGTGATCAGTTACCCTGGAAACTGGGCAGTCAGTTACCCTGGAAATAGGGCAGTCAGTTATCCTGGAAACAGGGTGGTCAGTTACCCCGGAAACAGGGCAGTCAGTTATCCCGGAAACAGGGTGATCAGTTACCCTGGAAATTGGCCAGTCAGTTACCCTGGAAACAGGGCAGTCAGTTATCCTGGAAACGGGGTGGTCAGTTACCCCGGAAACAGGGCAGTCAGTTATCCCGGAAACAGGGTGATCAGTTACCCTGGAAACTGGGCAGTCAGTTACCCTGGAAACAGGGCAGTCAGTTATCCTGGAAACAGGGTGGTCAGTTACCCCGGAAACAGGGCAGTCAGTTACCCCGGAAACTGTGCAGTCAGTTCCCGTGGAAACAGGGCAGTCAGTCACCCTGGAAACAGGTTAGTCAGTTACGCCGGAAACAGGGTGATCAGTTACCCCGGAAACAGGGCAGTCAGATCACCTGGAAACAGGGCAGTCAGTTACCCTGGAAACAGGACAGTCAGTTATCCTGAGAACAGGGCGGTCAGTTACCCCGGAAACAGGGAGATCAGTTACCCCGGAAACAGGGCAGTCAGTTACCCTGGAAACTGGGCAGTCAGTTATCCTGGAAACAGGGCAGTCAGTTACCCTGGAAACAGGGCAGTCGGTTATCCTGGAAACAGCGTGGTCAGTTACCCTGGAAACAGGGTGGTCAGTTACCCTGGAAACAGGGCAGTCAGTTTCCCCGGAAACAGGGCAGTCAGTAACCCTGGAAACAGATTAGTCAGTTATGCCAGAAACAGGGTGATCAATTATCCTGGAAACAGGGCAGTCAGTTACTCTGGAAACAGGGCGGTCAGTTACCACGGATACAGGGCAGTCAGTTACCCCGGAAACAGGGCAGTCAGTTAACCTGGAAACAGGGCAGTCAGTTATCCCGGAAACTGGGCAGTCAGTTATCCCGGAAACAGGGTGATCAGATCCCCTGGAAACAGGGCAGTCAGTTACCCCGGAAAGAGGGCAGTCAGTTACCCTGGAAACAGGGCAGTCAGTTATCCCGGAAACAGGGCAGTCAGTTATCCCGGAAACAGGGTGATCAGTTACCCTGGAAACTGGGCAGTCAGTTACCCTGGAAACAGGGCAGTCAGTTACCCTGGAAACAGGGCAGTCAGTAACCTGGAAACTGGGCAGTCAGTTACCCTGGAAACAGGGCAGTCAGTTATCCCGGAAAAAGGTTGATCAGTTACCCTGGAAACTGGGCAGTCAGTTACCCTGGATACAGGGCAGTCAGTTACCCCGGAAACAGGGCAGTCAGTTCACCTGGAAACAGGCAGTCAGTTACCCTGGAAACAGTGCAGTCAGTTACCCTGGATACAGGGCAGTCAGTTATCCCGGACACAGGGCAGTCAGTTATCCTGGAAACAGGGCGGTCAGTTACCTGGAAACAAATCGGTTAGTTACCCTGGAAACAGGGCAGTCAGTTATCCTGGAAACAGGGTGATCAGTTACCCTGGAAACTGGGCAGTCAGTTAGCCTGGAACAGGGCAGTCAGTTACCCTGGAAACAGTGCAGTCAGTTATCCTGGAAACAGGGCGGTCAGTTACCCCGGAAACAGGGAGATCAGTTACCCCGGAAACAGGGCAGTCAGTTACCCCGGAAACAGGGCGGTCAGTATCCCTGGAAACAGATTAGTCAGTTATCCCGGAAAAAGGGTGATCAGTTATCCTGGAAACAGGGCAGTCAGTAAGCCTGGAAACAGGGCAGTCAGTTACACCGGAAACAGGGCAGTCAGTTACCCTGGAAACAGTGCAGTCAGTTACCCTTGAAACAGTGCAGTCAGTTATCCCGGAAACAGGGCAGTCAGTTATCCTGGAAACAGGGCGGTCAGTTACCTGGAAACAAATCGGTTAGTTACCCTGGAAACAGGGCAGTCAGTTATCCTAGAAACAGGGTGATCAGTTACCCTGGAAACTGGGCAGTCAGTTAGCCTGGAAACAGGGTGGTCAGTTACCCCGGAAACATGGCAGTCAGTTATCCCGGAAACAGGGTGATCAGTTACCCTGGAAACTGGGCAGTCAGTTACCCTGGAAACAGGGCAGTCAGTTATCCTGGAAACAGGGTGGTCAGTTACCCCGGAAACAGGGCAGTCAGTTACCCCGGAAACTGTGCAGTCAGTTCCCGTGGAAACAGGGCAGTCAGTCACCCTGGAAACAGGTTAGTCAGTTACGCCGGAAACAGGGTGATCAGCTACCCCGGAAACAGGGCAGTCAGATCACCTGGAAACAGGGCAGTCAGTTACCCTGGAAACAGGGCAGTCAGTTATCCTGAGAACAGGGCGGTCAGTTACCCCGGAAACAGGGAGATCAGTTACCCCGGAAACAAGGCAGTCAGTTACCCTGGAAACTGGGCAGTCAGATATCCTGGAAACAGGGCAGTCAATTACCCTGGAAACAGGGCAGTCGGTTATCCTGGAAACAGTGCAGTCAGTTACCCTGGAAACAGGGTGGTCAGTTACCCTGGAAACAGGGCAGTCAGTTTCCCCGGAAACAGGGCAGTCAGTAACCCTGGAAACAAATTAGTCAGTTACGCCGGAAACAGGGTGATCAATTATCCTGGAAAAAGGGCAGTCAGTTACTCTGGAAACAGGGCGGTCAGTTACCCCGGATACAGGGCAGTCAGTTACCCCGGAAACAGGGCAGTCAGTTAACCTGGAAACAGGGCAGTCAGTTATCCCGGAAACTGGGCAGTCAGTTATCCCGGAAACAGGGTGATCAGATCCCCTGGAAACAGGGCAGTCAGTTAACCCGGAAAGAGGGCAGTCAGTTACCCTGGAAACAGGGCAGTCAGTTATCCCGGAAACAGGGCAGTCAGTTATCCCGGAAACAGGGTGATCAGTTACCCTGGAAACTGGGCAGTCAGTTACCCTGGAAACAGGGCAGTCAGTTACCCTGGAAACAGGGCAGTCAGTACCCTGGAAACTGGGCGGTCAGTTACCCTGGAAACAGGGCAGTCAGTTATCCAGGAAAAAGGTTGATCAGTTACCCTGGAAACTGGGCAGTCAGTTACCCTGGATACAGGGCAGTCAGTTACCCCGGAAACAGGGCAGTCAGTTCACCTGGAAACAGGCAGTCAGTTACCCTGGAAACAGTGCAGTCAGTTATCCCGGACACAGGGCAGTCAGTTATCCTGGAAACAGGGCGGTCAGTTACCTGGAAACAAATCGGTTAGTTACCCTGGAAACAGGGCAGTCAGTTATCCTGGAAACAGGGTGATCAGTTACCCTGGAAACTGGGCAGTCAGTTAGCCTGGAAACAGGGCAGTCAGTTACCCTGGAAACAGTGCAGTCAGTTATCCTGGAAACAGGGCGGTCAGTTACCCCGGAAACAGGGAGATCAGTTACCCCGGAAACAGGGCAGTCAGTTACCCTGGAAACAGGGCAGTCAGTTATCCTGGAAACAGGGTGATCAGTTACCCTGGAAACTGGGCAGTCAGTTAGCCTGGAAACAGGGCAGTCAGTTACCCTGGAAACATTGCAGTCAGTTATCCTGGAAACAGGGCGGTCAGTTACCCCGGAAACAGGGAGATCAGTTACCCCGGAAACAGGGCAGTCAGTTACCCCGGAAACAGGGCGGTCAGTATCCCTGGAAACAGATTAGTCAGTTATCCCGGAAAAAGGGTGATCAGTTATCCAGGAAACAGGGCAGTCAGTTAGCCTGGAAACAGGGCAGTCAGTTACACCGGAAACAGGGCAGTCAGTTACCCTGGAAACAGGGCAGTCAGTTACCCTTGAAACAGTGCAGTCATTTATCCCGGAAACAGGGCAGTCAGTTATCCTGGAAACAGGGCGGTCAGTTACCTGGAAACAAATCGGTTAGTTACCATGGAAACAGGGCAGTCAGTTATCCTAGAAACAGGGTGATCAGTTACCCTGGAAACTGGGCAGTCAGTTAGCCTGGAAACAGGGCAGTCAGTTACCCTGGAAACAGTGCAGTCAGTTATCCTGGAAACAGGGCGGTCAGTTACCCCGGAAACCGGGAGATCAGTTACCCCGGAAACAGGGCAGTCAGTTCCCCTGGAAACAGGGCAGTCAGTTATCCTGGAAACAGGGTGGTCAGTTACCCCGGAAACAGGGTGATCAGTTATCCTGGAAACAGGGCGGTCAGTTACCCCGGAAACAGGGCAGTCAGTTACCCCGGAAACCGGGCGGTCAGTATCCCTGGAAACAGATTAGTCAGTTATCCCGGAAACAGGGTGATCAGTGATCCTGGAAACAGGGCAGTCAGTTAGCCTGGAAACAGGACAGTCAGCTACACCGGAAACAGGGCAGTCAGTTACCCTCGAAACAGGGCAGTCAGTTATCCCGGAAACAGTGCAGTCAGTTATACCGGAAACAGGGTGATCAGTTACCCTGGAAACAGGGCAGTCAGTTACCCCGGAAACAGGGCAGTCAGATACCCTGGAAACAGGGCAGTCAGTTATTCCGGAAACAGGGCAGTCAGTTACCCCGGAAACAGGGCAGTCAGTTATCCTGGAAATAGGGCGGTCAGTTCCCCCGGAAACAGGGCATTCAGTTAACCTGGAAAAAGGGCAGTCAGTTATCCCGGAAACAGGGCGGACAGTTACCCCGGAAACAGAGCGGTCGGTTATCCCGGAAACAGGGTGATCAGTTTCCCTGGAAACAGGGCAGTCAGTTATCCTGGAAACAGGGCAGTCAGTTATCCCGGAAACAGGGCAGTCAGTTATGCCGGAAACAGGGTGATCAGTTACCCTGGAAACTGGGCAGTCAGTTACCCTGGAAATAGGGCAGTCAGTTATCCTGGAAAAAGGGCAGTCAGTTACCCTGGAAACTGGGCAGTCAGTTACCCTGGAAACAGGGCAGTCAGTTATCCCGGAAACAGGGTGATCAGTTACCCTATAAACAGGGCAGAATGTTATCCCGGAAACAGGGCAGTCAGTTATCCCGGAAAATGTGTGATCAGTTACCCTGGAAACTGGGCAGTCAGCTACCCTGGAAACAGGGCAGTCAGTTACCCCGGAAACTGGGCAGTCAGTTCCCGTGGAAACAGGGCAGTCAGTCACCCTGGAAACAGGTTAGTCAGTTACGCCGGAAACAGGGTGATCAGTTACCCCGGAAACAGGGCAGTCAGATCACCTGGAAACAGGGCAGTCAGTTACCCTGGAAACAGGGCAGTCAGTTATCCTGAGAACAGGGCGGTCAGTTACCCCTCAAACAGGGAGATCAGTTACCCCGGAAACAGGGCAGTCAGTTACCCTGGAAACTGGGCAGTCAGTTATCCAGGAAACAGGGCAGTCAGTTACCCTGGAAACAGGGCAGTCAGTTACCCTGGAAACAGTGCAGTCAGTTATCCTGGAAACAGGGCGGTCAGTTACCCCGGAAACAGGGAGATCAGTTACCCCGGAAACAGGGCAGTCAGTTACCCTGGAAACAGGGCAGTCAGTTATCCTGGAAACAGGGTGGTCAGTTACCCCAGAAACAGGGTGATCAGTTATCCTGGAAACAGGGCGGTCAGTTACCCCGGAAACAGGGCAGTCAGTTACCCCGGAAACCGGGCGGTCAGTATCCCTGGAAACAGATTAGTCAGTTATCCCGGAAACAGGGTGATACGTTATCCTGGAAACAGGGCAGTCAGTTAGCCTGGAAACAGGGCAGTCAGTTACACCGGAAACAGGGCAGTCAGTTACCCTGGAAACAGGGCAGTCAGTTATCCCGGAAACAAGGCAGTCAGTTACCCCAGAAACAGGGCAGTCAGTTACCCTGGAAACAGGGCAGTCAGTTATTCCGGAAACAGGGCAGTCAGTTACCCCGGAAACAGGGCAGTCAGTTATCCTGGAAATAGGGCGATCAGTTACCCCGGAAACAGGGCATTCAGTTAACCTGGAAAAAGGGCAGTCAGTTATCCCGGAAACAGGGCGGACAGTTACCCCGGAAACAGAGCGGTCGGTTATCCCGGAAACAGGGTGATCAGTTTCCCTGGAAACAGGGTGGTCAGTTATTCTGGAAACAGGGCAGTCAGTTATCCCTGAAACAGGGCAGTCAGTTATCCCGGAAACAGGGTGATCAGTTACCCTGGAAACTGGGCAGTCAGTTACCCTGGAAATAGGGCAGTCAGTTATCCTGGAAACAGGGTGGTCAGTTACCCCGGAAACAGGGCAGTCCGTTATCCCGGAAACAGGGTGATCAGTTACCCTGGAAACTGGGCAGTCAGTTACCCTGGAAACAGGGCAGTCAGTTATCCTGGAAACAGGGTGGTCAGTTACCCCGGAAACAGGGCAGTCAGTTATCCCGGAAACAGGGTGATCAGTTACCCTGGAAACTGGGCAGTCAGTTACCCTGGAAACAGGGCAGTCAGTTATCCTGGAAACAGGGCAGTCAGTTACCCCGGAAACTATGCAGTCAGTTCCCGTGGAAACAGGGCAGTCAGTCACCCTGGAAACAGGTTAGTCAGTTACGCCGGAAACAGGGTGATCAGTTACCCCGGAAACAGGGCAGTCAGATCACCTGGAAACAGGGCAGTCAGTTACCCTGGAAACAGGGAGATCAGTTACCCCGGAAACAGGGCAGTCAGTTACCCTGGAAACTGGGCAGTCAGTTATCCTGGAAACAGGGCAGTCAGTTACCCTGGAAACAGGGCAGTCGGTTATCCTGGAAACAGGGTGGTCAGTTACCCTGGAAACAGGGTGGTCAGTTACCCTGGAAACAGGGCAGTCAGTTTCCCTGGAAACAGTGAAGTCAGTTATCCTGGAAACAGTGCGGTCAGTTACCCCGGAAACAGGGAGATCAGTTACCCCGGAAACAGGGCAGTCAGTTACCCTGGAAACAGGGCAGTCAGTTATCCTGGAAACAGGGTGGTCAGTTACCCCAGAAACAGGGTGATCAGTTATCCTGGAAACAGGGCGGTCAGTTACCCCGGAAACAGGGCAGTCAGTTACCCCGGAAACCGGGCGGTCAGTATCCCTGGAAACAGATTAGTCAGTTATCCTGGAAACAGTGCGGTCAGTTACCCCAGAAACAGGGTGATCAGTTACCCTGGAAACTGGGCAGTCAGTTACCCTGGAAACAGGGCAGTCAGTTACCCTGGAAACAGGGCAGTCAGTAACCTGGAAACTGGGCAGTCAGTTACCCTGGAAACAGGGCAGTCAGTTATCCCGGAAAAAGGTTGATCAGTTACCCTGGAAACTGGGTAGTCAGTTACCCTGGATACAGGGCAGTCAGTTACCCCGGAAACAGGGCAGTCAGTTCACCTGGAAACAGGCAGTCAGTTACCCTGGAAACAGTGCAGTCAGTTACCCTGGATACAGGGCAGTCAGTTATCCCGGACACAGGGCAGTCAGTTATCCTGGAAACAGGGCGGTCAGTTACCTGGAAACAAATCGGTTAGTTACCCTGGAAACAGGGCAGTCAGTTATCCTGGAAACAGGGTGATCAGTTACCCTGGAAACTGGGCAGTCAGTTAGCCTGGAACAGGGCAGTCAGTTACCCTGGAAACAGTGCAGTCAGTTATCCTGGAAACAGGGCGGTCAGTTACCCCGGAAACAGGGAGATCAGTTACCCCGGAAACAGGGCAGTCAGTTACCCCGGAAACAGGGCGGTCAGTATCCCTGGAAACAGATTAGTCAGTTATCCCGGAAAAAGGGTGATCAGTTATCCTGGAAACAGGGCAGTCAGTAAGCCTGGAAACAGGGCAGTCAGTTACACCGGAAACAGGGCAGTCAGTTACCCTGGAAACAGTGCAGTCAGTTACCCTTGAAACAGTGCAGTCAGTTATCCCGGAAACAGGGCAGTCAGTTATCCTGGAAACAGGGCGGTCAGTTACCTGGAAACAAATCGGTTAGTTACCCTGGAAACAGGGCAGTCAGTTATCCTAGAAACAGGGTGATCAGTTACCCTGGAAACTGGGCAGTCAGTTAGCCTGGAAACAGGGTGGTCAGTTACCCCGGAAACATGGCAGTCAGTTATCCCGGAAACAGGGTGATCAGTTACCCTGGAAACTGGGCAGTCAGTTACCCTGGAAACAGGGCAGTCGGTTATCCTGGAAACAGGGTGGTCAGTTACCCCGGAAACAGGGCAGTCAGTTACCCCGGAAACTGTGCAGTCAGTTCCCGTGGAAACAGGGCAGTCAGTCACCCTGGAAACAGGTTAGTCAGTTACGCCGGAAACAGGGTGATCAGCTACCCCGGAAACAGGGCAGTCAGATCACCTGGAAACAGGGCAGTCAGTTACCCTGGAAACAGGGCAGTCAGTTATCCTGAGAACAGGGCGGTCAGTTACCCCGGAAACAGGGAGATCAGTTACCCCGGAAACAAGGCAGTCAGTTACCCTGGAAACTGGGCAGTCAGATATCCTGGAAACAGGGCAGTCAATTACCCTGGAAACAGGGCAGTCGGTTATCCTGGAAACAGTGCAGTCAGTTACCCTGGAAACAGGGTGGTCAGTTACCCTGGAAACAGGGCAGTCAGTTTCCCCGGAAACAGGGCAGTCAGTAACCCTGGAAACAAATTAGTCAGTTACGCCGGAAACAGGGTGATCAATTATCCTGGAAAAAGGGCAGTCAGTTACTCTGGAAACAGGGCGGTCAGTTACCCCGGATACAGGGCAGTCAGTTACCCCGGAAACAGGGCAGTCAGTTAACCTGGAAACAGGGCAGTCAGTTATCCCGGAAACTGGGCAGTCAGTTATCCCGGAAACAGGGTGATCAGATCCCCTGGAAACAGGGCAGTCAGTTAACCCGGAAAGAGGGCAGTCAGTTACCCTGGAAACAGGGCAGTCAGTTATCCCGGAAACAGGGCAGTCAGTTATCCCGGAAACAGGGTGATCAGTTACCCTGGAAACTGGGCAGTCAGTTACCCTGGAAACAGGGCAGTCAGTTACCCTGGAAACAGGGCAGTCAGTACCCTGGAAACTGGGCGGTCAGTTACCCTGGAAACAGGGCAGTCAGTTATCCAGGAAAAAGGTTGATCAGTTACCCTGGAAACTGGGCAGTCAGTTACCCTGGATACAGGGCAGTCAGTTACCCCGGAAACAGGGCAGTCAGTTCACCTGGAAACAGGCAGTCAGTTACCCTGGAAACAGTGCAGTCAGTTATCCCGGACACAGGGCAGTCAGTTATCCTGGAAACAGGGCGGTCAGTTACCTGGAAACAAATCGGTTAGTTACCCTGGAAACAGGGCAGTCAGTTATCCTGGAAACAGGGTGATCAGTTACCCTGGAAACTGGGCAGTCAGTTAGCCTGGAAACAGGGCAGTCAGTTACCCTGGAAACAGTGCAGTCAGTTATCCTGGAAACAGGGCGGTCAGTTACCCCGGAAACAGGGAGATCAGTTACCCCGGAAACAGGGCAGTCAGTTACCCTGGAAACAGGGCAGTCAGTTATCCTGGAAACAGGGTGATCAGTTACCCTGGAAACTGGGCAGTCAGTTAGCCTGGAAACAGGGCAGTCAGTTACCCTGGAAACATTGCAGTCAGTTATCCTGGAAACAGGGCGGTCAGTTACCCCGGAAACAGGGAGATCAGTTACCCCGGAAACAGGGCAGTCAGTTACCCCGGAAACAGGGCGGTCAGTATCCCTGGAAACAGATTAGTCAGTTATCCCGGAAAAAGGGTGATCAGTTATCCAGGAAACAGGGCAGTCAGTTAGCCTGGAAACAGGGCAGTCAGTTACACCGGAAACAGGGCAGTCAGTTACCCTGGAAACAGGGCAGTCAGTTACCCTTGAAACAGTGCAGTCAGTTATCCCGGAAACAGGGCAGTCAGTTATCCTGGAAACAGGGCGGTCAGTTACCTGGAAACAAATCGGTTAGTTACCATGGAAACAGGGCAGTCAGTTATCCTAGAAACAGGGTGATCAGTTACCCTGGAAACTGGGCAGTCAGTTAGCCTGGAAACAGGGCAGTCAGTTACCCTGGAAACAGTGCAGTCAGTTATCCTGGAAACAGGGCGGTCAGTTACCCCGGAAACCGGGAGATCAGTTACCCCGGAAACAGGGCAGTCAGTTCCCCTGGAAACAGGGCAGTCAGTTATCCTGGAAACAGGGTGGTCAGTTACCCCGGAAACAGGGTGATCAGTTATCCTGGAAACAGGGCGGTCAGTTACCCCGGAAACAGGGCAGTCAGTTACCCCGGAAACCGGGCGGTCAGTATCCCTGGAAACAGATTAGTCAGTTAACCCGGAAACAGGGTGATCAGTGATCCTGGAAACAGGGCAGTCAGTTAGCCTGGAAACAGGACAGTCAGCTACACCGGAAACAGGGCAGTCAGTTACCCTCGAAACAGGGCAGTCAGTTATCCCGGAAACAGTGCAGTCAGTTATACCGGAAACAGGGTGATCAGTTACCCTGGAAACAGGGCAGTCAGTTACCCCGGAAACAGGGCAGTCAGATACCCTGGAAACAGGGCAGTCAGTTATTCCGGAAACAGGGCAGTCAGTTACCCCGGAAACAGGGCAGTCAGTTATCCTGGAAATAGGGCGGTCAGTTCCCCCAGAAACAGGGCATTCAGTTAACCTGGAAAAAGGGCAGTCAGTTATCCCGGAAACAGGGCGGACAGTTACCCCGGAAACAGAGCGGTCGGTTATCCCGGAAACAGGGTGATCAGTTTCCCTGGAAACAGGGCAGTCAGTTATCCTGGAAACAGGGCAGTCAGTTATCCCGGAAACAGGGCAGTCAGTTATGCCGGAAACAGGGTGATCAGTTACCCTGGAAACTGGGCAGTCAGTTACCCTGGAAATAGGGCAGTCAGTTATCCTGGAAAAAGGGCAGTCAGTTACCCTGGAAACTGGGCAGTCAGTTACCCTGGAAACAGGGCAGTCAGTTATCCCGGAAACAGGGTGATCAGTTACCCTATAAACAGGGCAGAATGTTATCCCGGAAACAGGGCAGTCAGTTATCCCGGAAAATGTGTGATCAGTTACCCTGGAAACTGGGCAGTCAGTTACCCTGGAAACAGGGCAGTCAGTTACCCCGGAAACTGGGCAGTCAGTTACCCTGGAAACAGTGCAGTCAGTTACCCTGGATTCAGGGCAGTCAGTTATCCCGGACACAGGGCAGTCAGTTATCCTGGAAACAGGGCGGTCAGTTACCTGGAAACAAATCGGTTAGTTACCCTGGAAACAGGGCAGTCAGTTATCCTGGAAACAGGGTGATCAGTTACCCTGGAAACTGGGCAGTCAGTTAGCCTGGAACAGGGCAGTCAGTTACCCTGGAAACAGTGCAGTCAGTTATCCTGGAAACAGGGCGGTCAGTTACCCCGGAAACAGGGAGATCAGTTACCCCGGAAACAGGGCAGTCATTTACCCCGGAAACAGGGCGGTCAGTATCCCTGGAAACAGATTAGTCAGTTATCCCGGAAAAAGGGTGATCAGTTATCCTGGAAACAGGGCAGTCAGTAAGCCTGGAAACAGGGCAGTCAGTTACACCGGAAACAGGGCAGTCAGTTACCCTGGAAACAGTGCAGTCAGTTACCCTTGAAACAGTGCAGTCAGTTATCCCGGAAACAGGGCAGTCAGTTATCCTGGAAACAGGGCGGTCAGTTACCTGGAAACAAATCGGTTAGTTACCCTGGAAACAGGGCAGTCAGTTATCCTAGAAACAGGGTGATCAGTTACCCTGGAAACTGGGCAGTCAGTTAGCCTGGAAACAGGGTGGTCAGTTACCCCGGAAACATGGCAGTCAGTTATCCCGGAAACAGGGTGATCAGTTACCCTGGAAACTGGGCAGTCAGTTACCCTGGAAACAGGGCAGTCAGTTATCCTGGAAACAGGGTGGTCAGTTACCCCGGAAACAGGGCAGTCAGTTACCCCGGAAACTGTGCAGTCAGTTCCCGTGGAAACAGGGCAGTCAGTCACCCTGGAAACAGGTTAGTCAGTTACGCCGGAAACAGGGTGATCAGCTACCCCGGAAACAGGGCAGTCAGATCACCTGGAAACAGGGCAGTCAGTTACCCTGGAAACAGGGCAGTCAGTTATCCTGAGAACAGGGCGGTCAGTTACCCCGGAAACAGGGAGATCAGTTACCCCGGAAACAAGGCAGTCAGTTACCCTGGAAACTGGGCAGTCAGATATCCTGGAAACAGGGCAGTCAATTACCCTGGAAACAGGGCAGTCGGTTATCCTGGAAACAGTGCAGTCAGTTACCCTGGAAACAGGGTGGTCAGTTACCCTGGAAACAGGGCAGTCAGTTTCCCCGGAAACAGGGCAGTCAGTAACCCTGGAAACAAATTAGTCAGTTACGCCGGAAACAGGGTGATCAATTATCCTGGAAACAGGGCAGTCAGTTACTCTGGAAACAGGGCGGTCAGTTATCCCGGATACAGGGCAGTCAGTTACCCCGGAAACAGGGCAGTCAGTTAACCTGGAAACAGGGCAGTCAGTTATCCCGGAAACTGGGCAGTCAGTTATCCCGGAAACAGGGTGATCAGATCCCCTGGAAACAGGGCAGTCAGTTAACCCGGAAAGAGGGCAGTCAGTTACCCTGGAAACAGGGCAGTCAGTTATCCCGGAAACAGGGCAGTCAGTTATCCCGGAAACAGGGTGATCAGTTACCCTGGAAACTGGGCAGTCAGTTACCCTGGAAACAGGGCAGTCAGTTACCCTGGAAACAGGGCAGTCAGTACCCTGGAAACTGGGCGGTCAGTTACCCTGGAAACAGGGCAGTCAGTTATCCAGGAAAAAGGTTGATCAGTTACCCTGGAAACTGGGCAGTCAGTTACCCTGGATACAGGGCAGTCAGTTACCCCGGAAACAGGGCAGTCAGTTCACCTGGAAACAGGCAGTCAGTTACCCTGGAAACAGTGCAGTCAGTTATCCCGGACACAGGGCAGTCAGTTATCCTGGAAACAGGGCGGTCAGTTACCTGGAAACAAATCGGTTAGTTACCCTGGAAACAGGGCAGTCAGTTATCCTGGAAACAGGGTGATCAGTTACCCTGGAAACTGGGCAGTCAGTTAGCCTGGAAACAGGGCAGTCAGTTACCCTGGAAACAGTGCAGTCAGTTATCCTGGAAACAGGGCGGTCAGTTACCCCGGAAACAGGGAGATCAGTTACCCCGGAAACAGGGCAGTCAGTTACCCTGGAAACAGGGCAGTCAGTTATCCTGGAAACAGGGTGATCAGTTACCCTGGAAACTGGGCAGTCAGTTAGCCTGGAAACAGGGCAGTCAGTTACCCTGGAAACATTGCAGTCAGTTATCCTGGAAACAGGGCGGTCAGTTACCCCGGAAACAGGGAGATCAGTTACCCCGGAAACAGGGCAGTCAGTTACCCCGGAAACAGGGCGGTCAGTATCCCTGGAAACAGATTAGTCAGTTATCCCGGAAAAAGGGTGATCAGTTATCCAGGAAACAGGGCAGTCAGTTAGCCTGGAAACAGGGCAGTCAGTTACACCGGAAACAGGGCAGTCAGTTACCCTGGAAACAGGGCAGTCAGTTACCCTTGAAACAGTGCAGTCAGTTATCCCGGAAACAGGGCAGTCAGTTATCCTGGAAACAGGGCGGTCAGTTACCTGGAAACAAATCGGTTAGTTACCATGGAAACAGGGCAGTCAGTTATCCTAGAAACAGGGTGATCAGTTACCCTGGAAACTGGGCAGTCAGTTAGCCTGGAAACAGGGCAGTCAGTTACCCTGGAAACAGTGCAGTCAGTTATCCTGGAAACAGGGCGGTCAGTTACCCCGGAAACCGGGAGATCAGTTACCCCGGAAACAGGGCAGTCAGTTCCCCTGGAAACAGGGCAGTCAGTTATCCTGGAAACAGGGTGGTCAGTTACCCCGGAAACAGGGTGATCAGTTATCCTGGAAACAGGGCGGTCAGTTACCCCGGAAACAGGGCAGTCAGTTACCCCGGAAACCGGGCGGTCAGTATCCCTGGAAACAGATTAGTCAGTTAACCCGGAAACAGGGTGATCAGTGATCCTGGAAACAGGGCAGTCAGTTAGCCTGGAAACAGGACAGTCAGCTACACCGGAAACAGGGCAGTCAGTTACCCTCGAAACAGGGCAGTCAGTTATCCCGGAAACAGTGCAGTCAGTTATACCGGAAACAGGGTGATCAGTTACCCTGGAAACAGGGCAGTCAGTTACCCCGGAAACAGGGCAGTCAGATACCCTGGAAACAGGGCAGTCAGTTATTCCGGAAACAGGGCAGTCAGTTACCCCGGAAACAGGGCAGTCAGTTATCCTGGAAATAGGGCGGTCAGTTCCCCCAGAAACAGGGCATTCAGTTAACCTGGAAAAAGGGCAGTCAGTTATCCCGGAAACAGGGCGGACAGTTACCCCGGAAACAGAGCGGTCGGTTATCCCGGAAACAGGGTGATCAGTTTCCCTGGAAACAGGGCAGTCAGTTATCCTGGAAACAGGGCAGTCAGTTATCCCGGAAACAGGGCAGTCAGTTATGCCGGAAACAGGGTGATCAGTTACCCTGGAAACTGGGCAGTCAGTTACCCTGGAAATAGGGCAGTCAGTTATCCTGGAAAAAGGGCAGTCAGTTACCCTGGAAACTGGGCAGTCAGTTACCCTGGAAACAGGGCAGTCAGTTATCCCGGAAACAGGGTGATCAGTTACCCTATAAACAGGGCAGAATGTTATCCCGGAAACAGGGCAGTCAGTTATCCCGGAAAATGTGTGATCAGTTACCCTGGAAACTGGGCAGTCAGTTACCCTGGAAACAGGGCAGTCAGTTACCCCGGAAACTGGGCAGTCAGTTCCCGTGGAAACAGGGCAGTCAGTCACCCTGGAAACAGGTTAGTCAGTTACGCCGGAAACAGGGTGATCAGTTACCCCGGAAACAGGGCAGTCAGATCACCTGGAAACAGGGCAGTCAGTTACCCTGGAAACAGGGCAGTCAGTTATCCTGAGAACAGGGCGGTCAGTTACCCCTCAAACAGGGAGATCAGTTACCCCGGAAACAGGGCAGTCAGTTACCCTGGAAACTGGGCAGTCAGTTATCCAGGAAACAGGGCAGTCAGTTACCCTGGAAACAGGGCAGTCAGTTACCCTGGAAACAGTGCAGTCAGTTATCCTGGAAACAGGGCGGTCAGTTACCCCGGAAACAGGGAGATCAGTTACCCCGGAAACAGGGCAGTCAGTTACCCTGGAAACAGGGCAGTCAGTTATCCTGGAAACAGGGTGGTCAGTTACCCCAGAAACAGGGTGATCAGTTATCCTGGAAACAGGGCGGTCAGTTACCCCGGAAACAGGGCAGTCAGTTACCCCGGAAACCGGGCGGTCAGTATCCCTGGAAACAGATTAGTCAGTTATCCCGGAAACAGGGTGATACGTTATCCTGGAAACAGGGCAGTCAGTTAGCCTGGAAACAGGGCAGTCAGTTACACCGGAAACAGGGCAGTCAGTTACCCTGGAAACAGGGCAGTCAGTTATCCCGGAAACAAGGCAGTCAGTTACCCCAGAAACAGGGCAGTCAGTTACCCTGGAAACAGGGCAGTCAGTTATTCCGGAAACAGGGCAGTCAGTTACCCCGGAAACAGGGCAGTCAGTTATCCTGGAAATAGGGCGATCAGTTACCCCGGAAACAGGGCATTCAGTTAACCTGGAAAAAGGGCAGTCAGTTATCCCGGAAACAGGGCGGACAGTTACCCCGGAAACAGAGCGGTCGGTTATCCCGGAAACAGGGTGATCAGTTTCCCTGGAAACAGGGTGGTCAGTTATTCTGGAAACAGGGCAGTCAGTTATCCCGGAAACAGGGCAGTCAGTTATCCCGGAAACAGGGTGATCAGTTACCCTGGAAACTGGGCAGTCAGTTACCCTGGAAATAGGGCAGTCAGTTATCCTGGAAACAGGGTGGTCAGTTACCCCGGAAACAGGGCAGTCCGTTATCCCGGAAACAGGGTGATCAGTTACCCTGGAAACTGGGCAGTCAGTTACCCTGGAAACAGGGCAGTCAGTTATCCTGGAAACAGGGTGGTCAGTTACCCCGGAAACAGGGCAGTCAGTTATCCCGGAAACAGGGTGATCAGTTACCCTGGAAACTGGGCAGTCAGTTACCCTGGAAACAGGGCAGTCAGTTATCCTGGAAACAGGGCAGTCAGTTACCCCGGAAACTATGCAGTCAGTTCCCGTGGAAACAGGGCAGTCAGTCACCCTGGAAACAGGTTAGTCAGTTACGCCGGAAACAGGGTGATCAGTTACCCCGGAAACAGGGCAGTCAGATCACCTGGAAACAGGGCAGTCAGTTACCCTGGAAACAGGGAGATCAGTTACCCCGGAAACAGGGCAGTCAGTTACCCTGGAAACTGGGCAGTCAGTTATCCTGGAAACAGGGCAGTCAGTTACCCTGGAAACAGGGCAGTCGGTTATCCTGGAAACAGGGTGGTCAGTTACCCTGGAAACAGGGTGGTCAGTTACCCTGGAAACAGGGCAGTCAGTTTCCCTGGAAACAGTGAAGTCAGTTATCCTGGAAACAGTGCGGTCAGTTACCCCGGAAACAGGGAGATCAGTTACCCCGGAAACAGGGCAGTCAGTTACCCTGGAAACAGGGCAGTCAGTTATCCTGGAAACAGGGTGGTCAGTTACCCCAGAAACAGGGTGATCAGTTATCCTGGAAACAGGGCGGTCAGTTACCCCGGAAACAGGGCAGTCAGTTACCCCGGAAACCGGGCGGTCAGTATCCCTGGAAACAGATTAGTCAGTTATCCCGGAAACAGGGTGATCAGTTATCCTGGAAACAGGGCAGTCAGTTAGCCTGGAAACAGGGCAGTCAGTTACACCGGAAACAGGGCAGTCAGTTACCCTGGAAACAGGGCAGTCAGTTATCCCGGAAACAGGGCAGTCAGTTATACCGGAAACAGGGTGATCAGTTACCCTGGAAACAGGGCAGTCAGTTACCCCGGAAACAGGGCAGTCAGTTACCCTGGAAACAGGGCAGTCAGTTATTCCGGAAACAGGGCATCAATTACCCCGGAAACAGGGCATTCAGTTAACCTGGAAAAAGGGCAGTCAGTTATCCCGGAAACAGGGCGGACAGTTACCCCGGAAACAGAGCGGTCGGTTATCCCGTAACCAGGGTGATCAGTTTCCCTGGAAACAGGGCGGTCAGTTATCCTGGAAACAGGGCAGTCAGTTATCCCGGAAACAGGGCAGTCAGTTATCCCGGAAACAGGGTGATCAGTTACCCTGGAAACTGGGCAGTCAGTTACCCTGGAAATAGGGCAGTCAGTTATCCTGGAAAAAGGGCAGTCAGTTACCCTGGAAACTGGGCAGTCAGTTACCCTGGAAACAGGGCAGTCAGTTATCCCGGAAACAGGGTGATCAGTTACCCTATAAACAGGGCAGAATGTTATCCCGGAAACAGGGCAGTCAGTTATCCCGGAAAATGGGTGATCAGTTACCCTGGAAACTGGGCAGTCAGTTACCCTGGAAACAGGGCAGTCAGTTACCCCGGAAACTGGGCAGTCAGTTCCCGTGGAAACAGGGAAGTCAGTCACCCCGGAAACAGGTTAGTCAGTTACGCCGGAAACAGGGTGATCAGTTACCCCGGAAACAGGGCAGTCAGATCACCTGGAAACAGGGCAGTCAGTTACCCTGGAAACAGGGCAGTCAGTTATCCTGAGAACAGGGCGGTCAGTTACCCCGGAAACAGGGAGATCAGTTACCCCGGAAACAGGGCAGTCAGTTACCCTGGAAACAGGACGGTCAGTTACCCTGGAAACAGTGCAGTCAGTTTCCCCGGAAACAGGGCAGTCAGTAACCCTGGAAACAGATTAGTCAGTTACGCCGGAAACAGGGTGATCAATTATCCTGGAAACAGGGCAGTCAGTTACTCTGGAAACAGGGCGGTCAGTTACCCCGGATACAGGGCAGTCAGTAATCCTAGAAACAGGGTGATCAGTTACCCTGGAAACTGGGCAGTCAGTTAGCCTGGAAACAGGGCAGTCAGTTACCCTGGAAACAGTGCAGTCAGTTATCCTGGAAACAGGGCGGTCAGTTACCCCGGAAACCGGGAGATCAGTTACCCCGGAAACAGGGCAGTCAGTTACCCTGGAAACAGGGCAGTCAGTTATCCTGGAAACAGGGTGGTCAGTTACCCCGGAAACAGGGTGATCAGTTATCCTGGAAACAGGGCGGTCAGTTACCCCGGAAACAGGGCAGTCAGTTACCGAGGAAACCGGGCGGTCAGTATCCCTGGAAACAGATTAGTCAGTTATCCCGGAAACAGGGTGATCAGTTATCCTGGAAACAGGGCAGTCAGTTAGCCTGGAAACAGGGCAGTCAGTTACACCGGAAAAAGGGCAGTCAGTTACCCTGGAAACAGGGCAGTCAGTTACACCGGAAACAGGGCATTCAGTTATACCGGAAACAGGGTGATCAGTTACCCTGGAAACAGGGCAGTCAGTTACCCCGGAAACAGGGCAGTCAGTTACCCTGGAAACAGGGCAGTCAGTTATTCCGGAAACAGGGCAGTCAGTTACCCCGGAAACAGGGCAGTCAGTTATCCAGGAAACAGTGCAGTCAGTTATCCTGGAAACAGGGCGGTCAGTTACCCCGGAAACCGGGAGATCAGTTACCCCGGAAACAGGGCAGTCAGTTACCCTGGAAACAGGGCAGTCAGTTATCCTGGAAACAGGGTGGTCAGTTACCCCGGAAACAGGGTGATCAGTTATCCTGGAAACAGGGCGGTCAGCTACCCCGGAAACAGGGCAGTCAGTTACCGAGGAAACCGGGCGGTCAGTATCCCTGGAAACAGATTAGTCAGTTATCCCGGAAACAGGTGATCAGTTATCCTGGAAACAGGGCAGTCAGTTAGCCTGGAAACAGGGCAGTCAGTTACACCGGAAACAGGGCAGTCAGTTACCCTGGAAACAGGGCAGTCAGTTATCCCGGAAACAGGGCAGTCAGTTATACCGGAAACAGGGTGATCAGTTACCCTGGAAACAGGGCAGTCAGTTACCCCGGAAACAGGGCAGTCAGTTACCCTGGAAACAGGGCAGTCAGTTATTCCGGAAACAGGGCAGTCAGTTACCCCGGAAACAGGGCAGTCAGTTATCCTGGAAATAGGGCGGTCAGTTACCCCGGAAACAGGGCATTCAGTTAACCTGGAAAAAGGGCAGTCAGTTATCCCGGAAACAGGGCGGACAGTTACCCCGGAAACAGAGCGGTCGGTTATCCCGGAAACAGGGTGATCAGTTATCCTGGAAACAGGGCAGTCAGTTACACCGGAAAAAGGGCAGTCAGTTACCCTGGAAACAGGGCAGTCAGTTACACCGGAAACAGGGCATTCAGTTATACCGGAAACAGGGTGATCAGTTACCCTGGAAACAGGGCAGTCAGTTACCCCGGAAACAGGGCAGTCAGTTACCCTGGAAACAGGGCAGTCAGTTATTCCGGAAACAGGGCAGTCAGTTACCCCGGAAACAGGGCAGTCAGTTATCCAGGAAACAGTGCAGTCAGTTATCCTGGAAACAGGGCGGTCAGTTACCCCGGAAACCGGGAGATCAGTTACCCCGGAAACAGGGCAGTCAGTTACCCTGGAAACAGGGCAGTCAGTTATCCTGGAAACAGGGTGGTCAGTTACCCAGGAAACAGGGTGATCAGTTATCCTGGAAACAGGGCGGTCAGCTACCCCGGAAACAGGGCAGTCAGTTACCGAGGAAACCGGGCGGTCAGTATCCCTGGAAACAGATTAGTCAGTTATCCCGGAAACAGGTGATCAGTTATCCTGGAAACAGGGCAGTCAGTTAGCCTGGAAACAGGGCAGTCAGTTACACCGGAAACAGGGCAGTCAGTTACCCTGGAAACAGGGCAGTCAGTTATCCCGGAAACAGGGCAGTCAGTTATACCGGAAACAGGGTGATCAGTTACCCTGGAAACAGGGCAGTCAGTTACCCCGGAAACAGGGCAGTCAGTTACCCTGGAAACAGGGCAGTCAGTTATTCCGGAAACAGGGCAGTCAGTTACCCCGGAAACAGGGCAGTCAGTTATCCTGGAAATAGGGCGGTCAGTTACCCCGGAAACAGGGCATTCAGTTAACCTGGAAAAAGGGCAGTCAGTTATCCCGGAAACAGGGCGGACAGTTACCCCGGAAACAGAGCGGTCGGTTATCCCGGAAACAGGGTGATCAGTTTCCCTGGAAACAGGGCAGTCAGTTATCCTGGAAACAGGGCAGTCAGTTATCCCGGAAACAGGGCAGTCAGTTATCCCGGAAACAGGGTGATCAGTTACCCTGGAAACTGGGCAGTCAGTTACCCTGGAAATAGGGCAGTCAGTTATCCTGGAAAAAGGGCAGTCAGTTACCCTGGAAACTGGGCAGTCAGTTACCCTGGAAACAGGGCAGTCAGTTATCCCGGAAAAAGGGCTGTCAGTTACCCTATAAACAGGGCAGAATGTTATCCCGGAAACAGGGCAGTCAGTTATCCCGGAAAATGGGTGATCAGTTACCCTGGAAACTGGGCAGTCAGTTACCCTGGAAACAGGGCAGTCAGTTACCCCGGAAACTGGGCAGTCAGTTCCCGTGGAAACAGGGCAGTCAGTCACCCTGGAAACAGGTTTGTCAGTTACGCCGGAAACAGGGTGATCAGTTACCCCGGAAACAGAGCAGTTAGATCACCTGGAAACAGGGCAGTCAGTTACCCTGGAAACAGGGCAGTCAGTTAACCTGAGAACAGGGCGGTCAGTTACCCCGGAAACAGGGAGATCAGTTACCCCGGAAACAGGGCAGTCAGTTACCCTGGAAACAGGGCAGTTAGATCACCTGGAAACAGGGCAGTCAGTTACCCTGGAAACAGGGCAGTCAGTTATCCTGAGAACAGGGCGGTCAGTTACCCCGGAAACAGGGAGATCAGTTACCCCGGATACAGGGCAGTCAGTTATCCGAGAAACAGGGCAGTCAGTTACCCTGGAAACAGGGCAGTCAGTTATCCTGGAAACAGGGTGGTCAGTTACCCCAGAAACAGGGTGATCAGTTATCCTGGAAACAAGGCGGTCAGTTACCCCGGAAACAGGGCAGTCAGTTACCCCGGAAACCGGGCGATCAGTATCCCTGGAAACAGATTAGTCAGTTATCCCGGAAACAGGGTGATCAGTTATCCTGGAAACAGGGCAGTCAGTTAGCCTGGAAACAGGGCAGTCAGTTACACCGGAAACAGGGCAGTCAGTTAGCCTGGAAACAGGGCAGTCAGTTACCCTGGAAACAGTGCAGTCAGTTATCCTGGAAACAGGGCGGTCAGTTACCCCGGAAACCGGGAGATCAGTTACCCCGGAAACAGGGCAGTCAGTTACCCTGGAAACAGGGCAGTCAGTTATCCTGGAAACAGGGTGGTCAGTTACCCCGGAAACAGGGTGATCAGTTATCCTGGAAACAGGGCGGTCAGTTTCCCCGGAAACAGGGCAGTCAGTTACCGAGGAAACCGGGCGGTCAGTATCCCTGTAAACAGATTATTCAGTTATCCCGGAAACAGGGTGATCAGTTATCCTGGAAACAGGGCAGTCAGTTAGCCTGGAAACAGGGCAGTCAGTTACACCGGAAACAGGGCAGTCAGTTACCCTGGAAACAGGGCAGTCAGTTATACCGGAAACAGGGTGATCAGTTATCCTGGAAACAGGGCGGTCAGCTACCCCGGAAACAGGGCAGTCAGTTACCGAGGAAACCGGGCGGTCAGTATTCCTGGAAACAGATTAGTCAGTTATCCCGGAAACAGGGTGATCAGTTATCCTGGAAACAGGGCAGTCAGTTAGAGTGGAAACAGGGCAGTGAGTTACAACGGAAACAGGGCAGTCAGTTACCCTGGAAACAGGGCAGTCAGTTATCCCGGAAACAGGGCAGTCAGTTATACCGGAAACAGGGTGATCAGTTACCCTGGAAACAGGGCAGTCAGTTACCCCGGAAACAGGGCAGTCAGTTACCCTGGAAACAGGGCAGTCAGTTATTCCGGAAACAGGGCAGTCAGTTACCCCGGAAACAGGGCAGTCAGTTATCCTGGAAATAGGGCGGTCAGTTACCCCGGAAACAGGGCATTCAGTTAACCTGGAAAAAGGGCAGTCAGTTATCCCGGAAACAGGGCGGACAGTTACCCCGGAAACAGAGCGGTCGGTTATCCCGGAAACAGGGTGAACAGTTTCCCTGGAAACAGGGCAGTCAGTTATCCTGGAAACAGGGCAGTCAGTTATCCCGGAAACAGGGCAGTCAGTTATCCCGGAAACAGGGTGATCAGTTACCCTGGAAACTGGGCAGTCAGTTACCCTGGAAATAGGGCAGTCAGTTATCCTGGAAAAAGGGCAGTCAGTTACCCTGGAAACTGGGCAGTCAGTTACCCTGGAAACAGGGCAGTCAGTTACGCCGGAAACAGGGTGATCAGTTACCCCGGAAACAGGGCAGTTAGATCACCTGGAAACAGGGCAGTCAGTTACCCTGGAAACAGGGCAGTCAGTTATCCTGAGAACAGGGCGGTCAGTTACCCCGGAAACAGGGAGATCAGTTACCCCGGAAACAGGGCAGTCAGTTACCCTGGAAACAGGGCAGTTAGATCACCTGGAAACAGGGCAGTCAGTTACCCTGGAAACAGGGCAGTCAGTTATCCTGAGAACAGGGCGGTCAGTTACCCCGGAAACAGGGAGATCAGTTACCCCGGATACAGGGCAGTCAGTTATCCTAGAAACAGGGCAGTCAGTTACCCTGGAAACAGGGCAGTCAGTTATCCTGGAAACAGGGTGGTCAGTTACCCCAGAAACAGGGTGATCAGTTATCCTGGAAACAAGGCGGTCAGTTACCCCGGAAACAGGGCAGTCAGTTACCCCGGAAACCGGGCGATCAGTATCCCTGGAAACAGATTAGTCAGTTATCCCGGAAACAGGATGATACGTTATCCTGGAAACAGGGCAGTTAGTTAGCCTGGAAACAGGGCAGTCAGTTACACCGGAAACAGGGCAGTCAGTTAGCCTGGAAACAGGGCAGTCAGTTACCCTGGAAACAGTGCAGTCAGTTATCCTGGAAACAGGGCGGTCAGTTACCCCGGAAACCGGGAGATCAGTTACCCCGGAAACAGGGCAGTCAGTTACCCTGGAAACAGGGCAGTCAGTTATCCTGGAAACAGGGTGGTCAGTTACCCCGGAAACAGGGTGATCAGTTATCCTGGAAACAGGGCGGTCAGTTTCCCCGGAAACAGGGCAGTCAGTTACCGAGGAAACCGGGCGGTCAGTATCCTTGGAAACAGATTAGTCAGTTATCCCGGAAACAGGGTGATCAGTTATCCTGGAAACAGGGCAGTCAGTTAGCCTGGAAACAGGGCAGTCAGTTACACCGGAAACAGGGCAGTCAGTTACCCTGGAAACAGGGCAGTCAGTTATACCGGAAACAGGGTGATCAGTTACCCTGGAAACAGGGCAGTCAGTTACCCCGGAAACAGGGCAGTCAGTTACCCTGGAAACAGGGCAGTCAGTTATTCCGGAAACAGGGCAGTCAGTTACCCCGGAAACAGGGCAGTCAGTTATCCTGGAAATAGGGCGGTCAGTTACCCCGGAAACAGGGCATTCAGTTAACCTGGAAAAAGGGCAGTCAGTTATCCCGGAAACAGGGCGGACAGTTACCCCGGAAACAGAGCGGTCGGTTATCCCGGAAACAGGGTGATCAGTTTCCCTGGAAACAGGGCGGTCAGTTATCCTGGAAACAGGGCAGTCAGTTATCCCGGAAACAGGGCAGTCAGTTATCCCGTAAACAGGGTGATCAGTTACCCTGGAAACTGGGCAGTCAGTTACCCTGGAAATAGGGCAGTCTGTTATCCCGGAAACAGGGCAGTCAGTTATCCCGGAAACAGGGTGATCAGTTACCCTGGAAATAGGGCAGTCAGTTATCCTGGAAAAAGGGCTGTCAGTTACCCTGGAAACTGGGCAGTCAGTTACCCTGGAAACAGGGCAGTCAGTTATCCCGGAAACAGGGTGATCAGTTACCCTATAAACAGGGCAGAATGTTATCCCGGAAACAGGGCAGTCAGTTATCCCGGAAAATGGGTGATCAGTTACCCTGGAAACTGGGCAGTCAGTTATCCTGGAAACAGGGCAGTCAGTTACCCTGGAAACAGGGCAGTCAGTTACCCTGGAAACAGTGCAGTCAGTTATCCTGGAAACAGGGCGGTCAGTTACCCCGGAAACAGGGAGATCAGTTACCCCGGAAACAGGGCAGTCAGTTACCCTGGAAACAGGGCAGTCAGTTATCCTGGAAATAGGGCGGTCAGTTACCCCGGAAACAGGGCAGTCAGTTACCCTGGAAATAGGGCGGTCAGTTACCCCGGAAACAGGGCATTCAGTTAACCTGGAAAAAGGGCAGTCAGTTATCCCGGAAACAGGGCGGACAGTTACCCTGGAAACAGAGCGGTCGGTTATCCCGGAAACAGGGTGATCAGTTTCACTGGAAACAGGGCAGTCAGTTATCCTGGAAACAGGGCAGTCAGTTATCCCGGAAACAGGGCAGTCAGTTATCCCGGAAACAGGGTGATCAGTTACCCTGGAAACTGGGCAGTCAGTTACCCTGGAAATAGGGCAGTCAGTTATCCTGGAAAAAGGGCAGTCAGTTACCCTGGAAACTGGGCAGTCAGTTACCCTGGAAACAGGGCAGTCAGTTATCCCGGAAACAGGGTGATCAGTTACCATATAAACAGGGCGGAATGTTATCCCGGAAACAGGGCAGTCAGTTACCCCGGAAACTGGGCAATCAGTTCCTGTGGAAACAGGGCAGTCAGTCACCCTGGAAACAGGTTAGTCAGTTACGCCGGAAACAGGGTGATCAGTTACCCCGGAAACAGGGCAGTCAGATCACCTGGAAACAGGGCAGTCAGTTACCCTGGAAACAGGGCAGTCAGTTATCCTGAGAACAGGGCGGTCAGTTACCCCTCAAACAGGGAGATCAGTTACCCCGGAAACAGGGCAGTCAGTTACCCTGGAAACTGGGCAGTCAGTTATCCTGGAAACAAGGCAGTCAGTTACCCTGGAAACAGGGCAGTCAGTTACCCTGGAAACAGTGCAGTCAGTTATCCTGGAAACAGGGCGGTCACTTACCCCGGAAACAGGGAGATCAGTTACCCCGGAAACAGGGCAGTCAGTTACCCTGGAAACAGGGCAGTCAGTTATCCTGGAAACAGGGTGGTCAGTTACCCCAGAAACAGGGTGATCAGTTATCCTGGAAACAGGGCGGTCAGTTACCCCGGAAACAGGGCAGTCAGTTACCCCGGAAACCGGGCGGTCAGTATCCCTGGAAACAGATTAGTCAGTTATCCCGGAAACAGGGTGATACGTTATCCTGGAAACAGGGCAGTCAGTTAGCCTGGAAACAGGGCAGTCAGTTATCCCGGAAACAGGGCAGTCAGTTATACCGGAAACAGGGTGATCAGTTACCCTGGAAACAGGGCAGTCAGTTACCCCGGAAACAGGGCAGTCAGTTACCCTGGAAACAGGGCAGTCAGTTATTCCGGAAACAGGGCAGTCAGTTACCCCGGAAACAGGGCAGTCAGTTATCCTGGAAATAGGGCGGTCAGTTACCCCGGAAACAGGGCATTCAGTTAACCTGGAAAAAGGGCAGTCAGTTATCCCGGAAACAGGGCGGACAGTTACCCCGGAAACAGAGCGTTCGGTTATCCCGGAAACAGGGTGATCAGTTTCCCTGGAAACAGGGCGGTCAGTTATCCTGGAAACAGGGCAGTCAGTTATCCCGGAAACAGGGCAGTCAGTTATCCCGGAAACAGGGTGATCAGTTACCCTGGAAACTGGGCAGTCAGTTACCCTGGAAATAGGGCAGTCAGTTATCCTGGAAAAAGGGCAGTCAGTTACCCTGGAAACTGGGCAGTCAGTTACCCTGGAAACAGGGCAGTCAGTTATCCCAGAAACAGGGTGATCAGTTACCCTATAAACAGGGCAGAATGTTATCCCGGAAACAGGGCAGTCAGTTATCCCGGAAAATGGGTGATCAGTTACCCTGGAAACTGGGCAGTCAGTTACCCTGGAAACAGGTTCGTCAGTTACGCCGGAAACAGGGTGATCAGTTACCCCGGAAACAGGGCAGTTAGATCACCTGGAAACAGGGCAGTCAGTTACCCTGGAAACAGGGCAGTCAGTTATCCTGAGAACAGGGCGGTCAGTTACCCCGGAAACAGGGAGATCAGTTACCCTGGAAACAGGGCAGTCAGTTACCCTGGAAACAGGACGGTCAGTTACCCTGGAAACAGTGCAGTCAGTTTCCCCGGAAACAGGGCAGTCAGTAACCCTGGAAACAGATTAGTCAGTTACGCCGGAAACAGGGTGATCAATTATCCTGGAAACAGGGCAGTCAGTTACTCTGGAAACAGGGTGGTCAGTTACCCCAGATACAGGGCAGTCAGTTATCCTAGAAACAGGGTGATCAGTTATCCTGGAAACTTGCCAGTCAGTTAGCCTGGAAACAGGGCAGTCAGTTACCCTGGAAACAGTGCAGTCAGTTATCCTGGAAACAGGGCGTTCAGTTACCCCGGAAACCGGGAGATCAGTTACCCCGGAAACAGGGCAGTCAGTTACCCTGGAAACAGGGCAGTCAGTTATCCTGGAAACAGGGTGGTCAGTTACCCCGGAAACAGGGTGATCAGTTATCCTGGAAACAGGGCGGTCAGTTTCCCCGGAAACAGGGCAGTCAGTTACCGAGGAAACCGGGCGGTCAGTATCCCTGGAAACAGATTAGTCAGTTATCCCGGAAACAGGGTGATCAGTTATCCTGGAAACAGGGCAGTCAGTTAGCCTGGAAACAGGGCAGTCAGTTACACCGGAAACAGGGCAGTCAGTTACCCTGGAAACAGGGCAGTCAGTTATACCGGAAACAGGGTGATCAGTTACCCTGGAAACAGGGCAGTCAGTTACCCCGGAAACAGGGCAGTCAGTTACCCTGGAAACAGGGCAGTCAGTTATTCCGGAAACAGGGCAGTCAGTTACCCCGGAAACAGGGCAGTCAGTTATCCTGGAAATAGGGCGGTCAGTTACCCCGGAAACAGGGCATTCAGTTAACCTGGAAAAAGGGCAGTCAGTTATCCCGGAAACAGGGCGGACAGTTACCCCGGAAACAGAGCGGTCGGTTATCCCGGAAACAGGGTGATCAGTTTCCCTGGAAACAGGGCGGTCAGTTATCCTGGAAACAGGGCAGTCAGTTATCCCGGAAACAGGGCAGTCAGTTATCCCGGAAACAGGGTGAACAGTTACCCTGGAAACTGGGCAGTCAGTTACCCTGGAAATAGGGCAGTCAGTTATCCCGGAAACAGGGCAGTCAGTTATCCCGGAAACAGGGTGATCAGTTACCCTGGAAATAGGGCAGTCAGTTATCCTGGAAAAAGGGCTGTCAGTTACCCTGGAAACTGGGCAGTCAGTTACCCTGGAAACAGGGCAGTCAGTTATCCCGGAAACAGGGTGATCAGTTACCCTATAAACAGGGCAGAATGTTATCCCGGAAACAGGGCAGTCAGTTATCCCGGAAAATGGGTGATCAGGTACCCTGGAAACTGGGCAGTCAGTTACCCTGGAAACAGGGCAGTCAGTTACCCTGGAAACAGGGCAGTCAGTTACCCTGGAAACAGTGCAGTCAGTTATCCTGGAAACAGGGCGGTCAGTTACCCCGGAAACAGGGAGATCAGTTACCCCGGAAACAGGGCAGTCAGTTACCCTGGAAACAGGGCAGTCAGTTATCCTGGAAATAGGGCGGTCAGTTACCCCGGAAACAGGGCAGTCAGTTACCCTGGAAATAGGGCGGTCAGTTACCCCGGAAACAGGGCATTCAGTTAACCTGGAAAAAGGGCAGTCAGTTATCCCGGAAACAGGGCGGACAGTTACCCTGGAAACAGAGCGGTCGGTTATCCCGGAAACAGGGTGATCAGTTTCACTGGAAACAGGGCAGTCAGTTATCCTGGAAACAGGGCAGTCAGTTATCCCGGAAACAGGGCAGTCAGTTATCCCGGAAACAGGGTGATCAGTTACCCTGGAAACTGGGCAGTCAGTTACCCTGGAAATAGGGCAGTCAGTTATCCTGGAAAAAGGGCAGTCAGTTACCCTGGAAACTGGGCAGTCAGTTACCCTGGAAACAGGGCAGTCAGTTATCCCGGAAACAGGGTGATCAGTTACCCTATAAACAGGGCGGAATGTTATCCCGGAAACAGGGCAGTCAGTTACCCCGGAAACTGGGCAGTCAGTTCCCGTGGAAACAGGGCAGTCAGTCACCCTGGAAACAGGTTAGTCAGTTACGCCGGAAACAGGGTGATCAGTTACCCCGGAAACAGGGCGGTCAGATCACCTGGAAACAGGGCAGTCAGTTACCCTGGATACAGGGCAGTCAGTTATCCTGAGAACAGGGCGGTCAGTTACCCCTCAAACAGGGAGATCAGTTACCCCGGAAACAGGGCAGTCAGTTACCCTGGAAACTGGGCAGTCAGTTATCCTGGAAACAAGGCAGTCAGTTACCCTGGAAACAGGGCAGTCAGTTACCCTGGAAACAGTGCAGTCAGTTATCCTGGAAACAGGGTGGTCACTTACCCCGGAAACAGGGAGATCAGTTACCCCGGAAACAGGGCAGTCAGTTACCCTGGAAATAGGGCAGTCAGTTATCCTGGAAACAGGGTGGTCAGTTACCCCAGAAACAGGGTGATCAGTTATCCTGGAAACAGGGCGGTCAGTTACCCCGGAAACAGGGCAGTCAGTTACCCCGGAAACCGGGCGGTCAGTATCCCTGGAAACAGATTAGTCAGTTATCCCGGAAACAGGGTGATACGTTATCCTGGAAACAGGGCAGTCAGTTAGCCTGGAAACAGGGCAGTCAGTTACACCGGAAACAGGGCAGTCAGTTACCCTGGAAACAGGGCAGTCAGTTATCCCGGAAACAGGGCAGTCAGTTATACCGGAAACAGGGTGATCAGTTACCCTGGAAACAGGGCAGTCAGTTACCCCGGAAACAGGGCAGTCAGTTACCCTGGAAACAGGGCAGTCAGTTATTCCGGAAACAGGGCAGTCAGTTACCCCGGAAACAGGGCAGTCAGTTATCCTGGAAATAGGGCGGTCAGTTACCCCGGAAACAGGGCATTCAGTTAACCTGGAAAAAGGGCAGTCAGTTATCCCGGAAACAGGGCGGACAGTTACCCCGGAAACAGAGCGTTCGGTTATCCCGGAAACAGGGTGATCAGTTTCCCTGGAAACAGGGCGGTCAGTTATCCTGGAAACAGGGCAGTCAGTTATCCCGGAAACAGGGCAGTCAGTTATCCCGGAAACAGGGTGATCAGTTACCCTGGAAACTGGGCAGTCAGTTACCCTGGAAATAGGGCAGTCAGTTATCCTGGAAAAAGGGCAGTCAGTTACCCTGGAAACTGGGCAGTCAGTTACCCTGGAAACAGGGCAGTCAGTTATCCCGGAAACAGGGTGATCAGTTACCCTATAAACAGGGCAGAATGTTATCCCGGAAACAGGGCAGTCAGTTATCCCGGAAAATGGGTGATCAGTTACCCTGGAAACTGGGCAGTCAGTTACCCTGGAAACAGGGCAGTCAGTTATCCTGGAAACAGGGCAGTCAGTTACCCTGGAAATAGGGCAGTCAGTTATCCTGGAAACAGGGTGGTCAGTTACCCCAGAAACAGGGTGATCAGTTATCCTGGAAACAGGGCGGTCAGTTACCCCGGAAACAGGGCAGTCAGTTACCCCGGAAACCGGGCGGTCAGTATCCCTGGAAACAGATTAGTCAGTTATCCCGGAAACAGGGTGATACGTTATCCTGGAAACAGGGCAGTCAGTTAGCCTGGAAACAGGGCAGTCAGTTACACCGGAAACAGGGCAGTCAGTTACCCTGGAAACAGGGCAGTCAGTTATCCCGGAAACAGGGCAGTCAGTTATACCGGAAACAGGGTGATCAGTTACCCTGGAAACAGGGCAGTCAGTTACCCCGGAAACAGGGCAGTCAGTTACCCTGGAAACAGGGCAGTCAGTTATTCCGGAAACAGGGCAGTCAGTTACCCCGGAAACAGGGCAGTCAGTTATCCTGGAAATAGGGCGGTCAGTTACCCCGGAAACAGGGCATTCAGTTAACCTGGAAAAAGGGCAGTCAGTTATCCCGGAAACAGGGCGGACAGTTACCCCGGAAACAGAGCGTTCGGTTATCCCGGAAACAGGGTGATCAGTTTCCCTGGAAACAGGGCGGTCAGTTATCCTGGAAACAGGGCAGTCAGTTATCCCGGAAACAGGGCAGTCAGTTATCCCGGAAACAGGGTGATCAGTTACCCTGGAAACTGGGCAGTCAGTTACCCTGGAAATAGGGCAGTCAGTTATCCTGGAAAAAGGGCAGTCAGTTACCCTGGAAACTGGGCAGTCAGTTACCCTGGAAACAGGGCAGTCAGTTATCCCGGAAACAGGGTGATCAGTTACCCTATAAACAGGGCAGAATGTTATCCCGGAAACAGGGCAGTCAGTTATCCCGGAAAATGGGTGATCAGTTACCCTGGAAACTGGGCAGTCAGTTACCCTGGAAACAGGGCAGTCAGTTATCCTGGAAACAGGGCAGTCAGTTACCCTGGAAACAGGGCAGTCAGTTACCCTGGAAACAGTGCAGTCAGTTATCCTGGAAACAGGGCGGTCAGTTACCCCGGAAACAGGGAGATCAGTTACCCCGGAAACAGGGCAGTCAGTTACCCTGGAAACAGGGCAGTCAGTTATCCTGGAAATAGGGCGGTCAGTTACCCCGGAAACAGGGCAGTCAGTTACCCTGGAAATAGGGCGGTCAGTTACCCCGGAAACAGGGCATTCAGTTAACCTGGAAAAAGGGCAGTCAGTTATCCCGGAAACTGGGCGGACAGTTACCCTGGAAACAGAGCGGTCGGTTATCCCGGAAACAGGGTGATCAGTTTCACTGGAAACAGGGCAGTCAGTTATCCTGGAAACAGGGCAGTCAGTTATCCCGGAAACAGGGCAGTCAGTTATCCCGGAAACAGGGTGATCAGTTACCCTGGAAACTGGGCAGTCAGTTACCCTGGAAATAGGGCAGTCAGTTATCCTGGAAAAAGGGCAGTCAGTTACCCTGGAAACTGGGCAGTCAGTTACCCTGGAAACAGGGCAGTCAGTTATCCCGGAAACAGGGTGATCAGTTACCCTATAAACAGGGCGGAATGTTATCCCGGAAACAGGGCAGTCAGTTACCCCGGAAACTGGGCAGTCAGTTCCCGTGGAAACAGGGCAGTCAGTCACCCTGGAAACAGGTTAGTCAGTTACGCCGGAAACAGGGTGATCAGTTACCCCGGAAACAGGGCAGTCAGATCACCTGGAAACAGGGCAGTCAGTTACCCTGGAAACAGGGCAGTCAGTTATCCTGAGAACAGGGCGGTCAGTTACCCCTCAAACAGGGAGATCAGTTACCCCGGAAACAGGGCAGTCAGTTACCCTGGAAACTGGGCAGTCAGTTATCCTGGAAACAAGGCAGTCAGTTACCCTGGAAACAGGGCAGTCAGTTACCCTGGAAACAGTGCAGTCAGTTATCCTGGAAACAGGGCGGTCACTTACCCCGGAAACAGGGAGATCAGTTACCCCGGAAACAGGGCAGTCAGTTACCCTGGAAATAGGGCAGTCAGTTATCCTGGAAACAGGGTGGTCAGTTACCCCAGAAACAGGGTGATCAGTTATCCTGGAAACAGGGCGGTCAGTTACCCCGGAAACAGGGCAGTCAGTTACCCCGGAAACCGGGCGGTCAGTATCCCTGGAAACAGATTAGTCAGTTATCCCGGAAACAGGGTGATACGTTATCCTGGAAACAGGGCAGTCAGTTAGCCTGGAAACAGGGCAGTCAGTTACACCGGAAACAGGGCAGTCAGTTACCCTGGAAACAGGGCAGTCAGTTATCCCGGAAACAGGGCAGTCAGTTATACCGGAAACAGGGTGATCAGTTACCCTGGAAACAGGGCAGTCAGTTACCCCGGAAAGAGGGCAGTCAGTTACCCTGGAAACAGGGCAGTCAGTTATTCCGGAAACAGGGCAGTCAGTTACCCCGGAAACAGGGCAGTCAGTTATCCTGGAAATAGGGCGGTCAGTTACCCCGGAAACAGGGCATTCAGTTAACCTGGAAAAAGGGCAGTCAGTTATCCCGGAAACAGGGCGGACAGTTACCCCGGAAACAGAGCGGTCGGTTATCCCGGAAACAGGGTGATCAGTTTCCCTGGAAACAGGGCGGTCAGTTATCCTGGAAACAGGGCAGTCAGTTATCCCGGAAACAGGGCAGTCAGTTATCCCGGAAACAGGGTGATCAGTTACCCTGGAAACTGGGCAGTCAGTTACCCTGGAAATAGGGCAGTCAGTTATCCTGGAAAAAGGGCAGTCAGTTACCCTGGAAACTGGGCAGTCAGTTACCCTGGAAACAGGGCAGTCAGTTATCCCAGAAACAGGGTGATCAGTTACCCTATAAACAGGGCAGAATGTTATCCCGGAAACAGGGCAGTCAGTTATCCCGGAAAATGGGTGATCAGTTACCCTGGAAACTGGGCAGTCAGTTACCCTGGAAACAGGTTCGTCAGTTACGCCGGAAACAGGGTGATCAGTTACCCCGGAAACAGGGCAGTTAGATCACCTGGAAACAGGGCAGTCAGTTACCCTGGAAACAGGGCAGTCAGTTATCCTGAGAACAGGGCGGTCAGTTACCCCGGAAACAGGGAGATCAGTTACCCCGGAAACAGGGCAGTCAGTTACCCTGGAAACAGGACGGTCAGTTACCCTGGAAACAGTGCAGTCAGTTTCCCCGGAAACAGGGCAGTCAGTAACCCTGGAAACAGATTAGTCAGTTACGCCGGAAACAGGGTGATCAATTATCCTGGAAACAGGGCAGTCAGTTACTCTGGAAACAGGGCGGTCAGTTACCCCGGATACAGGGCAGTCAGTTATCCTAGAAACAGGGTGATCAGTTATCCTGGAAACTTGCCAGTCAGTTAGCCTGGAAACAGGGCAGTCAGTTACCCTGGAAACAGTGCAGTCAGTTATCCTGGAAACAGGGCGTTCAGTTACCCCGGAAACCGGGAGATCAGTTACCCCGGAAACAGGGCAGTCAGTTACCCTGGAAACAGGGCAGTCAGTTATCCTGGAAACAGGGTGGTCAGTTAACCCGGAAACAGGGTGATCAGTTATCCTGGAAACAGGGCGGTCAGTTACCCCGGAAACAGGGCAGTCAGTTACCGAGGAAACCGGGCGGTCAGTATCCCTGGAAACAGATTAGTCGGTTATCCCGGAAACAGGGTGATCAGTTATCCTGGAAACAGGGCAGTCAGTTAGCCTGGAAACAGGGCAGTCAGTTACACCGGAAACAGGGCAGTCAGTTACCCTGGAAACAGGGCAGTCAGTTATCCCGGAAACAGGGCAGTCAGTTACACCGGTAACAGGGTGATCAGTTACCCTGGAAACAGGGCAGTCAGTTACCCCGGAAACAGGGCAGTCAGTTAGCCTGGAAACAGGGCAGTCAGTTGCACCGGAAACAGGGCAGTCAGTTAGCCTGGAAACAGGGCAGTCAGTTACCCTGGAAACAGTGCAGTCAGTTATCCTGGAAACAGGGCGGTCAGTTACCCCGGAAACCGGGAGATCAGTTACCCCGGAAACAGGGCAGTCAGTTACCCTGGAAACAGGGCAGTCAGTTATCCTGGAAACAGGGTGGTCAGTTACCCCGGAAACAGGGTGATCAGTTATCCTGGAAACAGGGCGGTCAGTTACCCCGGAAACAGGGCAGTCAGTTACCGAGGAAACCGGGCGGTCAGTATCCCTGGAAACAGATTAGTCAGTTATCCCGGAAACAGGGTGATCAGTTATCCTGGAAACAGGGCAGTCAGTTACACCGGAAACAGGGCAGTCAGTTACCCTGGAAACAGAGCAGTCAGTTATCCCGGAAACAGGGCAGTCAATTATACCGGAAACAGGGTGATCAGTTACCCTGGAAACAGGGCAGTCAGTTACCCCGGAAACAGGGCAGTCAGTTACCCTGGAAACAGGGCAGTCAGTTATTCCGGAAACAGGGCAGTCAGTTACCCCGGAAACAGGGCAGTCAGTTATCCTGGAAATAGGGCGGTCAGTTACCCCGGAAACAGGGCATTCAGTTAACCTGGAAAAAGGGCAGTCAGTTATCCCGGAAACAGGGCGGACAGTTACCCCGGAAACAGAGCGTTCGGTTATCCCGGAAACAGGGTGATCAGTTTCACTGGAAACAGGGCAGTCAGTTATCCTGGAAACAGGGCAGTCAGTTATCCCGGAAACAGGGCAGACAGTTATCCCGGAAACAGGGTGATCAGTTACCCTGGAAACTGGGCAGTCAGTTACCCTGGAAATAGGGCAGTCAGTTACCCTGGAATAAGGGCAGTCAGTTATTCCGGAAACAGGGCAGTCAGTTACCCCGGAAACAGGGTGATCAGTTACCCTATAAACAGGGCAGAATGTTATCCCGGAAACAGGGCAGTCAGTTATCCCGGAAAATGGGTGATCAGTTACCCTGGAAACTGGGCAGTCAGTTACCCTGGAAACAGGGCAGTCAGTTACCCTGGAAACAGTGCAGTCAGTTATCCTGGAATCAGGGCGGTCAGTTACCCCGGAAACAGGGAGATCAGTTACCCCGGAAACAGGGCAGTCAGTTACCCTGGAAACAGGGCAGTCAGTTATCCTGGAAATAGGGCGGTCAGTTACCCCGGAAACAGGGCATTCAGTTAACCTGGAAAAAGGGCAGTCAGTTATCCCGGAAACAGGGCGGACAGTTACCCCGGAAACAGAGCGGTCGGTTATCCCGGAAACAGGGTGATCAGTTTCCCTGGAAACAGGGCGGTCAGTTATCCTGGAAACAGGGCAGTCAGTTATCCCGGAAACAGGGCAGTCAGTTATCCCGGAAACAGGGTGATCAGTTACCCTGGAAACTGGGCAGTCAGTTACCCTGGAAATAGGGCAGTCAGTTATCCTGGAAAAAGGGCAGTCAGTTACCCTGGAAACTGGGCAGTCAGTTTCCCTGGAAACAGGGCAGTCAGTTATCCTGGAAACAGGGCAGTCAGTTACCCTGGAAACAGGGCAGTCAGTTACCCTGGAAACAGTGCAGTCAGTTATCCTGGAAACAGGGCGGTCAGTTACCCCGGAAACAGGGAGATCAGTTACCCCGGAAACAGGGCAGTCAGTTACCCTGGAAACAGGGCAGTCAGTTATCCTGGAAATAGGGCGGTCAGTTACCCCGGAAACAGGGCAGTCAGTTACCCTGGAAATAGGGCGGTCAGTTACCCCGGAAACAGGGCATTCAGTTAACCTGGAAAAAGGGCAGTCAGTTATCCCGGAAACTGGGCGGACAGTTACCCTGGAAACAGAGCGGTCGGTTATCCCGGAAACAGGGTGATCAGTTTCACTGGAAACAGGGCAGTCAGTTATCCTGGAAACAGGGCAGTCAGTTATCCCGGAAACAGGGCAGTCAGTTATCCCGGAAACAGGGTGATCAGTTACCCTGGAAACTGGGCAGTCAGTTACCCTGGAAATAGGGCAGTCAGTTATCCTGGAAAAAGGGCAGTCAGTTACCCTGGAAACTGGGCAGTCAGTTACCCTGGAAACAGGGCAGTCAGTTATCCCGGAAACAGGGTGATCAGTTACCCTATAAACAGGGCGGAATGTTATCCCGGAAACAGGGCAGTCAGTTACCCCGGAAACTGGGCAGTCAGTTCCCGTGGAAACAGGGCAGTCAGTCACCCTGGAAACAGGTTAGTCAGTTACGCCGGAAACAGGGTGATCAGTTACCCCGGAAACAGGGCAGTCAGATCACCTGGAAACAGGGCAGTCAGTTACCCTGGAAACAGGGCAGTCAGTTATCCTGAGAACAGGGCGGTCAGTTACCCCTCAAACAGGGAGATCAGTTACCCCGGAAACAGGGCAGTCAGTTACCCTGGAAACTGGGCAGTCAGTTATCCTGGAAACAAGGCAGTCAGTTACCCTGGAAACAGGGCAGTCAGTTACCCTGGAAACAGTGCAGTCAGTTATCCTGGAAACAGGGCGGTCACTTACCCCGGAAACAGGGAGATCAGTTACCCCGGAAACAGGGCAGTCAGTTACCCTGGAAACAGGGCAGTCAGTTATCCTGGAAACAGGGTGGTCAGTTACCCCAGAAACAGGGTGATCAGTTATCCTGGAAACAGGGCGGTCAGTTACCCCGGAAACAGGGCAGTCAGTTACCCCGGAAACCGGGCGGTCAGTATCCCTGGAAACAGATTAGTCAGTTATCCCGGAAACAGGGTGATACGTTATCCTGGAAACAGGGCAGTCAGTTAGCCTGGAAACAGGGCAGTCAGTTACACCGGAAACAGGGCAGTCAGTTACCCTGGAAACAGGGCAGTCAGTTATCCCGGAAACAGGGCAGTCAGTTATACCGGAAACAGGGTGATCAGTTACCCTGGAAACAGGGCAGTCAGTTACCCCGGAAACAGGGCAGTCAGTTACCCTGGAAACAGGGCAGTCAGTTATTCCGGAAACAGGGCAGTCAGTTACCCCGGAAACAGGGCAGTCAGTTATCCTGGAAATAGGGCGGTCAGTTACCCCGGAAACAGGGCATTCAGTTAACCTGGAAAAAGGGCAGTCAGTTATCCCGGAAACAGGGCGGACAGTTACCCCGGAAACAGAGCGGTCGGTTATCCCGGAAACAGGGTGATCAGTTTCCCTGGAAACAGGGCGGTCAGTTATCCTGGAAACAGGGCAGTCAGTTATCCCGGAAACAGGGCAGTCAGTTATCCCGGAAACAGGGTGATCAGTTACCCTGGAAACTGGGCAGTCAGTTACCCTGGAAATAGGGCAGTCAGTTATCCTGGAAAAAGGGCAGTCAGTTACCCTGGAAACTGGGCAGTCAGTTACCCTGGAAACAGGGCAGTCAGTTATCCCGGAAACAGGGTGATCAGTTACCCTATAAACAGGGCAGAATGTTATCCCGGAAACAGGGCAGTCAGTTATCCCGGAAAATGGGTGATCAGTTACCCTGGAAACTGGGCAGTCAGTTACCCTGGAAACAGGTTCGTCAGTTACGCCGGAAACAGGGTGATCAGTTACCCCGGAAACAGGGCAGTTAGATCACCTGGAAACAGGGCAGTCAGTTACCCTGGAAACAGGGCAGTCAGTTATCCTGAGAACAGGGCGGTCAGTTACCCCGGAAACAGGGAGATCAGTTACCCCGGAAACAGGGCAGTCAGTTACCCTGGAAACAGGACGGTCAGTTACCCTGGAAACAGTGCAGTCAGTTTCCCCGGAAACAGGGCAGTCAGTAACCCTGGAAACAGATTAGTCAGTTACGCCGGAAACAGGGTGATCAATTATCCTGGAAACAGGGCAGTCAGTTACTCTGGAAACAGGGCGGTCAGTTACCCCGGATACAGGGCAGTCAGTTATCCTAGAAACAGGGTGATCAGTTATCCTGGAAACTTGCCAGTCAGTTAGCCTGGAAACAGGGCAGTCAGTTACCCTGGAAACAGTGCAGTCAGTTATCCTGGAAACAGGGCGTTCAGTTACCCCGGAAACCGGGAGATCAGTTACCCCGGAAACAGGGCAGTCAGTTACCCTGGAAACAGGGCAGTCAGTTATCCTGGAAACAGGGTGGTCAGTTACCCCGGAAACAGGGTGATCAGTTATCCTGGAAACAGGGCGGTCAGTTACCCCGGAAACAGGGCAGTCAGTTACCGAGGAAACCGGGCGGTCAGTATCCCTGGAAACAGATTAGTCGGTTATCCCGGAAACAGGGTGATCAGTTATCCTGGAAACAGGGCAGTCAGTTAGCCTGGAAACAGGGCAGTCAGTTACACCGGAAACAGGGCAGTCAGTTACCCTGGAAACAGGGCAGTCAGTTATCCCGGAAACAGGGCAGTCAGTTACACCGGTAACAGGGTGATCAGTTACCCTGGAAACAGGGCAGTCAGTTACCCCGGAAACAGGGCAGTCAGTTAGCCTGGAAACAGGGCAGTCAGTTGCACCGGAAACAGGGCAGTCAGTTAGCCTGGAAACAGGGCAGTCAGTTACCCTGGAAACAGTGCAGTCAGTTATCCTGGAAACAGGGCGGTCAGTTACCCCGGAAACCGGGAGATCAGTTACCCCGGAAACAGGGCAGTCAGTTACCCTGGAAACAGGGCAGTCAGTTATCCTGGAAACAGGGTGGTCAGTTACCCCGGAAACAGGGTGATCAGTTATCCTGGAAACAGGGCGGTCAGTTACCCCTGAAACAGGGCAGTCAGTTACCGAGGAAACCGGGCGGTCAGTATCCCTGGAAACAGATTAGTCAGTTATCCCGGAAACAGGGTGATCAGTTATCCTGGAAACAGGGCAGTCAGTTACACCGGAAACAGGGCAGTCAGTTACCCTGGAAACAGAGCAGTCAGTTATCCCGGAAACAGGGCAGTCAATTATACCGGAAACAGGGTGATCAGTTACCCTGGAAACAGGGCAGTCAGTTACCCCGGAAACAGGGCAGTCAGTTACCCTGGAAACAGGGCAGTCAGTTATTCCGGAAACAGGGCAGTCAGTTACCCCGGAAACAGGGCAGTCAGTTATCCTGGAAATAGGGCGGTCAGTTACCCCGGAAACAGGGCATTCAGTTAACCTGGAAAAAGGGCAGTCAGTTATCCCGGAAACAGGGCGGACAGTTACCCCGGAAACAGAGCGTTCGGTTATCCCGGAAACAGGGTGATCAGTTTCACTGGAAACAGGGCAGTCAGTTATCCTGGAAACAGGGCAGTCAGTTATCCCGGAAACAGGGCAGACAGTTATCCCGGAAACAGGGTGATCAGTTACCCTGGAAACTGGGCAGTCAGTTACCCTGGAAATAGGGCAGTCAGTTACCCTGGAATAAGGGCAGTCAGTTATTCCGGAAACAGGGCAGTCAGTTACCCCGGAAACAGGGTGATCAGTTACCCTATAAACAGGGCAGAATGTTATCCCGGAAACAGGGCAGTCAGTTATCCCGGAAAATGGGTGATCAGTTACCCTGGAAACTGGGCAGTCAGTTACCCTGGAAACAGGGCAGTCAGTTACCCTGGAAACAGTGCAGTCAGTTATCCTGGAAACAGGGCGGTCAGTTACCCCGGAAACAGGGAGATCAGTTACCCCGGAAACAGGGCAGTCAGTTACCCTGGAAACAGGGCAGTCAGTTATCCTGGAAATAGGGCGGTCAGTTACCCCGGAAACAGGGCATTCAGTTAACCTGGAAAAAGGGCAGTCAGTTATCCCGGAAACAGGGCGGACAGTTACCCCGGAAACAGAGCGGTCGGTTATCCCGGAAACAGGGTGATCAGTTTCCCTGGAAACAGGGCGGTCAGTTATCCTGGAAACAGGGCAGTCAGTTATCCCGGAAACAGGGCAGTCAGTTATCCCGGAAACAGGGTGATCAGTTACCCTGGAAACTGGGCAGTCAGTTACCCTGGAAATAGGGCAGTCAGTTATCCTGGAAAAAGGGCAGTCAGTTACCCTGGAAACTGGGCAGTCAGTTTCCCTGGAAACAGGGCAGTCAGTTATCCCGGAAACAGGGTGATCAGTTACCCTATAAACAGGGCAGAATGTTATCCCGGAAACAGGGCAGTCAGTTATCCCGGAAAATGGGTGATCAGTTACCCTGGAAACTGGGCAGTCAGTTACCCTGGAAACAGGGCAGTCAGTTACCCCGGAAACTGGGCAGTCAGTTCCCGTGGAAACAGGGCAGTCAGTCACCCTGGAAACAGGTTAGTCAGTTACGCCGGAAACAGGGTGATCAGTTACCCCGGAAACAGGGCAGTCAGATCACCTGGAAACAGGGCAGTCAGTTACCCTGGAAACAGGGCAGTCAGCTATCCTGAGAACAGGGCGGTCAGTTACCCCGGAAACAGGGAGATCAGTTACCCCGGAAACAGGGCAGTCAGTTACCCTGGAAACAGGGCAGTCGGTTATCCTGGAAACAGGGTGGTCAGTTACCATGGAAACAGGATGGTCAGTTTCCCTGGAAACAGTGCAGTCAGTTTCCCTGGAAACAGGGCAGTCAGTAACCCTGGAAACAGATTAGTCAGTTACGCCGGAAACAGGGTGATCAATTATCCTGGAAACAGGGCAGTCAGTTACTCTGGAAACAGGGCGGTCAGTTACCCCGGATACAGGGCAGTCAGTTACCCCGGAAACAGGGCAGTCAGTTACCCTGGAAACAGGGCAGTCAGTTATCCCGGAAACAGGGCAGTCAGTTATACCGGAAACAGGGTGATCAGTTACCCTGGAAACAGGGCAGTCAGTTACCCCGGAAACAGGGCAGTCAGTTACCCTGGAAACAGGGCAGTCAGTTATTCCGGAAACAGGGCATTCAGTTACCCCGGAAACAGGGCAGTCAGTTACCCTGGAAACAGGGCAGTCAGTTATCCTGGAAACAGGGTGGTCAGTTACCCCGGAAACAGGGTGATCAGTTATCCTGGAAACAGGGCGGTCAGTTACCCCGGAAACACGGCAGTCAGTTACCGAGGAAACCGGGCGGTCAGTATCCCTGGAAACAGATTAGTCAGTTATCCCGGAAACAGGGTGATCAGTTATCCTGGAAACAGGGCAGTCAGTTAGCCTGGAAACAGGGCAGTCAGTTATCCCGGAAACAGGGCAGTCAGTTATACCGGAAACAGGGTGATCAGTTACCCTGGAAACAGGGCAGTCAGTTACCCCGGAAACAGGGCAGTCATTTACCCTGGAAACAGGGCAGTCAGTTATTCCGGAAACAGGGCAGTCAGTTACCCCGGAAACAGGGCAGTCAGTTATCCTGGAAATAGGGCGGTCAGTTACCCCGGAAACAGGGCATTCAGTTAACCTGGAAAAAGGGCAGTCAGTTATCCCGGAAACAGGGCGGACAGTTACCCCGGAAACAGAGCGGTCGGTTATCCCGGAAACAGGGTGATCAGTTTCCCTGGAAACAGGGCGGTCAGTTATCCTGGAAACAGGGCAGTCAGTTATCCCGGAAACAGGGCAGTCAGTTATCCCGGAAACAGGGTGATCAGTTACCCTGGAAACTGGGCAGTCAGTTACCCTGGAAATAGGGCAGTCAGTTATCCTGGAAAAAGGGCAGTCAGTTACCCTGGAAACTGGGCAGTCAGTTACCCTGGAAACAGGGCAGTCAGTTATCCCGGAAACAGGGTGATCAGTTACCCTATAAACAGGGCAGAATGTTATCCCGGAAACAGGGCAGTCAGTTATCCCGGAAAATGGGTGATCAGTTACCCTGGAAACTGGGCAGTCAGTTACCCTGGAAACAGGGCAGTCAGTTACCCCGGAAACTGGGCAGTCAGTTCCCGTGGAAACAGGGCAGTCAGTCACCCTGGAAACAGGTTAGTCAGTTATGCCGGAAACAGGGTGATCAGTTACCCCGGAAACAGGGCAGTCAGATCACCTGGAAACAGGGCAGTCAGTTACCCTGGAAACAGGGCAGTCAGCTATCCTGAGAACAGGGCGGTCAGTTACCCCGGAAACAGGGAGATCAGTTACCCCGGAAACAGGGCAGTCAGTTACCCTGGAAACAGGGCAGTCGGTTATCCTGGAAACAGGGTGGTCAGTTACCCTGGAAACAGGATGGTCAGTTACCCTGGAAACAGTGCAGTCAGTTTCCCCGGAAACAGGGCAGTCAGTAACCCTGGAAACAGATTAGTCAGTTACGCCGGAAACAGGGTGATCAATTATCCTGGAAACAGGGCAGTCAGTTACTCTGGAAACAGGGCGGTCAGTTACCCCGGATACAGGGCAGTCAGTTACCCCGGAAACAGGGCAGTCAGTTACCCTGGAAACAGGGCAGTCAGTTATCCCGGAAACAGGGCAGTCAGTTATACCGGAAACAGGGTGATCAGTTACCCTGGAAACAGGGCAGTCAGTTACCCCGGAAACAGGGCAGTCAGTTACCCTGGAAACAGGGCAGTCAGTTATTCCGGAAACAGGGCAGTCAGTTACCCCGGAAACAGGGCAGTCAGTTACCCTGGAAACTGGGCAGTCAGTTATCCTGGAAACAGGGTGGTCAGTTACCCCGGAAACAGGGTGATCAGTTATCCTGGAAACAGGGCGGTCAGTTACCGAGGAAACCGGGCGGTCAGTATCCCTGGAAACAGATTAGTCAGTTATCCCGGAAACAGGGTGATCAGTTATCCTGGAAACAGGGCAGTCAGTTAGCCTGGAAACAGGGCAGTCAGTTACACCGGAAACAGGGCAGTCAGTTACCCTGGAAACAGGGCAGTCAGTTTTCCCGGAAACAGGGCAGTCAGTTATACCGGAAACAGGGTGATCAGTTACCCTGGAAACAGGGCAGTCAGTTACCCCGGAAACAGGGCAGTCAGTTACCCTGGAAACAGGGCAGTCAGTTATTCCGGAAACAGGGCAGTCAGTTACCCCGGAAACAGGGCAGTCAGTTATCCTGGAAATAGGGCGGTCAGTTACCCCGGAAACAGGGCATTCAGTTAACCTGGAAAAAGGGCAGTCAGTTATCCCGGAAACAGAGCGGTCGGTTATCCCGGAAACAGGGTGATCAGTTTCACTGGAAACTGGGCAGTCAGTTATCCTGGAAACAGGGCAGTCAGTTATCCCGGAAACAGGGCAGTCAGTTATCCCGGAAACAGGGTGATCAGTTACCCTGGAAACTGGGCAGTCAGTTACCCTGGAAATAGGGCTGTCAGTTATCCTGGAAAAAGGGCAGTCAGTTACCCTGGAAACTGGGCAGTCAGTTACCCTGGAAACAGGGCAGTCAGTTATCCCGGAAACAGGGTGATCAGTTACCCTATAAACAGGGCAGAATGTTATCCCGGAAACAGGGCAGTCAGTTACCCCGGAAACTGGGCAGTCAGTTCCCGTGGAAACAGGGCAGTCAGTCACCCTGGAAACAGGTTAGTCAGTTACGCCGGAAACAGGGTGATCAGTTACCCCGGAAACAGGGCAGTCAGATCACCTGGAAACAGGGCAGTCAGTTACCCTGGAAACAGGGCAGTCAGTTATCCTGAGAACAGGGCGGTCAGTTACCCCGGAAACAGGGAGATCAGTTACCCCGGAAACAGGGCAGTCAGTTACCCTGGAAACTGGGCAGTCAGTTATCCTGGAAACAGGGCAGTCAGTTACCCTGGAAACAGGGCAGTCAGTTACCATGGAAACAGTGCAGTCAGTTATCCTGGAAACAGGGCGGTCAGTTACCCCGGAAACAGGGAGATCAGTTACCCCGGAAACAGGGCAGTCAGTTACCCTGGAAACAGGGCAGTCAGTTATCCTGGAAACAGGGTGGTCAGTTACCCCAGAAACAGGGTGATCAGTTATCCTGGAAACAGGGCGGTCAGTTACCCCGGAAACTGGGCAGTCAGTTACCCTGGAAACAGGGCAGTCAGTTATCCCGGAAACAGGGTGATCAGTTACCCTATAAACAAGGCAGAATGTTATCCCGGAAACAGGGCAGTCTGTTACCCCGGAAACTGGGCAGTCAGTTCCCGTGGAAACAGGGCAGTCAGTCACCCTGGAAACAGGTTAGTCAGTTACGCCGGAAACAGGGTGATCAGTTACCCCGGAAACAGGGCAGTCAGATCTCCTGGAAACAGGGCAGTCAGTTACCCTGGAAACAGGGCAGTCAGTTATCCTGAGAACAGCGCGTTGAGTTACCCCTCAAACAGGGAGATCAGTTACCCCGGAAACAGGGCAGTCAGTTACCCTGGAAACTGGGCAGTCAATTATCCTGGAAACAGGGCAGTCAGTTACCCTGGAAACAGGGCAGTCAGTTACCCTGGAAACAGGGCAGTCAGTTATCCTGGAAACAGGGTGGTCAGTTATCCTGGAAACAGGGTGGTCAGTTACCCCAGAAACAGGGTGATCAGTTATCCTGGAAACAGGGCGGTCGGTTACCCCGGAAACAGGGCAGTCAGTTACCCCGGAAACCGGGCGGTCAGTATCCCTGGAAACAGATTAGTCAGTTATCCCGGAAACAGGGTGATACGTTATCCTGGAAACAGGGCAGTCAGTTAGCCTGGAAACAGGGCAGTCAATTACACCGGAAACAGGGCAGTCAGTTACCCTGGAAACAGGGCAGTCAGTTATCCCGGAAACAGGGCAGTCAGTTATACCGGAAACAGGGTGATCAGTTACCCTGGAAACAGGGCAGTCAGTTACCCCGGAAACAGGGCAGTCATTTACCCTGGAAACAGGGCAGTCAGTTATTCCGGAAACAGGGCAGTCAGTTACTCCGGAAACAGGGCAGTCAGTTATCCTGGAAATAGGGCGGTCAGTTACCCCGGATACAGGGCATTCAGTTACCCTGGAAACAGGGCAGTCAGTTATCTCGGAAACAGGGTGATCAGTTAGCCTATAAACAGGGCAGAATGTTATCCCGGAAACAGGGCAGTCAGTTATCCCGGAAAATGGGTGATCAGTTACCCTGGAAACTGGGCATTCAGTTACCCTGGAAACAGGGCAGTCAGTTACCCCGGAAACTGGGCAGTCAGTTCCCGTGGAAACAGGGCAGTCAGTCACCCTGGAAACAGGTTAGTCAGTTACGCCGGAAACAGGGTGATCAGTTACCCCGGAAACAGGGCAGTCAGATCACCTGGAAACAGGGCAGTCAGTTACCCTGGAAACAGGGCAGTCAGCTATCCTGAGAACAGGGCGGTCAGTTACCCCGGAAACAGGGAGATCAGTTACCCCGGAAACAGGGCAGTCAGTTACCTTGGAAACAGGGCAGTCGGTTATCCTGGAAACAGGGTGGTCAGTTACCCTGGAAACAGGATGGTCAGTTACCCTGGAAACAGTGCAGTCTGTTTCCCCGGAAACAGGGCAGTCAGTAACCCTGGAAACAGATTAGTCAGTTACGCCGGAAACAGGGTGATCAATTATCCTGGAAACAGGGCAGTCAGTTACCCTGGAAACTGGGCAGTCAGTTACCCCGGATACAGGGCAGTCAGTTACCCCGGAAACAGGGCAGTCAGTTATCCCGGAAACAGGGTGATCAGATCCCCTGGAAACAGGGCAGTCAGTTACCCCGGAAAGAGGGCAGTCAGTTACCCTGGAAACAGGGCAGTCAGTTATCCCGGATACAGGGCAGTCAGTTACCCCGGAAACAGGGCAGTCAGTTATCCCGGAAACAGGGTGATCAGATCCCCTGGAAACAGGGCAGTCAGTTACCCCGGAAAGAGGGCAGTCAGTTACCCTGGAAACAGGGCAGTCAGTTATCCCGGAAACAGGGCAGTCAGTTATCCCGGAAACAGGGTGATCAGTTACCCTGGAAACTGGGCAGTCAGTTACCCTGGAAACAGGGCAGTCAGTTGCCCCGGAAACAGGGCAGTCAGTTACCCTGGAAACAGGGCAGTCAGTTACCCCGGAAACTGGGCAGTCAGTTACCCTGGAAACAGGGCAGTCAGTTACCCTGGAAACAGGTTCGTCAGTTACCCTGGAAACAGGGCTTTCATTTCCCTTGGAAACAGGGCAGTCAGTTACCCTGGAAACAGGGCAGTGATCTATCCCGGAAACAGGGCAGTCAGTTATCCCGGAAACAGGGTGAACATTTACCCTGGAAACTGGGCAGTCAGTTACCCTGGAAACAGGGCGGTCAGTTACCCTGGAAACAGGGCAGTCAGTTATCCTGGAAAGAGGGCGGTCAGATACCCCGGAAATAGGGCGGTCAGTTATCCTGGAAAGAGGGCGGTCAGTTACCCCGGAAAAAGGGAGATCAGTTACCCCGGAAACAGGTCGGTCAGTTACCCTAGAAACAGGGCATTCAGTTAACCTGGAAAAAGGGCAGTCAGTTATCCCGGAAACAGGGCGGACAGTTACCCCGGAAACAGAGCGGTCGGTTATCCCGGAAACAGGGTGATCAGTTTCCCTGGAAACAGGGCAGTCAGTTATCCTGGAAACAGGGCAGTCAGTTATCCCGGAAACAGGGCATTCAGTTATCCCGGAAACAGGGTGATCAGTTACCCTGGAAACTGGGCAGTCAGTTACCCTGGAAATAGGGCAGTCAGTTATCCTGGAAAATGGGCAGTCAGTTACCCTGGAAACTGGGCAGTCAGTTACCCTGGAAACAGGGCAGTCAGTTATCCCGGAAACAGGGTGATCAGTTACCCTATAAACAGGGCATAATGTTATCCCGGAAACAGGGCAGTCAGTTATCCCGGAAAATGGGTGATCAGTTACCCTGGAAACAGGGCAGTCAGTTACCCTGGAAACAGGGCAGTCAGTTACCCCGGAAACTGTGCAGTCAGTTCCCGTGGAAACAGGGCAGTCAGTCACCCTGGAAGCAGGTTAGTCAGTTACGCCGGAAACAGGGTGATCAGTTACCCCGGAAACAGGGCAGTCAGATCACCTGGAAACAGGGCAGTCAGTTACCCTGGAAACAGGGCAGTCAGTTATCCTGAGAACAGAGCGGTCAGTTACCCCGGAAACAGGGAGATCAGTTACCCCGGAAACAGGGCAGTCAGTTACCCTGGAAACTGGGCAGTCAGTTATCCTGGAAACAGGGCAGTCAGTTACCCTGGAAACAGGGCAGTCGGTTATCCTGGAAACAGGGTGGTCAGTTACCCTGGAAACAGGGCAGTCGGTTATCCTGGAAACAGGGTGGTCAGTTACCCTGGAAACAGGGTGGTCAGTTACCCCGGAAACAGGGCAGTCAGTAACCCTGGAAACAGATTAGTCAGTTACGCCGGAAACAGGGTGATCAATTATCCTGGAAACAGGGCAGTCAGTTACTCTGGAAACAGGGCGGTCAGTTACCCTGGAAACAGATTAGTCAGTTACGCCGGAAACAGGGTGATCAATTATCCTGGAAACAGGGCAGTCAGTTACTCTGGAAACAGGGCGGTCAGTAACCCCGGATACAGGGCAGTCAGTTACCCCGGAAACAGGGCAGTCAGTTACCCTGGAAACAGGGCAGTCAGTTATCCCGGATACAGGGCAGTCAGTTATCCCGGAAACAGGGTGATCAGATCCCCTGGAAACAGGGCAGTCAGTTACCCCGGAAAGAGGTTGATCAGTTACCCTGGAAACTGGGCAGTCAGTTCACCTGGAAACAGGCAGTCAGTTACCCTTGAAACAGTGCAGTCAGTTATCCCGGAAACAGGGCAGTCAGTTATCCTGGAAAAAGGGCGGTCAGTTACCTGGAAACAAATCGGTTATTTACCCTGGAAACAGGGCAGTCAGTAATACCGGAAACAGGGTGATCAGTTACCCTACAAACAGGGCTGAATGTTATCCCGGAAACAGGGCAGTCAGTTATCCCGGAAAATGGGTGATCAGTTACCCTGGAAACTGGGCAGTCAGTTACCCTGGAAACAGGGCAGTCAGTTACCCCGGAAACTGTGCAGTCAGTTCCGTGGAAACACGGCAGTCAGTCACCCTGGAAACAGGTTAGTCAGTTACCCCGGAAACAGGGCAGTCAGATCACCTGGAAACAGGGCAGTCAGTTACCCTGGAAACAGGGCAGTCAGTTATCCTGAGAACAGGGCGGTCAGTTACCCCGGAAACAGGGAGATCAGTTACCCCGGAAACAGGGCAGTCAGTTACCCTGGAAACTGGGCAGTCAGTTATCCTGGAAACAGGGCAGTCAGTTACCCTGGAAACAGGGCAGTCGGTTATCCTGGAAACAGGGTGGTCAGTTATCCTGGAAACAGGGTGGTCAGTTACCCTGGAAACAGGGCAGTCAGTTATCCTGAGAACAGGGCGGTCAGTTACCCCGGAAACAGGGAGATCAGTTACCCCGGAAGCAGGGCAGTCAGTTACCCTGGAAACTGGGCAGTCAGTTATCCTGGAAACAGGGCAGTCAGTTAGCCTGGAAACAGGGCAGTCGGTTATCCTGGAAACAGGGTGGTCAGTTACCCTGGAAACAGGGCAGTCAGTTTCCCCGGAAACAGGGCAGTCAGTAACCCTGGAAACAGATTAGTCAGTTACGCCGGAAACAGGGTGATCAATTATCCTGGAAACAGGGCAGTCAGTTACTCTGGAAACAGGGCGGTCAGTTACCCCGGATACAGGGCAGTCAGTTACTTCGGATACAGGACAGTCAGTTACCCTGGAAACAGGGCAGTCAGTTATCCCGGAAACAGGGCAGTCAGTTATCCCGGAAACAGGGTGATCAGATCCCCTGGAAACAGGGCAGTCAGTTACCCCGGAAAGAGGTTGATCAGTTACCCTGGAAACTGGGCAGTCAGTTCACCTGGAAACAGGCAGTCAGTTACCCTTGAAACAGTGCAGTCAGTTATCCCGGAAACAGGGCAGTCAGTTATCCTGGAAACTGGGCGGTCAGTTACCTGGAAACAAATCGGTTATTTACCCTGGAAACAGGGCAGTCAGTTATCCTGGAAACAGGGTGATCAGTTACCCTGGAAACTGGGCAGTCAGTTAGCCTGGAAACAGGGCAGTCAGTTACCCTGGAAACAGTGCAGTCAGTTATCCTGGAAACAGGGCGGTCAGTTACCCCGGAAACAGGGTGATCAGTTACCCCGGAAACAGGGCAGTCAGTTACCCTGGAAACAGGGCAGTCAGTTATCCTGGAAACAGGGTGGTCAGTTACCCCGGAAACAGGGTGATCAGTTATCCTGGAAACAGGGCGGTCAGTTACCCCGGAAACAGGGCAGTCAGTTACCCCGGAAACAGGGCGGTCAGTACCCCTGGAAACAGATTAGTCAGTTATCCCGGAAAAAGGGCAGTCAGTTAGCCTGGAAACAGGGCAGTCAGTTACACCAGAAACAGGGCAGTCAGTTACCCTGGAAACAGGGCAGTCAGTTATCCCGGAAACAGGGCAGTCAGTTATACCGGAAACAGTGCAGTCAGTTATCCTGGAAACAGGGCGGTCAGTTACCCCGGAAACAGGGAGATCAATTACCCTGGAAACAGGGCAGTCAGTTATCCCGGAAACTGGGCAGTCAGTAACCCTGGAAACAGATTCGTCAGTTACGCCGGAAACAGGGTGATCAATTATCCTGGAAACAGGGCAGTCAGTTACTCTGGAAACAGGGCGGTCAGTTACCCCGGATACAGGGCAGTCAGTTACCCCGGAAACAGGGCAGTCAGTTACCCTGGAAACAGGGCAGTCAGTTATCCCGGAAACAGGGCAGTCAGTTATACCGGAAACAGGGTGATCAGTTACCCTGGAAACAGGGCAGTCAGTTACCCCGGAAACAGGGCAGTCAGTTACCCTGGAAACAGGGCAGTCAGTTATTCCGGAAACAGGGCAGTCAGTTACCCCGGAAACAGGGCAGTCAGTTACCCTGGAAACAGGGCAGTCAGTTATCCTGGAAACAGGGTGGTCAGTTACCCCGGAAACAGGGTGATCAGTTATCCTGGAAACAGGGCGGTCAGTTACCCCGGAAACACGGCAGTCAGTTACCGAGGAAACCGGGCGGTCAGTATCCCTGGAAACAGATTAGTCAGTTATCCCGGAAACAGGGTGATCAGTTATCCTGGAAACAGGGCAGTCAGTTAGCCTGGAAACAGGGCAGTCAGTTATCCCGGAAACAGGGCAGTCAGTTATACCGGAAACAGGGTGATCAGTTACCCTGGAAACAGGGCAGTCAGTTACCCCGGAAACAGGGCAGTCATTTACCCTGGAAACAGGGCAGTCAGTTATTCCGGAAACAGGGCAGTCAGTTACCCCGGAAACAGGGCAGTCAGTTATCCTGGAAATAGGGCGGTCAGTTACCCCGGAAACAGGGCATTCAGTTAACCTGGAAAAAGGGCAGTCAGTTATCCCGGAAACAGGGCGGACAGTTACCCCGGAAACAGAGCGGTCGGTTATCCCGGAAACAGGGTGATCAGTTTCCCTGGAAACAGGGCGGTCAGTTATCCTGGAAACAGGGCAGTCAGTTATCCCGGAAACAGGGCAGTCAGTTATCCCGGAAACAGGGTGATCAGTTACCCTGGAAACTGGGCAGTCAGTTACCCTGGAAATAGGGCAGTCAGTTATCCTGGAAAAAGGGCAGTCAGTTACCCTGGAAACTGGGCAGTCAGTTACCCTGGAAACAGGGCAGTCAGTTATCCCGGAAACAGGGTGATCAGTTACCCTATAAACAGGGCAGAATGTTATCCCGGAAACAGGGCAGTCAGTTATCCCGGAAAATGGGTGATCAGTTACCCTGGAAACTGGGCAGTCAGTTACCCTGGAAACAGGGCAGTCAGTTACCCCGGAAACTGGGCAGTCAGTTCCCGTGGAAACAGGGCAGTCAGTCACCCTGGAAACAGGTTAGTCAGTTATGCCGGAAACAGGGTGATCAGTTACCCCGGAAACAGGGCAGTCAGATCACCTGGAAACAGGGCAGTCAGTTACCCTGGAAACAGGGCAGTCAGCTATCCTGAGAACAGGGCGGTCAGTTACCCCGGAAACAGGGAGATCAGTTACCCCGGAAACAGGGCAGTCAGTTACCCTGGAAACAGGGCAGTCGGTTATCCTGGAAACAGGGTGGTCAGTTACCCTGGAAACAGGATGGTCAGTTACCCTGGAAACAGTGCAGTCAGTTTCCCCGGAAACAGGGCAGTCAGTAACCCTGGAAACAGATTAGTCAGTTACGCCGGAAACAGGGTGATCAATTATCCTGGAAACAGGGCAGTCAGTTACTCTGGAAACAGGGCGGTCAGTTACCCCGGATACAGGGCAGTCAGTTACCCCGGAAACAGGGCAGTCAGTTACCCTGGAAACAGGGCAGTCAGTTATCCCGGAAACAGGGCAGTCAGTTATACCGGAAACAGGGTGATCAGTTACCCTGGAAACAGGGCAGTCAGTTACCCCGGAAACAGGGCAGTCAGTTACCCTGGAAACAGGGCAGTCAGTTATTCCGGAAACAGGGCAGTCAGTTACCCCGGAAACAGGGCAGTCAGTTACCCTGGAAACTGGGCAGTCAGTTATCCTGGAAACAGGGTGGTCAGTTACCCCGGAAACAGGGTGATCAGTTATCCTGGAAACAGGGCGGTCAGTTACCGAGGAAACCGGGCGGTCAGTATCCCTGGAAACAGATTAGTCAGTTATCCCGGAAATAGGGTGATCAGTTATCCTGGAAACAGGGCAGTCAGTTAGCCTGGAAACAGGGCAGTCAGTTACACCGGAAACAGGGCAGTCAGTTACCCTGGAAACAGGGCAGTCAGTTTTCCCGGAAACAGGGCAGTCAGTTATACCGGAAACAGGGTGATCAGTTACCCTGGAAACAGGGCCGTCAGTTACCCCGGAAACAGGGCAGTCAGTTACCCTGGAAACAGGGCAGTCAGTTATTCCGGAAACAGGGCAGTCAGTTACCCCGGAAACAGGGCAGTCAGTTATCCTGGAAATAGGGCGGTCAGTTACCCCGGAAACAGGGCATTCAGTTAACCTGGAAAAAGGGCAGTCAGTTATCCCGGAAACAGAGCGGTCGGTTATCCCGGAAACAGGGTGATCAGTTTCACTGGAAACAGGGCAGTCAGTTATCCTGGAAACAGGGCAGTCAGTTATCCCGGAAACAGGGCAGTCAGTTATCCCGGAAACAGGGTGATCAGTTACCCTGGAAACTGGGCAGTCAGTTACCCTGGAAATAGGGCTGTCAGTTATCCTGGAAAAAGGGCAGTCAGTTACCCTGGAAACTGGGCAGTCAGTTACCCTGGAAACAGGGCAGTCAGTTATCCCGGAAACAGGGTGATCAGTTACCCTATAAACAGGGCAGAATGTTATCCCGGAAACAGGGCAGTCAGTTACCCCGGAAACTGGGCAGTCAGTTCCCGTGGAAACAGGGCAGTCAGTCACCCTGGAAACAGGTTAGTCAGTTACGCCGGAAACAGGGTGATCAGTTACCCCGGAAACAGGGCAGTCAGATCACCTGGAAACAGGGCAGTCAGTTACCCTGGAAACAGGGCAGTCAGTTATCCTGAGAACAGGGCGGTCAGTTACCCCGGAAACAGGGAGATCAGTTACCCCGGAAACAGGGCAGTCAGTTACCCTGGAAACTGGGCAGTCAGTTATCCTGGAAACAGGGCAGTCAGTTACCCTGGAAACAGGGCAGTCAGTTACCATGGAAACAGTGCAGTCAGTTATCCTGGAAACAGGGCGGTCAGTTACCCCGGAAACAGGGAGATCAGTTACCCCGGAAACAGGGCAGTCAGTTACCCTGGAAACAGGGCAGTCAGTTATCCTGGAAACAGGGTGGTCAGTTACCCCAGAAACAGGGTGATCAGTTATCCTGGAAACAGGGCGGTCAGTTACCCCGGAAACTGGGCAGTCAGTTACCCTGGAAACAGGGCAGTCAGTTATCCCGGAAACAGGGTGATCAGTTACCCTATAAACAGGGCAGAATGTTATCCCGGAAACAGGGCAGTCTGTTACCCCGGAAACTGGGCAGTCAGTTCCCGTGGAAACAGGGCAGTCAGTCACCCTGGAAACAGGTTAGTCAGTTACGCCGGAAACAGGGTGATCAGTTACCCCGGAAACAGGGCAGTCAGATCTCCTGGAAACAGGGCAGTCAGTTACCCTGGAAACAGGGCAGTCAGTTATCCTGAGAACAGCGCGTTGAGTTACCCCACAAACCGGGAGATCAGTTACCCCGGAAACAGGGCAGTCAGTTACCCTGGAAACTGGGCAGTCAATTATCCTGGAAACAGGGCAGTCAGTTACCCTGGAAACAGGGCAGTCAGTTACCCTGGAAACAGGGCAGTCAGTTATCCTGGAAACAGGGTGGTCAGTTATCCTGGAAACAGGGTGGTCAGTTACCCCAGAAACAGGGTGATCAGTTATCCTGGAAACAGGGCGGTCGGTTACCCCGGAAACAGGGCAGTCAGTTACCCCGGAAACCGGGCGGTCAGTATCCCTGGAAACAGATTAGTCAGTTATCCCGGAAACAGGGTGATACGTTATCCTGGAAACAGGGCAGTCAGTTAGCCTGGAAACAGGGCAGTCAATTACACCGGAAACAGGGCAGTCAGTTACCCTGGAAACAGGGCAGTCAGTTATCCCGGAAACAGGGCAGTCAGTTATACCGGAAACAGGGTGATCAGTTACCCTGGAAACAGGGCAGTCAGTTACCCCGGAAACAGGGCAGTCATTTACCCTGGAAACAGGGCAGTCAGTTATTCCGGAAACAGGGCAGTCAGTTACTCCGGAAACAGGGCAGTCAGTTATCCTGGAAATAGGGCGGTCAGTTACCCCGGATACAGGGCATTCAGTTACCCTGGAAACAGGGCAGTCAGTTATCTCGGAAACAGGGTGATCAGTTAGCCTATAAACAGGGCAGAATGTTATCCCGGAAACAGGGCAGTCAGTTATCCCGGAAAATGGGTGATCAGTTACCCTGGAAACTGGGCATTCAGTTACCCTGGAAACAGGGCAGTCAGTTACCCCGGAAACTGGGCAGTCAGTTCCCGTGGAAACAGGGCAGTCAGTCACCCTGGAAACAGGTTAGTCAGTTACGCCGGAAACAGGGTGATCAGTTACCCCGGAAACAGGGCAGTCAGATCACCTGGAAACAGGGCAGTCAGTTACCCTGGAAACAGGGCAGTCAGCTATCCTGAGAACAGGGCGGTCAGTTACCCCGGAAACAGGGAGATCAGTTACCCCGGAAACAGGGCAGTCAGTTACCTTGGAAACAGGGCAGTCGGTTATCCTGGAAACAGGGTGGTCAGTTACCCTGGAAACAGGATGGTCAGTTACCCTGGAAACAGTGCAGTCTGTTTCCCCGGAAACAGGGCAGTCAGTAACCCTGGAAACAGATTAGTCAGTTACGCCGGAAACAGGGTGATCAATTATCCTGGAAACAGGGCAGTCAGTTACCCTGGAAACTGGGCAGTCAGTTACCCCGGATACAGGGCAGTCAGTTACCCCGGAAACAGGGCAGTCAGTTATCCCGGAAACAGGGTGATCAGATCCCCTGGAAACAGGGCAGTCAGTTACCCCGGAAAGAGGGCAGTCAGTTACCCTGGAAACAGGGCAGTCAGTTATCCCGGATACAGGGCAGTCAGTTACCCCGGAAACAGGGCAGTCAGTTATCCCGGAAACAGGGTGATCAGATCCCCTGGAAACAGGGCAGTCAGTTACCCCGGAAAGAGGGCAGTCAGTTACCCTGGAAACAGGGCAGTCAGTTATCCCGGAAACAGGGCAGTCAGTTATCCCGGAAACAGGGTGATCAGTTACCCTGGAAACTGGGCAGTCAGTTACCCTGGAAACAGGGCAGTCAGTTACCCTGGAAACAGGGCAGTCAGTTACCCCGGAAACAGGGCAGTCAGTTACCCTGGAAACAGGGCAGTCAGTTACCCCGGAAACTGGGCAGTCAGTTACCCTGGAAACAGGGCAGTCAGTTACCCTGGAAACAGGTTCGTCAGTTACCCTGGAAACAGGGCTTTCATTTCCCTTGGAAACAGGGCAGTCAGTTACCCTGGAAACAGGGCAGTGATCTATCCCGGAAACAGGGCAGTCAGTTATCCCGGAAACAGGGTGAACATTTACCCTGGAAACTGGGCAGTCAGTTACCCTGGAAACAGGGCGGTCAGTTACCCTGGAAACAGGGCAGTCAGTTATCCTGGAAAGAGGGCGGTCAGATACCCCGGAAATAGGGCGGTCAGTTATCCTGGAAAGAGGGCGGTCAGTTACCCCGGAAAAAGGGAGATCAGTTACCCCGGAAACAGGTCGGTCAGTTACCCTAGAAACAGGGCATTCAGTTAACCTGGAAAAAGGGCAGTCAGTTATCCCGGAAACAGGGCGGACAGTTACCCCGGAAACAGAGCGGTCGGTTATCCCGGAAACAGGGTGATCAGTTTCCCTGGAAACAGGGCAGTCAGTTATCCTGGAAACAGGGCAGTCAGTTATCCCGGAAACAGGGCATTCAGTTATCCCGGAAACAGGGTGATCAGTTACCCTGGAAACTGGGCAGTCAGTTACCCTGGAAATAGGGCAGTCAGTTATCCTGGAAAATGGGCAGTCAGTTACCCTGGAAACTGGGCAGTCAGTTACCCTGGAAACAGGGCAGTCAGTTATCCCGGAAACAGGGTGATCAGTTACCCTATAAACAGGGCATAATGTTATCCCGGAAACAGGGCAGTCAGTTATCCCGGAAAATGGGTGATCAGTTACCCTGGAAACAGGGCAGTCAGTTACCCTGGAAACAGGGCAGTCAGTTACCCCGGAAACTGTGCAGTCAGTTCCCGTGGAAACAGGGCAGTCAGTCACCCTGGAAGCAGGTTAGTCAGTTACGCCGGAAACAGGGTGATCAGTTACCCCGGAAACAGGGCAGTCAGATCACCTGGAAACAGGGCAGTCAGTTACCCTGGAAACAGGGCAGTCAGTTATCCTGAGAACAGAGCGGTCAGTTACCCCGGAAACAGGGAGATCAGTTACCCCGGAAACAGGGCAGTCAGTTACCCTGGAAACTGGGCAGTCAGTTATCCTGGAAACAGGGCAGTCAGTTACCCTGGAAACAGGGCAGTCGGTTATCCTGGAAACAGGGTGGTCAGTTACCCTGGAAACAGGGCAGTCGGTTATCCTGGAAACAGGGTGGTCAGTTACCCTGGAAACAGGGTGGTCAGTTACCCCGGAAACAGGGCAGTCAGTAACCCTGGAAACAGATTAGTCAGTTACGCCGGAAACAGGGTGATCAATTATCCTGGAAACAGGGCAGTCAGTTACTCTGGAAACAGGGCGGTCAGTTACCCTGGAAACAGATTAGTCAGTTACGCCGGAAACAGGGTGATCAATTATCCTGGAAACAGGGCAGTCAGTTACTCTGGAAACAGGGCGGTCAGTAACCCCGGATACAGGGCAGTCAGTTACCCCGGAAACAGGGCAGTCAGTTACCCTGGAAACAGGGCAGTCAGTTATCCCGGATACAGGGCAGTCAGTTATCCCGGAAACAGGGTGATCAGATCCCCTGGAAACAGGGCAGTCAGTTACCCCGGAAAGAGGTTGATCAGTTACCCTGGAAACTGGGCAGTCAGTTCACCTGGAAACAGGCAGTCAGTTACCCTTGAAACAGTGCAGTCAGTTATCCCGGAAACAGGGCAGTCAGTTATCCTGGAAAAAGGGCGGTCAGTTACCTGGAAACAAATCGGTTATTTACCCTGGAAACAGGGCAGTCAGTAATACCGGAAACAGGGTGATCAGTTACCCTACAAACAGGGCTGAATGTTATCCCGGAAACAGGGCAGTCAGTTATCCCGGAAAATGGGTGATCAGTTACCCTGGAAACTGGGCAGTCAGTTACCCTGGAAACAGGGCAGTCAGTTACCCCGGAAACTGTGCAGTCAGTTCCGTGGAAACACGGCAGTCAGTCACCCTGGAAACAGGTTAGTCAGTTACCCCGGAAACAGGGCAGTCAGATCACCTGGAAACAGGGCAGTCAGTTACCCTGGAAACAGGGCAGTCAGTTATCCTGAGAACAGGGCGGTCAGTTACCCCGGAAACAGGGAGATCAGTTACCCCGGAAACAGGGCAGTCAGTTACCCTGGAAACTGGGCAGTCAGTTATCCTGGAAACAGGGCAGTCAGTTACCCTGGAAACAGGGCAGTCGGTTATCCTGGAAACAGGGTGGTCAGTTATCCTGGAAACAGGGTGGTCAGTTACCCTGGAAACAGGGCAGTCAGTTATCCTGAGAACAGGGCGGTCAGTTACCCCGGAAACAGGGAGATCAGTTACCCCGGAAACAGGGCAGTCAGTTACCCTGGAAACTGGGCAGTCAGTTATCCTGGAAACAGGGCAGTCAGTTAGCCTGGAAACAGGGCAGTCGGTTATCCTGGAAACAGGGTGGTCAGTTACCCTGGAAACAGGGCAGTCAGTTTCCCCGGAAACAGGGCAGTCAGTAACCCTGGAAACAGATTAGTCAGTTACGCCGGAAACAGGGTGATCAATTATCCTGGAAACAGGGCAGTCAGTTACTCTGGAAACAGGGCGGTCAGTTACCCCGGATACAGGGCAGTCAGTTACTTCGGATACAGGACAGTCAGTTACCCTGGAAACAGGGCAGTCAGTTATCCCGGAAACAGGGCAGTCAGTTATCCCGGAAACAGGGTGATCAGATCCCCTGGAAACAGGGCAGTCAGTTACCCCGGAAAGAGGTTGATCAGTTACCCTGGAAACTGGGCAGTCAGTTCACCTGGAAACAGGCAGTCAGTTACCCTTGAAACAGTGCAGTCAGTTATCCCGGAAACAGGGCAGTCAGTTATCCTGGAAACTGGGCGGTCAGTTACCTGGAAACAAATCGGTTATTTACCCTGGAAACAGGGCAGTCAGTTATCCTGGAAACAGGGTGATCAGTTACCCTGGAAACTGGGCAGTCAGTTAGCCTGGAAACAGGGCAGTCAGTTACCCTGGAAACAGTGCAGTCAGTTATCCTGGAAACAGGGCGGTCAGTTACCCCGGAAACAGGGTGATCAGTTACCCCGGAAACAGGGCAGTCAGTTACCCTGGAAACAGGGCAGTCAGTTATCCTGGAAACAGGGTGGTCAGTTACCCCGGAAACAGGGTGATCAGTTATCCTGGAAACAGGGCGGTCAGTTACCCCGGAAACAGGGCAGTCAGTTACCCCGGAAACAGGGCGGTCAGTACCCCTGGAAACAGATTAGTCAGTTATCCCGGAAAAAGGGCAGTCAGTTAGCCTGGAAACAGGGCAGTCAGTTACACCAGAAACAGGGCAGTCAGTTACCCTGGAAACAGGGCAGTCAGTTATCCCGGAAACAGGGCAGTCAGTTATACCGGAAACAGTGCAGTCAGTTATCCTGGAAACAGGGCGGTCAGTTACCCCGGAAACAGGGAGATCAATTACCCTGGAAACAGGGCAGTCAGTTATCCCGGAAACTGGGCAGTCAGTTATACCGGAAACAGGGTGATCAGTTACCCTGGAAACAGGGCAGTCAGTTACCCCGGAAACAGGGCAGTCAGTTACCGTGGAAACAGGACAGTCAGTTACCCCGGAAACAGGGCAGTCAGTCACCCTGGAAACAGGGCAGAATATTATCCCGGAAACAGGGCAGTCAGTTATCCCGGAAAAAGGGTGATCAGTTACCCTGGAAACTGGGCAGTCAGTTACCCTGGAAACAGGGCAGTCAGTTACCCCGGAAACAGGGCAGTCAGTTACCCTGGAAACAGGGCAGTCAGTTACCCCAGAAACTGGGCAGTCAGTTACCCTGGAAACAGGGCAGTCAGTCACCCTGGAAACAGGTTCGTCAGTTACCCTGGAAACAGGGCAGTCATTTCCCTTGGAAACAGGACAGTCAGTTACCCTGGAAACAGGGCAGTGATCTATCCCGGAAACAGGGCAGTCAGTTATCCCGGAAACAGGGTGAACAGTTACCCTGGAAACTGGGCAGTCAGTTACCCTGGAAACAGAGCGGTCAGTTACCCTGGAAACAGGGCAGTCAGTTATCCTGGAAACAGGGTGGTCAGATACCCCGGAAATAGGGCGGTCATTTATCCTGGAAAGAGGGCGATCAGTTACCCCGGAAAAAGGGAGATCAGTTACCCGAGAAACAGGGCAGTCAGTTACCCTGGAAACAGGGCAGTCAGTTAACCTGGAAACAGGGCAGTCAGTTATCCTGGAAACAGGGCAGTCATTTATCCTGGAAACAGGGCAGTCAGTTACCCCGGAAATAGGGCGATCAGTTATCCTGGAAACAGGGCGGTCAGTTGCCCCGGAAACAGGGCAGTCAGTTATCCCGGAAACAGGGTGATCAGATACCCTGGAAACAGGGCAGTCAGTTACCCCGGAAAGAGGGCAGTCAGTTACCTTGGAAACAAGGCAGTCAGTTATCCCGGAAACAGGGCAGTCAGTTATCCCGGAAACAGGGTGATCAGTTACCCTGGAATCTGGGCAGTCAGTTACCCTGGAAACAGGGCAGTCAGTTACCCCGGAAACAGGGCAGTCAGTTATCCCGGAAACAGGGTGATCAGATACTCTGGAAACAGGGCAGTCAGTTACCCCGGAAAGAGGGCAGTCAGTTACCCTGGAATCAGGGCAGTCAGTTATCCCGGAAACAGGGCAGTCAGTTATCCCGGAAACAGGGTGATCAGTTACCCTGGAAACTGGGCAGTCAGTTACCCTGGAAACAGGGCAGTCAGTTAACCCGGAAACAGTGCAGTCAGTTACCCTGGAAACTGGGCTGTCAGTTACCCTGGAAACAGGGCAGTCAGTTATCCTGGAAACAGGGCGGTCAGTTACCTGGAAACAAATCGGTTAGTGACCCTGGAAACAGGGTAGTCAGTTATCCCGGAAACAGGGTGAACAGTTACTCTGGAAACTGGGCAGTCAGTTACCCTGGAAACAGGGCGGTCAGTTACCCTGGAAACAGGGCAGTCAGTTATCCTGGAAACAGGGCGGTCAGTTACCCCGGAAACAGGGCGATCAGTTACCCCGGAAACAAGGCAGTCTGTTACCCTGGAAACAGGGCAGTCAGTTATCCTGGAAACCAATCGGTTAGTTACCCTGGAAACAGTGCAGTCAGTTACCCTGGAAACATGGCAGTCAGTTACCCCGGAAACAGGGCAGTCAGTTACCCTGGAAACAGGGCAGCCAGTTATTCCGGAAACAGGGCAGTCAGTCACCCTGGAAACAAATCGGTCAGTTACCCTGGAAACAGGGCAGTCATTTCCCTTGGAAACAGGGCAGTCAGTTACCCTGGAAACAGGGCAGTGAGCTATCCCGGAAACAGGGCAGTCAGTTATCCCGGAAACAGGGTGAACAGTTACTCTGGAAACTGGGCAGTCAGTTACCCTGGTAACAGGGCGGTCAGTTACCCTGGAAACAGGGCAGTCAGTTATCCTGGAAACAGGGCGGTCAGATACCCCGGAAATAGGGCGGTCAGTTATCCTGGAAAGAGCACGGTCAGTTACCCCGGAAAAAGGGAGATCAGTTACCCCGGAAACAGGGCGGTCAGTTACCCTAGAAACAGGGCAGTCAGTTACCCTGGAAACAGGGCAGTCAGTTAACCTGGGTACAGGGCAGTCAGTTATCCTGGAAACTGGGCAGTCTTTTATCCTGGATACAGGGCGGTCAGTAACCCTGGAAACAGATTAGTCAGTTACCCCAGAAACAGGGTGATCAGTTATCCTGGAAACAGGGCAGAAAGTTAGCCTGGAAACAGGGCAGTCAGTTACCCCGGAAACAGGGCAGTCAGTTATCCCGGAAACAGGGTGATCAGTTACCCTGAAACAGGGCAGCCTGTTACCCCGGAAACAGGGCAGTCAGTTACCCTGGAAACAGGGCAGTCTGTTATTCCGGAAACAGGGCAATCAGTTACCCCGGAAATAGGGCGATCAGTTATCCTGGAAACAGGGCTGTCAGTTACTGCGGAAACAGTTAGATCAGTTACCCCGGAAACAGGGCAGTCAGTTATCCTGGAAACAGGGTGGTCAGTTACCCCGGAAGCAGGGCAGTCAGTTATCCCAGAAACAGGTTGATCAGTTACCCTGGAAACAGGGCAGTAAGTTAGCCTGGATACAGGGCGGTCAGTAACCCTGGAAACAGATTAGTCAGTTACCCCAGAAACAGGGTGATCAGTTATCCTGGAAACAGGGCAGTAAGTTAGCCTGGAAACCGGGCAGTCAGTTACCCCGGAAACAGGGCAGTCAGTTATCCCGGAAACAGGGTGATCAGTTACCCTGAAACAGGGCAGCCTGTTACCCCGGAAACAGGGCAGTCAGTTACCCTGGAAACAGGGCAGTCTGTTATTCCGGAAACAGGGCAATCAGTTACCCCGGAAACAGGGCGGTCAGTTGCCCTGGAAACAGGGTGATCAGTTACACAGGAAACAGGGAGATCAGTTACCCTGGAAACAGGGCAGTCAGTTACCCCGGAAACAGGGTGATCAGTTACCCCGGAAACAGGGAGATCAGTTACCCTGGAAACAGGGCAGACAGTTATCCTGGAAATAGGGCGGTCAGTTACCCCGGAAACAGGGCATTCAGTTAACCGGGAAAAAGGGCAGTCAGTTATTCCGGAAACAGGGCGGACAGTTACCCCGGAAACAGAGCGCTCGGTTATCCCGGAAACAGGGTGATCAGTTACCCTGGAAACAAGGCAGTCAGTTATCCCGGAAACAGGGCAGTCAGTTATCCTGGAAACAGGGTGATCAGTTGCCCTGGAAACTGGGCAGTCAGTTACCCTGGAAACAGGGCAGTCAGTTATCCCAGAAACAGGGCAGTCAGTTACCCTGGAAACTGGGCAGTCAGTTACCCTGGAAACAGGGCAGTCAGTTATCCCGGAAACAGGGTGTTCAGTTACCCTGGAAACAGGGCAGAATGTTATCCCGGAAACAGGGCAATCAGTTATCCCGGAAAAAGGGTGATCAGTTACCTTGGAAACTGGGCAGTCAGCTACCCTGGAAACAGGGCTGTCAGTTACCCCGGAAACAGGGCAGTCAGTTACCCTGGAAACAGGGCAGTCAGTTACCCCGGAAACTGGGCAGTCAGTTCCCGTGGAAACAGGGCAGTCAGTCACCCAGGAAACAGGTTAGTCAGTTACGCCGGAAACAGCGTGATCAGTTACCCCGGAAACAGGGCAGTCAGTTACCCTGGAAACAGGGCAGTCAGTTACCCTGGAAACAGGGCAGTCATTTATCCTGGAAACAGGGCGGTCAGTTACCCCGGAAACAGGGAGATCAGTTACCCCGGAAACAGGGCAGTCAGTTACCCTGGAAACAGGGCAGTCAGTTATCCTGGAAACAGGGCAGTCAGTTACCCTGGAAACAGGGCAGTCAGTTATCCTGGAAACAGGGTGGTCAGTTACCCCGGAAACAGGGCAGTCAGTTTCCCCGGAAACAGGGCAGTCAGCTACCCTGGAAACAGGGCAGTCAGTTATCCTGGAAACAGGGCAGTCAGTTACCCTGGAAACAGGGCAGTCAGTTATCCTGGAAACAGGGTGGTCAGTTACCCTGGAAACAGATTAGTCAGTTACCCCGGAAACAGGGTGATCAATTATCCTGGAAACAGGGCCGTCAGTTACTCTGGAAACAGGGCGGTCAGTTACCCCGGATACAGGGCAGTCAGTTACCCCGGAAACAGGGCAGTCAGTTACCCTGGAAACAGGACAGTCAGTTATCCCGGAAAAAGGGCAGTCAGTTACCCTGGAAACAGGGCAGTCAGTTTCCCCGGAAACAGGGCAGTCAGCTACCCTGGAAACAGGGCAGTCAGTTATCCTGGAAACAGGGCAGTCAGTTACCCTGGAAACAGGGCAGTCAGTTATCCTGGAAACAGGGTGGTCAGTTACCCTGGAAACAGATTAGTCAGTTACCCCGGAAACAGGGTGATCAATTATCCTGGAAACAGGGCCGTCAGTTACTCTGGAAACAGGGCGGTCAGTTACCCCGGATACAGGGCAGTCAGTTACCCCGGAAACAGGGCAGTCAGTTACCCTGGAAACAGGGCAGTCAGTTATCCCGGAAAAAGGGCAGTCAGTTACCCTGGAAACAGGGCAGTCAGTTATCCCGGAAACAGGGTGTTTAGTTACCCTGGAAACAGGGCAGAATGTTATCCCGGAAACAGGGCAGTCAGTTATCCCGGAAAAAGGGTGATCAGTTACCCTGGAAACTGGGCAGTCAGCTACCCTGGAAACAGGGCTGTCAGTTACCCCGGAAACAGGGCAGTCAGTTACCCTGGAAACAGGGCAGTCAGTTACCCCGGAAACTGGGCAGTCAGTTCCCGTGGAAACAGGGCAGTCAGTCACCCAGGAAACAGGTTAGTCAGTTACGCCGGAAACAGCGTGATCAGTTACCCCGGAAACAGGGCAGTCAGTTCACCTGGAAACAGGGCAGTCAGTTACCCTGGAAACAGGGCAGTCAGTTACCCTGGAAACAGGGCAGTCATTTATCCTGGAAACAGGGCGGTCAGTTACCCCGGAAACAGGGAGATCAGTTACCCCGGAAACAGGGCAGTCAGTTACCCTGGAAACAGGGCAGTCAGTTATCCTGGAAACAGGGCAGTCAGTTACCCTGGAAACAGGGCAGTCAGTTATCCTGGAAACAGGGTGGTCAGTTACCCCGGAAACAGGGTGGTCAGTTACCCCGGAAACAGGGCAGTCAGTTTCCCCGGAAACAGGGCGCTCAGTAACCCTGGAAACAGATTAGTCAGTTACCCCGGAAACAGGGTGATCAATTATCCTGGAAACAGGGCAGTCAGTTACTCTGGAAACAGGGCGGTCAGTTACCCCGGATACAGGGCAGTCAGTTACCCCGGAAACAGGGCAGTCAGTTACCCTGGAAACAGGGCAGTCAGTTATTCCGGAAACAGGGCAGTCAGTTACTCCGGAAACAGGGCAGTCAGTTATCCTGGAAATAGGGCGGTCAGTTACCCCGGATACAGGGCATTCAGTTACCCTGGAAACAGGGCAGTCAGTTATCTCGGAAACAGGGTGATCAGTTAGCCTATAAACAGGGCAGAATGTTATCCCGGAAACAGGGCAGTCAGTTATCCCGGAAAATGGGTGATCAGTTACCCTGGAAACTGGGCAGTCAGTTACCCTGGAAACAGGGCAGTCAGTTACCCCGGAAACTGGGCAGTCAGTTCCCGTGGAAACAGGGCAGTCAGTCACCCTGGAAACAGGTTAGTCAGTTACGCCGGAAACAGGGTGATCAGTTACCCCGGAAACAGGGCAGTCAGATCACCTGGAAACAGGGCAGTCAGTTACCCTGGAAACAGGGCAGTCAGCTATCCTGAGAACAGGGCGGTCAGTTACCCCGGAAACAGGGAGATCAGTTACCCCGGAAACAGGGCAGTCAGTTACCTTGGAAACAGGGCAGTCGGTTATCCTGGAAACAGGGTGGTCAGTTACCCTGGAAACAGGATGGTCAGTTACCCTGGAAACAGTGCAGTCTGTTTCCCCGGAAACAGGGCAGTCAGTAACCCTGGAAACAGATTAGTCAGTTACGCCGGAAACAGGGTGATCAATTATCCTGGAAACAGGGCAGTCAGTTACCCTGGAAACTGGGCAGTCAGTTACCCCGGATACAGGGCAGTCAGTTACCCCGGAAACAGGGCAGTCAGTTATCCCGGAAACAGGGTGATCAGATCCCCTGGAAACAGGGCAGTCAGTTACCCCGGAAAGAGGGCAGTCAGTTACCCTGGAAACAGGGCAGTCAGTTATCCCGGATACAGGGCAGTCAGTTACCCCGGAAACAGGGCAGTCAGTTATCCCGGAAACAGGGTGATCAGATCCCCTGGAAACAGGGCAGTCAGTTACCCCGGAAAGAGGGCAGTCAGTTACCCTGGAAACAGGGCAGTCAGTTATCCCGGAAACAGGGCAGTCAGTTATCCCGGAAACAGGGTGATCAGTTACCCTGGAAACTGGGCAGTCAGTTACCCTGGAAACAGGGCAGTCAGTTACCCTGGAAACAGGGCAGTCAGTTACCCCGGAAACAGGGCAGTCAGTTACCCCGGAAACTGGGCAGTCAGTTACCCTGGAAACAGGGCAGTCAGTTACCCTGGAAACAGGTTCGTCAGTTACCCTGGAAACAGGGCTGTCATTTCCCTTGGAAACAGGGCAGTCAGTTACCCTGGAAACAGGGCAGTGATCTATCCCGGAAACAGGGCAGTCAGTTATCCCGGAAACAGGGTGAACATTTACCCTGGAAACTGGGCAGTCAGTTACCCTGGAAACAGGGCGGTCAGTTACCCTGGAAACAGGGCAGTCAGTTATCCTGGAAAGAGGGCGGTCAGATACCCCGGAAATAGGGCGGTCAGTTATCCTGGAAAGAGGGCGGTCAGTTACCCCGGAAAAAGGGAGATCAGTTACCCCGGAAACAGGTCGGTCAGTTACCCTAGAAACAGGGCATTCAGTTAACCTGGAAAAAGGGCAGTCAGTTATCCCGGAAACAGGGCGTACAGTTACCCCGGAAACAGAGCAGTCGGTTATCCCGGAAACAGGGTGATCAGTTTCCCTGGAAACAGGGCAGTCAGTTATCCTGGAAACAGGGCAGTCAGTTATCCCGGAAACAGGGCATTCAGTTATCCCGGAAACAGGGTGATCAGTTACCCTGGAAACTGGGCAGTCAGTTACCCTGGAAATAGGGCAGTCAGTTATCCTGGAAAATGGGCAGTCAGTTACCCTGGAAACTGGGCAGTCAGTTACCCTGGAAACAGGGCAGTCAGTTATCCCGGAAACAGGGTGATCAGTTACCCTATAAACAGGGCAGAATGTTATCCCGGAAACAGGGCAGTCAGTTATCCCGGAAAATGGGTGATCAGTTACCCTGGAAACAGGGCAGTCAGTTACCCTGGAAACAGGGCAGTCAGTTACCCCGGAAACTGTGCAGTCAGTTCCCGTGGAAACAGGGCAGTCAGTCACCCTGGAAGCAGGTTAGTCAGTTACGCCGGAAACAGGGTGATCAGTTACCCCGGAAACAGGGCAGTCAGATCACCTGGAAACAGGGCAGTCAGTTACCCTGGAAACAGGGCAGTCAGTTATCCTGAGAACAGGGCGGTCAGTTACCCCGGAAACAGGGAGATCAGTTACCCCGGAAACAGGGCAGTCAGTTACCCTGGAAACTGGGCAGTCAGTTATCCTGGAAACAGGGCAGTCAGTTACCCTGGAAACAGGGCAGTCGGTTATCCTGGAAACAGGGTGGTCAGTTACCCTGGAAACAGGGCAGTCGGTTATCCTGGAAACAGGGTGGTCAGTTACCCTGGAAACAGGGTGGTCAGTTACCCCGGAAACAGGGCAGTCAGTAACCCTGGAAACAGATTAGTCAGTTACGCCGGAAACAGGGTGATCAATTATCCTGGAAACAGGGCAGTCAGTTACTCTGGAAACAGGGCGGTCAGTTACCCTGGAAACAGATTAGTCAGTTACGCCGGAAACAGGGTGATCAATTATCCTGGAAACAGGGCAGTCAGTTACTCTGGAAACAGGGTGGTCAGTAACCCCGGATACAGGGCAGTCAGTTACCCCGGAAACAGGGCAGTCAGTTACCCTGGAAACAGGGCAGTCAGTTATCCCGGATACAGGGCAGTCAGTTATCCCGGAAACAGGGTGATCAGATCCCCTGGAAACAGGGCAGTCAGTTACCCCGGAACGAGGTTGATCAGTTACCCTGGAAACTGGGCAGTCAGTTCACCTGGAAACAGGCAGTCAGTTCTTCTTGAAACAGTGCAGTCAGTTATCCCGGAAACAGGGCAGTCAGTTATCCTGGAAACAGGGCGGTCAGTTACCTGGAAACAAATCGGTTATTTACCCTGGAAACAGGGCAGTCAGTAATACCGGAAACAGGGTGATCAGTTACCCTACAAACAGGGCTGAATGTTATCCCGGAAACAGGGCAGTCAGTTATCCCGGAAAATGGGTGATCAGTTACCCTGGAAACTGGGCAGTCAGTTACCCTGGAAACAGGGCAGTCAGTTACCCCGGAAACTGTGCAGTCAGTTCCGTGGAAACACGGCAGTCAGTCACCCTGGAAACAGGTTAGTCAGTTACCCCGGAAACAGGGCAGTCAGATCACCTGGAAACAGGGCAGTCAGTTACCCTGGAAACAGGGCAGTCAGTTATCCTGAGAACAGGGCGGTCAGTTACCCCGGAAACAGGGAGATCAGTTACCCCGGAAACAGGGCAGTCAGTTACCCTGGAAACTGGGCAGTCAGTTATCCTGGAAACAGGGCAGTCAGTTACCCTGGAAACAGGGCAGTCGGTTATCCTGGAAACAGGGTGGTCAGTTATCCTGGAAACAGGGTGGTCAGTTACCCTGGAAACAGGGCAGTCAGTTATCCTGAGAACAGGGCGGTCAGTTACCCCGGAAACAGGGAGATCAGTTACCCCGGAAACAGGGCAGTCAGTTACCCTGGAAACTGGGCAGTCAGTTATCCTGGAAACAGGGCAGTCAGTTAGCCTGGAAACAGGGCAGTCGGTTATCCTGGAAACAGGGTGGTCAGTTACCCTGGAAACAGGGTGGTCAGTTACCCTGGAAACAGGGCAGTCAGTTTCCCCGGAAACAGGGCAGTCAGTAACCCTGGAAACAGATTAGTCAGTTACGCCGGAAACAGGGTGATCAATTATCCTGGAAACAGGGCAGTCAGTTACTCTGGAAACAGGGCGGTCAGTTACCCCGGATACAGGGCAGTCAGTTACCCCGGATACAGGACAGTCAGTTACCCTGGAAACAGGGCAGTCAGTTATCCCGGAAACAGGGCAGTCAGTTATCCCGGAAACAGGGTGATCAGATCCCCTGGAAACAGGGCAGTCAGTTACCCCGGAAAGAGGTTGATCAGTTACCCTGGAAACTGGGCAGTCAGTTCACCTGGAAACAGGCAGTCAGTTACCCTTGAAACAGTGCAGTCAGTTATCCCGGAAACAGGGCAGTCAGTTATCCTGGAAACTGGGCGGTCAGTTACCTGGAAACAAATCGGTTATTTACCCTGGAAACAGGGCAGTCAGTTATCCTGGAAACAGGGTGATCAGTTACCCTGGAAACTGGGCAGTCAGTTAGCCTGGAAACAGGGCAGTCAGTTACCCTGGAAACAGTGCAGTCAGTTATCCTGGAAACAGGGCGGTCAGTTACCCCGGAAACAGGGTGATCAGTTACCCCGGAAACAGGGCAGTCAGTTACCCTGGAAACAGGGCAGTCAGTTATCCTGGAAACAGGGTGGTCAGTTACCCCGGAAACAGGGCAGTCAGTTACCCCGGAAACAGGGCGGTCAGTACCCCTGGAAACAGATTAGTCAGTTATCCCGGAAAAAGGGCAGTCAGTTAGCCTGGAAACAGGGCAGTCAGTTACACCAGAAACAGGGCAGTCAGTTACCCTGGAAACAGGGCAGTCAGTTATCCCGGAAACAGGGCAGTCAGTTATACCGGAAACAGTGCAGTCAGTTATCCTGGAAACAGGGCGGTCAGTTACCCCGGAAACAGGGAGATCAATTACCCTGGAAACAGGGCAGTCAGTTATCCCGGAAACTGGGCAGTCAGTTATACCGGAAACAGGGTGATCAGTTACCCTGGAAACAGGGCAGTCAGTTACCCCGGAAACAGGGCAGTCAGTTACCGTGGAAACAGGACAGTCAGTTACCCCGGAAACAGGGCAGTCAGTCACCCTGGAAACAGGCCAGAATATTATCCCGGAAACAGGGCAGTCAGTTATCCCGGAAAAAGGGTGATCAGTTACCCTGGAAACTGGGCAGTCAGTTACCCTGGAAACAGGGCAGTCAGTTACCCCGGAAACAGGGCAGTCAGTTACCCTGGAAACAGGGCAGTCAGTTACCCCAGAAACTGGGCAGTCAGTTACCCTGGAAACAGGGCAGTCAGTCACCCTGGAAACAGGTTCGTCAGTTACCCTGGAAACAGGGCAGTCATTTCCCTTGGAAACAGGACAGTCAGTTACCCTGGAAACAGGGCAGTGATCTATCCCGGAAACAGGGCAGTCAGTTATCCCGGAAACAGGGTGAACAGTTACCCTGGAAACTGGGCAGTCAGTTACCCTGGAAACAGAGCGGTCAGTTACCCTGGAAACAGGGCAGTCAGTTATCCTGGAAACAGGGTGGTCAGATACCCCGGAAATAGGGCGGTCAGTTATCCTGGAAAGAGGGCGATCAGTTACCCCGGAAAAAGGGAGATCAGTTACCCGAGAAACAGGGCAGTCAGTTACCCTGGAAACAGGGCAGTCAGTTAACCTGGAAACAGGGCAGTCAGTTATCCTGGAAACAGGGCAGTCATTTATCCTGGAAACAGGGCAGTCAGTTACCCCGGAAATAGGGCGATCAGTTATCCTGGAAACAGGGCGGTCAGTTGCCCCGGAAACAGGGCAGTCAGTTATCCCGGAAACAGGGTGATCAGATACCCTGGAAACAGGGCAGTCAGTTACCCCGGAAAGAGGGCAGTCAGTTATCTTGGAAACAAGGCAGTCAGTTATCCCGGAAACAGGGCAGTCAGTTATCCCGGAAACAGGGTGATCAGTTACCCTGGAATCTGGGCAGTCAGTTACCCTGGAAACAGGGCAGTCAGTTACCCCGGAAACAGGGCAGTCAGTTATCCCGGAAACAGGGTGATCAGATACTCTGGAAACAGGGCAGTCAGTTACCCCGGAAAGAGGGCAGTCAGTTACCCTGGAATCAGGGCAGTCAGTTATCCCGGAAACAGGGCAGTCAGTTATCCCGGAAACAGGGTGATCAGTTACCCTGGAAACTGGGCAGTCAGTTACCCTGGAAACAGGGCAGTCAGTTAACCCGGAAACAGTGCAGTCAGTTACCCTGGAAACAGGGCGGTCAGTTACCCCGGAAACAGGGAGATCAGTTACCCCGGAAACAGGGCAGTCAGTTACCCTGGAAACAGGGCAGTCATTTATCCTGGAAACAGGGCGGTCAGTTACCCCGGAAACAGGGAGATCAGTTACCCCGGAAACAGGGCAGTCAGTTACCCTGGAAACAGGGCAGTCAGTTATCCTGGAAACAGGGCAGTCAGTTACCCTGGAAACAGGGCAGTCAGTTATCCTGGAAACAGGGTGGTCAGTTACCCCGGAAACAGGGTGGTCAGTTACCCCGGAAACAGGGCAGTCAGTTTCCCCGGAAACAGGGCGCTCAGTAACCCTGGAAACAGATTAGTCAGTTACCCCGGAAACAGGGTGATCAATTATCCTGGAAACAGGGCAGTCAGTTACTCTGGAAACAGGGCGGTCAGTTACCCCGGATACAGGGCAGTCAGTTACCCCGGAAACAGGGCAGTCAGTTACCCTGGAAACAGGGCAGTCAGTTATTCCGGAAAAAGGGCAGTCAGTTACTCCGGAAACAGGGCAGTCAGTTATCCTGGAAATAGGGCGGTCAGTTACCCCGGATACAGGGCATTCAGTTACCCTGGAAACAGGGCAGTCAGTTATCTCGGAAACAGGGTGATCAGTTAGCCTATAAACAGGGCAGAATGTTATCCCGGAAACAGGGCAGTCAGTTATCCCGGAAAATGGGTGATCAGTTACCCTGGAAACTGGGCAGTCAGTTACCCTGGAAACAGGGCAGTCAGTTACCCCGGAAACTGGGCAGTCAGTTCCCGTGGAAACAGGGCAGTCAGTCACCCTGGAAACAGGTTAGTCAGTTACGCCGGAAACAGGGTGATCAGTTACCCCGGAAACAGGGCAGTCAGATCACCTGGAAACAGGGCAGTCAGTTACCCTGGAAACAGGGCAGTCAGCTATCCTGAGAACAGGGCGGTCAGTTACCCCGGAAACAGGGAGATCAGTTACCCCGGAAACAGGGCAGTCAGTTACCTTGGAAACAGGGCAGTCGGTTATCCTGGAAACAGGGTGGTCAGTTACCCTGGAAACAGGATGGTCAGTTACCCTGGAAACAGTGCAGTCTGTTTCCCCGGAAACAGGGCAGTCAGTAACCCTGGAAACAGATTAGTCAGTTACGCCGGAAACAGGGTGATCAATTATCCTGGAAACAGGGCAGTCAGTTACCCTGGAAACTGGGCAGTCAGTTACCCCGGATACAGGGCAGTCAGTTACCCCGGAAACAGGGCAGTCAGTTATCCCGGAAACAGGGTGATCAGATCCCCTGGAAACAGGGCAGTCAGTTACCCCGGAAAGAGGGCAGTCAGTTACCCTGGAAACAGGGCAGTCAGTTATCCCGGATACAGGGCAGTCAGTTACCCCGGAAACAGGGCAGTCAGTTATCCCGGAAACAGGGTGATCAGATCCCCTGGAAACAGGGCAGTCAGTTACCCCGGAAAGAGGGCAGTCAGTTACCCTGGAAACAGGGCAGTCAGTTATCCCGGAAACAGGGCAGTCAGTTATCCCGGAAACAGGGTGATCAGTTACCCTGGAAACTGGGCAGTCATTTACCCTGGAAACAGGGCAGTCAGTTACCCTGGAAACAGGGCAGTCAGTTACCCCGGAAACAGGGCAGTCAGTTACCCCGGAAACTGGGCAGTCAGTTACCCTGGAAACAGGGCAGTCAGTTACCCTGGAAACAGGTTCGTCAGTTACCCTGGAAACAGGGCTGTCATTTCCCTTGGAAACAGGGCAGTCAGTTACCCTGGAAACAGGGCAGTGATCTATCCCGGAAACAGGGCAGTCAGTTATCCCGGAAACAGGGTGAACATTTACCCTGGAAACTGGGCAGTCAGTTACCCTGGAAACAGGGCGGTCAGTTACCCTGGAAACAGGGCAGTCAGTTATCCTGGAAAGAGGGCGGTCAGATACCCCGGAAATAGGGCGGTCAGTTATCCTGGAAAGAGGGCGGTCAGTTACCCCGGAAAAAGGGAGATCAGTTACCCCGGAAACAGGTCGGTCAGTTACCCTAGAAACAGGGCATTCAGTTAACCTGGAAAAAGGGCAGTCAGTTATCCCGGAAACAGGGCGTACAGTTACCCCGGAAACAGAGCAGTCGGTTATCCCGGAAACAGGGTGATCAGTTTCCCTGGAAACAGGGCAGTCAGTTATCCTGGAAACAGGGCAGTCAGTTATCCCGGAAACAGGGCATTCAGTTATCCCGGAAACAGGGTGATCAGTTACCCTGGAAACTGGGCAGTCAGTTACCCTGGAAATAGGGCAGTCAGTTATCCTGGAAAATGGGCAGTCAGTTACCCTGGAAACTGGGCAGTCAGTTACCCTGGAAACAGGGCAGTCAGTTATCCCGGAAACAGGGTGATCAGTTACCCTATAAACAGGGCAGAATGTTATCCCGGAAACAGGGCAGTCAGTTATCCCGGAAAATGGGTGATCAGTTACCCTGGAAACAGGGCAGTCAGTTACCCTGGAAACAGGGCAGTCAGTTACCCCGGAAACTGTGCAGTCAGTTCCCGTGGAAACAGGGCAGTCAGTCACCCTGGAAGCAGGTTAGTCAGTTACGCCGGAAACAGGGTGATCAGTTACCCCGGAAACAGGGCAGTCAGATCACCTGGAAACAGGGCAGTCAGTTACCCTGGAAACAGGGCAGTCAGTTATCCTGAGAACAGGGCGGTCAGTTACCCCGGAAACAGGGAGATCAGTTACCCCGGAAACAGGGCAGTCAGTTACCCTGGAAACTGGGCAGTCAGTTATCCTGGAAACAGGGCAGTCAGTTACCCTGGAAACAGGGCAGTCGGTTATCCTGGAAACAGGGTGGTCAGTTACCCTGGAAACAGGGCAGTCGGTTATCCTGGAAACAGGGTGGTCAGTTACCCTGGAAACAGGGTGGTCAGTTACCCCGGAAACAGGGCAGTCAGTAACCCTGGAAACAGATTAGTCAGTTACGCCGGAAACAGGGTGATCAATTATCCTGGAAACAGGGCAGTCAGTTACTCTGGAAACAGGGCGGTCAGTTACCCTGGAAACAGATTAGTCAGTTACGCCGGAAACAGGGTGATCAATTATCCTGGAAACAGGGCAGTCAGTTACTCTGGAAACAGGGTGGTCAGTAACCCCGGATACAGGGCAGTCAGTTACCCCGGAAACAGGGCAGTCAGTTACCCTGGAAACAGGGCAGTCAGTTATCCCGGATACAGGGCAGTCAGTTATCCCGGAAACAGGGTGATCAGATCCCCTGGAAACAGGGCAGTCAGTTACCCCGGAACGAGGTTGATCAGTTACCCTGGAAACTGGGCAGTCAGTTCACCTGGAAACAGGCAGTCAGTTCCCCTTGAAACAGTGCAGTCAGTTATCCCGGAAACAGGGCAGTCAGTTATCCTGGAAACAGGGCGGTCAGTTACCTGGAAACAAATCGGTTATTTACCCTGGAAACAGGGCAGTCAGTAATACCGGAAACAGGGTGATCAGTTACCCTACAAACAGGGCTGAATGTTATCCCGGAAACAGGGCAGTCAGTTATCCCGGAAAATGGGTGATCAGTTACCCTGGAAACTGGGCAGTCAGTTACCCTGGAAACAGGGCAGTCAGTTACCCCGGAAACTGTGCAGTCAGTTCCGTGGAAACACGGCAGTCAGTCACCCTGGAAACAGGTTAGTCAGTTACCCCGGAAACAGGGCAGTCAGATCACCTGGAAACAGGGCAGTCAGTTACCCTGGAAACAGGGCAGTCAGTTATCCTGAGAACAGGGCGGTCAGTTACCCCGGAAACAGGGAGATCAGTTACCCCGGAAACAGGGCAGTCAGTTACCCTGGAAACTGGGCAGTCAGTTATCCTGGAAACAGGGCAGTCAGTTACCCTGGAAACAGGGCAGTCGGTTATCCTGGAAACAGGGTGGTCAGTTATCCTGGAAACAGGGTGGTCAGTTACCCTGGAAACAGGGCAGTCAGTTATCCTGAGAACAGGGCGGTCAGTTACCCCGGAAACAGGGAGATCAGTTACCCCGGAAACAGGGCAGTCAGTTACCCTGGAAACTGGGCAGTCAGTTATCCTGGAAACAGGGCAGTCAGTTAGCCTGGAAACAGGGCAGTCGGTTATCCTGGAAACAGGGTGGTCAGTTACCCTGGAAACAGGGTGGTCAGTTACCCTGGAAACAGGGCAGTCAGTTTCCCCGGAAACAGGGCAGTCAGTAACCCTGGAAACAGATTAGTCAGTTACGCCGGAAACAGGGTGATCAATTATCCTGGAAACAGGGCAGTCAGTTACTCTGGAAACAGGGCGGTCAGTTACCCCGGATACAGGGCAGTCAGTTACCCCGGAAACAGGGCAGTCAGTTACCCTGGAAACTGGGCAGTCAGTTATCCTGGAAACAGGGCAGTCAGTTAGCCTGGAAACAGGGCAGTCGGTTATCCTGGAAACAGGGTGGTCAGTTACCCTGGAAACAGGGCAGTCAGTTTCCCCGGAAACAGGGCAGTCAGTAACCCTGGAAACAGATTAGTCAGTTACGCCGGAAACAGGGTGATCAATTATCCTGGAAACAGGGCAGTCAGTTACTCTGGAAACAGGGCGGTCAGTTACCCCGGATACAGGGCAGTCAGTTACTTCGGATACAGGACAGTCAGTTACCCTGGAAACAGGGCAGTCAGTTATCCCGGAAACAGGGCAGTCAGTTATCCCGGAAACAGGGTGATCAGATCCCCTGGAAACAGGGCAGTCAGTTACCCCGGAAAGAGGTTGATCAGTTACCCTGGAAACTGGGCAGTCAGTTCACCTGGAAACAGGCAGTCAGTTACCCTTGAAACAGTGCAGTCAGTTATCCCGGAAACAGGGCAGTCAGTTACTTCGGATACAGGACAGTCAGTTACCCTGGAAACAGGGCAGTCAGTTATCCCGGAAACAGGGCAGTCAGTTATCCCGGAAACAGGGTGATCAGATCCCCTGGAAACAGGGCAGTCAGTTACCCCGGAAAGAGGTTGATCAGTTACCCTGGAAACTGGGCAGTCAGTTCACCTGGAAACAGGCAGTCAGTTACCCTTGAAACAGTGCAGTCAGTTATCCCGGAAACAGGGCAGTCAGTTATCCTGGAAACTGGGCGGTCAGTTACCTGGAAACAAATCGGTTATTTACCCTGGAAACAGGGCAGTCAGTTATCCTGGAAACAGGGTGATCAGTTACCCTGGAAACTGGGCAGTCAGTTAGCCTGGAAACAGGGCAGTCAGTTACCCTGGAAACAGTGCAGTCAGTTATCCTGGAAACAGGGCGGTCAGTTACCCCGGAAACAGGGTGATCAGTTACCCCGGAAACAGGGCAGTCAGTTACCCTGGAAACAGGGCAGTCAGTTATCCTGGAAACAGGGTGGTCAGTTACCCCGGAAACAGGGTGATCAGTTATCCTGGAAACAGGGCGGTCAGTTACCCCGGAAACAGGGCAGTCAGTTACCCCGGAAACAGGGCGGTCAGTACCCCTGGAAACAGATTAGTCAGTTATCCCGGAAAAAGGGCAGTCAGTTAGCCTGGAAACAGGGCAGTCAGTTACACCAGAAACAGGGCAGTCAGTTACCCTGGAAACAGGGCAGTCAGTTATCCCGGAAACAGGGCAGTCAGTTATACCGGAAACAGTGCAGTCAGTTATCCTGGAAACAGGGCGGTCAGTTACCCCGGAAACAGGGAGATCAATTACCCTGGAAACAGGGCAGTCAGTTATCCCGGAAACTGGGCAGTCAGTTATACCGGAAACAGGGTGATCAGTTACCCTGGAAACAGGGCAGTCAGTTACCCCGGAAACAGGGCAGTCAGTTACCGTGGAAACAGGACAGTCAGTTACCCCGGAAACAGGGCAGTCAGTCACCCTGGAAACAGGGCAGAATATTATCCCGGAAACAGGGCAGTCAGTTATCCCGGAAAAAGGGTGATCAGTTACCCTGGAAACTGGGCAGTCAGTTACCCTGGAAACAGGGCAGTCAGTTACCCCGGAAACAGGGCAGTCAGTTACCCTGGAAACAGGGCAGTCAGTTACCCCAGAAACTGGGCAGTCAGTTACCCTGGAAACAGGGCAGTCAGTCACCCTGGAAACAGGTTCGTCAGTTACCCTGGAAACAGGGCAGTCATTTCCCTTGGAAACAGGACAGTCAGTTACCCTGGAAACAGGGCAGTGATCTATCCCGGAAACAGGGCAGTCAGTTATCCCGGAAACAGGGTGAACAGTTACCCTGGAAACTGGGCAGTCAGTTACCCTGGAAACAGAGCGGTCAGTTACCCTGGAAACAGGGCAGTCAGTTATCCTGGAAACAGGGTGGTCAGATACCCCGGAAATAGGGCGGTCAGTTATCCTGGAAAGAGGGCGATCAGTTACCCCGGAAAAAGGGAGATCAGTTACCCGAGAAACAGGGCAGTCAGTTACCCTGGAAACAGGGCAGTCAGTTAACCTGGAAACAGGGCAGTCAGTTATCCTGGAAACAGGGCAGTCATTTATCCTGGAAACAGGGCAGTAAGTTACCCCGGAAATAGGGCGATCAGTTATCCTGGAAACAGGGCGGTCAGTTGCCCCGGAAACAGGGCAGTCAGTTATCCCGGAAACAGGGTGATCAGATACCCTGGAAACAGGGCAGTCAGTTACCCCGGAAAGAGGGCAGTCAGTTACCTTGGAAACAAGGCAGTCAGTTATCCCGGAAACAGGGCAGTCAGTTATCCCGGAAACAGGGTGATCAGTTACCCTGGAATCTGGGCAGTCAGTTACCCTGGAAACAGGGCAGTCAGTTACCCCGGAAACAGGGCAGTCAGTTATCCCGGAAACAGGGTGATCAGATACTCTGGAAACAGGGCAGTCAGTTACCCCGGAAAGAGGGCAGTCAGTTACCCTGGAATCAGGGCAGTCAGTTATCCCGGAAACAGGGCAGTCAGTTATCCCGGAAACAGGGTGATCAGTTACCCTGGAAACTGGGCAGTCAGTTACCCTGGAAACAGGGCAGTCAGTTAACCCGGAAACAGTGCAGTCAGTTACCCTGGAAACTGGGCTGTCAGTTACCCTGGAAACAGGGCAGTCAGTTATCCTGGAAACAGGGCGGTCAGTTACCTGGAAACAAATCGGATGGTGACCCTGGAAACAGGGTAGTCAGTTATCCCGGAAACAGGGTGAACAGTTACTCTGGAAACTGGGCAGTCAGTTACCCTGGAAACAGGGCGGTCAGTTACCCTGGAAACAGGGCAGTCAGTTATCCTGGAAACAGGGCGGTCAGTTACCCCGGAAACAGGGAGATCAGTTACCCCGGAAACAAGGCAGTCTGTTACCCTGGAAACAGGGCAGTCAGTTATCCTGGAAACCAATCGGTTAGTTACCCTGGAAACAGTGCAGTCAGTTACCCTGGAAACATGGCAGTCAGTTACCCCGGAAACAGGGCAGTCAGTTACCCTGGAAACAGGGCAGCCAGTTATTCCGGAAACAGGGCAGTCAGTCACCCTGGAAACAAATCGGTCAGTTACCCTGGAAACAGGGCAGTCATTTCCCTTGGAAACAGGGCAGGCAGTTACCCTGGAAACAGGGCAGTGAGCTATCCCGGAAACAGGGCAGTCAGTTATCCCGGAAACAGGGTGAACAGTTACTCTGGAAACTGGGCAGTCAGTTACCCTGGTAACAGGGCGGTCAGTTACCCTGGAAACAGGGCAGTCAGTTATCCTGGAAACAGGGCGGTCAGATACCCCGGAAATAGGGCGGTCAGTTATCCTGGAAAGAGCACGGTCAGTTACCCCGGAAAAAGGGAGATCAGTTACCCCGGAAACAGGGCGGTCAGTTACCCTAGAAACAGGGCAGTCAGTTACCCTGGAAACAGGGCAGTCAGTTAACCTGGGTACAGGGCAGTCAGTTATCCTGGAAACTGGGCAGTCTTTTATCCTGGATACAGGGCGGTCAGTAACCCTGGAAACAGATTAGTCAGTTACCCCAGAAACAGGGTGATCAGTTATCCTGGAAACAGGGCAGAAAGTTAGCCTGGAAACAGGGCAGTCAGTTACCCCGGAAACAGGGCAGTCAGTTATCCCGGAAACAGGGTGATCAGTTACCCTGAAACAGGGCAGCCTGTTACCCCGGAAACAGGGCAGTCAGTTACCCTGGAAACAGGGCAGTCTGTTATTCCGGAAACAGGGCAATCAGTTACCCCGGAAATAGGGCGATCAGTTATCCTGGAAACAGGGCGGTCAGTTACCGCGGAAACAGGGAGATCAGTTACCCCGGAAACAGGGCAGTCAGTTATCCTGGAAACAGGGTGGTCAGTTACCCCGGAAGCAGGGCAGTCAGTTATCCCAGAAACAGGTTGATCAGTTACCCTGGAAACAGGGCAGTAAGTTAGCCTGGATACAGGGCGGTCAGTAACCCTGGAAACAGATTAGTCAGTTACCCCAGAAACAGGGTGATCAGTTATCCTGGAAACAGGGCAGTAAGTTAGCCTGGAAACCGGGCAGTCAGTTACCCCGGAAACAGGGCAGTCAGTTATCCCGGAAACAGGGTGATCAGTTACCCTGAAACAGGGCAGCCTGTTACCCCGGAAACAGGGCAGTCAGTTACCCTGGAAACAGGGCAGTCTGTTATTCCGGAAACAGGGCAATCAGTTACCCCGGAAACAGGGCGGTCAGTTGCCCTGGAAACAGGGTGATCAGTTACACAGGAAACAGGGAGATCAGTTACCCTGGAAACAGGGCAGTCAGTTACCCCGGAAACAGGGTGATCAGTTACCCCGGAAACAGGGAGATCAGTTACCCTGGAAACAGGGCAGACAGTTATCCTGGAAATAGGGCGGTCAGTTACCCCGGAAACAGGGCATTCAGTTAACCGGGAAAAAGGGCAGTCAGTTATTCCGGAAACAGGGCGGACAGTTACCCCGGAAACAGAGCGCTCGGTTATCCCGGAAACAGGGTGATCAGTTACCCTGGAAACAAGGCAGTCAGTTATCCCGGAAACAGGGCAGTCAGTTATCCTGGAAACAGGGTGATCAGTTGCCCTGGAAACTGGGCAGTCAGTTACCCTGGAAACAGGGCAGTCAGTTATCCCAGAAACAGGGCAGTCAGTTACCCTGGAAACTGGGCAGTCAGTTACCCTGGAAACAGGGCAGTCAGTTATCCCGGAAACAGGGTGTTCAGTTACCCTGGAAACAGGGCAGAATGTTATCCCGGAAACAGGGCAATCAGTTATCCCGGAAAAAGGGTGATCAGTTACCTTGGAAACTGGGCAGTCAGCTACCCTGGAAACAGGGCTGTCAGTTACCCCGGAAACAGGGCAGTCAGTTACCCTGGAAACAGGGCAGTCAGTTACCCCGGAAACTGGGCAGTCAGTTCCCGTGGAAACAGGGCAGTCAGTCACCCAGGAAACAGGTTAGTCAGTTACGCCGGAAACAGCGTGATCAGTTACCCCGGAAACAGGGCAGTCAGTTACCCTGGAAACAGGGCAGTCAGTTACCCTGGAAACAGGGCAGTCATTTATCCTGGAAACAGGGCGGTCAGTTACCCCGGAAACAGGGAGATCAGTTACCCCGGAAACAGGGCAGTCAGTTACCCTGGAAACAGGGCAGTCAGTTATCCTGGAAACAGGGCAGTCAGTTACCCTGGAAACAGGGCAGTCAGTTATCCTGGAAACAGGGTGGTCAGTTACCCCGGAAACAGGGCAGTCAGTTTCCCCGGAAACAGGGCAGTCAGCTACCCTGGAAACAGGGCAGTCAGTTATCCTGGAAACAGGGCAGTCAGTTACCCTGGAAACAGGGCAGTCAGTTATCCTGGAAACAGGGTGGTCAGTTACCCTGGAAACAGATTAGTCAGTTACCCCGGAAACAGGGTGATCAATTATCCTGGAAACAGGGCCGTCAGTTACTCTGGAAACAGGGCGGTCAGTTACCCCGGATACAGGGCAGTCAGTTACCCCGGAAACAGGGCAGTCAGTTACCCTGGAAACAGGACAGTCAGTTATCCCGGAAAAAGGGCAGTCAGTTACCCTGGAAACAGGGCAGTCAGTTTCCCCGGAAACAGGGCAGTCAGCTACCCTGGAAACAGGGCAGTCAGTTATCCTGGAAACAGGGCAGTCAGTTACCCTGGAAACAGGGCAGTCAGTTATCCTGGAAACAGGGTGGTCAGTTACCCTGGAAACAGATTAGTCAGTTACCCCGGAAACAGGGTGATCAATTATCCTGGAAACAGGGCCGTCAGTTACTCTGGAAACAGGGCGGTCAGTTACCCCGGATACAGGGCAGTCAGTTACCCCGGAAACAGGGCAGTCAGTTACCCTGGAAACAGGGCAGTCAGTTATCCCGGAAAAAGGGCAGTCAGTTACCCTGGAAACAGGGCAGTCAGTTATCCCGGAAACAGGGTGTTTAGTTACCCTGGAAACAGGGCAGAATGTTATCCCGGAAACAGGGCAGTCAGTTATCCCGGAAAAAGGGTGATCAGTTACCCTGGAAACTGGGCAGTCAGCTACCCTGGAAACAGGGCTGTCAGTTACCCCGGAAACAGGGCAGTCAGTTACCCTGGAAACAGGGCAGTCAGTTACCCCGGAAACTGGGCAGTCAGTTCCCGTGGAAACAGGGCAGTCAGTCACCCAGGAAACAGGTTAGTCAGTTACGCCGGAAACAGCGTGATCAGTTACCCCGGAAACAGGGCAGTCAGTTCACCTGGAAACAGGGCAGTCAGTTACCCTGGAAACAGGGCAGTCAGTTACCCTGGAAACAGGGCAGTCATTTATCCTGGAAACAGGGCGGTCAGTTACCCCGGAAACAGGGTGATCAGTTACCCCGGAAACAGGGCAGTCAGTTACCCTGGAAACAGGGCAGTCAGTTATCCTGGAAACAGGGCAGTCAGTTACCCTGGAAACAGGGCAGTCAGTTATCCTGGAAACAGGGTGGTCAGTTACCCCGGAAACAGGGTGGTCAGTTACCCCGGAAACAGGGCAGTCAGTTTCCCCGGAAACAGGGCGCTCAGTAACCCTGGAAACAGATTAGTCAGTTACCCCGGAAACAGGGTGATCAATTATCCTGGAAACAGGGCAGTCAGTTACTCTGGAAACAGGGCGGTCAGTTACCCCGGATACAGGGCAGTCAGTTACCCCGGAAACAGGGCAGTCAGTTACCCTGGAAACAGGGCAGTCAGTTATTCCGGAAACAGGGCAGTCAGTTACTCCGGAAACAGGGCAGTCAGTTATCCTGGAAATAGGGCGGTCAGTTACCCCGGATACAGGGCATTCAGTTACCCTGGAAACAGGGCAGTCAGTTATCTCGGAAACAGGGTGATCAGTTAGCCTATAAACAGGGCAGAATGTTATCCCGGAAACAGGGCAGTCAGTTATCCCGGAAAATGGGTGATCAGTTACCCTGGAAACTGGGCAGTCAGTTACCCTGGAAACAGGGCAGTCAGTTACCCCGGAAACTGGGCAGTCAGTTCCCGTGGAAACAGGGCAGTCAGTCACCCTGGAAACAGGTTAGTCAGTTACGCCGGAAACAGGGTGATCAGTTACCCCGGAAACAGGGCAGTCAGATCACCTGGAAACAGGGCAGTCAGTTACCCTGGAAACAGGGCAGTCAGCTATCCTGAGAACAGGGCGGTCAGTTACCCCGGAAACAGGGAGATCAGTTACCCCGGAAACAGGGCAGTCAGTTACCTTGGAAACAGGGCAGTCGGTTATCCTGGAAACAGGGTGGTCAGTTACCCTGGAAACAGGATGGTCAGTTACCCTGGAAACAGTGCAGTCTGTTTCCCCGGAAACAGGGCAGTCAGTAACCCTGGAAACAGATTAGTCAGTTACGCCGGAAACAGGGTGATCAATTATCCTGGAAACAGGGCAGTCAGTTACCCTGGAAACTGGGCAGTCAGTTACCCCGGATACAGGGCAGTCAGTTACCCCGGAAACAGGGCAGTCAGTTATCCCGGAAACAGGGTGATCAGATCCCCTGGAAACAGGGCAGTCAGTTACCCCGGAAAGAGGGCAGTCAGTTACCCTGGAAACAGGGCAGTCAGTTATCCCGGATACAGGGCAGTCAGTTACCCCGGAAACAGGGCAGTCAGTTATCCCGGAAACAGGGTGATCAGATCCCCTGGAAACAGGGCAGTCAGTTACCCCGGAAAGAGGGCAGTCAGTTACCCTGGAAACAGGGCAGTCAGTTATCCCGGAAACAGGGCAGTCAGTTATCCCGGAAACAGGGTGATCAGTTACCCTGGAAACTGGGCAGTCAGTTACCCTGGAAACAGGGCAGTCAGTTACCCCGGAAACAGGGCAGTCAGTTACCCCGGAAACTGGGCAGTCAGTTACCCTGGAAACAGGGCAGTCAGTTACCCTGGAAACAGGTTCGTCAGTTACCCTGGAAACAGGGCTGTCATTTCCCTTGGAAACAGGGCAGTCAGTTACCCTGGAAACAGGGCAGTGATCTATCCCGGAAACAGGGCAGTCAGTTATCCCGGAAACAGGGTGAACATTTACCCTGGAAACTGGGCAGTCAGTTACCCTGGAAACAGGGCGGTCAGTTACCCTGGAAACAGGGCAGTCAGTTATCCTGGAAAGAGGGCGGTCAGATACCCCGGAAATAGGGCGGTCAGTTATCCTGGAAAGAGGGCGGTCAGTTACCCCGGAAAAAGGGAGATCAGTTACCCCGGAAACAGGTCGGTCAGTTACCCTAGAAACAGGGCATTCAGTTAACCTGGAAAAAGGGCAGTCAGTTATCCCGGAAACAGGGCGTACAGTTACCCCGGAAACAGAGCAGTCGGTTATCCCGGAAACAGGGTGATCAGTTTCCCTGGAAACAGGGCAGTCAGTTATCCTGGAAACAGGGCAGTCAGTTATCCCGGAAACAGGGCATTCAGTTATCCCGGAAACAGGGTGATCAGTTACCCTGGAAACTGGGCAGTCAGTTACCCTGGAAATAGGGCAGTCAGTTATCCTGGAAAATGGGCAGTCAGTTACCCTGGAAACTGGGCAGTCAGTTACCCTGGAAACAGGGCAGTCAGTTATCCCGGAAACAGGGTGATCAGTTACCCTATAAACAGGGCAGAATGTTATCCCGGAAACAGGGCAGTCAGTTATCCCGGAAAATGGGTGATCAGTTACCCTGGAAACAGGGCAGTCAGTTACCCTGGAAACAGGGCAGTCAGTTACCCCGGAAACTGTGCAGTCAGTTCCCGTGGAAACAGGGCAGTCAGTCACCCTGGAAGCAGGTTAGTCAGTTACGCCGGAAACAGGGTGATCAGTTACCCCGGAAACAGGGCAGTCAGATCACCTGGAAACAGGGCAGTCAGTTACCCTGGAAACAGGGCAGTCAGTTATCCTGAGAACAGGGCGGTCAGTTACCCCGGAAACAGGGAGATCAGTTACCCCGGAAACAGGGCAGTCAGTTACCCTGGAAACTGGGCAGTCAGTTATCCTGGAAACAGGGCAGTCAGTTACCCTGGAAACAGGGCAGTCGGTTATCCTGGAAACAGGGTGGTCAGTTACCCTGGAAACAGGGCAGTCGGTTATCCTGGAAACAGGGTGGTCAGTTACCCTGGAAACAGGGTGGTCAGTTACCCCGGAAACAGGGCAGTCAGTAACCCTGGAAACAGATTAGTCAGTTACGCCGGAAACAGGGTGATCAATTATCCTGGAAACAGGGCAGTCAGTTACTCTGGAAACAGGGCGGTCAGTTACCCTGGAAACAGATTAGTCAGTTACGCCGGAAACAGGGTGATCAATTATCCTGGAAACAGGGCAGTCAGTTACTCTGGAAACAGGGTGGTCAGTAACCCCGGATACAGGGCAGTCAGTTACCCCGGAAACAGGGCAGTCAGTTACCCTGGAAACAGGGCAGTCAGTTATCCCGGATACAGGGCAGTCAGTTATCCCGGAAACAGGGTGATCAGATCCCCTGGAAACAGGGCAGTCAGTTACCCCGGAACGAGGTTGATCAGTTACCCTGGAAACTGGGCAGTCAGTTCACCTGGAAACAGGCAGTCAGTTCCCCTTGAAACAGTGCAGTCAGTTATCCCGGAAACAGGGCAGTCAGTTATCCTGGAAACAGGGCGGTCAGTTACCTGGAAACAAATCGGTTATTTACCCTGGAAACAGGGCAGTCAGTAATACCGGAAACAGGGTGATCAGTTACCCTACAAACAGGGCTGAATGTTATCCCGGAAACAGGGCAGTCAGTTATCCCGGAAAATGGGTGATCAGTTACCCTGGAAACTGGGCAGTCAGTTACCCTGGAAACAGGGCAGTCAGTTACCCCGGAAACTGTGCAGTCAGTTCCGTGGAAACACGGCAGTCAGTCACCCTGGAAACAGGTTAGTCAGTTACCCCGGAAACAGGGCAGTCAGATCACCTGGAAACAGGGCAGTCAGTTACCCTGGAAACAGGGCAGTCAGTTATCCTGAGAACAGGGCGGTCAGTTACCCCGGAAACAGGGAGATCAGTTACCCCGGAAACAGGGCAGTCAGTTACCCTGGAAACTGGGCAGTCAGTTATCCTGGAAACAGGGCAGTCAGTTACCCTGGAAACAGGGCAGTCGGTTATCCTGGAAACAGGGTGGTCAGTTATCCTGGAAACAGGGTGGTCAGTTACCCTGGAAACAGGGCAGTCAGTTATCCTGAGAACAGGGCGGTCAGTTACCCCGGAAACAGGGAGATCAGTTACCCCGGAAACAGGGCAGTCAGTTACCCTGGAAACTGGGCAGTCAGTTATCCTGGAAACAGGGCAGTCAGTTAGCCTGGAAACAGGGCAGTCGGTTATCCTGGAAACAGGGTGGTCAGTTACCCTGGAAACAGGGTGGTCAGTTACCCTGGAAACAGGGCAGTCAGTTTCCCCGGAAACAGGGCAGTCAGTAACCCTGGAAACAGATTAGTCAGTTACGCCGGAAACAGGGTGATCAATTATCCTGGAAACAGGGCAGTCAGTTACTCTGGAAACAGGGCGGTCAGTTACCCCGGATACAGGGCAGTCAGTTACCCCGGATACAGGACAGTCAGTTACCCTGGAAACAGGGCAGTCAGTTATCCCGGAAACAGGGCAGTCAGTTATCCCGGAAACAGGGTGATCAGATCCCCTGGAAACAGGGCAGTCAGTTACCCCGGAAAGAGGTTGATCAGTTACCCTGGAAACAGGGCAGTCAGTTCACCTGGAAACAGGCAGTCAGTTACCCTTGAAACAGTGCAGTCAGTTATCCCGGAAACAGGGCAGTCAGTTATCCTGGAAACTGGGCGGTCAGTTACCTGGAAACAAATCGGTTATTTACCCTGGAAACAGGGCAGTCAGTTATCCTGGAAACAGGGTGATCAGTTACCCTGGAAACTGGGCAGTCAGTTAGCCTGGAAACAGGGCAGTCAGTTACCCTGGAAACAGTGCAGTCAGTTATCCTGGAAACAGGGCGGTCAGTTACCCCGGAAACAGGGTGATCAGTTACCCCGGAAACAGGGCAGTCAGTTACCCTGGAAACAGGGCAGTCAGTTATCCTGGAAACAGGGTGGTCAGTTACCCCGGAAACAGGGCAGTCAGTTACCCCGGAAACAGGGCGGTCAGTACCCCTGGAAACAGATTAGTCAGTTATCCCGGAAAAAGGGCAGTCAGTTAGCCTGGAAACAGGGCAGTCAGTTACACCAGAAACAGGGCAGTCAGTTACCCTGGAAACAGGGCAGTCAGTTATCCCGGAAACAGGGCAGTCAGTTATACCGGAAACAGTGCAGTCAGTTATCCTGGAAACAGGGCGGTCAGTTACCCCGGAAACAGGGAGATCAATTACCCTGGAAACAGGGCAGTCAGTTATCCCGGAAACTGGGCAGTCAGTTATACCGGAAACAGGGTGATCAGTTACCCTGGAAACAGGGCAGTCAGTTACCCCGGAAACAGGGCAGTCAGTTACCGTGGAAACAGGACAGTCAGTTACCCCGGAAACAGGGCAGTCAGTCACCCTGGAAACAGGCCAGAATATTATCCCGGAAACAGGGCAGTCAGTTATCCCGGAAAAAGGGTGATCAGTTACCCTGGAAACTGGGCAGTCAGTTACCCTGGAAACAGGGCAGTCAGTTACCCCGGAAACAGGGCAGTCAGTTACCCTGGAAACAGGGCAGTCAGTTACCCCAGAAACTGGGCAGTCAGTTACCCTGGAAACAGGGCAGTCAGTCACCCTGGAAACAGGTTCGTCAGTTACCCTGGAAACAGGGCAGTCATTTCCCTTGGAAACAGGACAGTCAGTTACCCTGGAAACAGGGCAGTGATCTATCCCGGAAACAGGGCAGTCAGTTATCCCGGAAACAGGGTGAACAGTTACCCTGGAAACTGGGCAGTCAGTTACCCTGGAAACAGAGCGGTCAGTTACCCTGGAAACAGGGCAGTCAGTTATCCTGGAAACAGGGTGGTCAGATACCCCGGAAATAGGGCGGTCAGTTATCCTGGAAAGAGGGCGATCAGTTACCCCGGAAAAAGGGAGATCAGTTACCCGAGAAACAGGGCAGTCAGTTACCCTGGAAACAGGGCAGTCAGTTAACCTGGAAACAGGGCAGTCAGTTATCCTGGAAACAGGGCAGTCATTTATCCTGGAAACAGGGCAGTCAGTTACCCCGGAAATAGGGCGATCAGTTATCCTGGAAACAGGGCGGTCAGTTGCCCCGGAAACAGGGCAGTCAGTTATCCCGGAAACAGGGTGATCAGATACCCTGGAAACAGGGCAGTCAGTTACCCCGGAAAGAGGGCAGTCAGTTATCTTGGAAACAAGGCAGTCAGTTATCCCGGAAACAGGGCAGTCAGTTATCCCGGAAACAGGGTGATCAGTTACCCTGGAATCTGGGCAGTCAGTTACCCTGGAAACAGGGCAGTCAGTTACCCCGGAAACAGGGCAGTCAGTTATCCCGGAAACAGGGTGATCAGATACTCTGGAAACAGGGCAGTCAGTTACCCCGGAAAGAGGGCAGTCAGTTACCCTGGAATCAGGGCAGTCAGTTATCCCGGAAACAGGGCAGTCAGTTATCCCGAAAACAGGGTGATCAGTTACCCTGGAAACTGGGCAGTCAGTTACCCTGGAAACAGGGCAGTCAGTTAACCCGGAAACAGTGCAGTCAGTTACCCTGGAAACAGGGCGGTCAGTTACCCCGGAAACAGGGAGATCAGTTACCCCGGAAACAGGGCAGTCAGTTACCCTGGAAACAGGGCAGTCATTTATCCTGGAAACAGGGCGGTCAGTTACCCCGGAAACAGGGAGATCAGTTACCCCGGAAACAGGGCAGTCAGTTACCCTGGAAACAGGGCAGTCAGTTATCCTGGAAACAGGGCAGTCAGTTACCCTGGAAACAGGGCAGTCAGTTATCCTGGAAACAGGGTGGTCAGTTACCCCGGAAACAGGGTGGTCAGTTACCCCGGAAACAGGGCAGTCAGTTTACCCGGAAACAGGGCGCTCAGTAACCCTGGAAACAGATTAGTCAGTTACCCCGGAAACAGGGTGATCAATTATCCTGGAAACAGGGCAGTCAGTTACTCTGGAAACAGGGCGGTCAGTTACCCCGGATACAGGGCAGTCAGTTACCCCGGAAACAGGGCAGTCAGTTACCCTGGAAACAGGGCAGTCAGTTATTCCGGAAACAGGGCAGTCAGTTACTCCGGAAACAGGGCAGTCAGTTATCCTGGAAATAGGGCGGTCAGTTACCCCGGATACAGGGCATTCAGTTACCCTGGAAACAGGGCAGTCAGTTATCTCGGAAACAGGGTGATCAGTTAGCCTATAAACAGGGCAGAATGTTATCCCGGAAACAGGGCAGTCAGTTATCCCGGAAAATGGGTGATCAGTTACCCTGGAAACTGGGCAGTCAGTTACCCTGGAAACAGGGCAGTCAGTTACCCCGGAAACTGGGCAGTCAGTTCCCGTGGAAACAGGGCAGTCAGTCACCCTGGAAACAGGTTAGTCAGTTACGCCGGAAACAGGGTGATCAGTTACCCCGGAAACAGGGCAGTCAGATCACCTGGAAACAGGGCAGTCAGTTACCCTGGAAACAGGGCAGTCAGCTATCCTGAGAACAGGGCGGTCAGTTACCCCGGAAACAGGGAGATCAGTTACCCCGGAAACAGGGCAGTCAGTTACCTTGGAAACAGGGCAGTCGGTTATCCTGGAAACAGGGTGGTCAGTTACCCTGGAAACAGGATGGTCAGTTACCCTGGAAACAGTGCAGTCTGTTTCCCCGGAAACAGGGCAGTCAGTAACCCTGGAAACAGATTAGTCAGTTACGCCGGAAACAGGGTGATCAATTATCCTGGAAACAGGGCAGTCAGTTACCCTGGAAACTGGGCAGTCAGTTACCCCGGATACAGGGCAGTCAGTTACCCCGGAAACAGGGCAGTCAGTTATCCCGGAAACAGGGTGATCAGATCCCCTGGAAACAGGGCAGTCAGTTACCCCGGAAAGAGGGCAGTCAGTTACCCTGGAAACAGGGCAGTCAGTTATCCCGGATACAGGGCAGTCAGTTACCCCGGAAACAGGGCAGTCAGTTATCCCGGAAACAGGGTGATCAGATCCCCTGGAAACAGGGCAGTCAGTTACCCCGGAAAGAGGGCAGTCAGTTACCCTGGAAACAGGGCAGTCAGTTATCCCGGAAACAGGGCAGTCAGTTATCCCGGAAACAGGGTGATCAGTTACCCTGGAAACTGGGCAGTCAGTTACCCTGGAAACAGGGCAGTCAGTTACCCTGGAAACAGGGCAGTCAGTTACCCCGGAAACAGGGCAGTCAGTTACCCCGGAAACTGGGCAGTCAGTTACCCTGGAAACAGGGCAGTCAGTTACCCTGGAAACAGGTTCGTCAGTTACCCTGGAAACAGGGCTGTCATTTCCCTTGGAAACAGGGCAGTCAGTTACCCTGGAAACAGGGCAGTGATCTATCCCGGAAACAGGGCAGTCAGTTATCCCGGAAACAGGGTGAACATTTACCCTGGAAACTGGGCAGTCAGTTACCCTGGAAACAGGGCGGTCAGTTACCCTGGAAACAGGGCAGTCAGTTATCCTGGAAAGAGGGCGGTCAGATACCCCGGAAATAGGGCGGTCAGTTATCCTGGAAAGAGGGCGGTCAGTTACCCCGGAAAAAGGGAGATCAGTTACCCCGGAAACAGGTCGGTCAGTTACCCTAGAAACAGGGCATTCAGTTAACCTGGAAAAAGGGCAGTCAGTTATCCCGGAAACAGGGCGTACAGTTACCCCGGAAACAGAGCAGTCGGTTATCCCGGAAACAGGGTGATCAGTTTCCCTGGAAACAGGGCAGTCAGTTATCCTGGAAACAGGGCAGTCAGTTATCCCGGAAACAGGGCATTCAGTTATCCCGGAAACAGGGTGATCAGTTACCCTGGAAACTGGGCAGTCAGTTACCCTGGAAATAGGGCAGTCAGTTATCCTGGAAAATGGGCAGTCAGTTACCCTGGAAACTGGGCAGTCAGTTACCCTGGAAACAGGGCAGTCAGTTATCCCGGAAACAGGGTGATCAGTTACCCTATAAACAGGGCAGAATGTTATCCCGGAAACAGGGCAGTCAGTTATCCCGGAAAATGGGTGATCAGTTACCCTGGAAACAGGGCAGTCAGTTACCCTGGAAACAGGGCAGTCAGTTACCCCGGAAACTGTGCAGTCAGTTCCCGTGGAAACAGGGCAGTCAGTCACCCTGGAAGCAGGTTAGTCAGTTACGCCGGAAACAGGGTGATCAGTTACCCCGGAAACAGGGCAGTCAGATCACCTGGAAACAGGGCAGTCAGTTACCCTGGAAACAGGGCAGTCAGTTATCCTGAGAACAGGGCGGTCAGTTACCCCGGAAACAGGGAGATCAGTTACCCCGGAAACAGGGCAGTCAGTTACCCTGGAAACTGGGCAGTCAGTTATCCTGGAAACAGGGCAGTCAGTTACCCTGGAAACAGGGCAGTCGGTTATCCTGGAAACAGGGTGGTCAGTTACCCTGGAAACAGGGCAGTCGGTTATCCTGGAAACAGGGTGGTCAGTTACCCTGGAAACAGGGTGGTCAGTTACCCCGGAAACAGGGCAGTCAGTAACCCTGGAAACAGATTAGTCAGTTACGCCGGAAACAGGGTGATCAATTATCCTGGAAACAGGGCAGTCAGTTACTCTGGAAACAGGGCGGTCAGTTACCCTGGAAACAGATTAGTCAGTTACGCCGGAAACAGGGTGATCAATTATCCTGGAAACAGGGCAGTCAGTTACTCTGGAAACAGGGTGGTCAGTAACCCCGGATACAGGGCAGTCAGTTACCCCGGAAACAGGGCAGTCAGTTACCCTGGAAACAGGGCAGTCAGTTATCCCGGATACAGGGCAGTCAGTTATCCCGGAAACAGGGTGATCAGATCCCCTGGAAACAGGGCAGTCAGTTACCCCGGAACGAGGTTGATCAGTTACCCTGGAAACTGGGCAGTCAGTTCACCTGGAAACAGGCAGTCAGTTCCCCTTGAAACAGTGCAGTCAGTTATCCCGGAAACAGGGCAGTCAGTTATCCTGGAAACAGGGCGGTCAGTTACCTGGAAACAAATCGGTTATTTACCCTGGAAACAGGGCAGTCAGTAATACCGGAAACAGGGTGATCAGTTACCCTACAAACAGGGCTGAATGTTATCCCGGAAACAGGGCAGTCAGTTATCCCGGAAAATGGGTGATCAGTTACCCTGGAAACTGGGCAGTCAGTTACCCTGGAAACAGGGCAGTCAGTTACCCCGGAAACTGTGCAGTCAGTTCCGTGGAAACACGGCAGTCAGTCACCCTGGAAACAGGTTAGTCAGTTACCCCGGAAACAGGGCAGTCAGATCACCTGGAAACAGGGCAGTCAGTTACCCTGGAAACAGGGCAGTCAGTTATCCTGAGAACAGGGCGGTCAGTTACCCCGGAAACAGGGAGATCAGTTACCCCGGAAACAGGGCAGTCAGTTACCCTGGAAACTGGGCAGTCAGTTATCCTGGAAACAGGGCAGTCAGTTACCCTGGAAACAGGGCAGTCGGTTATCCTGGAAACAGGGTGGTCAGTTATCCTGGAAACAGGGTGGTCAGTTACCCTGGAAACAGGGCAGTCAGTTATCCTGAGAACAGGGCGGTCAGTTACCCCGGAAACAGGGAGATCAGTTACCCCGGAAACAGGGCAGTCAGTTACCCTGGAAACTGGGCAGTCAGTTATCCTGGAAACAGGGCAGTCAGTTAGCCTGGAAACAGGGCAGTCGGTTATCCTGGAAACAGGGTGGTCAGTTACCCTGGAAACAGGGTGGTCAGTTACCCTGGAAACAGGGCAGTCAGTTTCCCCGGAAACAGGGCAGTCAGTAACCCTGGAAACAGATTAGTCAGTTACGCCGGAAACAGGGTGATCAATTATCCTGGAAACAGGGCAGTCAGTTACTCTGGAAACAGGGCGGTCAGTTACCCCGGATACAGGGCAGTCAGTTACCCCGGATACAGGACAGTCAGTTACCCTGGAAACAGGGCAGTCAGTTATCCCGGAAACAGGGCAGTCAGTTATCCCGGAAACAGGGTGATCAGATCCCCTGGAAACAGGGCAGTCAGTTACCCCGGAAAGAGGTTGATCAGTTACCCTGGAAACTGGGCAGTCAGTTCACCTGGAAACAGGCAGTCAGTTACCCTTGAAACAGTGCAGTCAGTTATCCCGGAAACAGGGCAGTCAGTTATCCTGGAAACTGGGCGGTCAGTTACCTGGAAACAAATCGGTTATTTACCCTGGAAACAGGGCAGTCAGTTATCCTGGAAACAGGGTGATCAGTTACCCTGGAAACTGGGCAGTCAGTTAGCCTGGAAACAGGGCAGTCAGTTACCCTGGAAACAGTGCAGTCAGTTATCCTGGAAACAGGGCGGTCAGTTACCCCGGAAACAGGGTGATCAGTTACCCCGGAAACAGGGCAGTCAGTTACCCTGGAAACAGGGCAGTCAGTTATCCTGGAAACAGGGTGGTCAGTTACCCCGGAAACAGGGCAGTCAGTTACCCCGGAAACAGGGCGGTCAGTACCCCTGGAAACAGATTAGTCAGTTATCCCGGAAAAAGGGCAGTCAGTTAGCCTGGAAACAGGGCAGTCAGTTACACCAGAAACAGGGCAGTCAGTTACCCTGGAAACAGGGCAGTCAGTTATCCCGGAAACAGGGCAGTCAGTTATACCGGAAACAGTGCAGTCAGTTATCCTGGAAACAGGGCGGTCAGTTACCCCGGAAACAGGGAGATCAATTACCCTGGAAACAGGGCAGTCAGTTATCCCGGAAACTGGGCAGTCAGTTATACCGGAAACAGGGTGATCAGTTACCCTGGAAACAGGGCAGTCAGTTACCCCGGAAACAGGGCAGTCAGTTACCGTGGAAACAGGACAGTCAGTTACCCCGGAAACAGGGCAGTCAGTCACCCTGGAAACAGGCCAGAATATTATCCCGGAAACAGGGCAGTCAGTTATCCCGGAAAAAGGGTGATCAGTTACCCTGGAAACTGGGCAGTCAGTTACCCTGGAAACAGGGCAGTCAGTTACCCCGGAAACAGGGCAGTCAGTTACCCTGGAAACAGGGCAGTCAGTTACCCCAGAAACTGGGCAGTCAGTTACCCTGGAAACAGGGCAGTCAGTCACCCTGGAAACAGGTTCGTCAGTTACCCTGGAAACAGGGCAGTCATTTCCCTTGGAAACAGGACAGTCAGTTACCCTGGAAACAGGGCAGTGATCTATCCCGGAAACAGGGCAGTCAGTTATCCCGGAAACAGGGTGAACAGTTACCCTGGAAACTGGGCAGTCAGTTACCCTGGAAACAGAGCGGTCAGTTACCCTGGAAACAGGGCAGTCAGTTATCCTGGAAACAGGGTGGTCAGATACCCCGGAAATAGGGCGGTCAGTTATCCTGGAAAGAGGGCGATCAGTTACCCCGGAAAAAGGGAGATCAGTTACCCGAGAAACAGGGCAGTCAGTTACCCTGGAAACAGGGCAGTCAGTTAACCTGGAAACAGGGCAGTCAGTTATCCTGGAAACAGGGCAGTCATTTATCCTGGAAACAGGGCAGTCAGTTACCCCGGAAATAGGGCGATCAGTTATCCTGGAAACAGGGCGGTCAGTTGCCCCGGAAACAGGGCAGTCAGTTATCCCGGAAACAGGGTGATCAGATACCCTGGAAACAGGGCAGTCAGTTACCCCGGAAAGAGGGCAGTCAGTTATCTTGGAAACAAGGCAGTCAGTTATCCCGGAAACAGGGCAGTCAGTTATCCCGGAAACAGGGTGATCAGTTACCCTGGAATCTGGGCAGTCAGTTACCCTGGAAACAGGGCAGTCAGTTACCCCGGAAACAGGGCAGTCAGTTATCCCGGAAACAGGGTGATCAGATACTCTGGAAACAGGGCAGTCAGTTACCCCGGAAAGAGGGCAGTCAGTTACCCTGGAATCAGGGCAGTCAGTTATCCCGGAAACAGGGCAGTCAGTTATCCCGGAAACAGGGTGATCAGTTACCCTGGAAACTGGGCAGTCAGTTACCCTGGAAACAGGGCAGTCAGTTAACCCGGAAACAGTGCAGTCAGTTACCCTGGAAACAGGACAGTCAGTTATCCTGGAAACAGGGCGGTCAGTTACCTGGAAACAAATCGGTTATTTACCCTGGAAACAGGGCAGTCAGTAATACCGGAAACAGGGTGATCAGTTACCCTACAAACAGGGCTGAATGTTATCCCGGAAACAGGGCAGTCAGTTATCCCGGAAAATGGGTGATCAGTTACCCTGGAAACTGGGCAGTCAGTTACCCTGGAAACAGGGCAGTCAGTTACCCCGGAAACTGTGCAGTCAGTTCCGTGGAAACACGGCAGTCAGTCACCCTGGAAACAGGTTAGTCAGTTACCCCGGAAACAGGGCAGTCAGATCACCTGGAAACAGGGCAGTCAGTTACCCTGGAAACAGGGCAGTCAGTTATCCTGAGAACAGGGCGGTCAGTTACCCCGGAAACAGGGAGATCAGTTACCCCGGAAACAGGGCAGTCAGTTACCCTGGAAACTGGGCAGTCAGTTATCCTGGAAACAGGGCAGTCAGTTACCCTGGAAACAGGGCAGTCGGTTATCCTGGAAACAGGGTGGTCAGTTATCCTGGAAACAGGGTGGTCAGTTACCCTGGAAACAGGGCAGTCAGTTATCCTGAGAACAGGGCGGTCAGTTACCCCGGAAACAGGGAGATCAGTTACCCCGGAAACAGGGCAGTCAGTTACCCTGGAAACTGGGCAGTCAGTTATCCTGGAAACAGGGCAGTCAGTTAGCCTGGAAACAGGGCAGTCGGTTATCCTGGAAACAGGGTGGTCAGTTACCCTGGAAACAGGGTGGTCAGTTACCCTGGAAACAGGGCAGTCAGTTTCCCCGGAAACAGGGCAGTCAGTAACCCTGGAAACAGATTAGTCAGTTACGCCGGAAACAGGGTGATCAATTATCCTGGAAACAGGGCAGTCAGTTACTCTGGAAACAGGGCGGTCAGTTACCCCGGATACAGGGCAGTCAGTTACCCCGGATACAGGACAGTCAGTTACCCTGGAAACAGGGCAGTCAGTTATCCCGGAAACAGGGCAGTCAGTTATCCCGGAAACAGGGTGATCAGATCCCCTGGAAACAGGGCAGTCAGTTACCCCGGAAAGAGGTTGATCAGTTACCCTGGAAACTGGGCAGTCAGTTCACCTGGAAACAGGCAGTCAGTTACCCTTGAAACAGTGCAGTCAGTTATCCCGGAAACAGGGCAGTCAGTTATCCTGGAAACTGGGCGGTCAGTTACCTGGAAACAAATCGGTTATTTACCCTGGAAACAGGGCAGTCAGTTATCCTGGAAACAGGGTGATCAGTTACCCTGGAAACTGGGCAGTCAGTTAGCCTGGAAACAGGGCAGTCAGTTACCCTGGAAACAGTGCAGTCAGTTATCCTGGAAACAGGGCGGTCAGTTACCCCGGAAACAGGGTGATCAGTTACCCCGGAAACAGGGCAGTCAGTTACCCTGGAAACAGGGCAGTCAGTTATCCTGGAAACAGGGTGGTCAGTTACCCCGGAAACAGGGCAGTCAGTTACCCCGGAAACAGGGCGGTCAGTACCCCTGGAAACAGATTAGTCAGTTATCCCGGAAAAAGGGCAGTCAGTTAGCCTGGAAACAGGGCAGTCAGTTACACCAGAAACAGGGCAGTCAGTTACCCTGGAAACAGGGCAGTCAGTTATCCCGGAAACAGGGCAGTCAGTTATACCGGAAACAGTGCAGTCAGTTATCCTGGAAACAGGGCGGTCAGTTACCCCGGAAACAGGGAGATCAATTACCCTGGAAACAGGGCAGTCAGTTATCCCGGAAACTGGGCAGTCAGTTATACCGGAAACAGGGTGATCAGTTACCCTGGAAACAGGGCAGTCAGTTACCCCGGAAACAGGGCAGTCAGTTACCGTGGAAACAGGACAGTCAGTTACCCCGGAAACAGGGCAGTCAGTCACCCTGGAAACAGGCCAGAATATTATCCCGGAAACAGGGCAGTCAGTTATCCCGGAAAAAGGGTGATCAGTTACCCTGGAAACTGGGCAGTCAGTTACCCTGGAAACAGGGCAGTCAGTTACCCCGGAAACAGGGCAGTCAGTTACCCTGGAAACAGGGCAGTCAGTTACCCCAGAAACTGGGCAGTCAGTTACCCTGGAAACAGGGCAGTCAGTCACCCTGGAAACAGGTTCGTCAGTTACCCTGGAAACAGGGCAGTCATTTCCCTTGGAAACAGGACAGTCAGTTACCCTGGAAACAGGGCAGTGATCTATCCCGGAAACAGGGCAGTCAGTTATCCCGGAAACAGGGTGAACAGTTACCCTGGAAACTGGGCAGTCAGTTACCCTGGAAACAGAGCGGTCAGTTACCCTGGAAACAGGGCAGTCAGTTATCCTGGAAACAGGGTGGTCAGATACCCCGGAAATAGGGCGGTCAGTTATCCTGGAAAGAGGGCGATCAGTTACCCCGGAAAAAGGGAGATCAGTTACCCGAGAAACAGGGCAGTCAGTTACCCTGGAAACAGGGCAGTCAGTTAACCTGGAAACAGGGCAGTCAGTTATCCTGGAAACAGGGCAGTCATTTATCCTGGAAACAGGGCAGTCAGTTACCCCGGAAATAGGGCGATCAGTTATCCTGGAAACAGGGCGGTCAGTTGCCCCGGAAACAGGGCAGTCAGTTATCCCGGAAACAGGGTGATCAGATACCCTGGAAACAGGGCAGTCAGTTACCCCGGAAAGAGGGCAGTCAGTTATCTTGGAAACAAGGCAGTCAGTTATCCCGGAAACAGGGCAGTCAGTTATCCCGGAAACAGGGTGATCAGTTACCCTGGAATCTGGGCAGTCAGTTACCCTGGAAACAGGGCAGTCAGTTACCCCGGAAACAGGGCAGTCAGTTATCCCGGAAACAGGGTGATCAGATACTCTGGAAACAGGGCAGTCAGTTACCCCGGAAAGAGGGCAGTCAGTTACCCTGGAATCAGGGCAGTCAGTTATCCCGGAAACAGGGCAGTCAGTTATCCCGGAAACAGGGTGATCAGTTACCCTGGAAACTGGGCAGTCAGTTACCCTGGAAACAGGGCAGTCAGTTAACCCGGAAACAGTGCAGTTAGTTACCCTGGAAACAGGACAGTCAGTTATCCTGGAAACAGGGCGGTCAGTTACCTGGAAACAAATCGGTTAGTGACCCTGGAAACAGGGTAGTCAGTTATCCCGGAAACAGGGTGAACAGTTACTCTGGAAACTGGGCAGTCAGTTACCCTGGAAACAGGGCGGTCAGTTACCCTGGAAACAGGGCAGTCAGTTATCCTGGAAACAGGGCGGTCAGTTACCCCGGAAACAGGGAGATCAGTTACCCCGGAAACAAGGCAGTCTGTTACCCTGGAAACAGGGCAGTCAGTTATCCTGGAAACCAATCGGTTAGTTACCCTGGAAACAGTGCAGTCAGTTACCCTGGAAACATGGCAGTCAGTTACCCCGGAAACAGGGCAGTCAGTTACCCTGGAAACAGGGCAGCCAGTTATTCCGGAAACTGGGCAGTCAGTTACCCCGGAAACAGGGCAGTCAGTCACCCTGGAAACAAATCGGTCAGTTACCCTGGAAACAGGGCAGTCATTTCCCTTGGAAACAGGGCAGTCAGTTACCCTGGAAACAGGGCAGTGAGCTATCCCGGAAACAGGGCAGTCAGTTATCCCGGAAACAGGGTGAACAGTTACTCTGGAAACTGGGCAGTCAGTTACCCTGGTAACAGGGCGGTCAGTTACCCTGGAAACAGGGCAGTCAGTTATCCTGGAAACAGGGCGGTCAGATACCCCGGAAATAGGGCGGTCAGTTATCCTGGAAAGAGCACGGTCAGTTACCCCGGAAAAAGGGAGATCAGTTACCCCGGAAACAGGGCGGTCAGTTACCCTAGAAACAGGGCAGTCAGTTACCCTGGAAACAGGGCAGTCAGTTAACCTGGGTACAGGGCAGTCAGTTATCCTGGAAACTGGGCAGTCTTTTATCCTGGATACAGGGCGGTCAGTAACCCTGGAAACAGATTAGTCAGTTACCCCAGAAACAGGGTGATCAGTTATCCTGGAAACAGGGCAGAAAGTTAGCCTGGAAACAGGGCAGTCAGTTACCCCGGAAACAGGGCAGTCAGTTATCCCGGAAACAGGGTGATCAGTTACCCTGAAACAGGGCAGCCTGTTACCCCGGAAACAGGGCAGTCAGTTACCCTGGAAACAGGGCAGTCTGTTATTCCGGAAACAGGGCAATCAGTTACCCCGGAAATAGGGCGATCAGTTATCCTGGAAACAGGGCGGTCAGTTACCGCGGAAACAGGGAGATCAGTTACCCCGGAAACAGGGCAGTCAGTTATCCTGGAAACAGGGTGGTCAGTTACCCCGGAAGCAGGGCAGTCAGTTATCCCAGAAACAGGTTGATCAGTTACCCTGGAAACAGGGCAGTAAGTTAGCCTGGATACAGGGCGGTCAGTAACCCTGGAAACAGATTAGTCAGTTACCCCAGAAACAGGGTGATCAGTTATCCTGGAAACAGGGCAGTAAGTTAGCCTGGAAACCGGGCAGTCAGTTACCCCGGAAACAGGGCAGTCAGTTATCCCGGAAACAGGGTGATCAGTTACCCTGAAACAGGGCAGCCTGTTACCCCGGAAACAGGGCAGTCAGTTACCCTGGAAACAGGGCAGTCTGTTATTCCGGAAACAGGGCAATCAGTTACCCCGGAAACAGGGCGGTCAGTTGCCCTGGAAACAGGGTGATCAGTTACACAGGAAACAGGGAGATCAGTTACCCTGGAAACAGGGCAGTCAGTTACCCCGGAAACAGGGTGATCAGTTACCCCGGAAACAGGGAGATCAGTTACCCTGGAAACAGGGCAGACAGTTATCCTGGAAATAGGGCGGTCAGTTACCCCGGAAACAGGGCATTCAGTTAACCGGGAAAAAGGGCAGTCAGTTATCCCGGAAACAGGGCGGACAGTTACCCCGGAAACAGAGCGCTCGGTTATCCCGGAAACAGGGTGATCAGTTACCCTGGAAACAAGGCAGTCAGTTATCCCGGAAACAGGGCAGTCAGTTATCCTGGAAACAGGGTGATCAGTTGCCCTGGAAACTGGGCAGTCAGTTACCCTGGAAACAGGGCAGTCAGTTATCCCAGAAACAGGGCAGTCAGTTACCCTGGAAACTGGGCAGTCAGTTACCCTGGAAACAGGGCAGTCAGTTATCCCGGAAACAGGGTGTTCAGTTACCCTGGAAACAGGGCAGAATGTTATCCCGGAAACAGGGCAATCAGTTATCCCGGAAAAAGGGTGATCAGTTACCTTGGAAACTGGGCAGTCAGCTACCCTGGAAACAGGGCTGTCAGTTACCCCGGAAACAGGGCAGTCAGTTACCCTGGAAACAGGGCAGTCAGTTACCCCGGAAACTGGGCAGTCAGTTCCCGTGGAAACAGGGCAGTCAGTCACCCAGGAAACAGGTTAGTCAGTTACGCCGGAAACAGCGTGATCAGTTACCCCGGAAACAGGGCAGTCAGTTCACCTGGAAACAGGGCAGTCAGTTACCCTGGAAACAGGGCAGTCAGTTACCCTGGAAACAGGGCAGTCATTTATCCTGGAAACAGGGCGGTCAGTTACCCCGGAAACAGGGAGATCAGTTACCCCGGAAACAGGGCAGTCAGTTACCCTGGAAACAGGGCAGTCAGTTATCCTGGAAACAGGGCAGTCAGTTACCCTGGAAACAGGGCAGTCAGTTATCCTGGAAACAGGGTGGTCAGTTACCCCGGAAACAGGGCAGTCAGTTTCCCCGGAAACAGGGCAGTCAGCTACCCTGGAAACAGGGCAGTCAGTTATCCTGGAAACAGGGCAGTCAGTTACCCTGGAAACAGGGCAGTCAGTTATCCTGGAAACAGGGTGGTCAGTTACCCTGGAAACAGATTAGTCAGTTACCCCGGAAACAGGGTGATCAATTATCCTGGAAACAGGGCCGTCAGTTACTCTGGAAACAGGGCGGTCAGTTACCCCGGATACAGGGCAGTCAGTTACCCTGGAAACAGGACAGTCAGTTATCCCGGAAAAAGGGCAGTCAGTTACCCTGGAAACAGGGCAGTCAGTTTCCCCGGAAACAGGGCAGTCAGCTACCCTGGAAACAGGGCAGTCAGTTATCCTGGAAACAGGGCAGTCAGTTACCCGGGAAACAGGGCAGTCAGTTATCCTGGAAACAGGGTGGTCAGTTACCCTGGAAGCAGATTAGTCAGTTACCCCGGAAACAGGGTGATCAATTATCCTGGAAACAGGGCCGTCAGTTACTCTGGAAACAGGGCGGTCAGTTACCCCGGATACAGGGCAGTCAGTTACCCCGGAAACAGGGCAGTCAGTTACCCTGGAAACAGGGCAGTCAGTTATCCCGGAAAAAGGGCAGTCAGTTCCCCTGGAAACAGGGCAGTCAGTTATCCCGGAAACAGGGTGTTTAGTTACCCTGGAAACAGGGCAGAATGTTATCCCGGAAACAGGGCAGTCAGTTATCCCGGAAAAAGGGTGATCAGTTACCCTGGAAACTGGGCAGTCAGCTACCCTGGAAACAGGGCTGTCAGTTACCCCGGAAACAGGGCAGTCAGTTACCCTGGAAACAGGGCAGTCAGTTACCCCGGAAACTGGGCAGTCAGTTCCCGTGGAAACAGGGCAGTCAGTCACCCAGGAAACAGGTTAGTCATTTACGCCGGAAACAGCGTGATCAGTTACCCCGGAAACAGGGCAGTCAGTTCACCTGGAAACAGGGCAGTCAGTTACCCTGGAAACAGGGCAGTCAGTTACCCTGGAAACAGGGCAGTCATTTATCCTGGAAACAGGGCGGTCAGTTACCCCGGAAACAGGGAGATCAGTTACCCCGGAAACAGGGCAGTCAGTTACCCTGGAAACAGGGCAGTCAGTTATCCCGGAAACAGGGTGATCAGTCACCCTGGAAACAAATCGGTCAGTTACCCTGGAAACAGGGCAGTCATTTCCCTTGGAAACAGGGCAGTCAGTTACCCTGGAAACAGGGCAGTGAGCTATCCCGGAAACAGGGCAGTCAGTTATCCCGGAAACAGGGTGAACAGTTACTCTGGAAACTGGGCAGTCAGTTACCCTGGTAACAGGGCGGTCAGTTACCCTGGAAACAGGGCAGTCAGTTATCCTGGAAACAGGGCGGTCAGATACCCCGGAAATAGGGCGGTCAGTTATCCTGGAAAGAGCACGGTCAGTTACCCCGGAAAAAGGGAGATCAGTTACCCCGGAAACAGGGCGGTCAGTTACCCTAGAAACAGGGCAGTCAGTTACCCTGGAAACAGGGCAGTCAGTTAACCTGGGTACAGGGCAGTCAGTTATCCTGGAAACTGGGCAGTCTTTTATCCTGGATACAGGGCGGTCAGTAACCCTGGAAACAGATTAGTCAGTTACCCCAGAAACAGGGTGATCAGTTATCCTGGAAACAGGGCAGAAAGTTAGCCTGGAAACAGGGCAGTCAGTTACCCCGGAAACAGGGCAGTCAGTTATCCCGGAAACAGGGTGATCAGTTACCCTGAAACAGGGCAGCCTGTTACCCCGGAAACAGGGCAGTCAGTTACCCTGGAAACAGGGCAGTCTGTTATTCCGGAAACAGGGCAATCAGTTACCCCGGAAATAGGGCGATCAGTTATCCTGGAAACAGGGCGGTCAGTTACCGCGGAAACAGGGAGATCAGTTACCCCGGAAACAGGGCAGTCAGTTATCCTGGAAACAGGGTGGTCAGTTACCCCGGAAGCAGGGCAGTCAGTTATCCCAGAAACAGGTTGATCAGTTACCCTGGAAACAGGGCAGTAAGTTAGCCTGGATACAGGGCGGTCAGTAACCCTGGAAACAGATTAGTCAGTTACCCCAGAAACAGGGTGATCAGTTATCCTGGAAACAGGGCAGTAAGTTAGCCTGGAAACCGGGCAGTCAGTTACCCCGGAAACAGGGCAGTCAGTTATCCCGGAAACAGGGTGATCAGTTACCCTGAAACAGGGCAGCCTGTTACCCCGGAAACAGGGCAGTCAGTTACCCTGGAAACAGGGCAGTCTGTTATTCCGGAAACAGGGCAATCAGTTACCCCGGAAACAGGGCGGTCAGTTGCCCTGGAAACAGGGTGATCAGTTACACAGGAAACAGGGAGATCAGTTACCCTGGAAACAGGGCAGTCAGTTACCCCGGAAACAGGGTGATCAGTTACCCCGGAAACAGGGAGATCAGTTACCCTGGAAACAGGGCAGACAGTTATCCTGGAAATAGGGCGGTCAGTTACCCCGGAAACAGGGCATTCAGTTAACCGGGAAAAAGGGCAGTCAGTTATCCCGGAAACAGGGCGGACAGTTACCCCGGAAACAGAGCGCTCGGTTATCCCGGAAACAGGGTGATCAGTTACCCTGGAAACAAGGCAGTCAGTTATCCCGGAAACAGGGCAGTCAGTTATCCTGGAAACAGGGTGATCAGTTGCCCTGGAAACTGGGCAGTCAGTTACCCTGGAAACAGGGCAGTCAGTTATCCCAGAAACAGGGCAGTCAGTTACCCTGGAAACTGGGCAGTCAGTTACCCTGGAAACAGGGCAGTCAGTTATCCCGGAAACAGGGTGTTCAGTTACCCTGGAAACAGGGCAGAATGTTATCCCGGAAACAGGGCAATCAGTTATCCCGGAAAAAGGGTGATCAGTTACCTTGGAAACTGGGCAGTCAGCTACCCTGGAAACAGGGCTGTCAGTTACCCCGGAAACAGGGCAGTCAGTTACCCTGGAAACAGGGCAGTCAGTTACCCCGGAAACTGGGCAGTCAGTTCCCGTGGAAACAGGGCAGTCAGTCACCCAGGAAACAGGTTAGTCAGTTACGCCGGAAACAGCGTGATCAGTTACCCCGGAAACAGGGCAGTCAGTTCACCTGGAAACAGGGCAGTCAGTTACCCTGGAAACAGGGCAGTCAGTTACCCTGGAAACAGGGCAGTCATTTATCCTGGAAACAGGGCGGTCAGTTACCCCGGAAACAGGGAGATCAGTTACCCCGGAAACAGGGCAGTCAGTTACCCTGGAAACAGGGCAGTCAGTTATCCTGGAAACAGGGCAGTCAGTTACCCTGGAAACAGGGCAGTCAGTTATCCTGGAAACAGGGTGGTCAGTTACCCCGGAAACAGGGCAGTCAGTTTCCCCGGAAACAGGGCAGTCAGCTACCCTGGAAACAGGGCAGTCAGTTATCCTGGAAACAGGGCAGTCAGTTACCCTGGAAACAGGGCAGTCAGTTATCCTGGAAACAGGGTGGTCAGTTACCCTGGAAACAGATTAGTCAGTTACCCCGGAAACAGGGTGATCAATTATCCTGGAAACAGGGCCGTCAGTTACTCTGGAAACAGGGCGGTCAGTTACCCCGGATACAGGGCAGTCAGTTACCCTGGAAACAGGACAGTCAGTTATCCCGGAAAAAGGGCAGTCAGTTACCCTGGAAACAGGGCAGTCAGTTTCCCCGGAAACAGGGCAGTCAGCTACCCTGGAAACAGGGCAGTCAGTTATCCTGGAAACAGGGCAGTCAGTTACCCGGGAAACAGGGCAGTCAGTTATCCTGGAAACAGGGTGGTCAGTTACCCTGGAAACAGATTAGTCAGTTACCCCGGAAACAGGGTGATCAATTATCCTGGAAACAGGGCCGTCAGTTACTCTGGAAACAGGGCGGTCAGTTACCCCGGATACAGGGCAGTCAGTTACCCCGGAAACAGGGCAGTCAGTTACCCTGGAAACAGGGCAGTCAGTTATCCCGGAAAAAGGGCAGTCAGTTCCCCTGGAAACAGGGCAGTCAGTTATCCCGGAAACAGGGTGTTTAGTTACCCTGGAAACAGGGCAGAATGTTATCCCGGAAACAGGGCAGTCAGTTATCCCGGAAAAAGGGTGATCAGTTACCCTGGAAACTGGGCAGTCAGCTACCCTGGAAACAGGGCTGTCAGTTACCCCGGAAACAGGGCAGTCAGTTACCCTGGAAACAGGGCAGTCAGTTACCCCGGAAACTGGGCAGTCAGTTCCCGTGGAAACAGGGCAGTCAGTCACCCAGGAAACAGGTTAGTCAGTTACGCCGGAAACAGCGTGATCAGTTACCCCAGAAACAGGGCAGTCAGTTCACCTGGAAACAGGGCAGTCAGTTACCCTGGAAACAGGGCAGTCAGTTACCCTGGAAACAGGGCAGTCATTTATCCTGGAAACAGGGCGGTCAGTTACCCCGGAAACAGGGAGATCAGTTACCCCGGAAACAGGGCAGTCAGTTACCCTGGAAACAGGGCAGTCAGTTATCCTGGAAACAGGGCAGTCAGTTACCCTGGAAACAGGGCAGTCAGTTATCCTGGAAACAGGGTGGTCAGTTACCCCGGAAACAGGGTGGTCAGTTACCCCGGAAACAGGGCAGTCAGTTTCCCCGGAAACAGGGCGGTCAGTAACCCTGGAAACAGATTAGTCAGTTACCCCGGAAACAGGGTGATCAATTATCCTGGAAACAGGGCAGTCAGTTACTCTGGAAACAGGGCGGTCAGTTACCCCGGATACAGGGCAGTCAGTTACCCCGGAAACAGGGCAGTCAGTTACCCTGGAAACAGGGCAGTCAGTTATCCCGGAAACAGGGCAGTCAGTTATCCCGGAAACAGGGTGATCAGATACCCTGGAAACAGGGCAGTCAGTTACCCCGGAAAGAGGGCAGTCAGTTACCTTGTAAACAGGGCAGTCAGTTATCCCGGAAACAGGGCAGTCAGTTATCCCGGAAACAGGGTGATCAGTTACCCTGGAAACTGGGCAGTCAGTTACCCTGGAAACAGGGCAGTCAGTTACCCCGGAAACAGGGCAGTCAGTTATCCCGGAAACAGGGTGATCAGATACCCTGGAAACAGGGCAGTCAGTTACCCCGGAACGAGGGCAGTCAGTTACCCTGGAATCAGGGCAGTCAGTTATCCCGGAAACAGGGCAGTCAGTTATCCCGGAAACAGAGTGATCAGTTACCCTGGAAACTGGGCAGTCAGTTACCCTGGAAACAGGGCAGTCATTTATCCCGGAAACAGGGCAGTCAGTTACCCTGGAAACTGGGCAGTCCGTTACCCTGGAAAAAGGGCAGTCAGTTATCCCGGAAACAGGGTGTTCAGTTACCCTGGAAACAGGGCAGAATGTTATCCCGGAAACAGGGCAGTCAGTTATCTCGGAAAAAGGGTGATCAGTTACCCTGGAAACTGGGCAGTCAGCTACCCTGGAAACAGGGCTGTCAGTTACCCCGGAAACAGGGAGATCAGTTACCCTGGAAACAGGGCAGTCAGTTACCCTGGAAACAGGGCAGTCAGTTATCCTGGAAACCAATCTGTTAGTTACCCTGGAAACAGTGCAGTCAGTTACCCCGGAAACAGGGCAGTCAGTTACCCTGGAAACAGGGCAGCCAGTTATTCCGGAAACTGGGCAGTCAGTTACCCCGGAAACAGGGCAGTCAGTCACCCTGGAAACAGGTTCGTCAGTTACCCTGGAAACAGGGCAGTCATTTCCCTTGGAAACAGGGCAGTCAGTTACCCTGGAAACAGGGCAGTGAGCTATCCCGGAAACTGGGCAGTCAGTTATCCTGGAAACAGGGCGGTCAGAAACCCCGGAAATAGGGCGGTCAGTTATCCTGGAAAGAGGGCGGTCAGTTACCCCGGAAAAAGGGAGATCAGTTACCCCGGAAACAGGGCGGTCAGTTACCCTAGAAACAGGGCAGTCAGTTACCCTGGAAACAGGGCAGTCAGTTAACCTGGATACAGGGCAGTCAGTTATCCTGGAAACAGGGCAGTCTTTTATCCTGGAAACAGGGCAGTCAGTTACCCCGGAAATAGGGCGATCAGTTATCCTGGAAACAGGGCGCTCAGTTACCACGGAAACAGGGAGATCAGTTACCCCGGAAACAGGGCAGTCAGTTATCCTGGAAACAGGGTGGTTAGTTACCCCGGAAACAGGGTGATCAGTTATCCTGGAAACTGGGCGGTCAGTTACCCCGGAAACAGGGCAGTCAGTTATCCCAGAAACAGGGTGATCAGTTACCCTGGAAACAGGGCAGTAAGTAAGCCTGGATACAGGGTGGTCAGTTACCCCGGAAACAGGGTGATCAGTTATCCTGGAAACAGGGCAGTCAGTTATCCCGGAAAGAGGGCTGTCAGTTATACCGGAAACATGGTGATCAGTTACCCTGAAACAGGGCAGTCTGTTACCCCGGAAACAGGGCAGTCAGTTATCCTGGAAACAGGGCAGTCAGTTACCCTAGAAACAGGGTGATCAGTTACCCTGGAAACAGGGCAGTCAGTTACCCCGGAAACTGGGTGATCAGTTACCCCGGAAACAGGGAGATCAGTTACCCTGGAAACAGGGCAGTCAGTTATCCTGGAAATAGGGCGGTCAGTTACCCCGGAAACAGGGCATTCAGTTAACCGGGAAAAAGGGCAGTCAGTTATCCCGGAAACAGGGCGGACATTTACCCCGGAAACAGAGCGCTCGGTTATCCCGGAAACAGGGTGATCAGTTACCCTGGAAACAGGGCAGTCAGTTATCCCGGAAACAGGGCAGTCAGTTATCCCGGAAACAGGGTGATCAGTTACCCTGGAAACTAGGCAGTCAGTTACCCTGGAAACAGGGCAGTCAGTTATCCCGGAAAAAGGGCAGTCAGTTACCCTGGAAAATGGGCAGTCAGTTACCCTGGAAACAGGGCAGTCAGTTATCCCGGAAACAGGGTGATCAGTTACTCTGGAAACAGGGCAGAATGTTATCCCGGAAACAGGGCAGTCAGTTATCCCGGAAAAAGGGTGATCAGTTACCCTGGAAACTGGACAGTCAGTTACCCTGGAAACAGGGCTGTCAGTTACCCCAGAAACAGGGCAGTCAGTTACCCTGGAAACAGGGCAGTCAGTTACCCCGGAAACTGGGCAGTCAGTTCCCGTGGAAACAGGGCAGTCAGTCAGCCAGGAAACAGGTTTGTCAGTTACGCCGGATACTGGGTGATCAGTTACCCCGGAAACAGGGCAGTCAGTTCACCTGGAAACAGGGCAGTCAGTTACCCTGGAAACAGGGCAGTCATTTATCCTGGAAACAGGGCGGTCAGTTAGCCCGGAAACAGGGAGATCAGTTACCCCGGAAACAGGGCAGTCAGTTACCCTGGAAACAGGGCAGTCAGTTATCCTGGAAACAGGGCAGTCAGTTACCCTGGAAACAGGGCAGTCAGTTATCCTGGAAACAGGGTGGTCAGTTACCCCGGAAACAGGGCAGTCAGTTTCCCCGGAAACAGGGCAGTCAGCTACCCTGGAAACAGGGCAGTCAGTTATCCTGGAAACAGGGCAGTCAGTTACCCTGGAAACAGGGCAGTCAGTTATCCTGGAAACAGGGTGGTCAGTTACCCTGGAAACAGATTAGTCAGTTACCCCGGAAACAGGGTGATCAATTATCCTGGAAACAGGGCCGTCAGTTACTCTGGAAACAGGGCGGTCAGTTACCCCGGATACAGGGCAGTTAGTTACCCCGGAAACAGGGCAGTCAGTTACCCTGGAAACAGGGCAGTCAGTTATCCCGGAAACAGGGCAGTCAGTTATCCCGGAAACAGGGTGATCAGTTACCCTGGAAACTGGGCAGTCAGTTACCCTGGAAACAGGGCAGTCAGTTATCCCGGACAAAGGGCAGTCAGTTACCCTGGAAACTGGGCAGTCAGTTACCCTGGAAACAGGGCAGTCAGTTATCCCGGAAACAGGGTGTTCAGTTACCCTGGAAACAGGGCAGAATGTTATCCCGGAAACAGGGCAGTCAGTTATCTCGGAAAAAGGGTGATCAGTTACCCTGGAAACTGGGCAGTCAGCTACCCTGGAAACAGGGATGTCAGTTACCCCGGAAACAGGGCAGTCAGTTACCCTGGAAACAGGGCAGTCAGTTACCCCGGAAACTGGGCAGTCAGTTCCCGTGGAAACAGGGCAGTCAGTCACCCAGGAAACAGGTTAGTCAGTTACGCCGGAAACAGCGTGATCAGTTACCCCGGAAACAGGGCAGTCAGTTCACCTGGAAACAGGGCAGTCCGTTACCCTGGAAACAGGGCAGTCAGTTACCCTGGAAACAGGGCAGTCATTTATCCTGGAAACAGGGCGGTCACTTACCCCGGAAACAGGGAGATCAGTTACCCCGGAAACAGGGCAGTCAGTTACCCTGGAAACAGGGCGGTCAGTTATCCCGGAAAAAGGGCAGTCAGTTACCCTGGAAAATGGGCAGTCAGTTACCCTGGAAACAGGGCAGTCAGTTATCCCGGAAACAGGGTGATCAGTTACCCTGGAAACAGGGCAGAATGTTATCCCGGAAACAGGGCAGTCAGTTATCCCGGAAAAAGGGTGATCAGTTACCCTGGAAACTGGACAGTCAGTTACCCTGGAAACAGGGCTGTCAGTTACCCCAGAAACAGGGCAGTCAGTTACCCTGGAAACAGGGCAGTCAGTTACCCCGGAAACTGGGCAGTCAGTTCCCGTGGAAACAGGGCAGTCAGTCAGCCAGGAAACAGGTTAGTCAGTTACGCCGGAAACTGGGTGATCAGGTACCCCGGAAACAGGGCAGTCAGTTCACCTGGAAACAGGGCAGTCAGTTACCCTGGAAACAGGGCAGTCATTTATCCTGGAAACAGGGCGGTCAGTTACCCCGGAAACAGGGAGATCAGTTACCCCGGAAACAGGGCAGTCAGTTACCCTGGAAACAGGGCAGTCAGTTATCCTGGAAACAGGGCAGTCAGTTACCCTGGAAACAGGGCAGTCAGTTATCCTGGAAACAGGGTGGTCAGTTACCCCGGAAACAGGGCAGTCAGTTTCCCCGGAAACAGGGCAGTCAGCTACCCTGGAAACAGGGCAGTCAGTTATCCTGGAAACAGGGCAGTCAGTTACCCTGGAAACAGGGCAGTCAGTTATCCTGGAAACAGGGTGGTCAGTTACCCTGGAAACAGATTAGTCAGTTACCCCGGAAACAGGGTGATCAATTATCCTGGAAACAGGGCCGTCAGTTACTCTGGAAACAGGGCGGTCAGTTACCCCGGATACAGGGCAGTTAGTTACCCCGGAAACAGGGCAGTCAGTTACCCTGGAAACAGGGCAGTCAGTTATCCCGGAAACAGGGCAGTCAGTTATCCCGGAAACAGGGTGATCAGTTACCCTGGAAACTGGGCAGTCAGTTACCCTGGAAACAGGGCAGTCAGTTATCCCGGAAAAAGGGCTGTCAGTTACCCTGGAAACTGGGCAGTCAGTTACCCTGGAAACAGGGCAGTCAGTTATCCCGGAAACAGGGTGTTCAGTTACCCTGGAAACAGGGCAGAATGTTATCCCGGAAACAGGGCAGTCAGTTATCTCGGAAAAAGGGTGATCAGTTACCCTGGAAACTGGGCAGTCAGCTACCCTGGAAACAGGGATGTCAGTTACCCCGGAAACAGGGCAGTCAGTTACCCTGGAAACAGGGCAGTCAGTTACCCCGGAAACTGGGCAGTCAGTTCCCGTGGAAACAGGGCAGTCAGTCACCCAGGAAACAGGTTAGTCAGTTACGCCGGAAACAGCGTGATCAGTTACCCCGGAAACAGGGCAGTCAGTTCACCTGGAAACAGGGCAGTCCGTTACCCTGGAAACAGGGCAGTCAGTTACCCTGGAAACAGGGCAGTCATTTATCCTGGAAACAGGGCGGTCACTTACCCCGGAAACAGGGAGATCAGTTACCCCGGAAACAGGGCAGTCAGTTATCCTGGAAACAGGGCAGTCAGTTATCCTGGAAACAGGGCAGTCAGTTATCCCGGAAACAGGGTGATCAGTTACCCTATAAACAGGGCAGAATGTTATCCCGGAAACAGGGCAGTCAGTTATCCCGGACAATGGGTGATCAGTTACCCTGGAAACTGGGCAGTCAGTTACCCTGGAAACAGGGCAGTCAGTTACCCCGGAAACTGGGCAGTCAGTTCCCGTGGAAACAGGACAGTCAGTCACCCTGGAAACAGGTTAGTCAGTTACGCCGGAAACAGGGTGATCAGTTACCCCGGAAACAGGGCAGTCAGATCACCTGGAAACAGGGCAGTCAGTTACCCTGGAAACAGGGCAGTCAGTTATCCTGAGAACAGGGCGGTCAGTTACCCCTCAAACAGGGAGATCAGTTACCCCGGAAACAGGGCAGTCAGTTACCCTGGAAACAGGGCAGTCAGTTACCCTGGAAACAGTGCAGTCAGTTATCCTGGAAACAGGGCGGTCAGTTACCCCGGAAACAGGGAGATCAGTTACCCCGGAAACAGGGTGGTCAGTTACCCTGGAAACAGGGCAGTCAGTTATCCTGGAAACAGGGTGGTCAGTTACCCCAGAAACAGGGTGATCAGTTATCCTGGAAACAGGGCGGTCAGTTACCCCGGAAACAGGGCAGTCAGTTACCCCGGAAACCGGGCGGTCAGTATCCCTGGAAACAGATTAGTCAGTTATCCCGGAAACAGGGTGATACGTTATCCTGGAAACAGGGCAGTCAGTTAGCCTGGAAACAGGGCAGTCAGTTACACCGGAAACAGGGCAGTCAGTTACCCTGGAAACAGGGCAGTCAGTTATCCCGGAAACAGGGCAGTCAGTTATACCTGAAACAGGGTGATCAGTTACCCTGGAAACAGGGCGGTCAGTTACCCCGGAAACAGGGCAGTCAGTTACGCTGGAAACAGGGCAGTCAGTTATTCCGGAAACAGGGCAGTCAGTTACCCCGGAAACAGGGCAGTCAGTTATCCTGGAAATAGGGCGGTCAGTTACCCCGGAAACAGGGCATTCAGTTAACCTGGAAAAAGGGCAGTCAGTTATCCCGGAAACAGGGCGGACAGTTACCCCGGAAACAGAGCGGTCGGTTATCCCGGAAACAGGGTGATCAGTTTCCTTGGAAACAGGGCGGTCAGTTATCCTGGAAACAGGGCAGTCAGTTATCCCGTAAACAGGGCAGTCAGTTATCCCGGAAACAGGGTGATCAGTTACCCTGGAAACTGGGCAGTCAGTTACCCTGGAAATAGGGCAGTCAGTTATCCTGGAAACAGGGTGGTCAGTTACCCCGGAAACAGGGCAGTCAGTTATCCCGGAAACAGGGTGATCAGTTACCCTGGAAATTGGCCAGTCAGTTACCCTGGAAACAGGGCAGTCAGTTATCCTGGAAACGGGGTGGTCAGTTACCCCGGAAACAGGGCAGTCAGTTATCCCGGAAACAGGGTGATCAGTTACCCTGGAAACTGGGCAGTCAGTTAACCTGGAAACAGGGCAGTCAGTTATCCTGGAAACAGGGTGGTCAGTTACCCCGGAAACAGGGCAGTCAGTTACCCCGGAAACTGTGCAGTCAGTTCCCGTGGAAACAGGGCAGTCAGTCACCCTGGAAACAGGTTAGTCAGTTACGCCGGAAACAGGGTGATCAGTTACCCCGGAAACAGGGCAGTCAGATCACCTGGAAACAGGGCAGTCAGTTACCCTGGAAACAGGACAGTCAGTTATCCTGAGAACAGGGCGGTCAGTTACCCCGGAAACAGGGAGATCAGTTACCCCGGAAACAGGGCAGTCAGTTACCCTGGAAACTGGGCAGTCAGTTATCCTGGAAACAGGGCAGTCAGTTACCCTGGAAACAGGGCAGTCGGTTATCCTGGAAACAGCGTGGTCAGTTACCCTGGAAACAGGGTGGTCAGTTACCCTGGAAACAGGGCAGTCAGTTTCCCCGGAAACAGGGCAGTCAGTAACCCTGGAAACAGATTAGTCAGTTATGCCGGAAACAGGGTGATCAATTATCCTGGAAACAGGGCAGTCAGTTACTCTGGAAACAGGGCGGTCAGTTACCACGGATACAGGGCAGTCAGTTACCCCGGAAACAGGGCAGTCAGTTAACCTGGAAACAGGGCAGTCAGTTATCCCGGAAACTGGGCAGTCAGTTATCCCGGAAACAGGGTGATCAGATCCCCTGGAAACAGGGCAGTCAGTTACCCCGGAAAGAGGGCAGTCAGTTACCCTGGAAACAGGGCAGTCAGTTATCCCGGAAACAGGGCAGTCAGTTATCCCGGAAACAGGGTGATCAGTTACCCTGGAAACTGGGCAGTCAGTTACCCTGGAAACAGGGCAGTCAGTTACCCTGGAAACAGGGCAGTCAGTAACCTGGAAACTGGGCAGTCAGTTACCCTGGAAACAGGGCAGTCAGTTATCCCGGAAAAAGGTTGATCAGTTACCCTGGAAACTGGGCAGTCAGTTACCCTGGATACAGGGCAGTCAGTTACCCCGGAAACAGGGCAGTCAGTTCACCTGGAAACAGGCAGTCAGTTACCCTGGAAACAGTGCAGTCAGTTACCCTGGATACAGGGCAGTCAGTTATCCCGGACACAGGGCAGTCAGTTATCCTGGAAACAGGGCGGTCAGTTACCTGGAAACAAATCGGTTAGTTACCCTGGAAACAGGGCAGTCAGTTATCCTGGAAACAGGGTGATCAGTTACCCTGGAAACTGGGCAGTCAGTTAGCCTGGAAACATGGCAGTCAGTTACCCTGGAAACAGTGCAGTCAGTTATCCTGGAAACAGTGCGGTCAGTTACCCCGGAAACAGGGGGATCAGTTACCCCGGAAACAGGGCAGTCAGTTACCCTGGAAACAGGGCAGTCAGTTATCCTGGAAACAGGGTGATCAGTTACCCTGGAAACTGGGCAGTCAGTTAGCCTGGAACAGGGCAGTCAGTTACCGTGGAAACAGTGCAGTCAGTTATCCTGGAAACAGGGCGGTCAGTTACCCCGGAAACAGGGAGATCAGTTACCCCGGAAACAGGGCAGTCAGTTACCCCGGAAACAGGGCGGTCAGTATCCCTGGAAACAGATTAGTCAGTTATCCCGGAAAAAGGGTGATCAGTTATCCTGGAAACAGGGCAGTCAGTAAGCCTGGAAACAGGGCAGTCAGTTACACCGGAAACAGGGCAGTCAGTTACCCTGGAAACAGTGCAGTCAGTTACCCTTGAAACAGTGCAGTCAGTTATCCCGGAAACAGGGCAGTCAGTTATCCTGGAAACAGGGCGGTCAGTTACCTGGAAACAAATCGGTTAGTTACCCTGGAAACAGGGCAGTCAGTTATCCTAGAAACAGGGTGATCAGTTACCCTGGAAACTGGGCAGTCAGTTAGCCTGGAAACAGGGTGGTCAGTTACCCCGGAAACATGGCAGTCAGTTATCCCGGAAACAGGGTGATCAGTTACCCTGGAAACTGGGCAGTCAGTTACCCTGGAAACAGGGCAGTCAGTTATCCTGGAAACAGGGTGGTCAGTTACCCCGGAAACAGGGGATTCAGTTACCCCGGAAACTGTGCAGTCAGTTCCCGTGGAAACAGGGCAGTCAGTCACCCTGGAAACAGGTTAGTCAGTTACGCCGGAAACAGGGTGATCAGTTACCCCGGAAACAGGGCAGTCAGATCACCTGGAAACAGGGCAGTCAGTTACCCTGGAAACAGGGCAGTCAGTTATCCTGAGAACAGGGCGGTCAGTTACCCCGGAAACAGGGAGATCAGTTACCCCGGAAACAAGGCAGTCAGTTACCCTGGAAACTGGGCAGTCAGTTATCCTGGAAACAGGGCAGTCAATTACCCTGGAAACAGGGCAGTCGGTTATCCTGGAAACAGTGCAGTCAGTTACCCTGGAAACAGGGTGGTCAGTTACCCTGGAAACAGGGCAGTCAGTTTCCCCGGAAACAGGGCAGTCAGTAACCCTGGAAACAAATTAGTCAGTTACGCCGGAAACAGGGTGATCAATTATCCTGGAAAAAGGGCAGTCAGTTACTCTGGAAACAGGGCGGTCAGTTACCCCGGATACAGGGCAGTCAGTTACCCCGGAAACAGGGCAGTCAGTTAACCTGGAAACAGGGCAGTCAGTTATCCCGGAAACTGGGCAGTCAGTTATCCCGGAAACAGGGTGATCAGATCCCCTGGAAACAGGGCAGTCAGTTACCCCGGAAAGAGGGCAGTCAGTTACCCTGGAAACAGGGCAGTCAGTTATCCCGGAAACAGGGCAGTCAGTTATCCCGGAAACAGGGTGATCAGTTACCCTGGAAACTGGGCAGTCAGTTACCCTGGAAACAGGGCAGTCAGTTACCCTGGAAACAGGGCAGTCAGTACCCTGGAAACTGGGCAGTCAGTTACCCTGGAAACAGGGCAGTCAGTTATCCAGGAAAAAGGTTGATCAGTTACCCTGGAAACTGGGCAGTCAGTTACCCTGGATACAGGGCAGTCAGTTACCCCGGAAACAGGGCAGTCAGTTCACCTGGAAACAGGCAGTCAGTTACCCTGGAAACAGTGCAGTCAGTTATCCCGGACACAGGGCAGTCAGTTATCCTGGAAACAGGGCGGTCAGTTACCTGGAAACAAATCGGTTAGTTACCCTGGAAACAGGGCAGTCAGTTATCCTGGAAACAGGGTGATCAGTTACCCTGGAAACTGGGCAGTCAGTTAGCCTGGAAACAGGGCAGTCAGTTACCCTGGAAACAGTGCAGTCAGTTATCCTGGAAACAGGGCGGTCAGTTACCCCGGAAAAAGGGAGATCAGTTACCCCGGAAACAGGGCAGTCAGTTACCCTGGAAACAGGGCAGTCAGTTATCCTGGAAACAGGGTGATCAGTTACCCTGGAAACTGGGCAGTCAGTTAGCCTGGAAACAGGGCAGTCAGTTACCCTGGAAACAGTGCAGTCAGTTATCCTGGAAACAGGGCGGTCAGTTACCCCGGAAACAGGGAGATCAGTTACCCCGGAAACAGGGCAGTCAGTTACCCCGGAAACAGGGCGGTCAGTATCCCTGGAAACAGATTAGTCAGTTATCCCGGAAAAAGGGTGATCAGTTATCCTGGAAACAGGGCAGTCAGTTAGCCTGGAAACAGGGCAGTCAGTTACACCGGAAACAGGGCAGTCAGTTACCCTGGAAACAGGGCAGTCAGTTACCCTTGAAACAGTGCAGTCAGTTATCCCGGAAACAGGGCAGTCAGTTATCCTGGAAACAGGGCGGTCAGTTACCTGGAAACAAATCGGTTAGTTACCATGGAAACAGGGCAGTCAGTTATCCTAGAAACAGGGTGATCAGTTACCCTGGAAACTGGGCAGTCAGTTAGCCTGGAAACAGGGCAGTCAGTTACCCTGGAAACAGTGCAGTCAGTTATCCTGGAAACAGGGCGGTCAGTTACCCCGGAAACCGGGACATCAGTTACCCCGGAAACAGGGCAGTCAGTTCCCCTGGAAACAGGGCAGTCAGTTATCCTGGAAACAGGGTGGTCAGTTACCCCGGAAACAGGGTGATCAGTTATCCTGGAAACAGGGCGGTCAGTTACCCCGGAAACAGGGCAGTCAGTTACCCCGGAAACCGGGCGGTCAGTATCCCTGGAAACAGATTAGTCAGTTATCCCGGAAACAGGGTGATCAGTGATCCTGGAAACAGGGCAGTCAGTTAGCCTGGAAACAGGACAGTCAGCTACACCGGAAACAGGGCAGTCAGTTACCCTGGAAACAGGGCAGTCAGTTATCCCGGAAACAGTGCAGTCAGTTATACCGGAAACAGGGTGATCAGTTACCCTGGAAACAGGGCAGTCAGTTACCCCGGAAACAGGGCAGTCAGTTACCCTGGAAACAGGGCAGTCAGTTATTCCGGAAACAGGGCAGTCAGTTACCCCGGAAACAGGGCAGTCAGTTATCCTGGAAATAGGGCGGTCAGTTCCCCCGGAAACAGGGCATTCAGTTAACCTGGAAAAAGGGCAGTCAGTTATCCCGGAAACAGGGCGGACAGTTACCCCGGAAACAGAGCGGTCGGTTATCCCGGAAACAGGGTGATCAGTTTCCCTGGAAACAGGGCAGTCAGTTATCCTGGAAACAGGGCAGTCAGTTATCCCGGAAACAGGGCAGTCAGTTATGCAGGAAACAGGGTGATCAGTTACCCTGGAAACTGGGCAGTCAGTTACCCTGGAAATAGGGCAGTCAGTTATCCTGGAAAAAGGGCAGTCAGTTACCCTGGAAACTGGGCAGTCAGTTACCCTGGAAACAGGGCAGTCAGTTATCCCGGAAACAGGGTGATCAGTTACCCTATAAACAGGGCAGAATGTTATCCCGGAAACAGGGCAGTCAGTTATCCCGGAAAATGGGTGATCAGTTACCCTGGAAACTGGGCAGTCAGTTACCCTGGAAACAGGGCAGTCAGTTACCCCGGAAACTGGGCAGTCAGTTCCCGTGGAAACAGGGCAGTCAGTCACCCTGGAAACAGGTTAGTCAGTTACGCCGGAAACAGGGTGATCAGTTACCCCGGAAACAGGGCAGTCAGATCACCTGGAAACAGGGCAGTCAGTTACCCTGGAAACAGGGCAGTCAGTTATCCTGAGAACAGGGCGGTCAGTTCCCCCTCAAACAGGGAGATCAGTTACCCCGGAAACAGGGCAGTCAGTTACCCTGGAAACTGGGCAGTCAGTTATCCAGGAAACAGGGCAGTCAGTTACCCTGGAAACAGGGCAGTCAGTTACCCTGGAAACAGTGCAGTCAGTTATCCTGGAAACAGGGCGGTCAGTTACCCCGGAAACAGGGAGATCAGTTACCCCGGAAACAGGGCAGTCAGTTACCCTGGAAACAGGGCAGTCAGTTATCCTGGAAACAGGGTGGTCAGTTACCCCAGAAACAGGGTGATCAGTTATCCTGGAAACAGGGCGGTCAGTTACCCCGGAAACAGGGCAGTCAGTTACCCCGGAAACCGGGCGGTCAGTATCCCTGGAAACAGATTAGTCAGTTATCCCGGAAACAGGGTGATACGTTATCCTGGAAACAGGGCAGTCAGTTAGCCTGGAAACAGGGCAGTCAGTTACACCGGAAACAGGGCAGTCAGTTACCCTGGAAACAGGGCAGTCAGTTATCCCGGAAACAAGGCAGTCAGTTACCCCAGAAACAGGGCAGTCAGTTACCCTGGAAACAGGGCAGTCAGTTATTCCGGAAACAGGGCAGTCAGTTACCCCGGAAACAGGGCAGTCAGTTATCCTGGAAATAGGGCGATCAGTTACCCCGGAAACAGGGCATTCAGTTAACCTGGAAAAAGGGCAGTCAGTTATCCCGGAAACAGGGCGGACAGTTACCCCGGAAACAGAGCGGTCGGTTATCCCGGAAACAGGGTGATCAGTTTCCCTGGAAACAGGGCAGTCAGTTATCCTGGAAACAGGGCAGTCAGTTATCCCGGAAACAGGGCAGTCAGTTATGCCGGAAACAGGGTGATCAGTTACCCTGGAAACTGGGCAGTCAGTTACCCTGGAAACAGGGCAGTCAGTTATCCCGGAAACAGGGTGATCAGTTACCCTATAAACAGGGCAGAATGTTATCCCGGAAACAGGGCAGTCAGTTATCCCGGAAAATGGGTGATCAGTTACCCTGGAAACTGGGCAGTCATTTACCCTGGAAACAGGGCAGTCAGTTACCCCGGAAACTGGGCAGTCAGTTCCCGTGGAAACAGGGCAGTCAGTCACCCTGGAAACAGGTTAGTCAGTTACGCCGGAAACAGGGTGATCAGTTACCCCGGAAACAGGGCAGTCAGATCACCTGGAAACAGGGCAGTCAGTTACCCTGGAAACAGGGCAGTCAGTTATCCTGAGAACAGGGCGGTCAGTTACCCCTCAAACAGGGAGATCAGTTACCCCGGAAACAGGGCAGTCAGTTACCCTGGAAACTGGGCAGTCAGTTATCCAGGAAACAGGGCAGTCAGTTACCCTGGAAACAGGGCAGTCAGTTACCCCAGAAACAGGGTGATCAGTTATCCTGGAAACAGGGCGGTCAGTTACCCCGGAAACAGGGCAGTCAGTTACCCCGGAAACCGGGCGGTCAGTATCCCTGGAAACAGATTAGTCAGTTATCCCGGAAACAGGGTGATACGTTATCCTGGAAACAGGGCAGTCAGTTAGCCTGGAAACAGGGCAGTCAGTTACACCGGAAACAGGGCAGTCAGTTACCCTGGAAACAGGGCAGTCAGTTATCCCGGAAACAAGGCAGTCAGTTACCCCAGAAACAGGGCAGTCAGTTACCCTGGAAACAGGGCAGTCAGTTATTCCGGAAACAGGGCAGTCAGTTACCCCGGAAACAGGGCAGTCAGTTATCCTGGAAATAGGGCGATCAGTTACCCCGGAAACAGGGCATTCAGTTAACCTGGAAAAAGGGCAGTCAGTTATCCCGGAAACAGGGCGGACAGTTACCCCGGAAACAGAGCCTTCGGTTATCCCGGAAACAGGGTGATCAGTTTCCCTGGAAACAGGGCGGTCAGTTATCCTGGAAACAGGGCAGTCAGTTATCCCGGAAACAGGGCAGTCAGTTATCCCGGAAACAGGGTGATCAGTTACCCTGGAAACTGGGCAGTCAGTTACCCTGGAAATAGGGCAGTCAGTTATCCTGGAAACAGGGTGGTCAGTTACCCCGGAAACAGGGCAGTCAGTTATCCCGGAAACAGGGTGATCAGTCACCCTGGAAACTGGGCAGTCAGTTACCCTGGAAACAGGGCAGTCAGTTATCCTGGAAACAGGGTGGTCAGTTACCCCGGAAACAGGGCAGTCAGTTATCCCGGAAACAGGGTGATCAGTTACCCTGGAAACTGGGCAGTCAGTTACCCTGGAAACAGGGCAGTCAGTTATCCTGGAAACAGGGCAGTCAGTTACCCCGGAAACGATGCAGTCAGTTCCCGTGGAAACAGGGCAGTCAGTCACCCTGGAAACAGGTTAGTCAGTTACGCCGGAAACAGGGTGATCAGTTACCCCGGAAACAGGGCAGTCAGATCACCTGGAAACAGGGCAGTCAGTTACCCTGGAAACAGGGAGATCAGTTACCCCGGAAACAGGGCAGTCAGTTACCCTGGAAACTGGGCAGTCAGTTATCCTGGAAACAGGGCAGTCAGTTACCCTGGAAACAGGGCAGTCGGTTATCCTGGAAACAGGGTGGTCAGTTACCCTGGAAACAGGGTGGTCAGTTACCCTGGAAACAGGGCAGTCAGTTTCCCTGGAAACAGTGAAGTCAGTTATCCTGGAAACAGTGCGGTCAGTTACCCCGGAAACAGGGAGATCAGTTACCCCGGAAACAGGGCAGTCAGTTACCCTGGAAACAGGGCAGTCAGTTATCCTGGAAACAGGGTGGTCAGTTACCCCAGAAACAGGGTGATCAGTTATCCTGGAAACAGGGCGGTCAGTTACCCCGGAAACAGGGCAGTCAGTTACCCCGGAAACCGGGCGGTCAGTATCCCTGGAAACAGATTAGTCAGTTATCCCGGAAACAGGGTGATCAGTTATCCTGGAAACAGGGCAGTCAGTTAGCCTGGAAACAGGGCAGTCAGTTACACCGGAAACAGGGCAGTCAGTTACCCTGGAAACAGGGCAGTCAGTTATCCCGGAAACAGGGCAGTCAGTTATACCGGAAACAGGGTGATCAGTTACCCTGGAAACAGGGCAGTCAGTTACCCCGGAAACAGGGCAGTCAGTTACCCTGGAAACAGGGCAGTCAGTTATTCCGGAAACAGGGCAGTCAATTACCCCGGAAACAGGGCATTCAGTTAACCTGGAAAAAGGGCAGTCAGTTATCCCGGAAACAGGGCGGACAGTTACCCCGGAAACAGAGCGGTCGGTTATCCCGTAACCAGGGTGATCAGTTTCCCTGGAAACAGGGCGGTCAGTTATCCTGGAAACAGGGCAGTCAGTTATCCCGGAAACAGGGCAGTCAGTTATCCCGGAAACAGGGTGATCAGTTACCCTGGAAACTGGGCAGTCAGTTACCCTGGAAATAGGGCAGTCAGTTATCCTGGAAAAAGGGCAGTCAGTTACCCTGGAAACTGGGCAGTCAGTTACCCTGGAAACAGGGCAGTCAGTTATCCCGGAAACAGGGTGATCAGTTACCCTATAAACAGGGCAGAATGTTATCCCGGAAACAGGGCAGTCAGTTATCCCGGAAAATGGGTGATCAGTTACCCTGGAAACTGGGCAGTCAGTTACCCTGGAAACAGGGCAGTCAGTTACCCCGGAAACTGGGCAGTCAGTTCCCGTGGAAACAGGGAAGTCAGTCACCCTGGAAACAGGTTAGTCAGTTACGCCGGAAACAGGGTGATCAGTTACCCCGGAAACAGGGCAGTCAGATCACCTGGAAACAGGGCAGTCAGTTACCCTGGAAACAGGGCAGTCAGTTATCCTGAGAACAGGGCGGTCAGTTACCCCGGAAACAGGGAGATCAGTTACCCCGGAAACAGGGCAGTCAGTTACCCTGGAAACAGGACGGTCAGTTACCCTGGAAACAGTGCAGTCAGTTTCCCCGGAAACAGGGCAGTCAGTAACCCTGGAAACAGATTAGTCAGTTACGCCGGAAACAGGGTGATCAATTATCCTGGAAACAGGGCAGTCAGTTACTCTGGAAACAGGGCGGTCAGTTACCCCGGATACAGGGCAGTCAGTTATCCTAGAAACAGGGTGATCAGTTACCCTGGAAACTGGGCAGTCAGTTAGCCTGGAAACAGGGCAGTCAGTTACCCTGGAAACAGTGCAGTCAGTTATCCTGGAAACAGGGCGGTCAGTTACCCCGGAAACCGGGAGATCAGTTACCCCGGAAACAGGGCAGTCAGTTACCCTGGAAACAGGGCAGTCAGTTATCCTGGAAACAGGGTGGTCAGTTACCCCGGAAACAGGGTGATCAGTTATCCTGGAAACAGGGCGGTCAGTTACCCCGGAAACAGGGCAGTCAGTTACCGAGGAAACCGGGCGGTCAGTATCCCTGGAAACAGATTAGTCAGTTATCCCGGAAACAGGGTGATCAGTTATCCTGGAAACAGGGCAGTCAGTTAGCCTGGAAACAGGGCAGTCAGTTACACCGGAAACAGGGCAGTCAGTTACCCTGGAAACAGGGCAGTCAGTTATCCCGGAAACAGGGCATTCAGTTATACCGGAAACAGGGTGATCAGTTACCCTGGAAACAGGGCAGTCAGTTACCCCGGAAACAGGGCAGTCAGTTACCCTGGAAACAGGGCAGTCAGTTATTCCGGAAACAGGGCAGTCAGTTACCCCGGAAACATGGCAGTCAGTTATCCAGGAAACAGTGCAGTCAGTTATCCTGGAAACAGGGCGGTCAGTTACCCCGGAAACCGGGAGATCAGTTACCCCGGAAACAGGGCAGTCAGTTACCCTGGAAACAGGGCAGTCAGTTATCCTGGAAACAGGGTGGTCAGTTACCCCGGAAACAGGGTGATCAGTTATCCTGGAAACAGGGCGGTCAGCTACCCCGGAAACAGGGCAGTCAGTTACCGAGGAAACCGGGCGGTCAGTATCCCTGGAAACAGATTAGTCAGTTATCCCGGAAACAGGGTGATCAGTTATCCTGGAAACAGGGCAGTCAGTTAGCCTGGAAACAGGGCAGTCAGTTACACCGGAAACAGGGCAGTCAGTTACCCTGGAAACAGGGCAGTCAGTTATCCCGGAAACAGGGCAGTCAGTTATACCGGAAACAGGGTGATCAGTTACCCTGGAAACAGGGCAGTCAGTTACCCCGGAAACAGGGCAGTCAGTTACCCTGGAAACAGGGCAGTCAGTTATTCCGGAAACAGGGCAGTCAGTTACCCCGGAAACAGGGCAGTCAGTTATCCTGGAAATAGGGCGGTCAGTTACCCCGGAAACAGGGCATTCAGTTAACCTGGAAAAAGGGCAGTCAGTTATCCCGGAAACAGGGCGGACAGTTACCCCGGAAACAGAGCGGTCGGTTATCCCGGAAACAGGGTGATCAGTTTCCCTGGAAACAGGGCAGTCAGTTATCCTGGAAACAGGGCAGTCAGTTATCCCGGAAACAGGGCAGTCAGTTATCCCGGAAACAGGGTGATCAGTTACCCTGGAAACTGGGCAGTCAGTTACCCTGGAAATAGGGCAGTCAGTTATCCTGGAAAAAGGGCAGTCAGTTACCCTGGAAACTGGGCAGTCAGTTACCCTGGAAACAGGGCAGTCAGTTATCCCGGAAAAAGGGCTGTCAGTTACCCTATAAACAGGGCAGAATGTTATCCCGGAAACAGGGCAGTCAGTTATCCCGGAAAATGGGTGATCAGTTACCCTGGAAACTGGGCAGTCAGTTACCCTGGAAACAGGGCAGTCAGTTACCCCGGAAACTGGGCAGTCAGTTCCCGTGGAAACAGGGCAGTCAGTCACCCTGGAAACAGGTTTGTCAGTTACGCCGGAAACAGGGTGATCAGTTACCCCGGAAACAGAGCAGTTAGATCACCTGGAAACAGGGCAGTCAGTTACCCTGGAAACAGGGCAGTCAGTTATCCTGAGAACAGGGCGGTCAGTTACCCCGGAAACAGGGAGATCAGTTACCCCGGAAACAGGGCAGTCAGTTACCCTGGAAACAGGGCAGTTAGATCACCTGGAAACAGGGCAGTCAGTTACCCTGGAAACAGGGCAGTCAGTTATCCTGAGAACAGGGCGGTCAGTTACCCCGGAAACAGGGAGATCAGTTACCCCGGATACAGGGCAGTCAGTTATCCTAGAAACAGGGCAGTCAGTTACCCTGGAAACAGGGCAGTCAGTTATCCTGGAAACAGGGTGGTCAGTTACCCCAGAAACAGGGTGATCAGTTATCCTGGAAACAAGGCGGTCAGTTACCCCGGAAACAGGGCAGTCAGTTACCCCGGAAACCGGGCGATCAGTATCCCTGGAAACAGATTAGTCAGTTATCCCGGAAACAGGGTGATACGTTATCCTGGAAACAGGGCAGTCAGTTAGCCTGGAAACAGGGCAGTCAGTTACACCGGAAACAGGGCAGTCAGTTAGCCTGGAAACAGGGCAGTCAGTTACCCTGGAAACAGTGAAGTCAGTTATCCTGGAAACAGGGCGGTCAGTTACCCCGGAAACCGGGAGATCAGTTACCCCGGAAACAGGGCAGTCAGTTACCCTGGAAACAGGGCAGTCAGTTATCCTGGAAACAGGGTGGTCAGTTACCCCGGAAACAGGGTGATCAGTTATCCTGGAAACAGGGCGGTCAGTTTCCCCGGAAACAGGGCAGTCAGTTACCGAGGAAACCGGGCGGTCAGTATCCTTGGAAACAGATTAGTCAGTTATCCCGGAAACAGGGTGATCAGTTATCCTGGAAACAGGGCAGTCAGTTAGCCTGGAAACAGGGCAGTCAGTTACACCGGAAACAGGGCAGTCAGTTACCCTGGAAACAGGGCAGTCAGTTATACCGGAAACAGGGTGATCAGTTATCCTGGAAACAGGGCGGTCAGCTACCCCGGAAACAGGGCAGTCAGTTACCGAGGAAACCGGGCGGTCAGTATTCCTGGAAACAGATTAGTCAGTTATCCCGGAAACAGGGTGATCAGTTATCCTGGAAACAGGGCAGTCAGTTAGCCTGGAAACAGGGCAGTGAGTTACACCGGAAACAGGGCAGTCAGTTACCCTGGAAACAGGGCAGTCAGTTATCCCGGAAACAGGGCAGTCAGTTATACCGGAAACAGGGTGATCAGTTACCCTGGAAACAGGGCAGTCAGTTACCCCGGAAACAGGGCAGTCAGTTACCCTGGAAACAGGGCAGTCAGTTATTCCGGAAACAGGGCAGTCAGTTACCCCGGAAACAGGGCAGTCAGTTATCCTGGAAATAGGGCGGTCAGTTACCCCGGAAACAGGGCATTCAGTTAACCTGGAAAAAGGGCAGTCAGTTATCCCGGAAACAGGGCGGACAGTTACCCCGGAAACAGAGCGGTCGGTTATCCCGGAAACAGGGTGAACAGTTTCCCTGGAAACAGGGCAGTCAGTTATCCTGGAAACAGGGCAGTCAGTTATCCCGGAAACAGGGCAGTCAGTTATCCCGGAAACAGGGTGATCAGTTACCCTGGAAACTGGGCAGTCAGTTACCCTGGAAATAGGGCAGTCAGTTATCCTGGAAAAAGGGCAGTCAGTTACCCTGGAAACTGGGCAGTCAGTTACCCTGGAAACAGGGCAGTCAGTTATCCCGGAAAAAGGGCTGTCAGTTACCCTATAAACAGGGCAGAATGTTATCCCGGAAACAGGGCAGTCAGTTATCCCGGAAAATGGGTGATCAGTTACCCTGGAAACTGGGCAGTCAGTTACCCTGGAAACAGGGCAGTCAGTTACCCCGGAAACTGGGCAGTCAGTTCCCGTGGAAACAGGGCAGTCAGTCACCCTGGAAACAGGTTTGTCAGTTACGCCGGAAACAGGGTGATCAGTTACCCCGGAAACAGGGCAGTTAGATCACCTGGAAGCAGGGCAGTCAGTTACCCTGGAAACAGGGCAGTCAGTTATCCTGAGAACAGGGCGGTCAGTTACCCCGGAAACAGGGAGATCAGTTACCCCGGAAACAGGGCAGTCAGTTACCCTGGAAACAGGTCAGTTAGATCACCTGGAAACAGGGCAGTCAGTTACCCTGGAAACAGGGCAGTCTGTTATCCTGAGAACAGGGCGGTCAGTTACCCCGGAAACAGGGAGATCAGTTACCCCGGATACAGGGCAGTCAGTTATCCTAGAAACAGGGCAGTCAGTTACCCTGGAAACAGGGCAGTCAGTTATCCTGGAAACAGGGTGGTCAGTTACCCCAGAAACAGGGTGATCAGTTATCCTGGAAACAAGGCGGTCAGTTACCCCGGAAACAGGGCAGTCAGTTACCCCGGAAACCGGGCGATCAGTATCCCTGGAAACAGATTAGTCAGTTATCCCGGAAACAGGGTGATACGTTATCCTGGAAACAGGGCAGTCAGTTAGCCTGGAAACAGGGCAGTCAGTTACACCGGAAACAGGGCAGTCAGTTAGCCTGGAAACAGGGCAGTCAGTTACCCTGGAAACAGTGCAGTCAGTTATCCTGGAAACAGGGCGGTCAGTTACCCCGGAAACCGGGAGATCAGTTACCCCGGAAACAGGGCAGTCAGTTACCCTGGAAACAGGGCAGTCAGTTATCCTGGAAACAGGGTGGTCAGTTACCCCGGAAACAGGGTGATCAGTTATCCTGGAAACAGGGCGGTCAGTTTCCCCGGAAACAGGGCAGTCAGTTACCGAGGAAACCGGGCGGTCAGTATCCCTGGAAACAGATTAGTCAGTTATCCCGGAAACAGGGTGATCAGTTATCCTGGAAACAGGGCAGTCAGTTAGCCTGGAAACAGGGCAGTCAGTTACACCGGAAACAGGGCAGTCAGTTACCCTGGAAACAGGGCAGTCAGTTATACCGGAAACAGGGTGATCAGTTACCCTGGAAACAGGGCAGTCAGTTACCCCGGAAACAGGGCAGTCAGTTACCCTGGAAACAGGGCAGTCAGTTATTCCGGAAACAGGGCAGTCAGTTACCCCGGAAACAGGGCAGTCAGTTATCCTGGAAATAGGGCGGTCAGTTACCCCGGAAACAGGGCATTCAGTTAACCTGGAAAAAGGGCAGTCAGTTATCCCGGAAACAGGGCGGACAGTTACCCCGGAAACAGGGTGATCAGTTTCCCTGGAAACAGGGCGGTCAGTTATCCTGGAAACAGGGCAGTCAGTTATCCCGGAAACAGGGCAGTCAGTAATCCCGTAAACAGGGTGATCAGTTACCCTGGAAACTGGGCAGTCAGTTACCCTGGAAATAGGGCAGTCAGTTATCCCGGAAACAGGGCAGTCAGTTATCCCGGAAACAGGGTGATCAGTTACCCTGGAAATAGGGCAGTCAGTTATCCTGGAAAAAGGGCTGTCAGTTACCCTGGAAACTGGGCAGTCAGTTACCCTGGAAACAGGGCAGTCAGTTATCCCGGAAACAGGGTGATCAGTTACCCTATAAACAGGGCAGAATGTTATCCCGGAAACAGGGCAGTCAGTTATCCCGGAAAATGGGTGATCAGTTACCCTGGAAACTGGGCAGTCAGTTACCCTGGAAACAGGGCAGTCAGTTACCCTGGAAACAGTGCAGTCAGTTATCCTGGAAACAGGGCGGTCAGTTACCCCGGAAACAGGGAGATCAGTTACCCCGGAAACAGGGCAGTCAGTTACCCTGGAAACAGGGCAGTCAGTTATCCTGGAAATAGGGCGGTCAGTTACCCCGGAAACAGGGCAGTCAGTTACCCTGGAAATAGGGCGGTCAGTTACCCCGGAAACAGGGCATTCAGTTAACCTGGAAAAAGGGCAGTCAGTTATCCCGGAAACAGGGCGGACAGTTACCCTGGAAACAGAGCGGTCGGTTATCCCGGAAACAGGGTGATCAGTTTCACTGGAAACAGGGCAGTCAGTTATCCTGGAAACAGGGCAGTCAGTTATCCCGGAAACAGGGCAGTCAGTTATCCCGGAAACAGGGTGATCAGTTACCCTGGAAACTGGGCAGTCAGTTACCCTGGAAATAGGGCAGTCAGTTATCCTGGAAAAAGGGCAGTCAGTTACCCTGGAAACTGGGCAGTCAGTTACCCTGGAAACAGGGCAGTCAGTTATCCCGGAAACAGGGTGATCAGTTACCCTATAAACAGGGTGGAATGTTATCCTGGAAACAGGGCAGTCAGTTACCCCGGAAACTGGGCAGTCAGTTCCCGTGGAAACAGGGCAGTCAGTCACCCTGGAAACAGGTTAGTCAGTTACGCCGGAAACAGGGTGATCAGTTACCCCGGAAACAGGACAGTCAGATCACCTGGAAACAGGGCAGTCAGTTACCCTGGAAACAGGGCAGTCAGTTATCCTGAGAACAGGGCGGTCAGTTACCCCTCAAACAGGGAGATCAGTTACCCCGGAAACAGGGCAGTCAGTTACCCTGGAAACTGGGCAGTCAGTTATCCTGGAAACAGGGCAGTCAGTTACCCTGGAAACAGGGCAGTCAGTTACCCTGGAAACAGTGCAGTCAGTTATCCTGGAAACAGGGAGATCAGTTACCCCGGATACAGGGCAGTCAGTTATCCTAGAAACAGGGCAGTCAGTTACCCTGGAAACAGGGCAGTCAGTTATCCTGGAAACAGGGTGGTCAGTTACCCCAGAAACAGGGTGATCAGTTATCCTGGAAACAGGGCGGTCAGTTACCCCGGAAACAGGGCAGTCAGTTACCCCGGAAACCGGGCGGTCAGTATCCCTGGAAACAGATTAGTCAGTTATCCCGGAAACAGGGTGATACGTTATCCTGGAAACAGGGCAGTCAGTTAGCCTGGAAACAGGGCAGTCAGTTACACCGGAAACAGGGCAGTCAGTTACCCTGGAAACAGGGCAGTCAGTTATCCCGGAAACAGGGCAGTCAGTTATACCGGAAACAGGGTGATCAGTTACCCTGGAAACAGGGCAGTCAGTTACCCCGGAAACAGGGCAGTCAGTTACCCTGGAAACAGGGCAGTCAGTTATTCCGGAAACAGGGCAGTCAGTTACCCCGGAAACAGGGCAGTCAGTTATCCTGGAAATAGGGCGGTCAGTTACCCCGGAAACAGGGCATTCAGTTAACCTGGAAAAAGGGCAGTCAGTTATCCCGGAAACAGGGCGGACAGTTACCCCGGAAACAGAGCGGTCGGTTATCCCGGAAACAGGGTGATCAGTTTCCCTGGAAACAGGGCGGTCAGTTATCCTGGAAACAGGGCAGTCAGTTATCCCGGAAACAGGGCAGTCAGTTATCCCGGAAACAGGGTGATCAGTTACCCTGGAAACTGGGCAGTCAGTTACCCTGGAAATAGGGCAGTCAGTTATCCTGGAAAAAGGGCAGTCAGTTACCCTGGAAACTGGGCAGTCAGTTACCCTGGAAACAGGGCAGAATGTTATCCCGGAAACAGGGCAGTCAGTTATCCCGGAAAATGGGTGATCAGTTACCCTGGAAACTGGGCAGTCAGTTACCCTGGAAACAGGTTCGTCAGTTACGCCGGAAACAGGGTGATCAGTTTCCCCGGAAACAGGGCAGTTAGATCACCTGGAAACAGGGCAGTCAGTTACCCTGGAAACAGGGCAGTCAGTTATCCTGAGAACAGGGTGGTCAGTTACCCCGGAAACAGGGAGATCAGTTACCCCGGAAACAGGGCAGTCAGTTACCCTGGAAACAGGACGGTCAGTTACCCTGGAAACAGTGCAGTCAGTTTCCCCGGAAACAGGGCAGTCAGTAACCCTGGAAACAGATTAGTCAGTTACGCCGGAAACAGGGTGATCAATTATCCTGGAAACAGGGCAGTCAGTTACTCTGGAAACAGGGTGGTCAGTTACCCCGGATACAGGGCAGTCAGTTATCCTAGAAACAGGGTGATCAGTTATCCTGGAAACTTGCCAGTCAGTTAGCCTGGAAACAGGGCAGTCAGTTACCCTGGAAACAGTGCAGTCAGTTATCCTGGAAACAGGGCGGTCAGTTTCCCCGGAAACAGGGCAGTCAGTTACCGAGGAAACCGGGCGGTCAGTATCCCTGGAAACAGATTAGTCAGTTATCCCGGAAACAGGGTGATCAGTTATCCTGGAAACAGGGCAGTCAGTTAGCCTGGAAACAGGGCAGTCAGTTACACCGGAAACAGGGCAGTCAGTTACCCTGGAAACAGGGCAGTCAGTTATACCGGAAACAGGGTGATCAGTTACCCTGGAAACAGGGCAGTCAGTTACCCCGGAAACAGGGCAGTCAGTTACCCTGGAAACAGGGCAGTCAGTTATTCCGGAAACAGGGCAGTCAGTTACCCCGGAAACAGGGCAGTCAGTTATCCTGGAAATAGGGCGGTCAGTTACCCCGGAAACAGGGCATTCAGTTAACCTGGAAAAAGGGCAGTCAGTTATCCCGGAAACAGGGCGGACAGTTACCCCGGAAACAGATCGGTCGGTTATCCCGGAAACAGGGTGATCAGTTTCCCTGGAAACAGGGCGGTCAGTTATCCTGGAAACAGGGCAGTCAGTTATCCCGGAAACAGGGCAGTCAGTTATCCCGGAAACAGGGTGATCAGTTACCCTGGAAACTGGGCAGTCAGTTACCCTGGAAATAGGGCAGTCAGTTATCCCGGAAACAGGGCAGTCAGTTATCCCGGAAACAGGGTGATCAGTTACCCTGGAAATAGGGCAGTCAGTTATCCTGGAAAAAGGGCTGTCAGTTACCCTGGAAACTGGGCAGTCAGTTACCCTGGAAACAGGGCAGTCAGTTATCCCGGAAACAGGGTGATCAGTTACCCTATAAACAGGGCAGAATGTTATCCCGGAAACAGGGCAGTCAGTTATCCCGGAAAATGGGTGATCAGTTACCCTGGAAACTGGGCAGTCAGTTACCCTGGAAACAGGGCAGTCAGTTATCCTGGAAACAGGGCAGTCAGTTACCCTGGAAACAGGGCAGTCAGTTACCCTGGAAACAGTGCAGTCAGTTATCCTGGAAACAGGGCGGTCAGTTACCCCGGAAACAGGGAGATCAGTTACCCCGGAAACAGGGCAGTCAGTTACCCTGGAAACAGGGCAGTCAGTTATCCTGGAAATAGGGCGGTCAGTTACCCCGGAAACAGGGCAGTCAGTTACCCTGGAAATAGGGCGGTCAGTTACCCCGGAAACAGGGCATTCAGTTAACCTGGAAAAAGGGCAGTCAGTTATCCCGGAAACAGGGCGGACAGTTACCCTGGAAACAGAGCGGTCGGTTATCCCGGAAACAGGGCAGTCAGTTATCCCGGAAACAGGGTGATCAGTTACCCTGGAAACTGGGCAGTCAGTTACCCTGGAAATAGGGCAGTCAGTTATCCTGGAAACAGGGCAGTCAGTTACCCCGGAAACAGGGTGATCAGTTACCCTGGAAACTGGGCAGTCAGTTACCCTGGAAATAGGGCAGTCAGTTATCCTGGAAAAAGGGCAGTCAGTTACCCTGGAAACTGGGCAGTCAGTTACCCTGGAAACAGGGCAGTCAGTTATCCCGGAAACAGGGTGATCAGTTACCCTATAAACAGGGCGGAATGTTATCCCGGAAACAGGGCAGTCAGTTACCCCGGAAACTGGGCAGTCAGTTCCCGTGGAAACAGGGCAGTCAGTCACCCTGGAAACAGGTTAGTCAGTTACGCCGGAAACAGGGTGATCAGTTACCCCGGAAACAGGTCAGTCAGATCACCTGGAAACAGGGCAGTCAGTTACCCTGGAAACAGGGCAGTCAGTTATCCTGAGAACAGGGCGGTCAGTTACCCCTCAAACAGGGAGATCAGTTACCCCGGAAACAGGGCAGTCAGTTACCCTGGAAACTGGGCAGTCAGTTATCCTGGAAACAAGGCAGTCAGTTACCCTGGAAACAGGGCAGTCAGTTACCCTGGAAACAGTGCAGTCAGTTATCCTGGAAACAGGGCGGTCACTTACCCCGGAAACAGGGAGATCAGTTACCCCGGAAACAGGGCAGTCAGTTACCCTGGAAATAGGGCAGTCAGTTATCCTGGAAACAGGGTGGTCAGTTACCCCAGAAACAGGGTGATCAGTTATCCTGGAAACAGGGCGGTCAGTTACCCCGGAAACAGGGCAGTCAGTTACCCCGGAAACCGGGCGGTCAGTATCCCTGGAAACAGATTAGTCAGTTATCCCGGAAACAGGGTGATACGTTATCCTGGAAACAGGGCAGTCAGTTAGCCTGGAAACAGGGCAGTCAGTTACACCGGAAACAGGGCAGTCAGTTACCCTGGAAACAGGGCAGTCAGTTATCCCGGAAACAGGGCAGTCAGTTATACCGGAAACAGGGTGATCAGTTACCCTGGAAACAGGGCAGTCAGTTACCCCGGAAACAGGGCAGTCAGTTACCCTGGAAACAGGGCAGTCAGTTATTCCGGAAACAGGGCAGTCAGTTACCCCGGAAACAGGGCAGTCAGTTATCCTGGAAATAGGGCGGTCAGTTACCCCGGAAACAGGGCATTCAGTTAACCTGGAAAAAGGGCAGTCAGTTATCCCGGAAACAGGGCGGACAGTTACCCCGGAAACAGAGCGGTCGGTTATCCCGGAAACAGGGTGATCAGTTTCCCTGGAAACAGGGCGGTCAGTTATCCTGGAAACAGGGCAGTCAGTTATCCCGGAAACAGGGCAGTCAGTTATCCCGGAAACAGGGTGATCAGTTACCCTGGAAACTGGGCAGTCAGTTACCCTGGAAATAGGGCAGTCAGTTATCCTGGAAAAAGGGCAGTCAGTTACCCTGGAAACTGGGCAGTCAGTTACCCTGGAAACAGGGCAGTCAGTTATCCCAGAAACAGGGTGATCAGTTACCCTATAAACAGGGCAGAATGTTATCCCGGAAACAGGGCAGTCAGTTATCCCGGAAAATGGGTGATCAGTTACCCTGGAAACTGGGCAGTCAGTTACCCTGGAAACAGGTTCGTCAGTTACGCCGGAAACAGGGTGATCAGTTACACCGGAAACAGGGCAGTTAGATCACCTGGAAACAGGGCAGTCAGTTACCCTGGAAACAGGGCAGTCAGTTATCCTGAGAACAGGGCGGTCAGTTACCCCGGAAACAGGGAGATCAGTTACCCCGGAAACAGGGCAGTCAGTTACCCTGGAAACAGGACGGTCAGTTACCCTGGAAACAGTGCAGTCAGTTTCCCCGGAAACAGGGCAGTCAGTAACCCTGGAAACAGATTAGTCAGTTACGCCGGAAACAGGGTGATCAATTATCCTGGAAACAGGGCAGTCAGTTACTCTGGAAACAGGGCGGTCAGTTACCCCGGATACAGGGCAGTCAGTTATCCTAGAAACAGGGTGATCAGTTATCCTGGAAACTTGCCAGTCAGTTAGCCTGGAAACAGGGCAGTCAGTTACCCTGGAAACAGTGCAGTCAGTTATCCTGGAAACAGGGCGTTCAGTTACCCCGGAAACCGGGAGATCAGTTACCCCGGAAACAGGGCAGTCAGTTACCCTGGAAACAGGGCAGTCAGTTATCCTGGAAACAGGGTGGTCAGTTACCCCGGAAACAGGGTGATCAGTTATCCTGGAAACAGGGCGGTCAGTTACCCCGGAAACAGGGCAGTCAGTTACCGAGGAAACCGGGCGGTCAGTATCCCTGGAAACAGATTAGTCGGTTATCCCGGAAACAGGGTGATCAGTTATCCTGGAAACAGGGCAGTCAGTTAGCCTGGAAACAGGGCAGTCAGTTACACCGGAAACAGGGCAGTCAGTTACCCTGGAAACAGGGCAGTCAGTTATCCCGGAAACAGGGCAGTCAGTTACACCGGAAACAGAGCGGTCGGTTATCCCGGAAACAGGGTGATCAGTTTCCCTGGAAACAGGGCAGTCAATTATCCTGGAAACAGGGCAGTCAGTTATCCCGGAAACAGGGCAGTCAGATATCCCGGAAACAGGGTGATCAGTTACCCTGGAAACTGGGCAGTCAGTTACCCTGGAAATAGGGCAGTCAGTTATCCTGGAAAAAGGGCAGTCAGTTACCCTGGAAACTGGGCAGTCAGTTACCCTGGAAACTGGGCAGTCAGTTATCCCGGAAACAGGGTGATCAGTTACCCTATAAACAGGGCAGAATGTTATCCCGGAAACAGGGCAGTCAGTTATCCCGGAAAATGGGTGATCAGTTACCCTGGAAACTGGGCAGTAAGTTACCCTGGAAACAGGGCAGTCAGTTACCCCGGAAACTGGGCAGTCAGTTCCCGTGGAAACAGGGCAGTCAGTCACCCTGGAAACAGGTTAGTCAGTTACGCCGGAAACAGGGTGATCAGTTACCCCGGAAACAGGGCAGTCAGATCACCTGGAAACAGGGCAGTCAGTTACCCTGGAAACAGGGCAGTCAGTTATCCTGAGAACAGGGCGGTCAGTTACCCCTCAAACAGGGAGATCAGTTACCCCGGAAACAGGGCAGTCAGTTACCCTGGAAACTGGGCAGTCAGTTATCCTGGAAGCAGGGCAGTCAGTTACCCTGGAAACAGGGCAGTCAGTTACCCTGGAAACAGTGCAGTCAGTTATCCTGGAAACAGGGCGGTCAGTTACCCCGGAAACATGGAGATCAGTTACCCCGGAAACAGGGCAGTCAGTTACCCTGGAAACAGGGCAGTCAGTTATCCTGGAAACAGGGTGGTCAGTTACCCCAGAAACAGGGTGATCAGTTATCCTGGAAACAAGGCGGTCAGTTACCCCGGAAACAGGGCAGTCAGTTACCCCGGAAACCGGGCGATCAGTATCCCTGGAAACAGATTAGTCAGTTATCCCGGAAACAGGGTGATACGTTATCCTGGAAACAGGGCAGTCAGTTAGCCTGGAAACAGGGCAGTCAGTTACACCGGAAACAGGGCAGTCAGTTAGCCTGGAAACAGGGCAGTCAGTTACCCTGGAAACAGTGCAGTCAGTTATCCTGGAAACAGGGCGGTCAGTTACCCCGGAAACCGGGAGATCAGTTACCCCGGAAACAGGGCAGTCAGTTACCCTGGAAACAGGGCAGTCAGTTATCCTGGAAACAGGGTGGTCAGTTACCCCGGAAACAGGGTGATCAGTTATCCTGGAAACAGGGCGGTCAGTTACCCCGGAAACAGGGCAGTCAGTTACCGAGGAAACCGGGCGGTCAGTATCCCTGGAAACAGATTAGTCAGTTATCCCGGAAACAGGGTGATCAGTTATCCTGGAAACAGGGCAGTCAGTTACACCGGAAACAGGGCAGTCATTTACCCTGGAAACAGGGCAGTCAGTTATCCCGGAAACAGGGCAGTCAATTATACCGGAAACAGGGTGATCAGTTACCCTGGAAACAGGGCAGTCAGTTACCCCGGAAACAGGGCAGTCAGTTACCCTGGAAACAGGGCAGTCAGTTATTCCAGAAACAGGGCAGTCAGTTACCCCGGAAACAGGGCATTCAGTTATCCTGGAAATAGGGCGGTCAGTTACCCCGGAAATAGGGCATTCAGTTAACCTGGAAAAAGGGCAGTCAGTTATCCCGGAAACAGGGCGGACAGTTACCCCGGAAACAGAGCGTTCGGTTATCCCGGAAACAGGGTGATCAGTTTCACTGGAAACAGGGCAGTCAGTTATCCTGGAAACAGGGCAGTCAGTTATCCCGGAAACAGGGCAGTCAGTTATCCCGGAAACAGGGTGATCAGTTACCCTGGAAAATGGGCAGTCAGTTACCCTGGAAATAGGGCAGTCAGTTACCCTGGAATAAGGGCAGTCAGTTATTCCGGAAACAGGGCAGTCAGTTATCCTGGAAATAGGGCGGTCAGTTACCCCGGAAACAGGGCATTCAGTTAACCGGGAAAAAGGGCAGTCAGTTATCCCGGAAACAGGGCGGACATTTACCCCGGAAACAGAGCGCTCGGTTATCCCGGAAACAGGGTGATCAGTTACCCTGGAAACTAGGCAGTCAGTTACCCTGGAAACAGGGCAGTCAGTTATCCCGGAAAAAGGGCAGTCAGTTACCCTGGAAAATGGGCAGTCAGTTACCCTGGAAACAGGGCAGTCAGTTATCCCGGAAACAGGGTGATCAGTTACTCTGGAAACAGGGCAGAATGTTATCCCGGAAACAGGGCAGTCAGTTATCCCGGAAAAAGGGTGATCAGTTACCCTGGAAACTGGACAGTCAGTTACCCTGGAAACAGGGCTGTCAGTTACCCCAGAAACAGGGCAGTCAGTTACCCTGGAAACAGGGCAGTCAGTTACCCCGGAAACTGGGCAGTCAGTTCCCGTGGAAACAGGGCAGTCAGTCAGCCAGGAAACAGGTTAGTCAGTTACGCCGGAAACTGGGTGATCAGTTACCCCGGAAACAGGGCAGTCAGTTCACCTGGAAACAGGGCAGTCAGTTACCCTGGAAACAGGGCAGTCATTTATCCTGGAAACAGGGCGGTCAGTTACCCCGGAAACAGGGAGATCAGTTACCCCGGAAACAGGGCAGTCAGTTACCCTGGAAACAGGGCAGTCAGTTATCCTGGAAACAGGGCAGTCAGTTACCCTGGAAACAGGGCAGTCAGTTATCCTGGAAACAGGGTGGTCAGTTACCCCGGAAACAGGGCAGTCAGTTTCCCCGGAAACAGGGCAGTCAGCTACCCTGGAAACAGGGCAGTCAGTTATCCTGGAAACAGGGCAGTCAGTTACCCTGGAAACAGGGCAGTCAGTTATCCTGGAAACAGGGTGGTCAGTTACCCTGGAAACAGATTAGTCAGTTACCCCGGAAACAGGGTGATCAATTATCCTGGAAACAGGGCCGTCAGTTACTCTGGAAACAGGGCGGTCAGTTACCCCGGATACAGGGCAGTTAGTTACCCCGGAAACAGGGCAGTCAGTTACCCTGGAAACAGGGCAGTCAGTTATCCCGGAAACAGGGCAGTCAGTTATCCCGGAAACAGGGTGATCAGTTACCCTGGAAACTGGGCAGTCAGTTACCCTGGAAACAGGGCAGTCAGTTATCCCGGAAAAAGGGCAGTCAGTTACCCTGGAAACTGGGCAGTCAGTTACCCTGGAAACAGGGCAGTCAGTTATCCCGGAAACAGGGTGTTCAGTTACCCTGGAAACAGGGCAGAATGTTATCCCGGAAACAGGGCAGTCAGTTATCTCGGAAAAAGGGTGATCAGTTACCCTGGAAACTGGGCAGTCAGCTACCCTGGAAACAGGGATGTCAGTTACCCCGGAAACAGGGCAGTCAGTTACCCTGGAAACAGGGCAGTCAGTTACCCCGGAAACTGGGCAGTCAGTTCCCGTGGAAACAGGGCAGTCAGTCACCCAGGAAACAGGTTAGTCAGTTACGCCGGAAACAGCGTGATCAGTTACCCCGGAAACAGGGCAGTCAGTTCACCTGGAAACAGGGCAGTCCGTTACCCTGGAAACAGGGCAGTCAGTTACCCTGGAAACAGGGCAGTCATTTATCCTGGAAACAGGGCGGTCACTTACCCCGGAAACAGGGAGATCAGTTACCCCGGAAACAGGGCAGTCAGTTACCCTGGAAACAGGGCAGTCAGTTATCCCGGAAAAAGGGCAGTCAGTTACCCTGGAAAATGGGCAGTCAGTTACCCTGGAAACAGGGCAGTCAGTTATCCCGGAAACAGGGTGATCAGTTACCCTGGAAACAGGGCAGAATGTTATCCCGGAAACAGGGCAGTCAGTTATCCCGGAAAAAGGGTGATCAGTTACCCTGGAAACTGGACAGTCAGTTACCCTGGAAACAGGGCTGTCAGTTACCCCAGAAACAGGGCAGTCAGTTACCCTGGAAACAGGGCAGTCAGTTACCCCGGAAACTGGGCAGTCAGTTCCCGTGGAAACAGGGCAGTCAGTCAGCCAGGAAACAGGTTAGTCAGTTACGCCGGAAACTGGGTGATCAGTTACCCCGGAAACAGGGCAGTCAGTTCACCTGGAAACAGGGCAGTCAGTTACCCTGGAAACAGGGCAGTCATTTATCCTGGAAACAGGGCGGTCAGTTACCCCGGAAACAGGGAGATCAGTTACCCCGGAAACAGGGCAGTCATTTACCCTGGAAACAGGGCAGTCAGTTATCCTGGAAACAGGGCAGTCAGTTACCCTGGAAACAGGGCAGTCAGTTATCCTGGAAACAGGGTGGTCAGTTACCCCGGAAACAGGGCAGTCAGTTTCCCCGGAAACAGGGCAGTCAGCTACCCTGGAAACAGGGCAGTCAGTTATCCTGGAAACAGGGCAGTCAGTTACCCTGGAAACAGGGCAGTCAGTTATCCTGGAAACAGGGTGGTCAGTTACCCTGGAAACAGATTAGTCAGTTACCCCGGAAACAGGGTGATCAATTATCCTGGAAACAGGGCCGTCAGTTACTCTGGAAACAGGGCGGTCAGTTACCCCGGATACAGGGCAGTTAGTTACCCCGGAAACAGGGCAGTCAGTTACCCTGGAAACAGGGCAGTCAGTTATCCCGGAAACAGGGCAGTCAGTTATCCCGGAAACAGGGTGATCAGTTACCCTGGAAACTGGGCAGTCAGTTACCCTGGAAACAGGGCAGTCAGTTATCCCGGAAAAAGGGCAGTCAGTTACCCTGGAAACAGGGCAGTCAGTTATCCCGGAAAAAGGGCAGTCAGTTACCCTGGAAAATGGGCAGTCAGTTACCCTGGAAACAGGGCAGTCAGTTATCCCGGAAACAGGGTGATCAGTTACCCTGGAAACAGGGCAGAATGTTATCCCGGAAACAGGGCAGTCAGTTATCCCGGAAAAAGGGTGATCAGTTACCCTGGAAACTGGACAGTCAGTTACCCTGGAAACAGGGCTGTCAGTTACCCCAGAAACAGGGCAGTCAGTTACCCTGGAAACAGGGCAGTCAGTTACCCCGGAAACTGGGCAGTCAGTTCCCGTGGAAACAGGGCAGTCAGTCAGCCAGGAAACAGGTTAGTCAGTTACGCCGGAAACTGGGTGATCAGTTACCCCGGAAACAGGGCAGTCAGTTCACCTGGAAACAGGGCTGTCAGTTACCCTGGAAACAGGGCAGTCATTTATCCTGGAAACAGGGCGGTCAGTTACCCCGGAAACAGGGAGATCAGTTACCCCGGAAACAGGGCAGTCATTTACCCTGGAAACAGGGCAGTCAGTTATCCTGGAAACAGGGCAGTCAGTTACCCTGGAAACAGGGCAGTCAGTTATCCTGGAAACAGGGTGGTCAGTTACCCCGGAAACAGGGCAGTCAGTTTCCCCGGAAACAGGGCAGTCAGCTACCCTGGAAACAGGGCAGTCAGTTATCCTGGAAACAGGGCAGTCAGTTACCCTGGAAACAGGGCAGTCAGTTATCCTGGAAACAGGGTGGTCAGTTACCCTGGAAACAGATTAGTCAGTTACCCCGGAAACAGGGTGATCAATTATTCTGGAAACAGGGCCGTCAGTTACTCTGGAAACAGGGCGGTCAGTTACCCCGGATACAGGGCAGTTAGTTACCCCGGAAACAGGGCAGTCAGTTACCCTGGAAACAGGGCAGTCAGTTATCCCGGAAACAGGGCAGTCAGTTATCCCGGAAACAGGGTGATCAGTTACCCTGGAAACTGGGCAGTCAGTTACCCTGGAAACAGGGCAGTCAGTTATCCCGGAAAAAGGGCAGTCAGTTACCCTGGAAACTGGGCAGTCAGTTACCCTGGAAACAGGGCAGTCAGTTATCCCGGAAACAGGGTGTTCAGTTACCCTGGAAACAGGGCAGAATGTTATCCCGGAAACAGGGCAGTCAGTTATCTCGGAAAAAGGGTGATCAGTTACCCTGGAAACTGGGCAGTCAGCTACCCTGGAAACAGGGATGTCAGTTACCCCGGAAACAGGGCAGTCAGTTACCCTGGAAACAGGGCAGTCAGTTACCCCGGAAACTGGGCAGTCAGTTCCCGTGGAAACAGGGCAGTCAGTCACCCAGGAAACAGGTTAGTCAGTTACGCCGGAAACAGCGTGATCAGTTACCCCGGAAACAGGGCAGTCAGTTCACCTGGAAACAGGGCAGTCCGTTACCCTGGAAACAGGGCAGTCAGTTACCCTGGAAACAGGGCAGTCATTTATCCTGGAAACAGGGCGGTCACTTACCCCGGAAACAGGGAGATCAGTTACCCCGGAAACAGGGCAGTCAGTTATCCTGGAAACAGGTCAGTCAGTTATCCTGGAAACAGGGCAGTCAGTTACCCTGGAAACAGGGCAGTCAGTTATCCTGGAAACAGGGTGGTCAGTTACTCCGGAAACAGGGTGGTCAGTTACCCCGGAAACAGGGCATTCAGTTTCCCCGGAAACAGGGCGGTCAGTAACCCTGGAAACAGATTAGTCAGTTACCCGGGAAACAGGGTGATCAATTATCCTGGAAACAGGGCAGTCAGTTACTCTGGAAACAGGGCGGTCAGTTACCCCGGATACAGGGCAGTCAGTTACCCCGGAAACAGGGCAGTCAGTTACCCTGGAAACAGGGCAGTCAGTTATCCCGGAAACAGGGCAGTCAGTTATCCCAGAAACAGGGTGATCAGATACCCTGGAAACAGGGCAGTCAGTTACCCCGGAAAGAGGGCAGTCAGTTACCTTGGAAACAGGGCAGTCAGTTATCCCGGAAACAGGGCAGTCAGTTATCCCGGAAACAGGGTGATCAGTTACCCTGGAAACTGGGCAGTCAGTTACCCTGGAAACAGGGCAGTCAGTTACCCCGGAAACAGGGCAGTCAGTTATCCCGGAAACAGGGTGATCAGATGCCCTGGAAACAGGGCAGTCAGTTACCCCGGAAAGAGGGCAGTCAGTTACCCTGGAATCAGGGCAGTCAGTTATCCCGGAAACAGGGCAGTCAGTTATCCCGGAAACAGAGTGATCAGTTACCCTGGAAACTGGGCAGTCAGTTATCCTGGAAACAGGGCAGTCAGTTATCCCGGAAACAGGGCAGTCAGTTACCCTGGAAACTGGGCAGTCAGTTACCCTGGAAACAGGGCAGTCAGTTATCCCGGAAACTGGGTGATCAGTTACCCTGGAAACAGGGCAGACAGTTATCCCGGAAACAGGGCAGTCAGTTATCCCGGAAAAAGGTTGATCAGTTACCCTGGAAACTGGGCAGTCAGTTACCCCGGAAACAGGGCAGTCAGTTCACCTGGAAACAGGGCAGTCAGTTACCCCGGAAACAGGGCAGTCAGTTACCCTGGAAACAGGGCAGCCAGTTATTCCGGAAACTGGGCAGTCAGTTACCCCGGAAACAGGGCAGTCAGTCACCCTGGAAACAGGTTCGTCAGTTACCCTGGAAACAGGGCAGTCATTTCCCTTGGAAACAGGGCAGTCAGTTACCATGGAAACAGGGCAGTGAGCTATCCCGGAAACAGGGCAGTCAGTTATCCCGGAAACAGGGTGAACAGTTACCCTGGAAACTGGGCAGTCAGTTAGCCTGGAAACAGGGCAGTCAGTTACACTGGAAACAGGGCTGTCAGTTATCCTGGAAACAGGGCGGTCAGTTACCCCGGAAACAGGGAGATCAGATACCCCGGAAACAGGGCAGTCAGTTACCCTGGAAACAGGGCAGTCAGTTATCCTGGAAACCAATCTGTTAGTTACCCTGGAAACAGTGCAGTCAGTTACCCTGGAAACATGGCAGTCAGTTACCCCGGAAACAGGGCAGTCAGTTACCCTGGAAACAGGGCAGCCAGTTATTCCGGAAACTGGGCAGTCAGTTACCCCGGAAACAGGGCAGTCAGTCACCCTGGAAACTGGTTCGTCAGTTACCCTGGAAACAGGGCAGTCATTTCCCTTGGAAACAGGGCAGTCAGTTACCCTGGAAACAGGGCAGTGAGCTATCCCGGAAACAGGGCAGTCAGTTATCCCGGAAACAGGGTGAACAGTTACCCTGGAAACTGGGCAGTCAGTTACCCTGGAAACAGGGCGGTCAGTTACCCTGGAAACAGGGCAGTCAGTTATCCTGGAAACAGGGCGGTCAGATACCCCGGAAATTGGGCGGTCAGTTATCCTGGAAAGAGGGCGGTCAGTTACCCCGGAAAAAGGGAGATCAGTTACCCCGGAAACAGGGCGGTCAGTTACCATAGAAACAGGGCAGTCAGTTACCCTGGAAACAGGGCAGTCAGTTAACCTTGATACAGGGCAGTCAGTTATCCTGGAAACAGGGCAGTCAGTTACCCCGGAAATAGGGCGAACAGTTATCCTGGAAACAGGGCGGTCAGTTACCGGGGAAACAGGGAGATCAGTTACCCCGGAAACAGGGCAGTCAGTTATCCTGGAAACAGGGTGGTAAGTTACCCCGGAAACAGGGTGATCAGTTATCCTGGAAATTGGGCGGTCAGTTACCCCGGAAACAGGGCAGTCAGTTATCCCAGAAACAGGGTGATCAGTTACCCTGGAAACAGGGCAGTAAGTTAGCCTGGATACAGGGTGGTCAGTAACCCTGGATACAGATTAGTCAGTTACCCCAGAAACAGGGTGATCAGTTATCCTGGAAACAGGGCAGTAAGTTAGCCTGGAAACAGGGCAGTCAGTTATCCCGGAAACAGAGCTGTCAGTTATACCGGAAACAGGGTGATCAGTTACCCTGAAACAGGGCAGTCTGTTACCCCGGAAACAGGGCAGTCAGTTACCCTGGAAACAGGGCCGTCTGTTATTCCGGAAACAGTGCAGTCAGTTACCCCGGAAACAGGGCAGTCAGTTACCCTGGAAACAGGGTGATCAGTTACACAGCAAACAGGGAGATCAGTTACCCTGGAAACAGGGCAGACAGTTACCCCGGAAAAAGGGTGATCAGTTACCCTGGAAACAGGGTGATCAGTTACCCTGGAAACAGGGCAGTCAGTTACCCGGAAACAGGGTGATCAGTTACCCCGGAAACAGGGAGATCAGTTACCCTGGAGCAGGGCAGTCAGTTATCCTGGAAATAGGGCGGTCAGTTACCCCGGAAACAGGGCATTCAGTTAACCGGGAAAAAGGGCAGTCAGTTATCCCGGAAACAGGGCGGACAGTTACCCCGGAAACAGAGCGCTCGGTTATCTCGGAAACAGGGTGATCAGTTACCCTGGAAACAGGGCAGTCAGTTATCCCGGAAACAGGGCAGTCAGTTATCCCGGAAACAGGGTGATCAGTTACCCTGGAAACTGGGCAGTCAGTTCACCCGGAAACAGGGCAGTCAGTTACCCTGGAAACAGGGCAGTCAGTTATCCCGGAAACAGGGCAGTCAGTTATCCCGGAAACAGGGTGATCAGATACCCTGGAAACAGGGCAGTCAGTTACCCCGGAAAGAGGGCAGTCAGTTACCTTGTAAACAGGGCAGTCAGTTATCCCGGAAACAGGGCAGTCAGTTATCCCGGAAACAGGGTGATCAGTTACCCTGGAAACTGGGCAGTCAGTTACCCTGGAAACAGGGCAGTCAGTTACCCCGGAAACAGGGCAGTCAGTTATCCCGGAAACAGGGTGATCAGATACCCTGGAAACAGGGCAGTCAGTTACCCCGGAACGAGGGCAGTCAGTTACCCTGGAATCAGGGCAGTCAGTTATCCCGGAAACAGGGCAGTCAGTTATCCCGGAAACAGAGTGATCAGTTACCCTGGAAACTGGGCAGTCAGTTACCCTGGAAACAGGGCAGTCATTTATCCCGGAAACAGGGCAGTCAGTTACCCTGGAAACTGGGCAGTCCGTTACCCTGGAAACAGGGCAGTCAGTTATCCCGGAAACAGGGTGTTCAGTTACCCTGGAAACAGGGCAGAATGTTATCCCGGAAACAGGGCAGTCAGTTATCTCGGAAAAAGGGTGATCAGTTACCCTGGAAACTGGGCAGTCAGCTACCCTGGAAACAGGGCTGTCAGTTACCCCGGAAACAGGGAGATCAGTTACCCCGGAAACAGGGCAGTCAGTTACCCTGGAAACAGGGCAGTCAGTTATCCTGGAAACCAATCTGTTGGTTACCCTGGAAACAGTGCAGTCAGTTACCCCGGAAACAGGGCAGTCAGTTACCCTGGAAACAGGGCAGCCAGTTATTCCGGAAACTGGGCAGTCAGTTACCCCGGAAACAGGGCAGTCAGTCACCCTGGAAACAGGTTCGTCAGTTACCCTGGAAACAGGGCAGTCATTTCCCTTGGAAACAGGGCAGTCAGTTACCCTGGAAACAGGGCAGTGAGCTATCCCGGAAACTGGGCAGTCAGTTATCCTGGAAACAGGGCGGTCAGAAACCCCGGAAATAGGGCGGTCAGTTATCCTGGAAAGAGGGCGGTCAGTTACCCCGGAAAAAGGGAGATCAGTTACCCCGGAAACAGGGCGGTCAGTTACCCTAGAAACAGGGCAGTCAGTTACCCTGGAAACAGGGCAGTCAGTTAACCTGGATACAGGGCAGTCAGTTATCCTGGAAACAGGGCAGTCTTTTATCCTGGAAACAGGGCAGTCAGTTACCCCGGAAATAGGGCGATCAGTTATCCTGGAAACAGGGCGCTCAGTTACCGCGGAAACAGGGAGATCAGTTACCCCGGAAACAGGGCAGTCAGTTATCCTGGAAACAGGGTGGTTAGTTACCCCGGAAACAGGGTGATCAGTTATCCTGGAAACTGGGCGGTCAGTTACCCCGGAAACAGGGCAGTCAGTTATCCCAGAAACAGGGTGATCAGTTACCCTGGAAACAGGGCAGTAAGTAAGCCTGGATACAGGGCGGTCAGTTACCCCGGAAACAGGGTGATCAGTTATCCTGGAAACAGGGCAGTCAGTTATCCCGGAAACAGGGCTGTCAGTTATACCGGAAACAGGGTGATCAGTTACCTTGAAACAGGGCAGTCTGTTACCCCGGAAACAGGGCAGTCAGTTATCCTGGAAACAGGGCAGTCAGTTACCCTAGAAACAGGGTGATCGGTTACCCTGGAAACAGGGCAGTCAGTTACCCCGGAAACTGGGTGATCAGTTACCCCGGAAACAGGGAGATCAGTTACCCTGGAAACAGGGCAGTCAGTTACCCTGGAAACAGGTTGGTCAGTTACCCTGGAAACAGGGCAGTCAGTTACCCTAGAAACAGAGCGCTCGGTTATCTCGGAAACAGGGTGATCAGTTACCCTGGAAACTGGGCAGTCAGTTACCCTGGAAACAGGGCAGTCAGTTATCCCGGAAACAGGGTGATCAGTTACCCTGGAAACAGGGCAGAATGTTATCCCGGAAACAGGGCTGTCAGTTATCCCGGAAAAAGGGTGATCAGTTACCCTGGAAACTGGACAGTCAGTTACCCTGGAAACAGGGCTGTCAGTTACCCCGGAAACAGGGCAATCAGTTACCCTGGAAACAGGGCAGTCAGTTACCCCGGAAACTGGGCAGTCAGTTCCCGTGGAAACAGGGCAGTCAGTCACCCAGGAAACAGGTTAGTCAGTTACGCCGGAAACAGGGTGATCAGTTACCCCGGAAACAGGGCAGTCAGTTCACCTGGAAACAGGGCAGTCAGTTACCCTGGAAACAGGGCAGTCAGTTACCCTGGAAACAGGGCAGTCATTTATCCTGGAAACAGGGCGGTCAGTTACCCCGGAAACAGGGAGATCAGTTACCCCGGAAACAGGGCAGTCAGTTGTCCCGGAAACAGGGTGATCAGATACCCTGGAAACAGGGCAGTCAGTTACCCCGGAAAGAGGGCAGTCAGTTATCCTGGAAACAGGGTGGTCAGTTACCCCGGAAACAGGGCAGTCAGTTTCCCCGGAAACAGGGCGGTCAGTAACCCTGGAAACAGATTAGTCAGTTACCCCGGAAACAGGTTGATCAATTATCCTGGAAACAGGGCCGTCAGTTACTCTGGAAACAGGGCGGTCAGTTACCCCGGATACAGGGCAGTCAGTTACCCTGGAAACAGGGCAGTCAGTTATCCCGGAAACAGGGCAGTCAGTTATCCCGGAAACAGGGTGATCAGATACCCTGGAAACAGGGCAGTCAGTTACCCCGGAAAGAGGGCAGTCAGTTACCCTGGAAACAGGGCAGTCAGTTATCCTGGAAACAGGGTGATCAGTTACCCTGGAAACTGGGCAGTCAGTTACCCTGGAAACAGGGCATTCAGTTACCCCGGAAACAGGGCAGTCAGTTGTCCCGGAAACAGGGTGATCAGATACCCTGGAAACAGGGCAGTCAGTTACCCCGGAAAGAGGGCAGTCAGTTACCCTGGAATCAGGGCAGTCAGTTACCCCGGAAAGAGGGCAGTCAGTTACCCTGGAAACAGGACAGTCAGTTACCCCGGAAACAGGGCAGTCAGTTACCCTGGAAACAGGGCAGTCAGTTATCCTGGAAACAGGGTGGTCAGTTACCCCGGAAACAGGGCAGTCAGTTACCCCGGAAACAGGGCAGTCAGTTACCCTGGAAACAGGGCAGTCAGTTATCCCGGAAAAAGGGCAGTCAGTTACCCTGGAAACAGGGCAGTCAGTTTCCCCGGAAACAGGGCAGTCAGCTACCCTGGAAACAGGGCAGTCAGTTATCCTGGAAACAGGGCAGTCAGTTACCCTGGAAACAGGGCAGTCAGTTATCCTGGAAACAGGGTGGTCAGTTACCCTGGAAACAGATTAGTCAGTTACCCCGGAAACAGGGTGATCAATTATCCTGGAAACAGGGCCGTCAGTTACTCGGGAAACAGGGCGGTCAGTTACCCCGGATACAGGGCAGTCAGTTACCCCGGAAACAGGGCAGTCAGTTACCCTGGAAACAGGGCAGTCAGTTATCCCGGAAAAAGGGCAGTCAGTTACCCTGGAAACAGGGCAGTCAGTTATCCCGGAAACAGGGTGTTCAGTTACCCTGGAAACAGGGCAGAATGTTATCCTGGAAACAGGGCAGTCAGTTATCCCGGAAAAAGGGTGATCAGTTACCCTGGAAACTGGGCAGTCAGCTACCCTGGAAACAGGGCTGTCAGTTACCCCGGAAACAGGGCAGTCAGTTACCCTGGAAACAGGGCAGTCAGTTACCCCGGAAACTGGGCAGTCAGTTCCCGTGGAAACAGGGCAGTCAGTCACCCAGGAAACAGGTTAGTCAGTTACGCCGGAAACAGCGTGATCAGTTACCCCGGAAACAGGGCAGTCAGTTCACCTGGAAACAGGGCAGTCAGTTACCCTGGAAACAGGGCAGTCAGTTACCCTGGAAACAGGGCAGTCATTTATCCTGGAAACAGGGCGGTCAGTTACCCCGGAAACAGGGAGATCAGTTACCCCGGAAACAGGGCAGTCAGTTACCCTGGAAACAGGGCAGTCAGTTATCCTGGAAACAGGGCAGTCAGTTACCCTGGAAACAGGGCAGTCAGTTATCCTGGAAACAGGGTGGTCAGTTACCCCGGAAACAGGGTGGTCAGTTACCCCGGAAACAGGGCAGTCAGTTTCCCCGGAAACAGGGCGGTCAGTAACCCTGGAAAAAGATTAGTCAGTTACCCCGGAAACAGGGTGATCAATTATCCTGGAAACAGGGCGGTCAGTTACCCCGGATACAGGGCAGTCAGTTACCCCGGAAACAGGGCAGTCAGTTACCCTGGAAACAGGGCAGTCAGTTATCCCGGAAACAGGGCAGTCAGTTATCCCGGAAACAGGGTGATCAGATACCCTGGAAACAGGGCAGTCAGTTACCCCGGAAAGAGGGCAGTCAGTTACCTTGTAAACAGGGCAGTCAGTTATCCCGGAAACAGGGCAGTCAGTTATCCCGGAAACAGGGTGATCAGTTACCCTGGAAACTGGGCAGTCAGTTACCCTGGAAACAGGGCAGTCAGTTACCCCGGAAACAGGGCAGTCAGTTATCCCGGAAACAGGGTGATCAGATACCCTGGAAACAGGGCAGTCAGTTACCCCGGAACGAGGGAAGTCAGTTACCCTGGAATCAGGGCAGTCAGTTATCCCGGAAACAGGGCAGTCAGTTATCCCGGAAACAGAGTGATCAGTTACCCTGGAAACTGGGCAGTCAGTTACCCTGGAAACAGGGCAGTCATTTATCCCGGAAACAGGGCAGTCAGTTACCCTGGAAACTGGGCAGTCCGTTACCCTGGAAACAGGGCAGTCAGTTATCCCGGAAACAGGGTGTTCAGTTACCCTGGAAACAGGGCAGAATGTCATCCCGGAAACAGGGCAGTCAGTTATCTCGGAAAAAGGGTGATCAGTTACCCTGGAAACTGGGCAGTCAGCTACCCTGGAAACAGGGCTGTCAGTTACCCCGGAAACAGGGAGATCAGTTACCCCGGAAACAGGGCAGTCAGTTACCCTGGAAACAGGGCAGTCAGTTATCCTGGAAACCAATCTGTTAGTTACACTGGAAACAGTGCAGACAGTTACCCCGGAAACAGGGCAGTCAGTTACCCTGGAAACAGGGCAGCCAGTTATTCCGGAAACTGGGCAGTCAGTTACCCCGGAAACAGGGCAGTCAGGCACCCTGGAAACAGGTTCGTCAGTTACCCTGGAAACAGGGCAGTCATTTCCCTTGGAAACAGGGCAGTCAGTTACCCTGGAAACAGGGCAGTGAGCTATCCCGGAAACAGGGCAGTCAGTTATCCCGGAAACAGGGTGAACAGTTACCCTGGAAACTGGGCAGTCAGTTATCCTGGAAACAGGGCGGTCAGAAACCCCGGAAATAGGGCGGTCAGTTATCCTGGAAAGAGGGCGGTCAGTTACCCCGGAAAAAGGGAGATCAGTTACCCCGGAAACAGGGCGGTCAGTTACCCTAGAAACAGGGCAGTCAGTTACCCTAAAAACAGGGCAGTCAGTTAACCTGGATACAGGGCAGTCAGTTATCCTGGAAACAGGGCAGTCTTTTATCCTGGAAACAGGGCAGTCAGTTACCCCGGAAATAGGGCGATCAGTTATCCTGGAAACAGGGCGCTCAGTTACCGCGGAAACAGGGAGATCAGTTACCCCGGAAACAGGGCAGTCAGTTATCCTGGAAACAGGGTGGTTAGTTACCCCGGAAACAGGGTGATCAGTTATCCTGGAAACTGGGCGGTCAGTTACCCCGGAAACAGGGCAGTCAGTTATCCCAGAAACAGGGTGATCAGTTACCCTGGAAACAGGGCAGTAAGTTAGCCTGGATACAGGGCGGTCAGTTACCCCGGAAACAGGGTGATCAGTTATCCTGGAAACAGGGCAGTCAGTTATCCCGGAAACAGGGCTGTCAGTTATACCGGAAACAGGGTGATCAGTTACCCTGAAACAGGGCAGTCTGTTACCCCGGAAACAGGGCAGTCAGTTATCCTGGAAACAGGGTGGTCAGTTACCCTAGAAACAGGGTGATCAGTTACCCTGGAAACAGGGCAGTCAGTTACCCCGGAAACTGGGTGATCAGTTACCCCGGAAACAGGGAGATCAGTTACCCTGGAAACAGGGCAGTCAGTTATCCTGGAAATAGGGCGGTCAGTTACCCCGGAAACAGGGCATTCAGTTAACCGGGAAAAAGGGCAGTCAGTTATCCCGGAAACAGGGCGGACATTTACCCCGGAAACAGAGCGCTCGGTTATCCCGGAAACAGGGTGATCAGTTACCCTGGAAACAGGGCAGTCAGTTATCCCGGAAACAGGGCAGTCAGTTATCCCGGAAACAGGGTGATCAGTTACCCTGGAAACTAGGCAGTCAGTTACCCTGGAAACAGGGCAGTCAGTTATCCCGGAAAAAGGGCAGTCAGTTACCCTGGAAACTGGGCAGTCAGTTACCCTGGAAACAGGGCAGTCAGTTATCCCGGAAACAGGGTGATCAGTTACCCTGGAAACAGGGCAGAATGTTATCCCGGAAACAGGGCAGTCAGTTATCCCGGAAAAAGGGTGATCAGTTACCCTGGAAACTGGACAGTCAGTTACCCTGGAAACAGGGCTGTCAGTTACCCCAGAAACAGGGCAGTCAGTTACCCTGGAAACAGGGCAGTCAGTTACCCCGGAAACTGGGCAGTCAGTTCCCGTGGAAACAGGGCAGTCAGTCAGCCAGGAAACAGGTTAGTCAGTTACGCCGGAAACTGGGTGATCAGTTACCCCGGAAACAGGGCAGTCAGTTCACCTGGAAACAGGGCAGTCAGTTACCCTGGAAACAGGGCAGTCATTTATCCTGGAAACAGGGCGGTCAGTTACCCCGGAAACAGGGAGATCAGTTACCCCGGAAACAGGGCAGTCAGTTACCCTGGAAACAGGGCAGTCAGTTATCCTGGAAACAGGGCAGTCAGTTACCCTGGAAACAGGGCAGTCAGTTATCCTGGAAACAGGGTGGTCAGTTACCCCGGAAACAGGGCAGTCAGTTTCCCCGGAAACAGGGCAGTCAGCTACCCTGGAAACAGGGCAGTCAGTTATCCTGGAAACAGGGCAGTCAGTTACCCTGGAAACAGGGCAGTCAGTTATCCTGGAAACAGGGTGGTCAGTTACCCTGGAAACAGATTAGTCAGTTACCCCGGAAACAGGGTGATCAATTATCCTGGAAACAGGGCCGTCAGTTACTCTGGAAACAGGGCGGTCAGTTACCCCGGATACAGGGCAGTTAGTTACCCCGGAAACAGGGCAGTCAGTTACCCTGGAAACAGGGCAGTCAGTTATCCCGGAAACAGGGCAGTCAGTTATCCCGGAAACAGGGTGATCAGTTACCCTGGAAACTGGCCAGTCAGTTACCCTGGAAACAGGGCAGTCAGTTATCCCGGAAAAAGGGCAGTCAGTTACCCTGGAAACTGGGCAGTCAGTTACCCTGGAAACAGGGCAGTCAGTTATCCCGGAAACAGGGTGTTCAGTTACCCTGGAAACAGGGCAGAATGTTATCCCGGAAACAGGGCAGTCAGTTATCTCGGAAAAAGGGTGATCAGTTACCCTGGAAACTGGGCAGTCAGCTACCCTGGAAACAGGGATGTCAGTTACCCCGGAAACAGGGCAGTCAGTTACCCTGGAAACAGGGCAGTCAGTTACCCCGGAAACTGGGCAGTCAGTTCCCGTGGAAACAGGGCAGTCAGTCACCCAGGAAACAGGTTAGTCAGTTACGCCGGAAACAGCGTGATCAGTTACCCCGGAAACAGGGCAGTCAGTTCACCTGGAAACAGGGCAGTCCGTTACCCTGGAAACAGGGCAGTCAGTTACCCTGGAAACAGGGCAGTCATTTATCCTGGAAACAGGGCGGTCACTTACCCCGGAAACAGGGAGATCAGTTACCCCGGAAACAGGGCAGTCAGTTACCCTGGAAACAGGGCAGTCAGTTATCCTGGAAACAGGGCAGTCAGTTACCCTGGAAACAGGGCAGTCAGTTATCCTGGAAACAGGGTGGTCAGTTACCCCGGAAACAGGGTGGTCAGTTACCCCGGAAACAGGGCATTCAGTTTCCCCGGAAACAGGGCGGTCAGTAACCCTGGAAACAGATTAGTCAGTTACCCCGGAAACAGGGTGATCAATTATCCTGGAAACAGGGCAGTCAGTTACTCTGGAAACAGGGCGGTCAGTTACCCCGGATACAGGGCAGTCAGTTACCCCGGAAACAGGGCAGTCAGTTACCCTGGAAACAGGGCAGTCAGTTATCCCGGAAACAGGGCAGTCAGTTATCCCGGAAACAGGGTGATCAGATACCCTGGAAACAGGGCAGTCAGTTACCCCGGAAAGAGGGCAGTCAGTTACCTTGGAAACAGGGCAGTCAGTTATCCCGGAAACAGGGCAGTCAGTTATCCCGGAAACAGGGTGATCAGTTACCCTGGAAACTGGGCAGTCAGTTACCCTGGAAACAGGGCAGTCAGTTACCCCGGAAACAGGGCAGTCAGTTATCCCGGAAACAGGGTGATCAGATGCCCTGGAAACAGGGCAGTCAGTTACCCCGGAAAGAGGGCAGTCAGTTACCCTGGAATCAGGGCAGTCAGTTATCCCGGAAACAGGGCAGTCAGTTATCCCGGAAACAGAGTGATCAGTTACCCTGGAAACTGGGCAGTCAGTTACCCTGGAAACAGGGCAGTCAGTTATCCCGGAAACAGGGCAGTCAGTTACCCTGGAAACTGGGCAGTCAGTTACCCTGGAAACAGGGCAGTCAGTTATCCCGGAAACTGGGTGATCAGTTACCCTGGAAACAGGGCAGACAGTTATCCCGGAAACAGGGCAGTCAGTTATCCCGGAAAAAGGTTGATCAGTTACCCTGGAAACTGGGCAGTCAGTTACCCCGGAAACAGGGCAGTCAGTTCACCTGGAAACAGGGCAGTCAATTACCCCGGAAACAGGGCAGTCAGTTATCCTGGAAACAGGGCGGTCAGTTACCTGGAAACAAATCGGTTAGTTACCCTGGAAACAGGGCATTCAGTTATCCTGGAAACAGGGTGATCAGTTACCCTGGAAACTGGGCAGTCAGTTAGCCTGGAAACAGGGCAGTCAGTTACCCTGGAAACAGGGCTGTCAGTTATCCTGGAAACAGGGCGGTCAGTTACCCCGGTTACAGGGAGATCAGTTACCCCGGAAACAGGGCAGTCAGTTACCCTGGAAACAGGGCAGTCAGTTCTCCTGGAAACCAATCTGTTAGTTACCCTGGAAACAGTGCAGTCAGTTACCCTGGAAACATGGCAGTCAGTTACCCCGGAAACAGGGCAGTCAGTTACCCTGGAAACAGGGCAGCCAGTTATTCCGGAAACTGGGCAGTCAGTTACCCCGGAAACAGGTCAGTCAGTCACCCTGGAAACAGGTTCGTCAGTTACCCTGGAAACAGGGCAGTCATTTCCCTTGGAAACAGGGCAGTCAGTTACCCTGGAAACAGGGCAGTGAGCTATCCCGGAAACAGGGCAGTCAGTTATCCCGGAAACAGGGTGAACAGTTACCCTGGAAACTGGGCAGTCAGTTAGCCTGGAAACAGGGCAGTCAGTTACCCTGGAAACAGGGCTGTCAGTTATCCTGGAAACAGGGCGGTCAGTTACCCCGGAAACAGGGAGATCAGATACCCCGGAAACAGGGCAGTCAGTTACCCTGGAAACAGGGCAGTCAGTTATCCTGGAAACCAATCTGTTAGTTACCCTGGAAACAGTGCAGTCAGTTACCCTGGAAACATGGCAGTCAGTTACCCCGGAAACAGGGCAGTCAGTTACCCTGGAAACAGGGCAGCCAGTTATTCCGGAAACTGGGCAGTCAGTTACCCCGGAAACAGGGCAGTCAGTCACCCTGGAAACTGGTTCGTCAGTTACCCTGGAAACAGGGCAGTCATTTCCCTTGGAAACAGGGCAGTCAGTTACCCTGGAAACAGGGCAGTGAGCTATCCCGGAAACAGGGCAGTCAGTTATCCCGGAAACAGGGTGAACAGTTACCCTGGAAACTGGGCAGTCAGTTACCCTGGAAACAGGGCGGTCAGTTACCCTGGAAACAGGGCAGTCAGTTATCCTGGAAACAGGGCGGTCAGATACCCCGGAAATTGGGCGGTCAGTTATCCTGGAAAGAGGGCGGTCAGTTACCCCGGAAAAAGGGAGATCAGTTACCCCGGAAACAGGGCGGTCAGTTACCATAGAAACAGGGCAGTCAGTTACCCTGGAAACAGGGCAGTCAGTTAACCTTGATACAGGGCAGTCAGTTATCCTGGAAACAGGGCAGTCAGTTACCCCGGAAATAGGGCGAACAGTTATCCTGGAAACAGGGCGGTCAGTTACCGGGGAAACAGGGTGGTAAGTTACCCCGGAAACAGGGTGATCAGTTATCCTGGAAATTGGGCGGTCAGTTACCCCGGAAACAGGGCAGTCAGTTATCCCAGAAACAGGGTGATCAGTTACCCTGGAAACAGGGCAGTAAGTTAGCCTGGATACAGGGTGGTCAGTAACCCTGGATACAGATTAGTCAGTTACCCCAGAAACAGGGTGATCAGTTATCCTGGAAACAGGGCAGTAAGTTAGCCTGGAAACAGGGCAGTCAGTTATCCCGGAAACAGGGCTGTCAGTTATACCGGAAACAGGGTGATCAGTTACCCTGAAACAGGGCAGTCTGTTACCCCGGAAACAGGTCAGTCAGTTACCCTGGAAACAGGGCCGTCTGTTATTCCGGAAACAGTGCAGTCAGTTACCCCGGAAACAGGGCAGTCAGTTACCCTGGAAACAGGGTGATCAGTTACACAGCAAACAGGGAGATCAGTTACCCTGGAAACAGGGCAGACAGTTACCCCGGAAAAAGGGTGATCAGTTACCCTGGAAACAGGGTGATCAGTTACCCTGGAAACAGGGCAGTCAGTTACCCGGAAACAGGGTGATCAGTTACCCCGGAAACAGGGAGATCAGTTACCCTGGAGCAGGGCAGTCAGTTATCCTGGAAATAGGGCGGTCAGTTACCCCGGAAACAGGGCATTCAGTTAACCGGGAAAAAGGGCAGTCAGTTATCCCGGAAATAGGGCGGACAGTTACCCCGGAAACAGAGCGCTCGGTTATCTCGGAAACAGGGTGATCAGTTACCCTGGAAACAGGGCAGTCAGTTATCCCGGAAACAGGGCAGTCAGTTATCCCGGAAACAGGGTGATCAGTTACCCTGGAAACTGGGCAGTCAGTTACCCTGGAAACAGGGCAGTCAGTTATCCCGGAAAAAGGGCAGTCAGTTACCCTGGAAACTGGGCAGTCAGTTACCCTGGAAACAGGGCAGTCAGTTATCCCGGAAACAGGGTGATCAGTTACCCTGGAAACAGGGCAGAATGTTATCCCGGAAACAGGGCTGTCAGTTATCCCGGAAAAAGGGTGATCAGTTACCCTGGAAACTGGACAGTCAGTTACCCTGGAAACAGGGCTGTCAGTTACCCCGGAAACAGGGCAGTCAGTTACCCTGGAAACAGGGCAGTCAGTTACCCCGGAAACTGGGCAGTCAGTTCCCGTGGAAACAGGGCAGTCAGTCACCCAGGAAACAGGTTAGTCAGTTACGCCGGAAACAGGGTGATCAGTTACCCCGGAAACAGGGCAGTCAGTTCACCTGGAAACAGGGCAGTCAGTTACCCTGGAAACAGGGCAGTCATTTATCCTGGAAACAGGGCGGTCAGTTACCCCGGAAACAGGGAGATCAGTTACCCCGGAAACAGGGCAGTCAGTTGTCCCGGAAACAGGGTGATCAGATACCCTGGAAACAGGGCAGTCAGTTACCCTGGAAACAGGGCAGTCATTTATCCTGGAAACAGGGCGGTCACTTACCCCGGAAACAGGGAGATCAGTTACCCCGGAAACAGGGCAGTCAGTTACCCTGGAAACAGGGCAGTCAGTTATCCTGGAAACAGGGCAGTCAGTTACCCTGGAAACAGGGCAGTCAGTTATCCTGGAAACAGGGTGGTCAGTTACCCCGGAAACAGGGTGGTCAGTTATCCCGGAAACAGGGCATTCAGTTTCCCCGGAAACAGGGCGGTCAGTAACCCTGGAAACAGATTAGTCAGTTACCCCGGAAACAGGGTGATCAATTATCCTGGAAACAGGGCAGTCAGTTACTCTGGAAACAGGGCGGTCAGTTACCCCGGATACAGGGCAGTCAGTTACCCCGGAAACAGGGCAGTCAGTTACCCTGGAAACAGGGCTGTCAGTTATCCCGGAAACAGGGAAGTCAGTTATCCCGGAAACAGGGTGATCAGATACCCTGGAAACAGGGCAGTCAGTTACCCCGGAAAGAGGGCAGTCAGTTACCTTGGAAACAGGGCAGTCAGTTATCCCGGAAACAGGGCAGTCAGTTATCCCGGAAACAGGGTGATCAGTTACCCTGGAAACTGGGCAGTCAGTTACCCTGGAAACAGGGCAGTCAGTTACCCCGGAAACAGGGCAATCAGTTATCCCGGAAACAGGGTGATCAAATGCCCTGGAAACAGGGCAGTCAGTTACCCCGGAAAGAGGGCAGTCAGTTACCCTGGAATCAGGGCAGTCAGTTATCCCGGAAACAGTGCAGTCAGTTATCCCGGAAACAAAGTGATCAGTTACCCTGGAAACTGGGCAGTCAGTTACCCTGGAAACAGGGCAGTCAGTTATCCCGGAAACAGGGCAGTCAGTTACCCTGGAAACTGGGCAGTCAGTTACCCTGGAAACAGGGCAGTCAGTTATCCCGGAAACTGGGTGATCAGTTACCCTGGAAACAGGGCAGACAGTTATCCCGGAAACAGGGCAGTCAGTTATCCCGGAAAAAGGTTGATCAGTTACCCTGGAAACTGGGCAGTCAGTTACCCCGGAAACAGGGCAGTCAGTTCACCTGGAAACAGGGCAGTCAGTTACCCCGGAAACAGGGCAGTCAGTTATCCTGGAAACAGGGCGGTCAGTTACCTGGAAACAAATCGGTTAGTTACCCTGGAAACAGGGCATTCAGTTATCCTGGAAACAGGGTGATCAGTTACCCTGGAAACTGGGCAGTCAGTTAGCCTGGAAACAGGGCAGTCAGTTACCCTGGAAACAGGGCTGTCAGTTATCCTGGAAACAGGGCGGTCAGTTACCCCGGTTACAGGGAGATCAGTTACCCCGGAAACAGGGCAGTCAGTTACCCTGGAAACAGGGCAGTCAGTTATCCTGGAAACCAATCTGTTAGTTACCCTGGAAACAGTGCAGTCAGTTACCCTGGAAACATGGCAGTCAGTTACCCCGGAAACAGGGCAGTCAGTTACCCTGGAAACAGGGCAGCCAGTTATCCCGGAAACAGGGTGAACAGTTACCCTGGAAACTGGGCAGTCAGTTAGCCTGGAAACAGGGCAGTCAGTTACCCTGGAAACAGGGCTGTCAGTTATCCTGGAAACAGGGCGGTCAGTTACCCCGGAAACAGGGAGATCAGATACCCCGGAAACAGGGCAGTCAGTTACCCTGGAAACAGGGCAGTCAGTTATCCTGGAAACCAATCTGTTAGTTACCCCGGAAACAGGGCAGTCAGTTACCCTGGAAACAGGGCAGCCAGTTATTCCGGAAACTGGGCAGTCAGTTACCCCGGAAACAGGGCAGTCAGTCACCCTGGAAACTGGTTCGTCAGTTACCCTGGAAACAGGGCAGTCATTTCCCTTGGAAACAGGGCAGTCAGTTACCCTGGAAACAGGGCAGTGAGCTATCCCGGAAACAGGGCAGTCAGTTATCCCGGAAACAGGGTGAACAGTTACCCTGGAAACAGGGCAGTCAGTTACCCTGGAAACAGGGCGGTCAGTTACCCTGGAAACAGGGCAGTCAGTTATCCTGGAAACAGGGCGGTCAGATACCCCGGAAATTGGGCGGTCAGTTATCCTGGAAAGAGGGCGGTCAGTTACCCCGGATAAAGGGAGATCAGTTACCCCGGAAACAGGGCGGTCAGTTACCATAGAAACAGGGCAGTCAGTTACCCTGGAAACAGGGCAGTCAGTTAACCTTGATACAGGGCAGTCAGTTATCCTGGAAACAGGGCAGTCAGTTACCCCGGAAATAGGGCGAACAGTTATCCTGGAAACAGGGCGGTCAGTTACCGGGGAAACAGGGTGGTAAGTTACCCCGGAAACAGGGTGATCAGTTATCCTGGAAATTGGGCGGTCAGTTACCCCGGAAACAGGGCAGTCAGTTATCCCAGAAACAGGGTGATCAGTTACCCTGGAAACAGGGCAGTAAGTTAGCCTGGATACAGGGTGGTCAGTAACCCTGGATACAGATTAGTCAGTTACCCCAGAAACAGGGTGATCAGTTATCCTGGAAACAGGGCAGTAAGTTAGCCTGGAAACAGGGCAGTCAGTTATCCCGGAAACAGGGCTGTCAGTTATACCGGAAACAGGGTGATCAGTTACCCTGAAACAGGGCAGTCTGTTACCCCGGAAACAGGTCAGTCAGTTACCCTTGAAACAGGGCCGTCTGTTATTCCGGAAACAGTGCAGTCAGTTACCCCGGAAACAGGGCAGTCAGTTACCCTGGAAACAGGGTGATCAGTTACACAGCAAACAGGGAGATCAGTTACCCTGGAAACAGGGCAGACAGTTACCCCGGAAAAAGGGTGATCAGTTACCCTGGAAACAGGGAGATCAGTTACCCTGGAGCAGGGCAGTCAGTTATCCTGGAAATAGGGCGGTCAGTTACCCCGGAAACAGGGCATTCAGTTAACCGGGAAAAAGGGCAGTCAGTTATCCCGGAAACAGGGCGGACAGTTACCCCGGAAACAGAGCGCTCGGTTATCTCGGAAACAGGGTGATCAGTTACCCTGGAAACAGGGCAGTCAGTTATCCCGGAAACAGGGCAGTCAGTTATCCCGGAAACAGGGTGATCAGTTACCCTGGAAACTGGGCAGTCAGTTACCCTGGAAACAGGGCAGTCAGTTATCCCGGAAAAAGGGCAGTCAGTTACCCTGGAAACTGGGCAGTCAGTTACCCTGGAAACAGGGCAGTCAGTTATCCCGGAAACAGGGTGATCAGTTACCCTGGAAACAGGGCAGAATGTTATCCCGGAAACAGGGCTGTCAGTTATCCCGGAAAAAGGGTGATCAGTTACCCTGGAAACTGGACAGTCAGTTACCCTGGAAACAGGGCTGTCAGTTACCCCGGAAACAGGGCAGTCAGTTACCCTGGAAACAGGGCAGTCAGTTACCCCGGAAACTGGGCAGTCAGTTCCCGTGGAAACAGGGCAGTCAGTCACCCAGGAAACAGGGTGATCAGTTACACAGCAAACAGGGAGATCAGTTACCCTGGAAACAGGGCAGACAGTTACCCCGGAAAAAGGGTGATCAGTTACCCTGGAAACAGGGTGATCAGTTACCCTGGAAACAGGGCAGTCAGTTACCCGGAAACAGGGTGATCAGTTACCCCGGAAACAGGGAGATCAGTTACCCTGGAGCAGGGCAGTCAGTTATCCTGGAAATAGGGCGGTCAGTTACCCCGGAAACAGGGCATTCAGTTAACCGGGAAAAAGGGCAGTCAGTTATCCCGGAAATAGGGCGGACAGTTACCCCGGAAACAGAGCGCTCGGTTATCTCGGAAACAGGGTGATCAGTTACCCTGGAAACAGGGCAGTCAGTTATCCCGGAAACAGGGCAGTCAGTTATCCCGGAAACAGGGTGATCAGTTACCCTGGAAACTGGGCAGTCAGTTACCCTGGAAACAGGGCAGTCAGTTATCCCGAAAAAAGTGCAGTCAGTTACCCTGGAAACTGGGCAGTCAGTTACCCTGGAAACAGGGCAGTCAGTTATCCCGGAAACAGGGTGATCAGTTACCCTGGAAACAGGGCAGAATGTTATCCCGGAAACAGGGCTGTCAGTTATCCCGGAAAAAGGGTGATCAGTTACCCTGGAAACTGGACAGTCAGTTACCCTGGAAACAGGGCTGTCAGTTACCCCGGAAACAGGGCAGTCAGTTACCCTGGAAACAGGGCAGTCAGTTACCCCGGAAACTGGGCAGTCAGTTCCCGTGGAAACAGGGCAGTCAGTCACCCAGGAAACAGGTTAGTCAGTTACGCCGGAAACAGGGTGATCAGTTACCCCGGAAACAGGGCAGTCAGTTCACCTGGAAACAGGGCAGTCAGTTACCCTGGAAACAGGGCAGTCATTTATCCTGGAAACAGGGCGGTCAGTTACCCCGGAAACAGGGAGATCAGTTACCCCGGAAACAGGGCAGTCAGTTGTCCCGGAAACAGGGTGATCAGATACCCTGGAAACAGGGCAGTCAGTTACCCTGGAAACAGGGCAGTCATTTATCCTGGAAACAGGGCGGTCACTTACCCCGGAAACAGGGAGATCAGTTACCCCGGAAACAGGGCAGTCAGTTACCCTGGAAACAGGGCAGTCAGTTATCCTGGAAACAGGGCAGTCAGTTACCCTGGAAACAGGGCAGTCAGTTATCCTGGAAACAGGGTGGTCAGTTACCCCGGAAACAGGGTGGTCAGTTATCCCGGAAACAGGGCATTCAGTTTCCCCGGAAACAGGGCGGTCAGTAACCCTGGAAACAGATTAGTCAGTTACCCCGGAAACAGGGTGATCAATTATCCTGGAAACAGGGCAGTCAGTTACTCTGGAAACAGGGCGGTCAGTTACCCCGGATACAGGGCAGTCAGTTACCCCGGAAACAGGGCAGTCAGTTACCCTGGAAACAGGGCTGTCAGTTATCCCGGAAAAAGGGTGATCAGTTACCCTGGAAACTGGACAGTCAGTTACCCTGGAAACAGGGCTGTCAGTTACCCCGGAAACAGGGCAGTCAGTTACCCTGGAAACAGGGCAGTCAGTTACCCCGGAAACTGGGCAGTCAGTTCCCGTGGAAACAGGGCAGTCAGTCACCCAGGAAACAGGTTAGTCAGTTACGCCGGAAACAGGGTGATCAGTTACCCCGGAAACAGGGCAGTCAGTTCACCTGGAAACAGGGCAGTCAGTTACCCTGGAAACAGGGCAGTCATTTATCCTGGAAACAGGGCGGTCAGTTACCCCGGAAACAGGGAGATCAGTTACCCCGGAAACAGGGCAGTCAGTTGTCCCGGAAACAGGGTGATCAGATACCCTGGAAACAGGGCAGTCAGTTACCCTGGAAACAGGGCAGTCATTTATCCTGGAAACAGGGCGGTCACTTACCCCGGAAACAGGGAGATCAGTTACCCCGGAAACAGGGCAGTCAGTTACCCTGGAAACAGGGCAGTCAGTTATCCTGGAAACAGGGCAGTCAGTTACCCTGGAAACAGGGCAGTCAGTTATCCTGGAAACAGGGTGGTCAGTTACCCCGGAAACAGGGTGGTCAGTTATCCCGGAAACAGGGCATTCAGTTTCCCCGGAAACAGGACGGTCAGTAACCCTGGAAACAGATTAGTCAGTTACCCCGGAAACAGGGTGATCAATTATCCTGGAAACAGGGCAGTCAGTTACTCTGGAAACAGGGCGGTCAGTTACCCCGGATACAGGGCAGTCAGTTACCCCGGAAACAGGGCAGTCAGTTACCCTGGAAACAGGGCTGTCAGTTATCCCGGAAACAGGGAAGTCAGTTATCCCGGAAACAGGGTGATCAGATACCCTGGAAACAGGGCAGTCAGTTACCCCGGAAAGAGGGCAGTCAGTTACCTTGGAAACAGGGCAGTCAGTTATCCCGGAAACAGGGCAGTCAGTTATCCCGGAAACAGGGTGATCAGTTACCCTGGAAACTGGGCAGTCAGTTACCCTGGAAACAGGGCAGTCAGTTACCCCGGAAACAGGGCAATCAGTTATCCCGGAAACAGGGTGATCAAATGCCCTGGAAACAGGGCAGTCAGTTACCCCGGAAAGAGGGCAGTCAGTTACCCTGGAATCAGGGCAGTCAGTTATCCCGGAAACAGTGCAGTCAGTTATCCCGGAAACAAAGTGATCAGTTACCCTGGAAACTGGGCAGTCAGTTACCCTGGAAACAGGGCAGTCAGTTATCCCGGAAACAGGGCAGTCAGTTACCCTGGAAACTGGGCAGTCAGTTACCCTGGAAACAGGGCAGTCAGTTATCCCGGAAACTGGGTGATCAGTTACCCTGGAAACAGGGCAGACAGTTATCCCGGAAACAGGGCAGTCAGTTATCCCGGAAAAAGGTTGATCAGTTACCCTGGAAACTGGGCAGTCAGTTACCCCGGAAACAGGGCAGTCAGTTCACCTGGAAACAGGGCAGTCAGTTACCCCGGAAACAGGGCAGTCAGTTATGCTGGAAACAGGGCGGTCAGTTACCTGGAAACAAATCGGTTAGTTACCCTGGAAACAGGGCATTCAGTTATCCTGGAAACAGGGTGATCAGTTACCCTGGAAACTGGGCAGTCAGTTAGCCTGGAAACAGGGCAGTCAGTTACCCTGGAAACAGGGCTGTCAGTTATCCTGGAAACAGGGCGGTCAGTTACCCCGGTTACAGGGAGATCAGTTACCCCGGAAACAGGGCAGTCAGTTACCCTGGAAACAGGGCAGTCAGTTATCCTGGAAACCAATCTGTTAGTTACCCTGGAAACAGTGCAGTCAGTTACCCTGGAAACATGGCAGTCAGTTACCCCGGAAACAGGGCAGTCAGTTACCCTGGAAACAGGGCAGCCAGTTATCCCGGAAACAGGGTGAACAGTTACCCTGGAAACTGGGCAGTCAGTTAGCCTGGAAACAGGGCAGTCAGTTACCCTGGAAACAGGGCTGTCAGTTATCCTGGAAACAGGGCGGTCAGTTACCCCGGAAACAGGGAGATCAGATACCCCGGAAACAGGGCAGTCAGTTACCCTGGAAACAGGGCAGTCAGTTATCCTGGAAACCAATCTGTTAGTTACCCCGGAAACAGGGCAGTCAGTTACCCTGGAAACAGGGCAGCCAGTTATTCCGGAAACTGGGCAGTCAGTTACCCCGGAAACAGGGCAGTCAGTCACCCTGGAAACTGGTTCGTCAGTTACCCTGGAAACAGGGCAGTCATTTCCCTTGGAAACAGGGCAGTCAGTTACCCTGGAAACAGGGCAGTGAGCTATCCCGGAAACAGGGCAGTCAGTTATCCCGGAAACAGGGTGAACAGTTACCCTGGAAACTGGGCAGTCAGTTACCCTGGAAACAGGGCGGTCAGTTACCCTGGAAACAGGGCAGTCAGTTATCCTGGAAACAGGGCGGTCAGATACCCCGGAAATTGGGCGGTCAGTTATCCTGGAAAGAGGGCGGTCAGTTACCCCGGAAAAAGGGAGATCAGTTACCCCGGAAACAGGGCGGTCAGTTACCATAGAAACAGGGCAGTCAGTTACCCTGGAAACAGGGCAGTCAGTTAACCTTGATACAGGGCAGTCAGTTATCCTGGAAACAGGGCAGTCAGTTACCCCGGAAATAGGGCGAACAGTTATCCTGGAAACAGGGCGGTCAGTTACCGGGGAAACAGGGTGGTAAGTTACCCCGGAAACAGGGTGATCAGTTATCCTGGAAATTGGGCGGTCAGTTACCCCGGAAACAGGGCAGTCAGTTATCCCAGAAACAGGGTGATCAGTTACCCTGGAAACAGGGCAGTAAGTTAGCCTGGATACAGGGTGGTCAGTAACCCTGGATACAGATTAGTCAGTTACCCCAGAAACAGGGTGATCAGTTATCCTGGAAACAGGGCAGTAAGTTAGCCTGGAAACAGGGCAGTCAGTTATCCCGGAAACAGGGCTGTCAGTTATACCGGAAACAGGGTGATCAGTTACCCTGAAACAGGGCAGTCTGTTACCCCGGAAACAGGTCAGTCAGTTACCCTGGAAACAGGGCCGTCTGTTATTCCGGAAACAGTGCAGTCAGTTACCCCGGAAACAGGGCAGTCAGTTACCCTGGAAACAGGGTGATCAGTTACACAGCAAACAGGGAGATCAGTTACCCTGGAAACAGGGCAGACAGTTACCCCGGAAAAAGGGTGATCAGTTACCCTGGAAACAGGGTGATCAGTTACCCTGGAAACAGGGCAGTCAGTTACCCGGAAACAGGGTGATCAGTTACCCCGGAAACAGGGAGATCAGTTACCCTGGAGCAGGGCAGTCAGTTATCCTGGAAATAGGGCGGTCAGTTACCCCGGAAACAGGGCATTCAGTTAACCGGGAAAAAGGGCAGTCAGTTATCCCGGAAACAGGGCGGACAGTTACCCCGGAAACAGAGCGCTCGGTTATCTCGGAAACAGGGTGATCAGTTACCCTGGAAACAGGGCAGTCAGTTATCCCGGAAACAGGGCAGTCAGTTATCCCGGAAACAGGGTGATCAGTTACCCTGGAAACTGGGCAGTCAGTTACCCTGGAAACAGGGCAGTCAGTTATCCCGGAAAAAGGGCAGTCAGTTACCCTGGAAACTGGGCAGTCAGTTACCCTGGAAACAGGGCAGTCAGTTATCCCGGAAACAGGGTGATCAGTTACCCTGGAAACAGGGCAGAATGTTATCCCGGAAACAGGGCTGTCAGTTATCCCGGAAAAAGGGTGATCAGTTACCCTGGAAACTGGACAGTCAGTTACCCTGGAAACAGGGCTGTCAGTTACCCCGGAAACAGGGCAGTCAGTTACCCTGGAAACAGGGCAGTCAGTTACCCCGGAAACTGGGCAGTCAGTTCCCGTGGAAACAGGGCAGTCAGTCACCCAGGAAACAGGTTAGTCAGTTACGCCGGAAACAGGGTGATCAGTTACCCCGGAAACAGGGCAGTCAGTTCACCTGGAAACAGGGCAGTCAGTTACCCTGGAAACAGGGCAGTCAGTTACCCTGGAAACAGGGCAGTCATTTATCCTGGAAACAGGGAGGCCAGTTACCCCGGAAACAGGGAGATCAGTTACCCCGGAAACAGGGCAGTCAGTTGTCCCGGAAACAGGGTGATCAGATACCCTGGAAACAGGGCAGTCAGTTACCCCGGAAAGAGGGCAGTCAGTTATCCTGGAAAAAGGGTGATCAGTTACCCTGGAAACTGGACAGCCAGTTACCCTGGAAACAGGGCTGTCAGTTACCCCGGAAACAGGGCAGTCAGTTACCCTGGAAACAGGGCAGTCAGTTACCCCGGAAACTGGGCAGTCAGTTCCTGTGGAAACAGGGCAGTCAGTCACCCAGGAAACAGGTTAGTCAGTTACGCCGGAAACAGGGTGATCAGTTACCCCGGAAACAGGGCAGTCAGTTCACCTGGAAACAGGGCAGTCAGTTACCCTGGAAACAGGGCAGTCATTTATCCTGGAAACAGGGCGATCAGTTACCCCGGAAACAGGGAGATCAGTTACCCCGGAAACAGGGCAGTCAGTTGTCCCGGAAACAGTGTGATCAGATACCCTGGAAACAGGGCAGTCAGTTACCCCGGAAAGAGGGCAGTCAGTTATCCTGGAAACAGGGTGGTCAGTTACCCCGGAAACAGGGCAGTCAGTTTCCCCGGAAACAGGGCGGTCAGTAACCCTGGAAACAGATTAGTCAGTTACCCCGGAAACAGGGTGATCAATTATCCTGGAAACAGGGCCGTCAGTTACCCCGGATACAGGGCAGTCAGTTACCCTGGAAACAGGGCAGTCAGTTATCCCGGAAACAGGGCAGTCAGTTATCCCGGAAACAGGGTGATCAGATACCCTGGAAACAGGGCAGTCAGCTACCCCGGAAAGAGGGCAGTCAGTTACCCTGGAAACAGGGCAGTCAGTTATCCCGGAAACAGGGTGATCAGTTACCCTGGAAACTGGGCAGTCAGTTACCCTGGAAACAGGGCATTCAGTTACCCCGGAAACAGGGCAGTCAGTTGTCCCGGAAACAGGGTGATCAGATACCCTGGAAACAGGGCAGTCAGTTACCCCGGAAAGAGGGCAGTCAGTTACCCTGGAATCAGGGCAGTCAGTTACCCCGGAAAGAGGGCAGTCAGTTACCCTGGAAACAGGACAGTCAGTTACCCCGGAAACAGGGCAGTCAGTTACCCTGGAAACTGGGCAGTCAGTTACCCTGGAAACAGGGCAGTCAGTTATCCCGGAAACAGGGTGATCAGTTACCCTGGAAACTGGGCAGTCAGTTACCCTGGAAACAGGGCAGTCAGTTACCCCGGAAACAGGGCAGTCAGTTCACCTGGAAACAGGGCAGTCAGTTACCCTGGAAACAGTGCAGTCAGTTATCCCGGAAACAGGGCAGTCAGTTATCCTGGAAACAGGGCGGTCAGTTACCTGGAAACAAATCGGTTAGTTACCCTGGAAACAGGGCAGTCAGTTATCCTGGAAACAGGGCGGTCAGTTATCCTGGAAACTGGGCAGTCAGTTAGCCTGGAAACAGGGAGATCAGTTACCCCGGAAACAGGGCAGTCAGTTACCCTGGAAACAGGGCAGTCAGTTATTCTGGAAACAAATCGGTTAGTTACCCTGGAAACAGGGCAGTCAGTTACCCTGGAAACATGGCAGTCAGTTACCCCGGAAACAGGGCAGTCAGTTACCCTGGAAACAGGGCGGTCAGTTGCCCTGGAAACAGGGCAGTCAGTTACCCCGGAAACAGGGTGATCTGTTACACAGGAAACAGGGCGGTCAGTTACCTGGAAACAAATCGGTCAGTTACCCTGGAAACAGGGTGGTCAGTTACCCCGGCAACAGGGCATTCAGTTACCCCGGAAACAGGGCAGTCAGTTACCCTGGAAACAGGGCGGTCTGTTGCCCTGGAAACAGGGCAGTCAGTTACCCCGGAAACAGGGTGATCTGTTACACAGGAAACAGGGCGGTTCAGTTACCTGGAAACAAATCGGTCAGTTACCCTGGAAACAGGGTGGTCAGTTACCCCGGCAACAGGGCAGTCAGTTACCCCGGAAACAGGGCGGTCAGTAACCCTGGAAACAGATTCGTCAGTTATCCCGGAAACAGGGTGATCAGTTATCCTGGAAACAGGGCAGTCATTTAGCCCGGAAGCAGGGCAGTCAGTTACCCTTGAAAGAGGGCAGTCAGTTATCCCGGAAACAGAGCAGTCAGTTATACCGGAAACAGGGTGATCAGTTACCCTGGAAACAGGGCAGTCAGTTACCCCGGAAACAGGGCAGTCAGTTACCCTGGAAACAGGGCAGCCAGTTATTCCGGAAACAGGGCAGTCAGTTACCCCGGAAACAGAGAGGTCAGTTGCCCTGGAAAAAGGGCAGTCAGTTACCCCGGAAACAGGATGATCTGTTACACAGGAAACAGGGAGAACAGTTACCCTGGAAACAGGGCAGTCAGTTAACCCGGAAAAAGGGCGTTCAGTTACCCCGGAAACAGGGTGATCAGTTACCCTGGAAACAGGGCAGTCAGTTATCCTGGAAACAGGGCAGTCTGTTATCCCGGAAGCAGGGCAGTCAGTTCTCCCGGAAACAGGGTGATCAGTTACCCTGGAAACTGGGCAGTCAGTTACCCTGGAAACAGGGCAGTCAGTTACCCCGGAAACAGGGCAGTCAGTTACCCTGGAAACAGGGCAGTCAGTTATCCTGGAAACCAATCTGTTAGTTACCCTGGAAACAGTGCAGTCAGTTACCCTGGAAACATGGCAGTCAGTTACCCCGGAAACAGGGCAGTCAGTTACCCTGGAAACAGGGCAGCCAGTTATTCCGGAAACTGGGCAGTCAGTTACCCCGGAAACAGGGCAGTCAGTCACCCTGGAAACAGGTTCGTCAGTTACCCTGGAAACAGGGCAGTCATTTCCCTTGGAAACAGGGCAGTCAGTTACCCTGGAAACAGGGCAGTGATCTATCCCGGAAACAGGGCAGTCAGTTATCCCGGAAACAGGGTGAACAGTTATCCTGGAAACTGGGCTGTCAGTTACCCTGGAAACAGGGTGGTCAGTTACCCTGGAAACAGGGCAGTCAGTTATCCTGGAAACAGGGCTGTCAGATACCCCGGAAATAGGGCGGTCAGTTATCCTGGAAAGAGCGCGGTTAGTTACCCCGGAAAAAGGGAGATCAGTTACCCCGGAAACAGGGCGGTCAGTTACACTAGAAAGAGGGCAGTCAGTTACCCTGGAAACAGGGCAGTCAGTTAACCTGAATACAGGGCAGTCAGTTATCCTGGAAACAGGGCAGTCTTTTATCCTGGAAACAGGGCAGTCAGTTACCCCGGAAATAGGGCGATCAGTTATCCTGGAAACAGGGCGGTCAGTTACCGCGGAAACAGGGAGATCAGTTACCCCGGAAACAGGGCAGTCAGTTATCCTGGAAACAGGGTGGTTAGTTACCCCGGAAACAGGGTGATCAGTTATCCTGGAAACTGGGCGGTCAGTTACCCCGGAAACAGGGCAGTCAGTTATCCCAGAAACAGGGTGATCAGTTACCCTGGAAACAGGGCCGTAAGTTAGCCTGGATACAGGGCGGTCAGTCACCCTGGATATAGATTAGTCAGTTACCCCAGAAACAGGGTGATCAGTTATCCTGGAAACAGGGCAGTAAGTTAGCCTGGAAATAGGGCAGTCAGTTACCCCGGAAACAGGGCTGTCAGTTATACCGGAAACAGGGTGATCAGTTACCCTGAAACAGGGCAGTCTGTTACCCCGGAAACAGGGCAGTCAGTTACCCTGGAAACAGGGCCGTCTGTTATTCTGGAAACAGTGCAGTCAGTTACCCCGGAAACAGGGCGTTCAGTTGCCCTGGAAACAGGGTGATCAGTTACACAGGAAACAGGGAGATCAGTTACCCTGGAAACAGGGCAGTCAGTTACCCCAGAAAAAGGGTGATCAGTTACCCTGGAAACAGGGTGATCAGTTACCCTGGAAACAGCGCAGTCAGTTACCCGGAAACAGGGTGATCAGTTACCCCGGAAACAGGGAGATCAGTTACCCTGGAAACTGGGCAGTCAGTTATCCTGGAAATAGGGCGGTCAGTTACCCCGGAAACAGGGCATTCAGTTAACCGGGAAAAAGGGCAGTCAGTTACCCTGGAAACAGGGCAGTCAATTATCCCGGAAACAGGGCAGTCAGTTATCCCGGAAACAGGGTGATCAGTTACCCTGGAAACTGGGCAGTCAGTTACCCTGGAAACAGGGCAGTCAGTTATCCCGGAAAAAGGGCAGTCAGTTACCCTGGAAACTGGGCAGTCAGTTACCCTGGAAACAGGGCAGTCAGTTATCCCGGAAAAAGGGTGATCAGTTACCCTGGAAACAGGGCAGAATGTTATCCCGGAAACAGGGCAGTCAGTTATCCCGGAAAAAGGGTCATCAGTTACCCTGGAAACTGGACAGTCAGTTACCCTGGAAACAGGGCTGTCAGTTACCCCGGAAACATGGCAGTCAGTTACCCAGGAAACAGGTTAGTCAGTTACGCCGGAAACAGGGTGATCAGTTACCCCGGAAACAGGGCAGTCAGTTCACCTGGAAACAGGGCAGTCAGTTACCCTGGAAACAGGGCAGTCAGTTACCCTGGAAACAGGGCAGTCATTTATCCTGGAAACAGGGCGGTCAGTTACCCCGGAAACAGGGAGATCAGTTACCCCGGAAACAGGGCAGTCAGTTACCCTGGAAACAGGGCAGTCAGTTATCCTGGAAACAGGGCAGTCAGTTACCCTGGAAACAGGGCAGTCAGTTATCCTGGAAACAGGTTGGTCAGTTACCCCGGAAACAGGGCAGTCAGTTTCCCCGGAAACAGGGCGGTCAGTAACCCTGGAAACAGATGAGTCAGTTACCCCAGAAACAGGGTGATCAATTATCCTGGAAACAGGGCCGTCAGTTACTCTGGAAACAGGGCGGTCAGTTACCCCGGATACAGGGCAGTCAGTTACCCTGGAAACAGGGCAGTCAGTTATCCCGGAAACAGGGCAGTCAGTTATCCCGGAAACAGGGTGATCAGATACCCTGGAAACAGGGCAGTCAGTTACCCCGGAAAGAGGGCAGTCAGTTACCCCGGAAACAGGGCAGTCAGTTATCCCGGAAACAGGGTGATCAGATACCCTGGAAACAGGGCAGACAGTTACCCTGGAAAGAGGGCAGTCAGTTACCCTGGAATCAGGGCAGTCAGTTACCCCGGAAAGAGGGCAGTCAGTTACCCTGGAAACAGGACAGTCAGTTACCCCGGAAACAGGGCAGTCAGTTACCCTGGAAACAGGGCAGTCAGTTATCCCGGAAACAGGGTGATCAGTTACCCTGGAAACAGGGCAGACAGTTATCCCGGAAACAGGGCAGTCAGTTACCCTGGAAACAGGGCAGTCAATTATCCTGGAAACAGGGCCGTCAGTTACTCTGGAAACAGGGCGGTCAGTTACCCCGGATACAGGGCAGTCAGTTACCCTGGAAACAGGGCAGTCAGTTACCCTGGAAACAGGGCAGACAGTTATCCCGGAAACAGGGCAGTCAGTTATCCCGGAAACAGGGTGATCAGATACCCTGGAAACAGGGCAGTCAGTTACCCCGGAAAGAGGGCAGTCAGTTACCCTGGAAACAGGGCAGTCAGTTATCCCGGAAACAGGGCAGTCAGTTATCCCGGAAACAGGGTGATCAGTTACCCTGGAAACTGGGCAGTCAGTTACCCTGGAAACAGGGCATTCAGTTACCCCGGAAACAGGGCAGTCAGTTATCCCGGAAACAGGGTGATCAGATACCCTGGAAACAGGGCAGTCAGTTACCCCGGAAAGAGGGCAGTCAGTTACCCTGGAATCAGGGCAGTCAGTTACCCCGGAAAGAGGGCAGTCAGTTACCCTGGAAACAGGACAGTCAGTTACCCCGGAAACAGGGCAGTCAGTTACCCTGGAAACTGGGCAGTCAGTTACCCTGGAAACAGGGCAGTCAGTTATCCCGGAAACAGGGTGATCAGTTACCCTGGAAACAGGGCAGACAGTTATCCCGGAAACAGGGCAGTCAGTTATCCCGGAAAAAGGTTGATCAGTTACCCTGGAAACTGGGCAGACAGTTATCCTGGAAACAGGGCAGTCAGTTACCCCGGAAACAGGGCAGTCAGTTCACCTGTAAACAGGGCAGTCAGTGACCCTGGAAACAGTGCAGTCAGTTATCCCGGAAACAGGGCAGTCAGTTATCCTGGAAACAGGGCGGTCAGTTACCTGGAAACAAATCGGTTAGTTACCCTGGAAACAGGGCAGTCAGTTATCCTGGAAACAGGGTGATCAGTTACCCTGGAAACTGGGCAGTCAGTTAGCCTGGAAACAGGGAGATCAGTTACCCCGGAAACAGGGCAGTCAGTTACCCTGGAAACAGGGCAGTCAGTTATTCTGGAAACAAATCGGTTAGTTACCCTGGAAACAGGGCAGTCAGTTACCCTGGAAACATGGCAGTCAGTTACCCCGGAAACAGGGCAGTCAGTTACCGTGGAAACAGGGCGGTCAGTTGCCCTGGAAACAGGGCAGTCAGTTACCCCGGAAACAGGGTGATCTGTTACACAGGAAACAGGGCGGTCAGTTACCTGGAAACAAATCGGTCAGTTACCCTGGAAACAGGATGGTCAGTTACCCCGGCAACAGGGCAGTCAGTTACCCCGGAAACAGGGCAGTCAGTTACCCCGGAAACAGGGTGATCTGTTACACAGGAAACAGGGCGGTTCAGTTACCTGGAAACAAATCGGTCAGTTACCCTGGAAACAGGGTAGTCTGTTACCCCGGCAACAGGGCAGTCAGTTACCCCGGAAACAGGGCGGTCAGTAACCCTGGAAACAGATTAGTCAGTTATCCCGGAAACAGGGTGATCAGTTAGCCTGGAAACAGGGCAGTCAGTTAGCCCGGAAGCAGGGCAGTCAGTTACCCTTGAAAGAGGGCAGTCAGTTATCCCGGAAACAGGGCAGTCAGTTATACCGGAAACAGGGTGATCAGTTACCCTGGAAACAGGGCAGTCAGTTACCCCGGAAAAAGGGCGTTCAGTTACCCCGGAAACAGGGAGATCAATTACCCTGGAAACAGGGCAGTCAGTTACCCGGAAACAGGGTGATCAGTTACCCCGGAAACAGGGAGATCAGTTACCATGGAAACAGGGCAGTCAGTTATCCTGGAAACAGGGCGGTCAGTTACCACGGAAACAGGGCGGTCAGTTACCCTGGAAACAGGTCAGTCAGTTATCCCGGAAACAGGGCGGACAGTTACCCCGGAAACAGAGCGGTCGGTTATCCCGGAAACAGGGTGATCAGTTACCCTGGAAACAGGGCAGTCAGTTATCCTGGAAACAGGGCAGTCTGTTATCCCGGAAGCAGGGCAGTCAGTTCTCCCGGAAACAGGGTGATCAGTTACCCTGGAAACTGGGCAGTCAGTTACCCCGGAAACAGGGCAGTCAGTTACCCCGGAAACAGGGCAGTCAGTTACCCTGGAAACAGGGCAGTCAGTTATCCTGGAAACCAATCTGTTAGTTACCCTGGAAACAGTGCAGTCAGTTACCCTGGAAACATGGCAGTCAGTTACCCCGGAAACAGGGCAGTCAGTTACCCTGGAAACAGGGCAGCCAGTTATTCCGGAAACTGGGCAGTCAGTTACCCCGGAAACAGGGCAGTCAGTCACCCTTGAAACAGGTTCGTCAGTTACCCTGGAAACAGGGCAATCATTTCCCTTGGAAACAGGGCAGTCAGTTACCCTGGAAACAGGGCAGTGATCTATCCCGGAAACAGGGCAGTCAGTTATCCCGGAAACAGGGTGAACAGTTACCCTGGAAACTGGGCAGTCAGTTACCCTGGAAACAGGGCGGTCAGTTACCCTGGAAACAGGGCAGTCAGTTATCCTGGAAACAGGGCGGTCAGATACCCCGGAAATAGGGCGGTCAGTTATCCTGGAAAGAGGGCGGTTAGTTACCCCGGAAAAAGGGAGATCAGTTACCCCGGAAACAGGGCGGTCAGTTACACTAGAAAGAGGGCAGTCAGTTACCCTGGAAACAGGGCAGTCAGTTAACCTGAATACAGGGCAGTCAGATATCCTGGAAACAGGGCAGCCTTTTATCCTGGAAACAGGGCAGTCAGTTACCCCGGAAATAGGGCGATCAGTTATCCTGGAAACAGGGCGGTCAGTTACCGCGGAAACAGGGAGATCAGTTACCCCGGAAACAGGGCAGTCAGTTATCCTGGAAACAGGGTGGTTAGTTACCCCGGAAACAGGGTAATCAGTTATCCTGGAAACTGGGCGGTCAGTTACCCCGGAAACAGGGCAGTCAGTTATCCCAGAAACAGGGTGATCAGTTACCCTGGAAACAGGGCCGTAAGTTAGCCTGGATACAGGGCGGTCAGTCACCCTGGATATAGATTAGTCAGTTACCCCAGAAACAGGGTGATCAGTTATCCTGGAAACAGGGCAGTAAGTTAGCCTGGAAACAGGGCAGTCAGTTACCCCGGAAACAGGGCTGTCAGTTATACCGGAAACAGGGTGATCAGTTACCCTGAAACAGGGCAGTCTGTTACCCCGGAAACAGGGCAGTCAGTTACCCTGGAAACAGGGCCGTCTGTTATTCTGGAAACAGTGCAGTCAGTTACCCCGGAAACAGTGCGGTCAGTTGCCCTGGAAACAGGGTGATCAGTTACACAGGAAACAGGGAGATCAGTTACCCTGGAAACAGGGCAGTCAGTTACCCCAGAAAAAGGGTGATCAGTTACCCTGGAAACAGGGTGATCAGTTACCCTGGAAACAGGGCAGTCAGTTACCCGGAAACAGGGTGATCAGTTACCCCGGAAACAGGGAGATCAGTTACCCTGGAAACAGGGCAGTCAGTTATCCTGGAAATAGGGCGGTCAGTTACCCCGGAAACAGGGCATTCAGTTAACCGGGAAAAAGGGCAGTCAGTTATCCCGGAAACAGGGCGGACAGTTACCCTGGAAACAGGGCAGTCAATTATCCCGGAAACAGGGCAGTCAGTTATCCCGGAAACAGGGTGATCAGTTACCCTGGAAACTGGGCAGTCAGTTACCCTGGAAACAGGGCAGTCAGTTATCCCGGAAAAAGGGCAGTCAGTTACCCTGGAAACTGGGCAGTCAGTTACCCTGGAAACAGGGCAGTCAGTTATCCCGGAAAAAGGGTGATCAGTTACCCTGGAAACAGGGCAGAATGTTATCCCAGAAACAGGGCAGTCAGTTATCCCGGAAAAAGGGTGATCAGTTACCCTGGAAACAGGGCAGAATGTTATCCCGGAAACAGGGCAGTCAGTTATCCCGGAAAAAGGGTCATCAGTTACCCTGGAAACTGGACAGTCAGTTACCCTGGAAACAGGGCGGTCAGTTACCCCGGAAACAGGGCAGTCAGTTTCCCCGGAAACAGGGCGGTCAGTAACCCTGGAAACAGATTAGTCAGTTACCCCAGAAACAGGGTGATCAATTATCCTGGAAACAGGGCTGTCAGTTACTCTGGAAACAGGGCGGTCAGTTAACCCGGATACAGGGCAGTCAGTTACCCTGGAAACAGGGCAGTCAGTTACCCTGGAAACAGGGCAGTCAGTTATCCCGGAAAAAGGGTGATCAGTTACCCTGGAAACAGGGCAGAATGTTATCCCGGAAACAGGGCAGTCAGTTATCCCGGAAAAAGGGTGATCAGTTACCCTGGAAAAGGGCAGAATGTTATCCCGGAAACAGGGCAGTCAGTTATCCCGGAAAAAGGGTCATCAGTTACCCTGGAAACTGGACAGTCAGTTACCCTGGAAACAGGGCGATCAGTTACCCCGGAAACAGGGCAGTCAGTTTCCCCGGAAACAGGGCGGTCAGTAACCCTGGAAACAGATTAGTCAGTTACCCCAGAAACAGGGTGATCAATTATCCTGGAAACAGGGCCGTCAGTTACTCTGGAAACAGGGCGGTCAGTTACCCCGGATACAGGGCAGTCAGTTACCCTGGAAACAGGGCAGTCAGTTATCCCGGAAACAGGGCAGTCAGTTATCCCGGAAACAGGGCGGTCAGTTGCCCTGGAAACAGGGTGATCAGTTACACAGGAAACAGGGAGATCAGTTACCCTGGAAACAGGGCAGTCAGTTACCCCAGAAAAAGGGTGATCAGTTACCCTGGAAACAGGGTGATCAGTTACCCTGGAAACAGGGCAGTCAGTTACCCGGAAACAGGGTGATCAGTTACCCCGGAAACAGGGAGATCAGTTACCCTGGAAACAGGGCAGTCAGTTATCCTGGAAATAGGGCGGTCAGTTACCCCGGAAACAGGGCATTCAGTTAACCGGGATAAAGGGCAGTCAGTTATCCCGGAAACAGGGCGGACAGTTACCCCGGAAACAGAGCGCTCGGTTATCCCGGAAACAGGGTGATCAGTTACCCTGGAAACAGGGCAGTCAATTATCCCGGAAACAGGGCAGTCAGTTATCCCGGAAACAGGGTGATCAGTTACCCTGGAAACTGGGCAGTCAGTTACCCTGGAACCAGGGCAGTCAGTTATCCCGGAAAAAGGGCAGTCAGTTACCCTGGAAACTGGGCAGTCAGTTACCCTGGAAACAGGGCAGTCAGTTATCCCGGAAAAAGGGTGATCAGTTACCCTGGAAACAGGGCAGAATGTTATCCCGGAAACAGGGCAGTCAGTTATCCCGGAAAAAGGGTCATCAGTTACCCTGGAAACTGGACAGTCAGTTACCCTGGAAACAGGGCTGTCAGTTACCCCGGAAACATGGCATTCAGTTACCCTGGAAACAGGGCAGTCAGTTACCCCGGAAACTGGGCAGTCAGTTCCCGTGGAAACAGGGCAGTCAGTCACCCAGGAAACAGGTTAGTCAGTTACGCCGGAAACAGGGTGATCAGTTACCCCGGAAACAGGGCAGTCAGTTCACCTGGAAACAGGGCAGTCAGTTACCCTGGAAACAGGGCAGTCAGTTACCCTGGAAACAGGGCAGTCATTTATCCTGGAAACAGGGCGGTCAGTTACCCCGGAAACAGGGAGATCAGTTACCCCGGAAACAGGGCAGTCAGTTACCCTGGAAACAGGGCAGTCAGTTATCCTGGAAACAGGGCAGTCAGTTACCCTGGAAACAGGGCAGTCAGTTATCCTGGAAACAGGTTGGTCAGTTACCCCGGAAACAGGGCAGTCAGTTTCCCCGGAAACAGGGCGGTCAGTAACCCTGGAAACAGATTAGTCAGTTACCCCAGAAACAGGGTGATCAATTATCCTGGAAACAGGGCCGTCAGTTACTCTGGAAACAGGGCGGTCAGTTACCCCGGATACAGGGCAGTCAGTTACCCTGGAAACAGGGCAGTCAGTTATCCCGGAAACAGGGCAGTCAGTTATCCCGGAAACAGGGTGATCAGATACCCTGGAAACAGGGCAGTCAGTTACCCCGGAAAGAGGGCAGTCAGTTACCCTGGAAACAGGGCAGTCAGTTATCCCGGAAACAGGGCAGTCAGTTATCCCGGAAACAGGGTGATCAGTTACCCTGGAAACTGGGCAGTCAGTTACACAGGAAACAGGGAGATCAGTTACCTTGGAAACAGGGCAGTCAGTTACCCCAGAAAAAGGGTGATCATTTACCCTGGAAACAGGGTGATCAGTTACCCTGGAAACAGGGCAGTCAGTTACCCGGAAACAGGGTGATCAGTTACCCCGGAAACAGGGAGATCAGTTACCCTGGAAACAGGGCAGTCAGTTATCCTGGAAATAGGGCCGTCAGTTACCCCGGAAACAGGGCATTCAGTTAACCGGGAAAAAGGGCAGTCAGTTATCCCGGAAACAGGGCGGACAGTTACCCCGGAAACAGAGCGCTCGGTTATCCCGGAAACAGGGTGATCAGTTACCCTGGAAACAGGGCAGTCAATTATACCGGAAACAGGGCAGTCAGTTCTCCCGGAAACAGGGTGATCAGTTACCCTGGAAACTGGGCAGTCAGTTACCCTGGAAACAGGGCAGTCAGTTATCCCGGAAAAAGGGCAGTCAGTTACCCTGGAAATTGGGCAGTCAGTTACCCTGGAAACAGGGCAGTCACTTATCCCGGAAAAAGGGTGATCAGTTACCCTGGAAACAGGGCAGAATGTTATCCCGGAAACAGGGCAGTCAGTTATCCCGGAAAAAGGGTCATCAGTTACCCTGGAAACTGGACAGTCAGTTACCCTGGAAACAGGGCTGTCAGTTACCCCGGAAACATGGCAGTCAGTTACCCTGGAAACTGGGCAGTCAGTTACCCCGGAAACTGGGCAGTCAGTTCCCGTGGAAACAGGGCAGTCAGTCACCCAGGAAACAGGTTAGTCAGTTACGCCGGAAACAGGGTGATCAGTTACTCCGGAAACAGGGCAGTCAGTTCACCTGGAAACAGGGCAGTCAGTTACCCTGGAAACAGGGCAGTCAGTTACCCTGGAAACAGGGCAGTCATTTATCCTGGAAACAGGGCGGTCAGTTACCCCGGAAACAGGGAGATCAGTTACCCCGGAAACAGGGCAGTCAGTTATCCTGGAAACAGGGCAGTCAGTTACCCTGGAAACAGGGCAGTCAGTTATCCTGGAAACAGGTTGGTCAGTTACCCCGGAAACAGGGCAGTCAGTTTCCCCGGAAACAGGGCTGTCAGTAACCCTGGAAACAGATTAGTCAGTTACCCCAGAAACAGGGTGATCAATTATCCTGGAAACAGGGCCGTCAGTTACTCTGGAAACAGGGCGGTCAGTTACCCCGGATACAGGGCAGTCAGTTACCCTGGAAACAGGGCAGTCAGTTACCCTGGAAACAGGGCAGTCAGTTATCCTGGAAACAGGGTGATCAGATACCCTGGAAACAGGGCAGTCAGTTACCCCGGAAAGAGGGCAGTCAGTTACCCTGGAAACAGGGCAGTCAGTTATCCCGGAAACAGGGCAGTCAGTTATCCCGGAAACAGGGTGATCAGTTACCCTGGAAACTGGGCAGTCAGTTACCCTGGAAACAGGGCATTCAGTTACCCCGGAAACAGGGCAGTCAGTTATCCCGGAAACAGGGTGATCAGATACCCTGGAAACAGGGCAGTCAGTTACCCCGGAAAGAGGGCAGTCAGTTACCCTGGAATCAGGGCAGTCAGTTACCCCGGAAAGAGGGCAGTCAGTTACCCTGGAAACAGGGCAGTCAGTTACCCTGGAAACAGGGCAGTCAGTTATCCTGGAAACAGGGTGATCAGATACCCTGGAAACAGGGCAGTCAGTTACCCCGGAAAGAGGGCAGTCAGTTACCCTGGAAACAGGGCAGTCAGTTATCCCGGAAACAGGGCAGAATGTTATCCCGGAAACAGGGTGATCATTTACCCTGGAAACTGGGCAGTCAGTTACCCTGGAAACAGGGCATTCAGTTACCCCGGAAGCAGGGCAGTCAGTTATCCCGGAAACATGGTGATCAGATACCCTGGAAACAGGGCAGTCAGTTACCCCGGAAAGAGGGCAGTCAGTTACCCTGGAATCAGGGCAGTCAGTTACCCCGGAAAGAGGGCAGTCAGTTACCCTGGAAACAGGACAGTCAGTTACCCCGGAAACAGGGCAGTCAGTTACCCTGGAAACTGGGCAGTCAGTTACCCTGGAAACAGGGCAGTCAGTTATCCCGAAAACAGGGTGATCAGTTACCCTGGAAACAGGGCAGACAGTTATCCCGGAAACAGGGCAGTCAGTTATCCCGGAAAAAGGTTGATCAGTTACCCTGGAAACTGGGCAGACAGTTACCCTGGAAACAGGGCAGTCAGTTACCCCGGAAACAGGGCAGTCAGTTCACCTGTAAACAGGGCAGTCAGTGACCCTGGAAACAGTGCAGTCAGTTATCCCGGAAACAGGGCAGTCAGTTATTCTGGAAACAGGGCGGTCAGTTACCTGGAAACAAATCGGTTAGTTACCCTGGAAACAGGGCAGTCAGTTATCCTGGAAACAGGGTGATCAGTTACCCTGGAAACTGGGCAGTCAGTTAGCCTGGAAACAGGGAGATCAGTTACCCCGGAAACAGGGCAGTCAGTTACCCTGGAAACAGGGCAGTCAGTTATTCTGGAAACAAATCGGTTAGTTACCCTGGAAACAGGGCAGTCAGTTACCCTGGAAACATGGCAGTCAGTTACCCCGGAAACAGGGCAGTCAGTTACCCTGGATACAGGGCGGTCAGTTGCCCTGGAAACAGGGCAGTCAGTTACCCCGGAAACAGGGTGATCTGTTACACAGGAAACAGGGCGGTCAGTTACCTGGAAACAAATCGGTCAGTTACCCTGGAAACAGGGTGGTCAGTTACCCCGGCAACAGGGCAGTCAGTTACCCCGGAAACAGGGCAGTCAGTTACCCTGGAAATAGGGCAGTCAGTTATCCTGGAAACAGGGCATTCAGTTACCCTGGAAACAGGGCAGTCAGTTATCCTGGAAACAGGTTGGTCAGTTACCCCGGAAACAGGGCAGTCAGTTTCCCCGGAAACAGGGCGGTCAGTAACCCTGGAAACAGATTAGTCAGTTACCCCAGAAACAGGGTGATCAATTATCCTGGAAACAGGGCCGTCAGTTACTCTGGAAACAGGGCGGTCAGTTACCCCGGATACAGGGCAGTCAGTAACCCTGGAAACAGGGCAGTCAGTTACCCTGGAAACAGGGCAGTCAGTTATCCCGGAAACAGGGCAGTCAGTTATCCCGGAAACAGGGCGGTCAGTTGCCCTGGAAACAGGGTGATCAGTTACACAGGAAACAGGGAGATCAGTTACCCTGGAAACAGGGCAGTCAGTTACCCCAGAAAAAGCGTGATCAGTTACCCTGGAAACAGGGTGATCAGTTACACAGGAAACAGGGCAGTCAGTTACCCGGAAACAGGGTGATCAGTTACCCCGGAAACAGGGAGATCAGTTACCCTGGAAACAGGGCAGTCAGTTATCCTGGAAATAGGGCGGTCAGTTACCCCGGAAACAGGGCATTCAGTTAACCGGGAAAAAGGGCAGTCAGTTATCCCGGAAACAGGGCGGACAGTTACCCCGGAAACAGAGCGCTCGGTTATCCCGGAAACAGGGTGATCAGTTACCCTGGAAACAGGGCAGTCAGTTATCCCGGAAACAGGGCAGTCAGTTATCACGGAAACAGGGTGATCAGATACCCTGGAAACAGGGCAGTCAGTTACCCCGGAAAGAGGGCAGTCAGTTACCCTGGAAACAGGGCAGTCAGTTATCCCGGAAACAGGGCATTCAGTTATCCCGGAAACAGGGTGATCAGTTACCCTGGAAACTGGGCAGTCAGTTACCCTGGAAACAGGGCATTCAGTTACCCCGGAAACAGGGCAGTCAGTTATCCCGGAAACAGGGTGATCAGACACCCTGGAAACAGGGCAGTCAGTTACCCCGGAAAGAGGGCAGTCAGTTACCCTGGAAACAGGGCAGTCAGTTATCCCGGAAACAGGGCAGTCAGTTATCCCGGAAACAGGGTGATCAGTTACCCTGGAAACTGGGCAGTCAGTTACCCTGGAAACAGGGCAGTCAGTTATCCCGAAAACAGGGTGATCAGTTACCCTGGAAACTGGGCAGTCAGTTACCCTGGAAACAGGGCATTCAGTTACCCCGGAAACAGGGCAGTCAGTTATCCCGGAAACAGGGTGATCAGATACCCTGGAAACAGGGCAGTCAGTTACCCCGGAAAGAGGGCAGTCAGTTACCCTGGAATCAGGGCAGTCAGTTACCCCGGAAAGAGGGCAGTCAGTTACCCTGGAAACAGGACAGTCAGTTACCCCGGAAACAGGGCAGTCAGTTACCCTGGAAACTGGGCAGTCAGTTACCCTGGAAACAGGGCAGTCAGTTATCCCGAAAACAGGGTGATCAGTTACCCTGGAAACAGGGCAGACAGTTATCCCGGAAACAGGGCAGTCAGTTATCCCGGAAAAAGGTTGATCAGTTACCCTGGAAACTGGGCAGACAGTTACCCTGGAAACAGGGCAGTCAGTTACCCCGGAAACAGGGCAGTCAGTTCACCTGTAAACAGGGCAGTCAGTGACCCTGGAAACAGTGCAGTCAGTTATCCCGGAAACAGGGCAGTCAGTTATTCTGGAAACAGGGCGGTCAGTTACCTGGAAACAAATCGGTTAGTTACCCTGGAAACAGGGCAGTCAGTTATCCTGGAAACAGGGTGATCAGTTACCCTGGAAACTGGGCAGTCAGTTAGCCTGGAAACAGGGAGATCAGTTACCCCGGAAACAGGGCAGTCAGTTACCCTGGAAACAGGGCAGTCAGTTATTCTGGAAACAAATCGGTTAGTTACCCTGGAAACAGGGCAGTCAGTTACCCTGGAAACATGGCAGTCAGTTACCCCGGAAACAGGGCAGTCAGTTACCCTGGATACAGGGCGGTCAGTTGCCCTGGAAACAGGGCAGTCAGTTACCTCGGAAACAGGGTGATCTGTTACACAGGAAACAGGGCGGTCAGTTACCTGGAAACAAATCGGTCAGTTACCCTGGAAACAGGGTGGTCAGTTACCCCGGCAACAGGGCAGTCAGTTACCCCGGAAACAGGGCAGTCAGTTACCCTGGAAATAGGGCAGTCAGTTATCCTGGAAACAGGGCAGTCAGTTACCCTGGAAACAGGGCAGTCAGTTATCCTGGAAACAGGTTGGTCAGTTACCCCGGAAACAGGGCAGTCAGTTTCCCCGGAAACAGGGCGGTCAGTAACCCTGGAAACAGATTAGTCAGTTACCCCAGAAACAGGGTGATCAATTATCCTGGAAACAGGGCCGTCAGTTACTCTGGAAACAGGGCGGTCAGTTACCCCGGATACAGGGCAGTCAGTTACCCTGGAAACAGGGCAGTCAGTTACCCTGGAAACAGGGCAGTCAGTTATCCCGGAAACAGGGCAGTCAGTTATCCCGGAAACAGGGTGATCAGATACCCTGGAAACAGGGCAGTCAGTTACCCCGGAAAGAGGGCAGTCAGTTACCCTGGAAACAGGGCAGTCAGTTATCCCGGAAACAGGGCAGTCAGTTATCCCGGAAACAGGGCGGTCAGTTGCCCTGGAAACAGGGTGATCAGTTACACAGGAAACAGGGATATCAGTTACCCTGGAAACAGGGCAGTCAGTTACCCCAGAAAAAGCGTGATCAGTTACCCTGGAAACAGGGTGATCAGTTACCCTGGAAACAGGGCAGTCAGTTACCCGGAAACAGGGTGATCAGTTACCCCGGAAACAGGGAGATCAGTTACCCTGGAAACAGGGCAGTCAGTTATCCTGGAAATAGGGCGGTCAGTTACCCCGGAAACAGGGCATTCAGTTAACCGGGAAAAAGGGCAGTCAGTTATCCCGGAAACAGGGCGGACAGTTACCCCGGAAACAGAGCGCTCGGTTATCCCGGAAACAGGGTGATCAGTTACCCTGGAAACAGGGCAGTCAGTTATCCCGGAAACAGGGCAGTCAGTTATCACGGAAACAGGGTGATCAGATACCCTGGAAACAGGGCAGTCAGTTACTCCGGAAAGAGGGCAGTCAGTTACCCTGGAAACAGGGCAGTCAGTTATCCCGGAAACAGGGCATTCAGTTATCCCGGAAACAGGGTGATCAGTTACCCTGGAAACTGGGCAGTCAGTTACCCTGGAAACAGGGCATTCATTTACCCCGGAAACAGGGCAGTCAGTTATCCCGGAAACAGGGTGATCAGATACCCTGGAAACAGGGCAGTCAGTTACCCCGGAAAGAGGGCAGTCAGTTACCCTGGAAACAGGGCAGTCAGTTATCCCGGAAACAGGGCAGTCAGTTATCCCGGAAACAGGGTGATCAGTTACCCTGGAAACTGGGCAGTCAGTTACCCTGGAAACAGGGCATTCAGTTACCCCGGAAACAGGGCAGTCAGTTATCCCGGAAACAGGGTGATCAGATACCCTGGAAACAGGGCAGTCAGTTACCCCGGAAAGAGGGCAGTCAGTTACCCTGGAATCAGGGCAGTCAGTTACCCCGGAAAGAGGGCAGTCAGTTACCCTGGAAACAGGACAGTCAGTTACCCCGGAAACAGGGCAGTCAGTTACCCTGGAAACTGGGCAGTCAGTTACCCTGGAAACAGGGCAGTCAGTTATCCCGGAAACAGGGTGATCAGTTACCCTGGAAACAGGGCAGACAGTTATCCCGGAAACAGGGCAGTCAGTTATCCCGGAAAAAGGTTGATCAGTTACCCTGGAAACTGGGCAGACAGTTACCCTGGAAACAGGGCAGTCAGTTACCCCGGAAACAGGGCAGTCAGTTCACCTGTAAACAGGGCAGTCAGTGACCCTGGAAACAGTGCAGTCAGTTATCCCGGAAACAGGGCAGTCAGTTATCCTGGAAACAGGGCGGTCAGTTACCTGGAAACAAATCGGTTAGTTACCCTGGAAACAGGGCAGTCAGTTACCCTGGAAACATGGCAGTCAGTTACCCCGGAAACAGGGCAGTCAGTTACCGTGGAAGCAGGGCGGTCAGTTGCCCTGGAAACAGGGCAGTCAGTTACCCCGGAAACAGGGTGATCTGTTACACAGGAAACAGGGCGGTCAGTTACCTGGAAACAAATCGGTCAGTTACCCTGGAAACAGGGTGGTCAGTTACCCCGGCAACAGGGCAGTCAGTTACCCCGGAAACAGGGCAGTCAGTTACCCCGGAAACAGGGTGATCTGTTACACAGGAAACAGGGCGGTTCAGTTACCTGGAAACAAATCGGTCAGTTACCCTGGAAACAGGGTGGTCTGTTACCCCGGCAACAGGGCAGTCAGTTACCCCGGAAACAGGGCGGTCAGTAACCCTGGAAACAGATTAGTCAGTTATCCCGGAAACAGGGTGATCAGTTATCCTGGAAACAGGGCAGTCAGTTAGCCTGGAAACAGGGCAGTCAGTTAGCCCGGAAGCAGTGCAGTCAGTTACCCTTGAAAGAGGGCAGTCAGTTATCCCGGAAACAGGGCAGTCAGTTATACCGGAAACAGGGTGATCAGTTACCCTGGAAACAGGGCAGTCAGTTACCCCGGAAAAAGGGCGTTCAGTTACCCCGGAAACAGGGAGATCAATTACCCTGGAAACAGGGCAGTCAGTTACCCGGAAACAGGGTGATCAGTTACCCCGGAAACAGGGAGATCAGTTACCATGGAAACAGGGCAGTCAGTTATCCTGGAAACAGGGCGGTCAGTTACCACGGAAACAGGGCGGTCAGTTACCCTGGAAACAGGTCAGTCAGTTATCCCGGAAACAGGGCGGACAGTTACCCCGGAAACAGAGCGGTCGCTTATCCCGGAAACAGGGTGATCAGTTACCCTGGAAACAGGGCAGTCAGTTATCCTGGAAACAGGGCAGTCTGTTATCCCGGAAGCAGGGCAGTCAGTTCTCCCGGAAACAGGGTGATCAGTTACCCTGGAAACTGGGCAGTCAGTTACCCCGGAAACAGGGCAGTCAGTTACCCCGGAAACAGGGCAGTCAGTTACCCTGGAAACAGGGCAGTCAGTTATCCTGGAAACCAATCTGTTAGTTACCCTGGAAACAGTGCAGTCAGTTACCCTGGAAACATGGCAGTCAGTTACCCCGGAAACAGGGCAGTCAGTTACCCTGGAAACAGGGCAGCCAGTTATTCCGGAAACTGGGCAGTCAGTTACCCCGGAAACAGGGCAGTCAGTCACCCTGGAAACAGGTTCGTCAGTTACCCTGGAAACAGGGCAATCATTTCCCTTGGAAACAGGGCAGTCAGTTACCCTGGAAACAGGGCAGTGATCTATCCCGGAAACAGGGCAGTCAGTTATCCCAGAAACAGGGTGAACAGTTACCCTGGAAACTGGGCAGTCAGTTACCCTGGAAACAGGGCGGTCAGTTACCCTGGAAACAGGGCAGTCAGTTATCCTGGAAACAGGGCGGTCAGATACCCCGGAAATAGGGCGGTCAGTTATCCTGGAAAGAGGGCGGTTAGTTACCCCGGAAAAAGGGAGATCAGTTACCCTGGAAACCGGGCGGTCAGTTACACTAGAAAGAGGGCAGTCAGTTATCCTGGAAACAGGGCAGTCAGTTAACCTGAATACAGGGCAGTCAGATATCCTGGAAACAGGGCAGTCTTTTATCCTGGAAACAGGGCAGTCAGTTACCCCGGAAATAGGGCGATCAGTTATCCTGGAAACAGGGCGGTCAGTTACCCCGGAAACAGGGCAGTCAGTTATCCCAGAAACAGGGTGATCAGTTACCCTGGAAACAGGGCCGTAAGTTAGCCTGGATACAGGGCGGTCAGTCACCCTGGATATAGATTAGTCAGTTACCCCAGAAACAGGGTGATCAGTTATCCTGGAAACAGGGCAGTCTTTTATCCTGGAAACAGGGAGATCAGTTACCCCGGAAACAGGGCAGTCAGTTATCCTGGAAACAGGGTGGTTAGTTACCCCGGAAACAGGGTAATCAGTTATCCTGGAAACTGGGCGGTCAGTTACCCCGGAAACAGGGCAGTCAGTTATCCCAGAAACAGGGTGATCAGTTACCCTGGAAACAGGGCCGTAAGTTAGCCTGGATACAGGGCGGTCAGTCACCCTGGATATAGATTAGTCAGTTACCCCAGAAACAGGGTGGTTAGTTACCCCGGAAACAGGGTAATCAGTTATCCTGGAAACTGGGCGGTCAGTTACCCTGGAAACTGGGCAGTCAGTTACCCTGGAAACAGGGCATTCAGTTACCCCGGAAACAGGGCAGTCAGTTATCCCGGAAACAGGGTGATCAGACACCCTGGAAACAGGGCAGTCAGTTACCCCGGAAAGAGGGCAGTCAGTTACCCTGGAAACAGGGCAGTCAGTTATCCCGGAAACAGGGCAGTCAGTTATCCCGGAAACAGGGTGATCAGTTACCCTGGAAACTGGGCAGTCAGTTACCCTGGAAACAGGGCAGTCAGTTATCCCGAAAACAGGGTGATCAGTTACCCTGGAAACTGGGCAGTCAGTTACCCTGGAAACAGGGCATTCAGTTACCCCGGAAACAGGGCAGTCAGTTATCCCGGAAACAGGGTGATCAGATACCCTGGAAACAGGGCAGTCAGTTACCCCGGAAAGAGGGCAGTCAGTTACCCTGGAATCAGGGCAGTCAGTTACCCCGGAAAGAGGGCAGTCAGTTACCCTGGAAACAGGACAGTCAGTTACCCCGGAAACAGGGCAGTCAGTTACCCTGGAAACTGGGCAGTCAGTTACCCTGGAAACAGGGCAGTCAGTTATCCCGAAAACAGGGTGATCAGTTACCCTGGAAACAGGGCAGACAGTTATCCCGGAAACAGGGCAGTCAGTTATCCCGGAAAAAGGTTGATCAGTTACCCTGGAAACTGGGCAGACAGTTACCCTGGAAACAGGGCAGTCAGTTACCCCGGAAACAGGGCAGTCAGTTCACCTGTAAACAGGGCAGTCAGTGACCCTGGAAACAGTGCAGTCAGTTATCCCGGAAACAGGGCAGTCAGTTATTCTGGAAACAGGGCGGTCAGTTACCTGGAAACAAATCGGTTAGTTACCCTGGAAACAGGGCAGTCAGTTATCCTGGAAACAGGGTGATCAGTTACCCTGGAAACTGGGCAGTCAGTTAGCCTGGAAACAGGGAGATCAGTTACCCCGGAAACAGGGCAGTCAGTTACCCTGGAAACAGGGCAGTCAGTTATTCTGGAAACAAATCGGTTAGTTACCCTGGAAACAGGGCAGTCAGTTACCCTGGAAACATGGCAGTCAGTTACCCCGGAAACAGGGCAGTCAGTTACCCTGGATACAGGGCGGTCAGTTGCCCTGGAAACAGGGCAGTCAGTTACCTCGGAAACAGGGTGATCTGTTACACAGGAAACAGGGCGGTCAGTTACCTGGAAACAAATCGGTCAGTTACCCTGGAAACAGGGTGGTCAGTTACCCCGGCAACAGGGCAGTCAGTTACCCCGGAAACAGGGCAGTCAGTTACCCTGGAAATAGGGCAGTCAGTTATCCTGGAAACAGGGCAGTCAGTTACCCTGGAAACAGGGCAGTCAGTTATCCTGGAAACAGGTTGGTCAGTTACCCCGGAAACAGGGCAGTCAGTTTCCCCGGAAACAGGGCGGTCAGTAACCCTGGAAACAGATTAGTCAGTTACCCCAGAAACAGGGTGATCAATTATCCTGGAAACAGGGCCGTCAGTTACTCTGGAAACAGGGCGGTCAGTTACCCCGGATACAGGGCAGTCAGTTACCCTGGAAACAGGGCAGTCAGTTATCCCGGAAACAGGGCAGTCAGTTATCCCGGAAACAGGGTGATCAGATACCCTGGAAACAGGGCAGTCAGTTACCCCGGAAAGAGGGCAGTCAGTTACCCTGGAAACAGGGCAGTCAGTTATCCCGGAAACAGGGCAGTCAGTTATCCCGGAAACAGGGCGGTCAGTTGCCCTGGAAACAGGGTGATCAGTTACACAGGAAACAGGGATATCAGTTACCCTGGAAACAGGGCAGTCAGTTACCCCAGAAAAAGCGTGATCAGTTACCCTGGAAACAGGGTGATCAGTTACCCTGGAAACAGGGCAGTCAGTTACCCGGAAACAGGGTGATCAGTTACCCCGGAAACAGGGAGATCAGTTACCCTGGAAACAGGGCAGTCAGTTATCCTGGAAATAGGGCGGTCAGTTACCCCGGAAACAGGGCATTCAGTTAACCGGGAAAAAGGGCAGTCAGTTATCCCGGAAACAGGGCGGACAGTTACCCCGGAAACAGAGCGCTCGGTTATCCCGGAAACAGGGTGATCAGTTACCCTGGAAACAGGGCAGTCAGTTATCCCGGAAACAGGGCAGTCAGTTATCACGGAAACAGGGTGATCAGATACCCTGGAAACAGGGCAGTCAGTTACTCCGGAAAGAGGGCAGTCAGTTACCCTGGAAACAGGGCAGTCAGTTATCCCGGAAACAGGGCATTCAGTTATCCCGGAAACAGGGTGATCAGTTACCCTGGAAACTGGGCAGTCAGTTACCCTGGAAACAGGGCATTCATTTACCCCGGAAACAGGGCAGTCAGTTATCCCGGAAACAGGGTGATCAGATACCCTGGAAACAGGGCAGTCAGTTACCCCGGAAAGAGGGCAGTCAGTTACCCTGGAAACAGGGCAGTCAGTTATCCCGGAAACAGGGCAGTCAGTTATCCCGGAAACAGGGTGATCAGTTACCCTGGAAACTGGGCAGTCAGTTACCCTGGAAACAGGGCATTCAGTTACCCCGGAAACAGGGCAGTCAGTTATCCCGGAAACAGGGTGATCAGATACCCTGGAAACAGGGCAGTCAGTTACCCCGGAAAGAGGGCAGTCAGTTACCCTGGAATCAGGGCAGTCAGTTACCCCGGAAAGAGGGCAGTCAGTTACCCTGGAAACAGGACAGTCAGTTACCCCGGAAACAGGGCAGTCAGTTACCCTGGAAACTGGGCAGTCAGTTACCCTGGAAACAGGGCAGTCAGTTATCCCGGAAACAGGGTGATCAGTTACCCTGGAAACAGGGCAGACAGTTATCCCGGAAACAGGGCAGTCAGTTATCCCGGAAAAAGGTTGATCAGTTACCCTGGAAACTGGGCAGACAGTTACCCTGGAAACAGGGCAGTCAGTTACCCCGGAAACAGGGCAGTCAGTTCACCTGTAAACAGGGCAGTCAGTGACCCTGGAAACAGTGCAGTCAGTTATCCCGGAAACAGGGCAGTCAGTTATCCTGGAAACAGGGCGGTCAGTTACCTGGAAACAAATCGGTTAGTTACCCTGGAAACAGGGCAGTCAGTTACCCTGGAAACATGGCAGTCAGTTACCCCGGAAACAGGGCAGTCAGTTACCGTGGAAGCAGGGCGGTCAGTTGCCCTGGAAACAGGGCAGTCAGTTACCCCGGAAACAGGGTGATCTGTTACACAGGAAACAGGGCGGTCAGTTACCTGGAAACAAATCGGTCAGTTACCCTGGAAACAGGGTGGTCAGTTACCCCGGCAACAGGGCAGTCAGTTACCCCGGAAACAGGGCAGTCAGTTACCCCGGAAACAGGGTGATCTGTTACACAGGAAACAGGGCGGTTCAGTTACCTGGAAACAAATCGGTCAGTTACCCTGGAAACAGGGTGGTCTGTTACCCCGGCAACAGGGCAGTCAGTTACCCCGGAAACAGGGCGGTCAGTAACCCTGGAAACAGATTAGTCAGTTATCCCGGAAACAGGGTGATCAGTTATCCTGGAAACAGGGCAGTCAGTTAGCCTGGAAACAGGGCAGTCAGTTAGCCCGGAAGCAGTGCAGTCAGTTACCCTTGAAAGAGGGCAGTCAGTTATCCCGGAAACAGGGCAGTCAGTTATACCGGAAACAGGGTGATCAGTTACCCTGGAAACAGGGCAGTCAGTTACCCCGGAAAAAGGGCGTTCAGTTACCCCGGAAACAGGGAGATCAATTACCCTGGAAACAGGGCAGTCAGTTACCCGGAAACAGGGTGATCAGTTACCCCGGAAACAGGGAGATCAGTTACCATGGAAACAGGGCAGTCAGTTATCCTGGAAACAGGGCGGTCAGTTACCACGGAAACAGGGCGGTCAGTTACCCTGGAAACAGGTCAGTCAGTTATCCCGGAAACAGGGCGGACAGTTACCCCGGAAACAGAGCGGTCGCTTATCCCGGAAACAGGGTGATCAGTTACCCTGGAAACAGGGCAGTCAGTTATCCTGGAAACAGGGCAGTCTGTTATCCCGGAAGCAGGGCAGTCAGTTCTCCCGGAAACAGGGTGATCAGTTACCCTGGAAACTGGGCAGTCAGTTACCCCGGAAACAGGGCAGTCAGTTACCCCGGAAACAGGGCAGTCAGTTACCCTGGAAACAGGGCAGTCAGTTATCCTGGAAACCAATCTGTTAGTTACCCTGGAAACAGTGCAGTCAGTTACCCTGGAAACATGGCAGTCAGTTACCCCGGAAACAGGGCAGTCAGTTACCCTGGAAACAGGGCAGCCAGTTATTCCGGAAACTGGGCAGTCAGTTACCCCGGAAACAGGGCAGTCAGTCACCCTGGAAACAGGTTCGTCAGTTACCCTGGAAACAGGGCAATCATTTCCCTTGGAAACAGGGCAGTCAGTTACCCTGGAAACAGGGCAGTGATCTATCCCGGAAACAGGGCAGTCAGTTATCCCGGAAACAGGGTGAACAGTTACCCTGGAAACTGGGCAGTCAGTTACCCTGGAAACAGGGCGGTCAGTTACCCTGGAAACAGGGCAGTCAGTTATCCTGGAAACAGGGCGGTCAGATACCCCGGAAATAGGGCGGTCAGTTATCCTGGAAAGAGGGCGGTTAGTTACCCCGGAAAAAGGGAGATCAGTTACCCTGGAAACCGGGCGGTCAGTTACACTAGAAAGAGGGCAGTCAGTTATCCTGGAAACAGGGCAGTCAGTTAACCTGAATACAGGGCAGTCAGATATCCTGGAAACAGGGCAGTCTTTTATCCTGGAAACAGGGCAGTCAGTTACCCCGGAAATAGGGCGATCAGTTATCCTGGAAACAGGGCGGTCAGTTACCCCGGAAACAGGGCAGTCAGTTATCCCAGAAACAGGGTGATCAGTTACCCTGGAAACAGGGCCGTAAGTTAGCCTGGATACAGGGCGGTCAGTCACCCTGGATATAGATTAGTCAGTTACCCCAGAAACAGGGTGATCAGTTATCCTGGAAACAGGGCAGTCTTTTATCCTGGAAACAGGGAGATCAGTTACCCCGGAAACAGGGCAGTCAGTTATCCTGGAAACAGGGTGGTTAGTTACCCCGGAAACAGGGTAATCAGTTATCCTGGAAACTGGGCGGTCAGTTACCCCGGAAACAGGGCAGTCAGTTATCCCAGAAACAGGGTGATCAGTTACCCTGGAAACAGGGCCGTAAGTTAGCCTGGATACAGGGCGGTCAGTCACCCTGGATATAGATTAGTCAGTTACCCCAGAAACAGGGTGATCAGTTATCCTGGAAACAGGGCAGTAAGTTAGCCTGGAAACAGGGCAGTCAGTTACCCCGGAAACAGGGCTGTCAGTTATACCGGAAACAGGGTGATCAGTTACCCTGAAACAGGGCAGTCTGTTACCCCGGAAACAGGGCAGTCAGTTACCCTGGAAACAGGGCCGTCTGTTATTCTGGAAACAGTGCAGTCAGTTACCCCGGAAACAGTGCGGTCAGTTGCCCTGGAAACAGGGTGATCAGTTACACAGGAAACAGGGAGATCAGTTACCCTGGAAACAGGGCAGTCAGTTACCCCAGAAAAAGGGTGATCAGTTACCCTGGAAACAGGGTGATCAGTTACCCTGGAAACAGGGCAGTCAGTTACCCGGAAACAGGGTGATCAGTTACCCCGGAAACAGGGAGATCAGTTACCCTGGAAACAGGGCAGTCAGTTATCCTGGAAATAGGGCGGTCAGTTACCCCGGAAACAGGGCATTCAGTTAACCGGGAAAAAGGGCAGTCAGTTATCCCGGAAACAGGGCGGACAGTTACCCTGGAAACAGGGCAGTCAATTATCCCGGAAACAGGGCAGTCAGTTATCCCGGAAACAGGGTGATCAGTTACCCTGGAAACTGGGCAGTCAGTTACCCTGGAAACAGGGCAGTCAGTTATCCCGGAAAAAGGGCAGTCAGTTACCCTGGAAACTGGGCAGTCAGTTACCCTGGAAACAGGGCAGTCAGTTATCCCGGAAAAAGGGTGATCAGTTACCCTGGAAACAGGGCAGAATGTTATCCCAGAAACAGGGCAGTCAGTTATCCCGGAAAAAGGGTGATCAGTTACCCTGGAAACAGGGCAGAATGTTATCCCGGAAACAGGGCAGTCAGTTATCCCGGAAAAAGGGTCATCAGTTACCCTGGAAACTGGACAGTCAGTTACCCTGGAAACAGGGCGGTCAGTTACCCCGGAAACAGGGCAGTCAGTTTCCCCGGAAACAGGGCGGTCAGTCACCCTGGAAACAGATTAGTCAGTTACCCCAGAAACAGGGTGATCAATTATCCTGGAAACAGGACCGTCAGTTACTCTGGAAACAGGGCGGTCAGTTAACCCGGATACAGGGCAGTCAGTTACCCTGGAAACAGGGCAGTCAGTTACCCTGGAAACAGGGCAGTCAGTTATCCCGGAAAAAGGGTGATCAGTTACCCTGGAAACAGGGCAGAATGTTATCCCGGAAACAGGGCAGTCAGTTATCCCGGAAAAAGGGTGATCAGTTACCCTGGAAAAGGGCAGAATGTAATCCCGGAAACAGGGCAGTCAGTTATCCCGGAAAAAGGGTCATCAGTTACCCTGGAAACTGGACAGTCAGTTACCCTGGAAACAGGGCGATCAGTTACCCCGGAAACAGGGCAGTCAGTTTCCCCGGAAACAGGGCGGTCAGTAACCCTGGAAACAGATTAGTCAGTTACCCCAGAAACAGGGTGATCAATTATCCTGGAAACAGGGCCGTCAGTTACTCTGGAAACAGGGCGGTCAGTTACCCCGGATACAGGGCAGTCAGTTACCCTGGAAACAGGGCAGTCAGTTATCCCGGAAACAGGGCAGTCAGTTATCCCGGAAACAGGGCGGTCAGTTGCCCTAGAAACAGGGTGATCAGTTACACAGGAAACAGGGAGATCAGTTACCCTGGAAACAGGGCAGTCAGTTACCCCAGAAAAAGGGTGATCAGTTACCCCGGAAACAGGGAGATCAGTTACCCTGGAAACAGGGCAGTCAGTTATCCTGGAAATAGGGCGGTCAGTTACCCCGGAAACAGGGCATTCAGTTAACCGGGATAAAGGGCAGTCAGTTATCCCGGAAACAGGGCGGACAGTTACCCCGGAAACAGAGCGCTCGGTTATCCCGGAAACAGGGTGATCAGTTACCCTGGAAACAGGGCAGTCAATTATCCCGGAAACAGGGCAGACAGTTATCCCGGAAACAGGGTGATCAGTTACCCTGGAAACTGGGCAGTCAGTTACCCTGGAAACAGGGCAGTCAGTTATCCCGGAAAAAGGTCAGTCAGTTACCCTGGAAACTGGGCAGTCAGTTACCCTGGAAACAGGGCAGTCAGTTATCCCGGAAAAAGGGTGATCAGTTACCCTGGAAACAGGGCAGAATGTTATCCCGGAAACAGGGCAGTCAGTTATCCCGGAAAAAGGGTCATCAGTTACCCTGGAAACTGGACAGTCAGTTACCCTGGAAACAGGGCTGTCAGTTACCCCGGAAACATGGCATTCAGTTACCCTGGAAACAGGGCAGTCAGTTACCCCGGAAACTGGGCAGTCAGTTCCCGTGGAAACAGGGCAGTCAGTCACCCAGGAAACAGGTTAGTCAGTTACGCCGGAAACAGGGTGATCAGTTACCCCGGAAACAGGGCAGTCAGTTCACCTGGAAACAGGGCAGTCAGTTACCCTGGAAACAGGGCAGTCAGTTACCCTGGAAACAGGGCAGTCATTTATCCTGGAAACAGGGCGGTCAGTTACCCCGGAAACAGGGAGATCAGTTACCCCGGAAACAGGGCAGTCAGTTACCCTGGAAACAGGGCAGTCAGTTATCCTGGAAACAGGGCAGTCAGTTACCCTGGAAACAGGGCAGTCAGTTATCCTGGAAACAGGTTGGTCAGTTACCCCGGAAACAGGGCAGTCAGTTTCCCCGGAAACAGGGCGGTCAGTAACCCTGGAAACAGATTAGTCAGTTACCCCAGAAACAGGGTGATCAATTATCCTGGAAACAGGGCCGTCAGTTACTCTGGAAACAGGGCGGTCAGTTACCCCGGATACAGGGCAGTCAGTTACCCTGGAAACAGGGCAGTCAGTTATCCCGGAAACAGGGCAGTCAGTTATCCCGGAAACAGGGTGATCAGATACCCTGGAAACAGGGCAGTCAGTTACCCCGGAAAGAGGGCAGTCAGTTACCCTGGAAACAGGGCAGTCAGTTATCCCGGAAACAGGGCAGTCAGTTATCCCGGAAACAGGGTGATCAGTTACCCTGGAAACTGGGCAGTCAGTTACACAGGAAACAGGGAGATCAGTTACCCTGGAAACAGGGCAGTCAGTTACCCCAGAAAAAGGGTGATCATTTACCCTGGAAACAGGGTGATCAGTTACCCTGGAAACAGGGCAGTCAGTTACCCGGAAACAGGGTGATCAGTTACCCCGGAAACAGGGAGATCTGTTACCCTGGAAACAGGGCAGTCAGTTATCCTGGAAATAGGGCCGTCAGTTACCCCGGAAACAGGGCAGTCAGTTACCCTGGAAACAGGGCAGTCATTTATCCTGGAAACAGGGCGGTCAGTTACCCCGGAAACAGGGAGATCAGTTACCCCGGAAACAGGGCAGTCAGTTACCCTGGAAACAGGGCAGTCAGTTATCCTGGAAACAGGGCAGTCAGTTACCCTGGAAACAGGGCAGTCAGTTATCCTGGAAACAGGTTGGTCAGTTACCCCGGAAACAGGGCAGTCAGTTTCCCCGGAAACAGGGCGGTCAGTAACCCTGGAAACAGATTAGTCAGTTACCCCAGAAACAGGGTGATCAATTATCCTGGAAACAGGGCCGTCAGTTACTCTGGAAACAGGGCGGTCAGTTACCCCGGATACAGGGCAGTCAGTTACCCTGGAAACAGGGCAGTCAGTTATCCCGGAAACAGGGCAGTCAGTTATCCCGGAAACAGGGTGATCAGATACCCTGGAAACAGGGCAGTCAGTTACCCCGGAAAGAGGGCAGTCAGTTACCCTGGAAACAGGGCAGTCAGTTATCCCGGAAACAGGGCAGTCAGTTATCCCGGAAACAGGGTGATCAGTTACCCTGGAAACTGGGCAGTCAGTTACACAGGAAACAGGGAGATCAGTTACCCTGGAAACAGGGCAGTCAGTTACCCCAGAAAAAGGGTGATCATTTACCCTGGAAACAGGGTGATCAGTTACCCTGGAAACAGGGCAGTCAGTTACCCGGAAACAGGGTGATCAGTTACCCCGGAAACAGGGAGATCTGTTACCCTGGAAACAGGGCAGTCAGTTATCCTGGAAATAGGGCCGTCAGTTACCCCGGAAACAGGGCATTCAGTTAACCGGGAAAAAGGGCAGTCAGTTATCCCGGAAACAGGGCGGACAGTTACCCCGGAAACAGAGCGCTCGGTTATCCCGGAAACAGGGTGATCAGTTACCCTGGAAACAGGGCAGTCAATTATACCGGAAACAGGGCAGTCAGGTCTCCCGGAAACAGGGTGATCAGTTACCCTGGAAACTGGGCAGTCAGTTACCCTGGAAACAGGGCAGTCAGTTATCCCGGAAAAAGGGCAGTCAGTTACCCTGGAAACTGGGCAGTCAGTTACCCTGGAAACAGGGCAGTCAGTTATCCCGGAAAAAGGGTGATCAGTTACCCTGGAAACAGGGCAGAATGTTATCCCGGAAACAGGGCAGTCAGTTATCCCGGAAAAAGGGTCATCAGTTACCCTGGAAACTGGACAGTCAGTTACCCTGGAAACAGGGCTGTCAGTTACCCCGGAAACATGGCAGTCAGTTACCCTGGAAACAGGGCAGTCAGTTACCCCGGAAACTGGGCAGTCAGTTCCCGTGGAAACAGGGCAGTCAGTCACCCAGGAAACAGGTTAGTCAGTTACGCCGGAAACAGGGTGATCAGTTACCCCGGAAACAGGGCAGTCAGTTCACCTGGAAACAGGGCAGTCAGTTCACCTGGAAACAGGGCAGTCAGTTACCCTGGAAACAGGGCAGTCATTTATCCTGGAAACAGGGCGGTCAGTTACCCCGGAAACAGGGAGATCAGTTACCCCGGAAACAGGGCAGTCAGTTACCCTGGAAACAGGGCAGTCAGTTATCCTGGAAACAGGGCAGTCAGTTACCCTGGAAACAGGGCAGTCAGTTATCCTGGAAACAGGTTGGTCAGTTACCCCGGAAACAGGGCAGTCAGTTTCCCCGGAAACAGGGCGGTCAGTAACCCTGGAAACAGATTAGTCAGTTACCCCAGAAACAGGGTGATCAATTATCCTGGAAACAGGGCCGTCAGTTACTCTGGAAACAGGGCGGTCAGTTACCCCGGATACAGGGCAGTCAGTTACCCCAGAAACAGGGTGATCAATTATCCTGGAAACAGGGCAGTCAGTTACCCTGGAAACAGGGCAGTCAGTTATCCCGGAAACAGGGTGATCAGATACCCTGGAAACAGGGCAGTCAGTTACCCCGGAAAGAGGGCAGTCAGTTACCCTGGAAACAGGGCAGTCAGTTATCCCGGAAACAGGGCAGTCAGTTATCCCGGAAACAGGGTGATCAGTTACCCTGGAAACTGGGCAGTCAGTTACCCTGGAAACAGGGCATTCAGTTACCCCAGAAACAGGGCAGTCAGTTATCCCGGAAACAGGGTGATCAGATACCCTGGAAACAGGGCAGTCAGTTACCCCGGAAAGAGGGCAGTCAGTTACCCTGGAATCAGGGCAGTCAGTTACCCCGGAAAGAGGGCAGTCAGTTACCCTGGAAACAGGACAGTCAGTTACCCCGGAAACAGGGCAGTCAGTTACCCTGGAAACTGGGCAGTCAGTTACCCTGGAAACAGGGCAGTCAGTTATCCCGAAAACAGGGTGATCAGTTACCCTGGAAACAGGGCAGACAGTTATCCCGGAAACAGGGCAGTCAGTTATCCCGGAAAAAGGATGATCAGTTACCCTGGAAACTGGGCAGACAGTTACCCTGGAAACAGGGCAGTCAGTTACCCCGGAAACAGGGCAGTCAGTTCACCTGTAAACAGGGCAGTCAGTGACCCTGGAAACAGTGCAGTCAGTTATCCCGGAAACAGGGCAGTCAGTTATTCTGGAAACAGGGCGGTCAGTTACCTGGAAACAAATCGGTTAGTTACCCTGGAAACAGGGTGATCAGTTACCCTGGAAACTGGGCAGTCAGTTAGCCTGGAAACAGGGAGATCAGTTACCCCGGAAACAGGGCAGTCAGTTACCCTGGAAACAGGGCAGTCAGTTATTCTGGAAACAAATCGATTCGTTACCCTGGAAACAGGGCAGTCAGTAACCCTGGAAACATGGCAGTCAGTTACCCTGGATACAGGGCGGTCAGTTGCCCTGGAAACAGGGCAGTCAGTTACCCCGGAAACAGGGTGATCTGTTACACAGGAAACAGGGCGGTCAGTTACCTGGAAACAAATCGGTCAGTTACCCTGGAAACAGGGTGGTCAGTTACCCCGGCAACAGGGCAGTCAGTTACCCCGGAAACAGGGCAGTCAGTTACCCTGGAAATAGGGCAGTCAGTTATCCTGGAAACAGGGCAGTCAGTTACCCTGGAAACAGGGCAGTCAGTTATCCTGGAAACAGGTTGGTCAGTTACCCCGGAAACAGGGCAGTCAGTTTCCCCGGAAACAGGGCGGTCAGTAACCCTGGAAACAGATTAGTCAGTTACCCCAGAAACAGGGTGATCAATTATCCTGGAAACAGGGCCGTCAGTTACTCTGGAAACAGGGCGGTCAGTTACCCCGGATACAGGGCAGTCAGTTACCCTGGAAACAGGGCAGTCAGTTACCCTGGAAACAGGGCAGTCAGTTATCCCGGAAACAGGGCAGTCAGTTATCCCGGAAACAGGGTGATCAGATACCCTGGAAACAGGGCAGTCAGTTACCCCGGAAAGAGGGCAGTCAGTTACCCTGGAAACAGGGCAGTCAGTTATCCCGGAAACAGGGCAGTCAGTTATCCCGGAAACAGGGCGGTCAGTTGCCCTGGAAACAGGGTGATCAGTTACACAGGAAACAGGGAGATCAGTTACCCTGGAAACAGGGCAGTCAGTTACCCCAGAAAAAGCGTGATCAGTTACCCTGGAAACAGGGTGATCAGTTACCCTGGAAACAGGGCAGTCAGTTACCCGGAAACAGGGTGATCAGTTACCCCGGAAACAGGGAGATCAGTTACCCTGGAAACAGGGCAGTCAGTTATCCTGGAAATAGGGCGGTCAGTTACCCCGGAAACAGGGCATTCAGTTAACCGGGAAAAAGGGCAGTCAGTTATCCCGGAAACAGGGCGGACAGTTACCCCGGAAACAGAGCGCTCGGTTATCCCGGAAACAGGGTGATCAGTTACCCTGGAAACAGGGCAGTCAGTTATCCCGGAAACAGGGCAGTCAGTTATCACGGAAACAGGGTGATCAGATACCCTGGAAACAGGGCAGTCAGTTACCCCGGAAAGAGGGCAGTCAGTTACCCTGGAAACAGGGCAGTCAGTTATCCCGGAAACTGGGCATTCAGTTATCCCGGAAACAGGGTGATCAGTTACCCTGGAAACTGGGCAGTCAGTTACCCTGGAAACAGGGCATTCAGTTACCCCGGAAAGAGGGCAGTCAGTTACCCTGGAATCAGGGCAGTCAGTTATCCCGGAAACAGGGTGATCAGATACCCTGGAAACAGGGCAGTCAGTTACCCCGGAAAGAGGGCAGTCAGTTACCCTGGAATCAGGGCAGTCAGTTACCCCGGAAAGAGGGCAGTCAGTTACCCTGGAAACAGGACAGTCAGTTACCCCGGAAACAGGGCAGTCAGTTACCCTGGAAACTGGGCAGTCAGTTACCCTGGAAACAGGGCAGTCAGTTATCCCGGAAACAGGGTGATCAGTTACCCTGGAAACAGGGCAGACAGTTATCCCGGAAACAGGGCAGTCAGTTATCCCGGTAAAAGGTTGATCAGTTACCCTGGAAACTGGGCAGACAGTTACCCTGGAAACAGGGCAGTCAGTTACCCCGGAAACAGGGCAGTCAGTTCACCTGTAAACAGGGCAGTCAGTGACCCTGGAAACAGTGCAGTCAGTTATCCCGGAAACAGGGCAGTCAGTTATTCTGGAAACAGGGCGGTCAGTTACCTGGAAACAAATCGGTTAGTTACCCTGGAAACAGGGCAGTCAGTTATCCTGGAAACAGGGTGATCAGTTACCCTGGAAACTGGGCAGTCAGTTAGCCTGGAAACAGGGAGATCAGTTACCCCGGAAACAGGGCAGTCAGTTACCCTGGAAACAGGGCAGTCAGTTATTCTGGAAACAAATCGGTTAGTTACCCTGGAAACCGGGCAGTCAGTTACCCTGGAAACATGGCAGTCAGTTACGCCGGAAACAGGGCAGTCAGTTACCCTGGAAACAGGGCGGTCAGTTGCCCTGGAAACAGGGCAGTCAGTTACCCCGGAAACAGGGTGATCTGTTACACAGGAAACAGGGCGGTCAGTTACCTGGAAACAAATCGGTCAGTTACCCTGGAAACAGGGTGGTCAGTTACCCCGGCAACAGAGCAGTCAGTTAACCCGGAAACAGGGCAGTCAGTTACCCTGGAAACAGGGCGGTCAGTTGCCCTGGAAACAGGGCAGTCAGTTACCCCGGAAACAGGGTGATCTGTTACACAGGAAACAGGGCGGTTCAGTTACCTGGAAACAAATCGGTCAGTTACCCTGGAAACAGGGTGGTCAGTTACCCCGGCAACAGGGCGGTCAGTAACTCTGGAAACAGATTAGTCAGTTATCCCGGAAACAGGGTGATCAGTTATCCTGGAAACAGGGCAGTCAGTTAGCCTGGAAACAGGGCAGTCAGTTAGCCCGGAAGCAGGGCAGTCAGTTACCCTTGAAAGAGGGCAGTCAGTTATCCCGGAAACAGGGCAGTCAGTTATACCGGAAACAGGGTGATCAGTTACCCTGGAAACAGGGCAGTCAGTTACCCCGGAAAAAGGGCATTCAGTTACCCCGGAAACAGGGAGATCAATTACCCTGGAAACAGGGCAGTCAGTTACCCGGAAACAGGGTGATCAGTTACCCCGGAAACAGGGAGATCAGTTACCATGGAAACAGGGCAGTCAGTTATCCTGGAAACAGGGCGGTCAGTTACCACGGAAACAGGGCGGTCAGTTACCCTGGAAACAGGTCAGTCAGTTATCCCGGAAACAGGGCGGACAGTTACCCCGGAAACAGAGCGGTCGGTTATCCCGGAAACAGGGTGATCAGTTACCCTGGAAACAGGGCAGTCAGTTATCCTGGAAACAGGGCAGTCTGTTATCCCGGAAGCAGGGCAGTCAGTTCTCCCGGAAACAGGGTGATCAGTTACCCTAGAAACTGGGCAGTCAGTTACCCTGGAAACAGGGCAGTCAGTTACCCCGGAAACAGGGCAGTCAGTTACCCTGGAAACAGGGCAGTCAGTTATCCTGGAAACCAATCTGTTAGTTACCCTGGAAACAGTGCAGTCAGTTACCCTGGAAACATGGCAGTCAGTTACCCCGGAAACAGGGCAGTCAGTTACCCTGGAAACAGGGCAGCCAGTTATTCCGGAAACTGGGCAGTCAGTTACCCCGGAAACAGGGCAGTTGGTCACCCTGGAAACAGGTTCGTCAGTTACCCTGGAAACAGGGCAGTCATTTCCCTTGGAAACAGGGCAGTCAGTTACCCTGGAAACAGGGCAGTGATCTATCCCGGAAACAGGGCAGTCAGTTATCCTGGAAACAGGGTGAACAGTTACCCTGGAAACTGGGCAGTCAGTTACCCTGGAAACAGGGCGGTCAGTTACCCTGGAAACAGGGCAGTCAGTTATCCTGGAAACAGGGCGGTCAGATACCCCGGAAATAGGGCGGTCAGTTATCCTGGAAAGAGGGCGGTTAGTTACCCCGGAAAAAGCGAGATCAGTTACCCCGGAAACAGGGCGGTCAGTTACACTAGAAAGAGGGCAGTCAGTTACCCTGGAAACAGGGCAGTCAGTTAACCTGAATACAGGGCAGTCAGTTATCCTGGAAACAGTGCAGTCTTTTATCCTGGAAACAGGGCAGTCAGTTACCCCGGAAATAGGGCGATCAGTTATCCTGGAAACAGGGCGGTCAGTTACCGCGGAAACAGGGAGATCAGTTACCCCGGAAACAGGGCAGTCAGTTATCCTGGAAACAGGGTGGTTAGTTACCCCGGAAACAGGGTGATCAGTTATCCTGGAAACTGGGCGGTCAGTTACCCCGGAAACAGGGCAGTCAGTTATCCCAGAAACAGGGTGATCAGTTACCCTGGAAACAGGGCCGTAAGTTAGCCTGGATACAGGGCGGTCAGTCACCCTGGATATAGATTAGTCAGTTACCCCAGAAACAGGGTGATCAGTTATCCTGGAAACAGGGCAGTAAGTTAGCCTGGAAACAGGGCAGTCAGTTACCCCGGAAACAGGGCTGTCAGTTATACCGGAAACAGGGTGATCAGTTACCCTGAAACAGGGCAGTCTGTTACCCCGGAAACAGGGCAGTCAGTTACCCTGGAAACAGGGCCGTCTGTTATTCTGGAAACAGTGCAGTCAGTTACCCCGGAAACAGGGCGGTCAGTTGCCCTGGAAACAGGGTGATCAGTTACACAGGAAACAGGGAGATCAGTTACCCTGGAAACAGGGCAGTCAGTTACCCCAGAAAAAGGGTGATCAGTTACCCTGGAAACAGGGTGATCAGTTACCCTGGAAACAGGGCAGTCAGTTATCCTGGAAATAGGGCGGTCAGTTACCCCGGAAACAGGGCATTCAGTTAACCGGGAAAAAGGGCAGTCAGTTATCCCGGAAACAGGGCGGACAGTTACCCCGGAAACAGAGCGCTCGGTTATCCCGGAAACAGGGTGATCAGTTACCCTGGAAACAGGGCAGTCAGTTATCCCGGAAACAGGGCAGTCAGTTATCACGGAAACAGGGTGATCAGATACCCTGGAAACAGGGCAGTCAGTTACCCCGGAAAGAGGGCAGTCAGTTACCCTGGAAACAGGGCAGTCAGTTATCCCGGAAACAGGGCATTCAGTTATCCCGGAAACAGGGTGATCAGTTACCCTGGAAACTGGGCAGTCAGTTACCCTGGAAACAGGGCATTCAGTTACCCCGGAAACAGGGCAGTCAGTTATCCCGGAAACAGGGTGATCAGATACCCTGGAAACAGGGCAGTCAGTTACCCCGGAAAGAGGGCAGTCAGTTACCCTGGAAACAGGGCAGTCAGTTACCCCGGAAAGAGGGCAGTCAGTTACCCTGGAAACAGGACAGTCAGTTACCCCGGAAACAGGGCAGTCAGTTACCCTGGAAACTGGGCAGTCAGTTACCCTGGAAACAGGGCAGTCAGTTATCCCGGAAACAGGGTGATCAGTTACCCTGGAAACAGGGCAGACAGTTATCCCGGAAACAGGGCAGTCAGTTATCCCGGAAAAAGGTTGATCAGTTACCCTGGAAACTGGGCAGACAGTTACCCTGGAAACAGGGCAGTCAGTTACCCCGGAAACAGGGCAGTCAGTTCACCTGTAAACAGGGTAGTCAGTGACCCTGGAAACAGTGCAGTCAGTTATCCCGGAAACAGGGCAGTCAGTTATTCTGGAAACAGGGCAGTCAGTTACCTGGAAACAAATCGGTTAGTTACCCTGGAAACAGGGCAGTCAGTTATCCTGGAAACAGGGTGATCAGTTACCCTGGAAACTGGGCAGTCAGTTAGCCTGGAAACAGGGAGATCAGTTACCCCGGAAACAGGGCAGTCAGTTACCCTGGAAACAGGGCAGTCAGTTATTCTGGAAACAAATCGGTTAGTTACCCTGGAAACCGGGCAGTCAGTTACCCTGGAAACATGGCAGTCAGTTACGCCGGAAACAGGGCAGTCAGTTACCCTGGAAACAGGGCGGTCAGTTGCCCTGGAAACAGGGCAGTCAGTTACCCCGGAAACAGGGTGATCTGTTACACAGGAAACAGGGCAGTCAGTTACCTGGAAACAAATCGGTCAGTTACCCTGGAAACAGGGTGGTCAGTTACCCCGGCAACAGGGCAGTCAGTTAACCCGGAAACAGGGCAGTCAGTTACCCTGGAAACAGGGCGGTCAGTTGCCCTGGAAACAGGGCAGTCAGTTACCCCGGAAACAGGGTGATCTGTTACACAGGAAACAGGGCGGTTCAGTTACCTGGAAACAAATCGGTCAGTTACCCTGGAAACAGGGTGGTCAGTTACCCCGGCAACAGGGCAGTCAGTTACCCCGGAAACAGGGCGGTCAGTAACTCTGGAAACAGATTAGTCAGTTATCCCGGAAACAGGGTGATCAGTTATCCTGGAAACAGGGCAGTCAGTTAGCCTGGAAACAGGGCAGTCAGTTAGCCCGGAAGCAGGGCAGTCAGTTACCCTTGAAAGAGGGCAGTCAGTTATCCCGGAAACAGGGCAGTCAGTTATACCGGAAACAGGGTGATCAGTTACCCTGGAAACAGGGCAGTCAGTTACCCCGGAAAAAGGGCATTCAGTTACCCCGGAAACAGGGAGATCAATTACCCTGGAAACAGGGCAGTCAGTTACCCGGAAACAGGGTGATCAGTTACCCCGGAAACAGGGAGATCAGTTACCATGGAAACAGGGCAGTCAGTTATCCTGGAAACAGGGCGGTCAGTTACCACGGAAACAGGGCGGTCAGTTACCCTGGAAACAGGTCAGTCAGTTATCCCGGAAACAGGGCGGACAGTTACCCCGGAAACAGAGCGGTCGGTTATCCCGGAAACAGGGTGATCAGTTACCCTGGAAACAGGGCAGTCAGTTCTCCTGGAAACAGGGCAGTCTGTTATCCCAGAAGCAGGGCAGTCAGTTCTCCCGGAAACAGGGTGATCAGTTACCCTGGAAACTGGGCAGTCAGTTACCCTGGAAACAGGGAAGTCAGTTACCCCGGAAACAGGGCAGTCAGTTACCCCGGAAACAGGGCAGTCAGTTTCCCTGGAAACAGGGCAGTCAGTTATCCTGGAAACCAATCTGTTAGTTACCCTGGAAACAGTGCAGTCAGTTACCCTGGAAACATGGCAGTCAGTTACCCCGGAAACAGGGCAGTCAGTTACCCTGGAAACAGGGCAGCCAGTTATTCCAGAAACTGGGCAGTCAGTTACCCCGGAAACAGGGCAGTCAGTCACCCTGGAAACAGGTTCGTCAGTTACCCTGGAAACAGGGCAGTCATTTCCCTTGGAAACAGGGCAGTCAGTTACCCTGGCAACAGGGCAGTGATCTATCCCGGAAACAGGGCAGTCAGTTATCCTGGAAACAGGGTGAACAGTTACCCTGGAAACTGGGCAGTCAGTTACCCTGGAAACAGGGCGGTCAGTTACCCTGGAAACAGGGCAGTCAGTTATCCTGGAAACAGGGCGGTCAGATACCCCGGTAATAGGGCGGTCAGTTATCCTGGAAAGAGGGCGGTTAGTTACCCCGGAAAAAGGGAGATCAGTTACCCCGGAAACAGGGCGGTCAGTTACACTAGAAAGAGGGCAGTCAGTTACCCTGGAAACAGGGCAGTCAGTTAACCTGAATACAGGGCTGTCAGTTACCCCGGAAACATGGCAGTCAGTTACCCTGGAAACAGGGCAGTCAGTTAACCTGAATACAGGGCTGTCAGTTACCCCGGAAACATGGCAGTCAGTTATCCTGGAAACAGGGCAGTCTTTTATCCTGGAAACAGGGCAGTCAGTTACCCCGGAAATAGGGCGATCAGTTATCCTGGAAACAGGGCGGTCAGTTACCGCGGAAACAGGGAGATCAGTTACCCCGGAAACAGGGCAGTCAGTTATCCTGGAAACAGGGTGGTTAGTTACCCCGGAAACAGGGTGATCAGTTATCCTGGAAACTGGGCGGTCAGTTACCCCGGAAACAGGGCAGTCAGTTATCCCAGAAACAGGGTGATCAGTTACCCTGGAAACAGGGCCGTAAGTTAGCCTGGATACAGGGCGGTCAGTCACCCTGGATATAGATTAGTCAGTTACCCCAGAAACAGGGTGATCAGTTATCCTGGAAACAGGGCAGTAAGTTAGCCTGGATACAGGGCGGTCAGTCACCCTGGATATAGATTAGTCAGTTACCCCAGAAACAGGGTGATCAGTTATCCTGGAAACAGGGCAGTCAGTTACCCCGGAAACAGGGCTGTCAGTTATACCGGAAACAGGGTGATCAGTTACCCTGAAACAGGGCAGTCTGTTACCCCGGAAACAGGGCAGTCAGTTACCCTGGAAACAGGGCCGTCTGTTATTCTGGAAACAGTGCAGTCAGTTACCCCGGAAACAGGGCGGTCAGTTGCCCTGGAAACAGGGTGATCAGTTACACAGGAAACAGGGAGATCAGTTACCCTGGAAACAGGGCAGTCAGTTACCCCAGAAAAAGGGTGATCAGTTACCCTGGAAACAGGGTGATCAGTTACCCTGGAAACAGGGCAGTCAGTTATCCTGGAAATAGGGCGGTCAGTTACCCCGGAAACAGGGCATTCAGTTTCCCGGGAAAAAGGGCAGTCAGTTATCCCGGAAACAGGGCGGACAGTTACCCCGGAAACAGAGCGGTCGGTTATCCCGGAAACAGGGTGATCAGTTTCCCTGGAAACAGGGCAGTCAATTATCCCGGAAACAGGGCAGTCAGTTATCCCGGAAACAGGGTGATCAGTTACCCTGGAAACTGGGCAGTCAGTTACCCTGGAAACAGGGCAGTCAGTTATCCCGGAAAAAGGGCAGTCAGTTACCCTGGAAACTGGGCAGTCAGTTACCCTGGAAACAGGGCAGTCAGTTATCCCGGAAAAAGGGTGATCAGTTACCCTGGAAACAGGGCAGAATGTTATCCCGGAAACAGGGCAGTCAGTTATCCCGGAAAAAGGGTCATCAGTTACCCTGGAAACTGGACAGTCAGTTACCCTGGAAACAGGGCTGTCAGTTACCCCGGAAACATGGCAGTCAGTTACCCTGGAAACAGGGCAGTCAGTTACCCCGGAAACTGGGCAGTCAGTTCCCGTGGAAACAGGGCAGTCAGTCACCCAGGAAACAGGTTAGTCAGTTACGCCGGAAACAGGGTGATCAGTTACCCCGGAAACAGGGCAGTCAGTTCACCTGGAAACAGGGCAGTCAGTTACCCTGGAAACAGGGCAGTCAGTTACCCTGGAAACAGGGCAGTCATTTATCCTGGAAACAGGGCGGTCAGTTACCCCGGAAACAGGGAGATCAGTTACCCCGGAAACAGGGCAGTCAGTTACCCTGGAAACAGGGCAGTCAGTTATCCTGGAAACAGGGCAGTCAGTTACCCTGGAAACAGGGCAGTCAGTTATCCTGGAAACAGGTTGGTCAGTTACCCCGGAAACAGGGCAGTCAGTTTCCCCGGAAACAGGGAGGTCAGTAACCCTGGAAACAGATTAGTCAGTTACCCCAGAAACAGGGTGATCAATTATCCTGGAAACAGGGCCGTCAGTTACTCTGGAAACAGGGCGGTCAGTTACCCCGGATACAGGGCAGTCAGTTACCCTGGAAACAGGGCAGTCAGTTATCCCGGAAACAGGGCAGTCAGTTATCCCGGAAACAGTGTGATCAGATACCCTGGAAACAGGGCAGTCAGTTGCCCCGGAAAGAGGGCAGTCAGTTACCCTGGAAACAGGGCAGTCAGTTATCCCGGAAACAGCGCAGTCAGTTATCCCGGAAACAGGGTGATCAGTTACCCTGGAAACTGGGCAGTCAGTTAGCCCGGAAACAGGGTGATCTGTTACACAGGAAACAGGGCGGTTCAGTTACCTGGAAACAAATCGGTCAGTTACCCTGGAAACAGGGTGGTCAGTTACCCCGGCAACAGGGCAGTCAGTTACCCCGGAAACAGGGCGGTCAGTCACCCTGGAAACAGATTAGTCAGTTATCCCGGAAACAGGGTGATCAGTTATCCTGGAAACAGGGCAGTCAGTTAGCCTGGAAACAGGGCAGTCAGTTAGCCCGGAAGCAGGGCAGTCAGTTACCCTTGAAAGAGGGCAGTCAGTTATCCCGGAAACAGGGCAGTCAGTTATACCGGAAACAGGGTGATCAGTTACCCTGGAAACAGGGCAGTCAGTTACCCCGGAAACAGGGCATTCAGTTACCCTGGAAACAGGGCAGCCAGTTATTCCGGAAACAGGGCAGTCAGTTACCCCGGAAACAGAGCGGTCAGTTGCCCTGGAAAAAGGGCAGTCAGTTACCCCGGAAACAGGATGATCTGTTACACAGGAAACAGGGAGAACAGTGACCCTGGAAACAGGGAAGTCAGTTAACCCGGAAAAAGGGCGTTCAGTTACCCCGGAAACAGGGAGCTCAATTGCCCTGGAAACAGGGCAGTCAGTTACCCGGAAACAAGGTGATCAGTTACCCCGGAAACAGGGAGATCAGTTACCATGGAAACAGGGCAGTCAGTTATCCTGGAAACAGGGCGGTCAGTTACCACGGAGACAGGGCGGTCAGTTACCCTGGAAACAGGTCAGTCAGTTATCCCGGAAACAGGGCGGACAGTTACCCCGGAAACAGAGCGGTCGGTTATCCCGGAAACAGGGTGATCAGTTACCCTGGAAACAGGGCAGTCAGTTATCCTGGAAACAGGGCAGTCAGTTATCCCGGAAGCAGGGCAGTCAGTTCTCCCGGAAACAGGGTGATCAGTTACCCTGGAAACTGGGCAGTCAGTTACCCTGGAGACAGGGCAGTCAGTTACCCCGGAAACAGGGCAGTCAGTTACTCCGGAAACAGGGCGGTCAGTAACCCTGGAAACAGATTAGTCAGTTACCCCGAAAACAGGGTGATCAGTTATCCTGGAAACAGGGCAGTCAGTTAGCCTGGAAACAGGGCAGTCAGTTACCCCGGAAACAGGGCAGTCAGTTACCCTGGAAACAGGGCAGTCAGTTATCCCGGAAACAGGGCAGTCAGTTAACCTGGAAACAGGGCGGTCAGTTGCCCCGGATACAGGGCAGTCACTTACTCCGGAAACAAGGCAGTCAGTTACCCTGGAAACAGGGCAGTTAGTTATCCCGGAAACAGGGTGATCAGATACCCTAGAAACAGGGCAGTCAGTTACCCCGGAAACAGGGCAGTCAGTTACCCTGGAAACAGGGCAGTCAGTTATCCCGGAAACAGGGCAGTCAGTTATCCCGGAAAAAGGGTGATCAGTTACCCTGGAAACAGGGCAGTCAGTTACCCTGGAAACAGGGCAGTCAGTTATCCCAGAAACAGGGCAGTCAGTTACCCTGGAAACTGGGCAGTCAGTTACCATGGAAACAGGGCAGTCAGTTATCCCGGAAACAGGGTGATCAGTTACCCTGGAAACAGGGCAGACAGTTATCCCGGAAACAGGGCAGTCAGTTATCCCTGAAAAAGGGTGATCAGTTACACTGGAAACTGGGCAGTCAGTTACCCTGGAAACAGGGCAGTCAGTTACACCGGAAACTGGGCACTCAGTTCCCCTGGAAACAGGGCGGTCAGTTACCCTGGAAACATGGTGGTCAGTTACCCCGGAAACAGTGTGATCAGTTATCCTGGAAACAGGGCGGTCAGTTACCCCGGTAACAGGGCAGTCAGTTACCCCGGAAACAGGGCGGTCAGTAACCCTGGAAACAGATTAGTCAGTTACCCCAGAAATAGGGTGATCAGTTATCCTGGAAACAGGGCAGTAAGTTAGCCTGGAAACATTGCAGTCAGTTACCCCGGAAACAGGGCAGTCAGTCACCCTGGAAACAGGGCAGTCAGTTATCCCGGAAACAGGGCTGTCAGTTATACCGGAAACAGGGTGATCAGTTACCCTGAAACAGGGCAGTCTGTTATTCCGGAAACAGGGCAGTCAGTTACCCCGGAAACAGTGCGGTCAGTTACCCTGGAAACAGTTTGATCAGTTACACAGGAAACAGGGAGATCAGTTACCATGGAAACAGTGCAGTCAGTTACCCCGGACAAAGGGTGATCAGTTACCCTGGAAACAGGGTGATCAGTTACCCTGGAAACAGGGCAGTCAGTTGCCCGGAAACAGGGTGATCAGTTACACCGGAAACAGGGAGATCAGTTACCCTGGAAACAGGGCAGTCATTTATCCTGGAAATAGGGCGGTCAGTTACCCCGGAAACAGGCCATTCAGTTAACCTGGAAAAAGGGCAGTCAGTTATCCCGGAAACAGGGCGGACAGTTACCCCGGAAACAAAGCGGTCGGTTATCCCGGAAACAGGGTGATCAGTTGCCCTGGAAACAGGGCAGTCAATTACCCCGGAAACAGGGTGATCTGTTACACAGGAAACAGGGCGGTCAGTTACCTGGAAACAAATCGGTCAGTTACCCTGGAAACAGGGTGGTCAGTTACCTCTCAACAGGGCAGTCAGTTACCCCGGAAACAGGGCGGTCAGTAACCCTGGAAACAGATTAGTCAGTTATCCCGGAAACAGGGAGATCAGTTATCCTGGAAACAGGGCAGTCAGTTAGCCTGGAAACTGGGCAGTCAGTTAGCCCGGAAGCAGGGCAGTCAGTTACCCTGGAAAGAGGGCAGTCAGTTATCCCGGAAACAGGGCAGTCAGTTATACCGGAAACAGGGTGATCAGTTACCCTGGAAACAGGGCAGTCAGTTACCCCGGAAACAGGGCAGTCAGTTACCCTGGAAAAAGGGCAGCCAGTTATTCCGGAAACAGGGCAGTCAGTTACCCCGGAAACAGAGCGGTCAGTTGCCCTGGAAACAGGGCAGTCAGTTACCCCGGAAACAGGGTGATCTGTTACACAGGAAACAGAGAGAACAGTTACCCTGGAAACAGGGCAGTCAGTTACCCCGGAAAAAGGGCGATCAGTTACCCCGGAAACAGGGAGATCAATTACCCTGGAAACAGGGCAGTCAGTTACCCGGAAACAGGGTGATCATTTACCCCGGAAACAGGGAGATCAGTTACCATGGAAACAGGGCAGTCAGTTATCCTGGAAACAGGGCGGTCAGTTACCCCGGAAACAGGGCGGTCAGTTACCCTGGAAACAGGTCAGTCAGTTATCTCGGAAACAGGGCGGACAGTTACCCCGGAAACAGAGCGGTCTGTTATCCCGGAAACAGGGTGATCAGTTACCCTGGAAACAGGGCAGTCAGTTACCCTGGAAACAGGGCAGTCAGTTATCCCGGAAGCAGGGCAGTCAGTTCTCCCGGAAAAAGGGTGATCAGTTACCCTGGAAAATGGGCAGTCAGTTACCCTGGAAACAGGGCAGTCAGTTACCCCGGAAACAGGGCAGTCAGTTACCCTGGAAACAGGGCGGCCAGTTATTCCGGAAACAGGGTGATCAGTGACCCTGGAAACTGGGCAGTCAGTTACCATGGAAACAGGGTGGTCAGTTACCCTGGAAACTGGGTGATCAGTTATCCTGGAAACAGTGCGGTCAGTTACCCCGGAAACAGGGCAGTCAGTTACCCTGGAAACAGGGCGGTTAATTACCCCAGAAATTGGGCAGTCAGTTACACTGGAAACAGGGCAGTCAGTTACCACGGAAACAGGGTGGTCAGTTACCCCGGAAAGCAGGACGTTCAGTTACCCCGGAAACAGGGCGGTTAATTACCCCAGAAATTGGGCAGTCAGTTACACTGGAAACAGGGCAGTCAGTTACCCGGAAACAGGGCGATCAGATACCCCGGAAACAGGGCGGTCCGTTATCCCGGAAACAGGGTAATCAGTTAACCTGGAAACAGGGCAGTCAGTTATCATGGAAACAGGGCGGTCGGTTAGCCCGGAAACAGGGCGATCAGATACCCCGGAAACAGGGCGGTCCGTTATCCCGGAAACAAGGTAATCAGTTAACCTGGAAACAGGGCAGTCAGTTATCATGGAAACAGGGCGGTCGGTTAGCCCGGAAACAGGGCGGTCAGTTACCCTGGAAACAGGGCAGTCAGTTATCCCGGAAACAGGCTGATCAGTTACCCTGGAAACTGGGCAGTCAGTTACCACGGAAACAGGGTGGTCAGTTACCCTGGAAAGAGGGCAGTCAGTTACCCCGGAAACAGGGTGGTCAGTTACCCTGGAAACAGGGCAGTCAGTTCCCACGGAAACATGGTGGTCAGTTACCCTGGAAACTGGGTGATCAGTTATCCTGGAAACAGTGCGGTCAGTTACCCCGGAAAGAGGGCAGTCAGTTACCCCGGAAACAGGGCAGTCAGTTATCCCGGAAACAGGGCAGTCAGTTATCCCGGAAACAGGGTGATCAGTTACGCTGGAAACTGGGCAGTCAGTTATCCTGGAAACAGGGCATTCAGTTATCCTGGAAACAGGGCGGTCATTTACCTCGGAAACAGGACGTTCAGTTACTCCGGAAACAGGGAGATCAGTTACCCTGGAAACTGGGCAGTCAGTTACCCGGGAAACAGGGCGGTCCGTTATCCCGGTAACAGGGTGATCAGTTACCCTGGAAACAGGGCAGTCAGTTATCCTGGAAAAAGGGCAGTCAGTTACCCTGGAAACAGGGCGGATAGTTAACCTGGAAACAGGGCAGTCAGTTATCCCGGAAGCAGGGTGATCAGTTATCCCGGAAACAGTGCGATTAGTTTCCCCGGAAACAGGGTGATCAGTTACCCTGAAACAGGGCGATCCGTTTTCCCAGAAACAGGACGGTCAGTTACCCTGGAAACAGGGCAGTCAGTTACCCCGGATATAGGACGTTCAGGTACCCCGGAAACAGGGCGGTTAATTACCCCAGAAAATGGGCGATCAGTTACCCTGGAAACAGGGTGATCAGTTACCCTGGAAACTGGGCAGTCCGTTACCCTGGAAACAGGGCAGTCAGTTACCCTGGAAACAGGGCAGTCAGTTATTCCGGAAACAGGGTGATCAGTTACCCTGGAAACTGGGCAGTCAGTTACCATGGAAACAGGGTGGTCAGTTACCCTGGAAACTGGGTGATCAGTTATCCTGGAAACAGTGCGGTCAGTTACCCCGGAAACAGGGCGGTCAGTTACCCCTGAAACAGGGCGGTTAATTACCCCAGAAATTGGGCAGTCAGTTACACTGGAAACAGGGCAGTCAGTTACCCGGAAACAGGGCGATCAGATACCCCGGAAACAGGGCGGTCCGTTATCCCGGAAACAGGGTAATCAGTTAACCTGGAAACAGGGCAGTCAGTTATCATGGAAACAGGGCGGTCGGTTAGCCCGGAAACAGGGCGGTCAGTTACCCTGGAAACAGGGCAGTCAGTTATCCCGGAAACAGGCTGATCAGTTACCCTGGAAACTGGGAAGTCAGTTACCACGGAAACAGGGTGGTCAGTTACCCTGGAAAGAGGGCAGTCAGTTACCCCGGAAACAGGGTGGTCAGTTACCCTGGAAACAGGGCAGTCAGTTACCACGGAAACAGGGTGGTCAGTTACCCTGGAAACTGGGTGATCAGTTATCCTGGAAACAGTGCGGTCAGTTACCCCGGAAAGAGGGCAGTCAGTTACCCCGGAAACAGGGCAGTCAGTTATCCCGGAAACAGGGCAGTCAGTTATCCCGGAAACAGGGTGATCAGTTACCCTGGAAACTGGGCAGTCAGTTACCCTGGAAACAGGGCAGTCAGTTACCCTGGAAACAGGGCAGTTAGTTAACCGGGAAACAGGGCAGTCAGTTATCCTGGAAACAGGGCATTCAGTTATCCTGGAAACAGGGCGGTCATTTACCTCGAAAACAGGACGTTCAGTTACTCCGGAAACAGGGAGATCAGTTACCCTGGAAACTGTGCAGTCAGTTACCCGGGAAACAGGGCGGTCAGTTATCCCGGTAACAGGGTGATCAGTTACCCTGGAAACAGGGCAGTCAGTTACCCCGGAAACAGGGTGATCAGTTACCCTGGAAACAGGGCAGTCAGTTATCCTGGAAAAAGGGCAGTCAGTTACCCTGGAAACAGGGCGGATAGTTAACCTGGAAACAGGGCAGTCAGTTATCCCGGAAGCAGTGTGATCAGTTACCCTGGAAACAGGGCAGTCAGTTATCCTGGAAAAAGGGCAGTCAGTTACCCTGGAAACAGGGCGGTTAGTTAACCTGGAAACAGGGTGATCAGTTACCCGGAAACAGGGCGATCCGTTTTCCCAGAAACAGGGCAGTCAGTTACCCCGGATATAGGACGTTCAGGTACCCCGGAAACAGGGCGGTTAATTACCCCAGAAAATGGGCGATCAGTTACCCTGGAAACAGGGTGATCAGTTACTCTGGAAACTGGGCAGTCCGTTACCCTGGAAACAGGGCAGTCAGTTACCCTGGAAACAGGGCAGTCAGTTATTCCGGAAACAGGGTGATCAGTTACCCTGGAAACTGGGCAGTCAGTTACCCTGGAAACAGCCAGTCAGTTACCCTGGAAACAGCGCAGTCAGTTATCCCGGAAACAGGCTGATCAGTTACCCTGGAAACTGCGCAGTCAGTTACCACGCAATCAGCGTGGTCAGTTACCCTGGAAACAGGGCAGTCAGTTACCCCGGAAACAGGGTGGTCAGTTACCCTGGAAACAGGGCAGTCAGTTACCCTGGAAACAGGTTGGTCAGTTACCCTAGAAACAGGGCAGTCAGTTACCCTAGAAACAGGGCAGTCAGTTTCCCCGGAAACAGGGTGATCAGTTTCCCTGGAAACTGGGCAGTCAGTTATCCCGGAAACAGGGCAGTCAGTTATCCTGGAAACAGGGCGGTCCGGTACCCCGGAAATAGGGCGGTCAGTTACCCTGGAAACAGGGCAGTCAGTTATCCTGTAAACAGGGTGGTCCGTTGCCCTGGAAACAGGCTGATCAGTTACCCTGGAAACTGCGCAGTCAGTTACCACGCAATCAGCGTGGTCAGTTACCCTGGAAACAGGGCAGTCAGTTACCCCGGAAACAGGGTGGTCAGTTACCCTGGAAACAGGGCAGTCAGTTACCCCGGAAACAGGGTGGTCAGTTACCCTGGAAACAGGGCAGTCAGTTACCCTGGAAACAGGTTGGTCAGTTACCCTAGAAACAGGGCAGTCAGTTACCCTAGAAACAGGGCAGTCAGTTACCCCGGAAACAGGGTGATCAGTTTCCCTGGAAACTGGGCAGTCAGTTACCCCGGAAACAGGGCAGTCAGTTACCCCGGAAACAGGGCGGTCAGTAACCCTGGAAACAGATTAGTCAGTTACCCCGGAAACAGGGCGGTCAGTTATCCCGGAAACAGGTAGATCAGTTACCCCGGAAACAGGGCAGTCAGTTATCCTGGCAACAGGGTGTTCAGTTACACTGGAAACAGGGTGGTCATTTACTCCGGAAACTGGGTGATCAGTTAACCTGGAAACAGGGCGGTCAGTTACCCCGGAAACAGGGTAGTCAGTTACCCCGGAAACAGGGCGGTCAGTAACCCTGGAAACAGATTAGTCATTTACCCCGGAAACAGGGTGATCAGTTTGCCTGGAAACAGGGCAGTCAGTTATCCCGGAAACAGGGCAGTCAGTTACCCTGGAAACAGGGCAGTCAGTTATCCCGGAAACAGGGCAGTCAGTTATCCCGGAAACAGGGTGATCAGTTACCCTGGAAACAGGGCAGTCAGTTACCCCAGAAACAGGGCAGTCAGTTACCCTGGAAACAGGGCAGTCAGTTATCCCGGAAACAGGGCAGTCAGTTATCCCGGAAACAGGGTGAACAGTTACCCTGGAAACAGGGCAGTCAGTTACCCTGGAAACAGGTTGGTCAGTTACCCTAGAAACAGGGCAGTCAGTTACCCCGGAAACAGGGTGATCAGTTTCCCTGGAAACTGGGCAGTCAGTTATCCCGGAAACAGGGCAGTCAGTTAACCTGGAAACAGGGCAGTCAGTTATCCTGGAAACAGGGCGGTCCGGTACCCCGGAAATAGGGCGGTCAGTTACCCTGGAAACAGGGCAGTCAGTTATCCTGGAAACAGGGTTGTCCGTTGCCCTGGAAACAGGGTGATCAGTTACCCCGGAAATTGAGTGATCAGTTATCCTGGAAAAAGGACGGTCAGTTACCCCGGAAACAGGGCAGTCAGTTACCCCGGAAACAGGGCGGTCAGTAACCCTGGAAACAGATTAGTCAGTTACCCCGGAAACAGGGCGGTCAGTTATCCCGGAAACAGGTAGATCAGTTACCCCGGAAACAGGGCAGTCAGTTATCCTGGCAACAGGGTGTTCAGTTACACTGGAAACAGGGTGGTCATTTACTCCGGAAACTGGGTGATCAGTTAACCTGGAAACAGGGCGGTCAGTTACCCAGGAAACAGGGTAGTCAGTTACCCCGGAAACAGGGCGGTCAGTAACCCTGGAAACAGATTAGTCATTTACCCCGGAAACAGGGTGATCAGTTTGCCTGGAAACAGGGCAGTCAGTTATCCCGGAAACAGGGCAGTCAGTTACCCTGGACACAGGGCAGTCAGTTATCCCGGAAACAGGGCAGTCAGTTATCCCGGAAACAGGGTGATCAGTTACCCTGGAAACAGGGCAGTCAGTTACCCCAGAAACAGGGCAGTCAGTTACCCTGGAAACAGGGCAGTCAGTTATCCCGGAAACAGGGCAGTCAGTTATCCCGGAAACAGGGTGAACAGTTACCCTGGAAACAGGACGTTCAGTTACCCCGGAAACAGGGCGGTTAATTAACCCAGAAACAGGGCGATCAGTTACCCTGGAAACAGGGTTATCAGTTACCCTCGAAACTGGGCAGTCAGTTACACTGGAAACAGGGCAGTCAGTTACCCTGGAAACAGGGCAGTTAGTTAACCTGGAAACAGGGCAGTCAGTTATCCTGGAAACAGGGCATTCAGTTATCCTGGAAACAGGGCGGTCATTTACCCCGGAAATAGGGCGGTCAGTTCTCCTGGAAACAGGGCGGTCAGTTACCCCGGAAACAGGGAGATCAGTTACCCCGGAAACAGGGCAGTCAGTTACCCTGGAAACAGGGCAGTCAGTCATCATGGAAACAGGGTGGTCAGTTACCCTGGAAACAGGGTGGTCAGTTACCCCGGAAACACGGTGATCAGTTATCCTGGAAACAGGGCGGTCAGTTACCCCGGAAACAGGGCAGTCAGTTACCCCGGAAACAGCGTGATCAGTTATCCTGGAAACAGGGCAGTCAGTTAGCCTGGAAACAGGGCAGTCAGTTACCCCGGAAACAGGGCAGTCAGTTATCCCGCAAACAGGGTGATCAGTTACTCTGGAAACAGGGCAGTAAGTTACCCTGGAAACAGGGCAGTCAGTTATCCCGGAAACAGGGCAGTCAGTTATCCCGGAAACAGGGTGATCAGTTACTCTGGAAACAGGGCAGTCAGTTACCCCGGAAACAGGGCAGTCAGTTACCCTGGAAACAGGGCAGTCAGTTATCCCGGAAACAGGGCAGTCAGTTATCCCGGAAACAGGGTGATCAGTTACCCTGGAAACTGGGCAGTCAGTTACCCTGAAACAGGGCAGTCAGTTACCCCGGAAACAGGGCAGTCAGTTACCCTGGAAACTGGGCAGTCATTTATCCTGGAAACAGGGCAGTCAGTTATCCCGGAAACAGGGTGATCAGTGACCCTGGAAACTGGGCATTCAGTTATCCCGGAAACAGGGCAGTCAGTTATCCCGGAAAAAGGGTGATCAGTTACCCTGGAAACTGGGCAGTCAGTTAACCTGGAAACAGGGCAGTCAGTTACCCCGGAAACAGTGCAGTCAATTACCCTGGAAACAGGGCAGTCAGTTACCCCGGAAACTGGGCAGTCAGTTACCCTGGAAACAGGTTAGTCAGTTACCCCAGAAACAGGGTGATCAGTTACCCCGGAAACAGGGCAGTCAGTTCCCCTGGAAACCCGACAGTCAGTTACCCTGGAAACAGGGCAGTCAGTTATCCCCAAAACCGGGCAGTCAGTTATCCAGGAAACAGGGTGATCAAGTACCCTGGAAACTGGGCAGTCAGTTACCGTGGAAACAGGGCGGTCAGTTACCCTGGAAACAGGGCAGTCAGTTATCCTGGAAACAGGGTGATCAGTTACCCTGGAACCAGGGCAGTTAGTTACCCTGGAAACAGGGCAGTCAGTTATACTGGAAACAGGGCAGAGCGTTATCCCCAGAAACAGGGCGGTCAGTTACCCCGGAAATAAGGCGGTCAGTTATCCTGGAAACAGGGCAGTCAGTTACCCTGGAAACAGCCAGTCAGTTACCCTGGAAACAGGGCAGTCAGTTATCCCGGAAACAGGGTGATCAGTTACCCTGGAAACTGGGCAGTCAGTTACCGTGGAAACAGGGCGGTCAGTTACCCTGGAAACAGGGCAGTCAGTTATCCTTGAAACAGGGTGATCAGTTACCCTGGAACCAGGGCAGTTAGTTACCCTAGAAACAGGGCAGTCAGTTATACTGGAAACAGGGCAGAGCGTTATCCCCAGAAACAGGGCGGTCAGTTCCCCCGGAAATAAGGCGGTCAGTTATCCTGGAAACAGGGCAGTCAGTTACCCTGGAAACAGCCAGTCAGTTACCCTGGAAACAGGGCAGTCAGTTATCCCGGAAACAGGGTGATCAGTTACCCTGGAAACTGGGCAGTCAGTTACACTGGATACAGCCAGTCAGTTACCCTGGAAACAGGGCAGTCAGTTATCCTGGAAACAGGGCATTCAGTTATCCTGGAAACAGGGCGGTCATTTACCCCGGCAATAGGGCGGTCAGTTCTCCTGGAAACAGGGCGGTCAGTTACCCCGGAAACAGGGAGATCAGTTACCCCGGAAACAGGGCAGTCAGTTACCCTGGAAACAGGGCAGTCAGTCATCATGGAAACAGGGTGGTCAGTTACCCTGGAAACAGGGTGGTCAGTTACCCCGGAAACAGGGTGATCAGTTATCCTGGAAACAGGGCGGTCAGTTACACCGGAAACAGGGCAGTCAGTTACCCCGGAAACAGCGTGATCAGTTATCCTGGAAACAGGGCAGTCAGTTAGCCTGGAAACAGGGCAGTCAGTTACCCCGGAAACAGGGCAGTCAGTTATCCCGCAAACAGGGTGATCAGTTACTCTGGAAACAGGGCAGTAAGTTACCCTGGAAACAGGGCAGTCAGTTACCCTGGAAACAGGGCAGTCAGTTATCCCGGAAACAGGGCAGTCAGTTATCCCGGAAACAGGGTGATCAGTTACCCTGGAAACTGGGCTGTCAGTTACCCTGGAAACAGGGCAGTCAGTTACCCCGGAAACTGGGCAGTCATTTATCCTGGAAACTGGGCAGTCAGTTATCCCGGAAACAGGGTGGTCAGTTATCCCGGAAACAGGGCAGTCAGTTATCCCGGAGAAAGGGTGATCAGTTACCCTGGAAACTGGGCAGTCAGTTAACCTGGAAACAGGGCAGTCAGTTGCCCCGGAAACAGGGCAGTCAGTTACCCTGGAAACAGGGCAGTCAGTTACCCCGGAAACTGGGCAGTCAGTTACCCTGGAAACAGGGCAGTCAGTCACCCTGGAAACAGGTTAGTCAGTTACCCCGGAAACAGGGTGATCAGTTACCCCGGAAACAGGGCAGTCAGTTCCGCTGGAATCAGGGCAGTCAGTTACCCTGGAAACAGGGCAGTCAGTTACCCCGGAAACAGGGCACTCAGTTACCCTGGAAACAGGGCAGTCAGTCATCCTGGAAACAGGGTGGTCAGTTAGCCTGGAAACAGGGTGATCAGTTACCCCCGAAACAGGGTGATCAGTTATCCTGGAAACAGGGCGGTCAGTTACCCCGGAAACAGAGTAGTCAGTTACCCCGGAAACAGGGCGGTCAGTTACCCTGGAAACAGATTATTCAGTTACCCCGGAAACAGGGTGATCGGTTATCCTGGAAACAGGGCAGTCAGTTAGCCTGGAAACAGGGCAGTCAGTTACCCCGGAAACAGGGCGGTCAGTTACCCCGGAAATAGGGCGGTCAGTTATCCTGGAAACAGGGCAGTCAGTTACCCTGGAAACAGCCAGTCAGTTACCCTGGAAACAGGGCAGTCAGTTATCCCGGAAACAGGGTGATCAGTTACCCTGGAAACTGGGCAGTCAGTTACCCTGGAAACAGCCAGTCAGTTACCCTGGAAGCAGGGCATTCAGTTATCCCGGAAACAGGGTGATCAGTTACCCTGGAAACTGGGCAGTCAGTTACTACGGAAACAGGGTGGTCAGTTACCCTGGAAACAGGGCAGTTACCCCAGAAACAGGGTGGTCAGTTTCCCTGGAAACAGGGTGGTCAGTTACTCTGGAAACAGGGCAGTCAGTTACCCCGGAAACAGGGTGATCAGTTACCCTGTAAACTGGGCAGTCAGTTATCCCGGAAACAGGGTGATCAGTTACCCTGGAAACAGGGCAGTCAGTTACCCCGGAAACAGGGCAGTCAGTTACCCTGGAAACAGGGCAGTCAGTTATCCCGGAAACAGGGCAGTCAGTTATCCCGGAAACAGGGTGATCAGTTACCCTGGAAACTGGGCTGTCAGTTACCCTGGAAACAGGGCAGTCAGTTACCCCGGAAACAGGGCAGTCAGTTACCCTGGAAACTGGGCAGTCATTTATCCTGGAAACTGGGCAGTCAGTTATCCCGGAAACAGGGTGATCAGTGACCCTGGAAACAGGGTGATCAGTTACTCTGGAAACAGGGCAGTCAGTTAACCTGGAAACAGGGCAGTCAGTTGCCCCGGAAACAGGGCAGTCAGTTACCCTGGAAACAGGGCAGTCAGTTACCCCGGAAACTGGGCAGTCAGTTACCCTGGAAACAGGGCAGTCAGTCACCCTGGAAACAGGTTAGTCAGTTACCCCGGAAACAGGGTGATCAGTTACCCCGGAAACAGGGCAGTCAGTTCCGCTGAAATCAGGGCAGTCAGTTACCCTGGAAACAGGGCAGTCAGTTACCCCGGAAACAGGGCACTCAGTTACCCTGGAAACAGGGCAGTCAGTCATCCTGGAAACAGGGTGGTCAGTTAGCCTGGAAACAGGGTGATCAGTTACCCCCGAAACAGGGTGATCAGTTATCCTGGAAACAGGGCGGTCAGTTACCCCGGAAACAGAGTAGTCAGTTACCCCGGAAACAGGGCGGTCAGTTACCCTGGAAACAGATTATTCAGTTACCCCGGAAACAGGGTGATCGGTTATCCTGGAAACAGGGCAGTCAGTTAGCCTGGAAACAGGGCAGTCAGTTACCCCGGAAACAGGGCGGTCAGTTACCCCGGAAATAGGGCGGTCAGTTATCCTGGAAACAGGGCAGTCAGTTACCCTGGAAACAGCCAGTCAGTTACCCTGGAAACAGGGCAGTCAGTTATCCCGGAAACAGGGTGATCAGTTACCCTGGAAACTGGGCAGTCAGTTACCCTGGAAACAGCCAGTCAGTTACCCTGGAAGCAGGGCATTCAGTTATCCCGGAAACAGGGTGATCAGTTACCCTGGAAACTGGGCAGTCAGTTACTACGGAAACAGGGTGGTCAGTTACCCTGGAAACAGGGCAGTTACCCCAGAAACAGGGTGGTCAGTTTCCCTGGAAACAGGGTGGTCAGTTACTCTGGAAACAGGGCAGTCAGTTACCCCGGAAACAGGGTGATCAGTTACCCTGTAAACTGGGCAGTCAGTTATCCCGGAAACAGGGTGATCAGTTACCCTGGAAACAGGGCAGTCAGTTACCCCGGAAACAGGGCAGTCAGTTACCCTGGAAACAGGGCAGTCAGTTATCCCGGAAACAGGGCAGTCAGTTATCCCGGAAACAGGGTGATCAGTTACCCTGGAAACTGGGCTGTCAGTTACCCTGGAAACAGGGCAGTCAGTTACCCCGGAAACAGGGCAGTCAGTTACCCTGGAAACTGGGCAGTCATTTATCCTGGAAACTGGGCAGTCAGTTATCCCGGAAACAGGGTGATCAGTGACCCTGGAAACAGGGTGGTCAGTTATCCCGGAAACAGGGCAGTCAGTTATCCCGGAGAAAGGGTGATCAGTTACCCTGGAAACTGGGCAGTCAGTTAACCTGGAAACAGGGCAGTCAGTTGCCCCGGAAACAGGGCAGTCAGTTACCCTGGAAACAGGGCAGTCAGTTACCCCGGAAACTGGGCAGTCAGTTACCCTGGAAACAGGGCAGTCAGTCACCCTGGAAACAGGTTAGTCAGTTACCCCGGAAACAGGGTGATCAGTTACCCCGGAAACAGGGCTGTCAGTTCCGCTGGAATCAGGGCAGTCAGTTACCCTGGAAACAGGGCAGTCAGTTACCCCGGAAACAGGGCACTCAGTTACCCTGGAAACAGGGCAGTCAGTCATCCTGGAAACAGGGTGGTCAGTTAGCCTGGAAACAGGGTGATCAGTTACCCCCGAAACAGGGTGATCAGTTATCCTGGAAACAGGGCGGTCAGTTACCCCGGAAACAGAGTAGTCAGTTACCCCGGAAACAGGGCGGTCAGTTACCCTGGAAACAGATTATTCAGTTACCCCGGAAACAGGGTGGTCAGTTACCCTGGAAACAGGGCAGTCAGTTACCCTGGAAACAGGTTGGTCAGTTACCCTAGAAACAGGGCAGTCAGTTACCCTAGAAACAGGGCAGTCAGTTACCCCGGAAACAGGGTGATCAGTTTCCCTGGAAACTGGGCAGTCAGTTATCCCGGAAACAGGGCAGTCAGTTATCCTGGAAACAGGGCGGTCCGGTACCCCGGAAATAGGGCGGTCAGTAACCCTGGAAACAGGGCAGTCAGTTATCCTGGAAACAGGGTGGTCCGTTGCCCTGGAAACAGGGTGATCAGTTACCCCGGAAACTGAGTGATCAGTTATCCTGGAAAAAGGACGGTCAGTTACCCCGGAAACAGGGCAGTCAGTTACCCCGGAAACAGGGCGGTCAGTAACCCTGGAAACAGATTAGTCAGTTACCCCGGAAACAGTGCGGTCAGTTATCCCGGAAACAGGTAGATCAGTTACCCCGGAAACAGGGCAGTCAGTTATCCTGGCAACAGGGTGTTCAGTTACACTGGAAACAGGGTGGTCATTTACTCCGGAAACTGGGTGATCAGTTAACCTGGAAACAGGGCGGTCAGTTACCCCGGAAACAGGGTAGTCAGTTACCCCGGAAACAGGGCGGTCAGTAACCCTGGAAACAGATTAGTCATTTACCCCGGAAACAGGGTGATCAGTTTGCCTGGAAACAGGGCAGTCAGTTATTCCGGAAACAGGGCAGTCAGTTACCCTGGAAACAGGGCAGTCAGTTATCCCGGAAACAGGGCAGTCAGTTATCCCGGAAACAGGGTGATCAGTTACCCTGGAAACAGGGCAGTCAGTTACCCCAGAAACAGGGCAGTCAGTTACCCTGGAAACAGGGCAGTCAGTTATCCCAGAAACAGGGCAGTCAGTTATCCCGGAAACAGGGTGAACAGTTACCCTGGAAACAGGGCAGACAGTTACCCTGGAAACAGGTTGGTCAGTTACCCTAGAAACAGGGCAGTCAGTTACCCCGGAAACAGGGTGATCAGTTTCCCTGGAAACTGGGCAGTCAGTTATCCCGGAAACAGGGCAGTCAGTTAACCTGGAAACAGGGCAGTCAGTTATCCTGGAAACAGGGCGGTCCGGTACCCCGGAAATAGGGCGGTCAGTTACCCTGGAAACAGGGCAGTCAGTTATCCTGGAAACAGGGTGGTCCGTTATCCCGGAAACAGGGCAGTCAGTTATCCCGGAAACAGGGTGAACAGTTACCCTGGAAACAGGACGTTCAGTTACCCCGGAAACAGGGCGGTTAATTAACCCAGAAACAGGGCGATCATTTACCCTGGAAACAGGGTTATCAGTTACCCTCGAAACTGGGCAGTCAGTTACACTGGAAACAGGGCAGTCAGTTACCCTGGAAACAGGGCAGTTAGTTAACCTGGAAACAGGGCAGTCAGTTATCCTGGAAACAGGGCATTCAGTTATCCTGGAAACAGGGCGGTCATTTACCCCGGAAATAGGGCGGTCAGTTCTCCTGGAAACAGGGCGGTCAGTTACCCCGGAAACAGGGAGATCAGTTACCCCGGAAACAGGGCAGTCAGTTACCCTGGAAACAGGGCAGTCAGTCATCATGGAAACAGGGTGGTCAGTTACCCTGGAAACAGGGTGGTCAGTTACCCCGGAAACACGGTGATCAGTTATCCTGGAAACAGGGCGGTCAGTTACCCCGGAAACAGGGCAGTCAGTTACCCCGGAAACAGCGTGATCAGTTATCCTGGAAACAGGGCAGTCAGTTAGCCTGGAAACAGGGCAGTCAGTTACCCCGGAAACAGGGCAGTCAGTTATCCCGCAAACAGGGTGATCAGTTACTCTGGAAACAGGGCAGTAAGTTACCCTGGAAACAGGGCAGTCAGTTATCCCGGAAACAGGGCAGTCAGTTATCCCGGAAACAGGGTGATCAGTTACTCTGGAAACAGGGCAGTCAGTTACCCCGGAAACAGGGCAGTCAGTTACCCTGGAAACAGGGCAGTCAGTTATCCCGGAAACAGGGCAGTCAGTTATCCCGGAAACAGGGTGATCAGTTACCCTGGAAACTGGGCAGTCAGTTACCCTGAAACAGGGCAGTCAGTTACCCCGGAAACAGGGCAGTCAGTTACCCTGGAAACTGGGCAGTCATTTATCCTGGAAACAGGGCAGTCAGTTATCCCGGAAACAGGGTGATCAGTGACCCTGGAAACTGGGCAGTCAGTTATCCCGGAAACAGGGCAGTCAGTTATCCCGGAAAAAGGGTGATCAGTTACCCTGGAAACTGGGCAGTCAGTTAACCTGGAAACAGGGCAGTCAGTTACCCCGGAAACAGTGCAGTCAATTACCCTGGAAACAGGGCAGTCAGTTACCCCGGAAACTGGGCAGTCAGTTACCCTGGAAACAGGTTAGTCAGTTACCCCAGAAACAGGGTGATCAGTTACCCCGGAAACAGGGCAGTCAGTTCCCCTGGAAACCCGACAGTCAGTTACCCTGGAAACAGGGCAGTCAGTTATCCCCAAAACCGGGCAGTCAGTTATCCAGGAAACAGGGTGATCAAGTACCCTGGAAACTGGGCAGTCAGTTACCGTGGAAACAGGGCGGTCAGTTACCCTGGAAACAGGGCAGTCAGTTATCCTGGAAACAGGGTGATCAGTTACCCTGGAACCAGGGCAGTTAGTTACCCTGGAAACAGGGCAGTCAGTTATACTGGAAACAGGGCAGAGCGTTATCCCCAGAAACAGGGCGGTCAGTTACCCCGGAAATAAGGCGGTCAGTTATCCTGGAAACAGGGCAGTCAGTTACCCTGGAAACAGCCAGTCAGTTACCCTGGAAACAGGGCAGTCAGTTATCCCGGAAACAGGGTGATCAGTTACCCTGGAAACTGGGCAGTCAGTTACCGTGGAAACAGGGCGGTCAGTTACCCTGGAAACAGGGCAGTCAGTTATCCTGGAAACAGGGTGATCAGTTACCCTGGAACCAGGGCAGTTAGTTACCCTGGAAACAGGGCAGTCTGTTATACTGGAAACAGGGCAGAGCGTTATCCCCAGAAACAGGGCGGTCAGTTCCCCCGGAAATAAGGCGGTCAGTTATCCTGGAAACAGGGCAGTCAGTTACCCTGGAAACAGCCAGTCAGTTACCCTGGAAACAGGGCAGTCAGTTATCCCGGAAACAGGGTGATCAGTTACCCTGGAAACTGGGCAGTCAGTTACACTGGATACAGCCAGTCAGTTACCCTGGAAACAGGGCAGTCAGTTATCCTGGAAACAGGGCATTCAGTTATCCTGGAAACAGGGTGGTCATTTACCCCAGCAATAGGGCGGTCAGTTCTCCTGGAAACAGGGCGGTCAGTTACCCCGGAAACAGGTAGATCAGTTACCCCGGAAACAGGGCAGTCAGTTACCCTGGAAACAGGGCAGTCAGTCATCATGGAAACAGGGTGGTCAGTTACCCTGGAAACAGGGTGGTCAGTTACCCCGGAAACAGGGTGAAATGTTATCCTGGAAACAGGGCGGTCAGTTACACCGGAAACAGGGCAGTCAGTTACCCCGGAAACAGCGTGATCAGTTATCCTGGAAACAGGGCAGTCAGTTAGCCTGGAAACAGGGCAGTCAGTTACCCCGGAAACAGGGCAGTCAGTTATCCCGCAAACAGGGTGATCAGTTACTCTGGAAACAGGGCAGTAAGTTACCCTGGAAACAGGGCAGTCAGTTATCCCGGAAACAGGGCAGTCAGTTATCCCGGAAACAGGGTGATCAGTTACTCTGCAAACAGCGCAGTCAGTTACGACGGAAACAGGGCAGTCAGTTACCCTGGAAACAGGGCAGTCAGTTATCCCGGAAACAGGGCGGTCAGTTATCCCGGAAACAGGGTGATCAGTTACCCTGGAAACTGGGCTGTCAGTTACCCTGGAAACAGGGCAGTCAGTTACCCCGGAAACTGGGCAGTCATTTATCCTGGAAACTGGGCAGTCAGTTATCCCGGAAACAGGGTGATCAGTGACCCTGGAAACAGGGTGGTCAGTTATCCCGGAAACAGGGCAGTCAGTTATCCCGGAGAAAGGGTGATCAGTTACCCTGGAAACTGGGCAGTCAGTTAACCTGGAAACAGGGCAGTCAGTTGCCCCGGAAACAGGGCAGTCAGTTACCCTGGAAACAGGGCAGTCAGTTACCCCGGAAACTGGGCAGTCAGTTACCCTGGAAACAGGGCAGTCAGTCACCCTGGAAACAGGTTAGTCAGTTACCCCGGAAACAGGGTGATCAGTTACCCCGGAAACAGGGCAGTCAGTTCCGCTGGAATCAGGGCAGTCAGTTACCCTGGAAACAGGGCAGTCAGTTACCCCGGAAACAGGGCACTCAGTTACCCTGGAAACAGGGCAGTCAGTCATCCTGGAAACAGGGTGGTCAGTTAGCCTGGAAACAGGGTGATCAGTTACCCCCGAAACAGGGTGATCAGTTATCCTGGAAACAGGGCGGTCAGTTACCCCGGAAACAGAGTAGTCAGTTACCCCGGAAACAGGGCGGTCAGTTACCCTGGAAACAGATTATTCAGTTACCCCGGAAACAGGGTGGTCAGTTACCCTGGAAACAGGGCAGTCAGTTACCCTGGAAACAGGTTGGTCAGTTACCCTAGAAACAGGGCAGTCAGTTACCCTAGAAACAGGGCAGTCAGTTACCCCGGAAACAGGGTGATCAGTTTCCCTGGAAACTGGGCAGTCAGTTATCCCGGAAACAGGGCAGTCAGTTATCCTGGAAACAGGGCGGTCCGGTACCCCGGAAATAGGGCGGTCAGTTACCCTGGAAACAGGGCAGTCAGTTATCCTGGAAACAGGGTGGTCCGTTGCCCTGGAAACAGGGTGATCAGTTACCCCGGAAACTGAGTGATCAGTTATCCTGGAAAAAGGACGGTCAGTTACCCCGGAAACAGGGCAGTCAGTTACCCCGGAAACAGGGCGGTCAGTAACCCTGGAAACAGATTAGTCAGTTACCCCGGAAACAGGGCGGTCAGTTATCCCGGAAACAGGTAGATCAGTTACCCCGGAAACAGGGCAGTCAGTTATCCTGGCAACAGGGTGTTCAGTTGCACTGGAAACAGGGTGGTCATTTACTCCGGAAACTGGGTGATCAGTTAACCTGGAAACAGGGCGGTCAGTTACCCCGGAAACAGGGTAGTCAGTTACCCCGGAAACAGGGCGGTCAGTAACCCTGGAAACAGATTAGTCATTTACCCCGGAAACAGGGTGATCAGTTTGCCTGGTAACAGGGCAGTCAGTTATCCCGGAAACAGGGCAGTCAGTTACCCTGGAAACAGGGCAGTCAGTTATCCCGGAAACAGGGCAGTCAGTTATCCCGGAAACAGGGTGATCAGTTACCCTGGAAACAGGGCAGTCAGTTACCCCAGAAACAGGGCAGTCAGTTACCCTGGAAACAGGGCAGTCAGTTATCCCGGAAACAGGGCAGTCAGTTATCCCGGAAACAGGGTGAACAGTTACCCTGGAAACAGGGCAGTCAGTTACCCTGGAAACAGGTTGGTCAGTTACCCTAGAAACAGGGCAGTCAGTTACCCCGGAAACAGGGTGATCAGTTTCCCTGGAAACTGGGCAGTCAGTTATCCCGGAAACAGGGCAGTCAGTTAACCTGGAAACAGGGCAGTCAGTTATCCTGGAAACAGGGCGGTCCGGTACCCCGGAAATAGGGCGGTCAGTTACCCTGGAAACAGGGCAGTCAGTTATCCTGGAAACAGGGTGGTCCGTTGCCCTGGAAACAGGGTGATCAGTTACCCCGGAAACTGAGTGATCAGTTATCCTGGAAACAGGGTGGTCCGTTGCCCTGGAAACAGGGCTGTCAGTTACCCCGGAAACATGGCAGTCAGTTACCCTGGAAACTGGGCAGTCAGTTACCCCGGAAACTGGGCAGTCAGTTCCCGTGGAAACAGGGCAGTCAGTCACCCAGGAAACAGGTTAGTCAGTTACGCCGGAAACAGGGTGATCAGTTACCCCGGAAACAGGGCAGTCAGTTCACCTGGAAACAGGGCAGTCAGTTACCCTGGAAACAGGGCAGTCATTTATCCTGGAAACAGGGCGGTCAGTTACCCCGGAAACAGGGAGATCAGTTACCCCGGAAACAGGGCAGTCAGTTACCCTGGAAACAGGGCAGTCAGTTATCCTGGAAACAGGGCAGTCAGTTACCCTGGAAACAGGGCAGTCAGTTATCCTGGAAACAGGTTGGTCAGTTACCCCGGAAACAGGGCAGTCAGTTTCCCCGGAAACAGGGCGGTCAGTAACCCTGGAAACAGATTAGTCAGTTACCCCAGAAACAGGGTGATCAATTATCCTGGAAACAGGGCCGTCAGTTACTCTGGAAACAGGGCGGTCAGTTACCCCGGATACAGGGCAGTCAGTTACCCTGGAAACAGGGCAGTCAGTTACCCTGGAAACAGGGCAGTCAGTTATCCCGGAAACAGGGTGATCAGATACCCTGGAAACAGGGCAGTCAGTTACCCCGGAAAGAGGGCAGTCAGTTACCCTGGAAACAGGGCAGTCAGTTATCCCGGAAACAGGGCAGTCAGTTATCCCGGAAACAGGGTGATCAGTTACCCTGGAAACTGGGCAGTCAGTTACCCTGGAAACAGGGCATTCAGTTACCCCGGAAACAGGGCAGTCAGTTATCCCGGAAACAGGGTGATCAGATACCCTGGAAACAGGGCAGTCAGTTACCCCGGAAAGAGGGCAGTCAGTTACCCTGGAATCAGGGCAGTCAGTTACCCCGGAAAGAGGGCAGTCAGTTACCCTGGAAACAGGACAGTCAGTTACCCCGGAAACAGGGCAGTCAGTTACCCTGGAAACTGGGCAGTCAGTTACCCTGGGAACAGGGCAGTCAGTTATCCCGAAAACAGGGTGATCAGTTACCCTGGAAACAGGGCAGACAGTTATCCCGGAAACAGGGCAGTCAGTTATCCCGGAAAAAGGTTGATCAGTTACCCTGGAAACTGGGCAGACAGTTACCCTGGAAACAGGGCAGTCAGTTACCCCGGAAACAGGGCAGTCAGTTCACCTGTAAACAGGGCAGTCAGTGACCCTGGAAACAGTGCAGTCAGTTATCCCGGAAACAGGGCAGTCAGTTATTCTGGAAACAGGGCGGTCAGTTACCTGGAAACAAATCGGTTAGTTACCCTGGAAACAGGGCAGTCAGTTATCCTGGAAACAGGGTGATCAGTTACCCTGGAAACTGGGCAGTCAGTTAGCCTGGAAACAGGGAGATCAGTTACCCCGGAAACAGGGCAGTCAGTTACCCTGGAAACAGGGCAGTCAGTTATTCTGGAAACATGGCAGTCAGTTACCCCGGAAACAGGGCAGTCAGTTACCCTGGATACAGGGCGGTCAGTTGCCCTGGAAACAGGGCAGTCAGTTACCCCGGAAACAGGGTGATCTGTTACACAGGAAACAGGGCGGTCAGTTACCTGGAAACAAATCGGTCAGTTACCCTGGAAACAGGGTGGTCAGTTACCCCGGCAACAGGGCAGTCAGTTACCCCGGAAACAGGGCAGTCAGTTACCCTGGAAACAGGGCAGTCAGTTATCCTGGAAACAGGGCAGTCAGTTACCCTGGAAACAGGGCAGTCAGTTATCCTGGAAACAGGTTGGTCAGTTACCCCGGAAACAGGGCAGTCAGTTTCCCCGGAAACAGGGCGGTCAGTAACCCTGGAAACAGATTAGTCAGTTACCCCAGAAACAGGGTGATCAATTACCCTGGAAACAGGGCAGTCAGTTATCCCGGAAACAGGGCAGTCAGTTATCCCGGAAACAGGGTGATCAGTTACCCTGGAAACAGGGCAGTCAGTTACCCCAGAAACAGGGCAGTCAGTTACCCTGGAAACAGGGCAGTCAGTTATCCCGGAAACAGGGCAGTCAGTTATCCCGGAAACAGGGTGAACAGTTACCCTGGAAACAGGGCAGACAGTTACCCTGGAAACAGGTTGGTCAGTTACCCTAGAAACAGGGCAGTCAGTTACCCCGGAAACAGGGTGATCAGTTTCCCTGGAAACTGGGCAGTCAGTTATCCCGGAAACAGGGCAGTCAGTTAACCTGGAAACAGGGCAGTCAGTTATCCTGGAAACAGGGCGGTCCGGTACCCCGGAAATAGGGCGGTCAGTTACCCTGGAAACAGGGCAGTCAGTTATCCTGGAAACAGGGTGGTCCGTTATCCCGGAAACAGGGCAGTCAGTTATCCCGGAAACAGGGTGAACAGTTACCCTGGAAACAGGACGTTCAGTTACCCCGGAAACAGGGCGGTTAATTAACCCAGAAACAGGGCGATCAGTTACCCTGGAAACAGGGTTATCAGTTACCCTCGAAACTGGGCAGTCAGTTACACTGGAAACAGGGCAGTCAGTTACCCTGGAAACAGGGCAGTTAGTTAACCTGGAAACAGGGCAGTCAGTTATCCTGGAAACAGGGCATTCAGTTATCCTGGAAACAGGGCGGTCATTTACCCCGGAAATAGGGCGGTGAGTTCTCCTGGAAACAGGGCGGTCAGTTACCCCGGAAACAGGGAGATCAGTTACCCCGGAAACAGGGCAGTCAGTTACCCTGGAAACAGGGCAGTCAGTCATCATGGAAACAGGGTGGTCAGTTACCCTGGAAACAGGGTGGTCAGTTACCCCGGAAACACGGTGATCAGTTATCCTGGAAACAGGGCGGTCAGTTACCCCGGAAACAGGGCAGTCAGTTACCCCGGAAACAGCGTGATCAGTTATCCTGGAAACAGGGCAGTCAGTTAGCCTGGAAACAGGGCAGTCAGTTACCCCGGAAACAGGGCAGTCAGTTATCCCGCAAACAGGGTGATCAGTTACTCTGGAAACAGGGCAGTAAGTTACCCTGGAAACAGGGCAGTCAGTTATCCCGGAAACAGGGCAGTCAGTTATCCCGGAAACAGGGTGATCAGTTACTCTGGAAACAGGGCAGTCAGTTACCCCGGAAACAGGGCAGTCAGTTACCCTGGAAACAGGGCAGTCAGTTATCCCGGAAACAGGGCAGTCAGTTATCCCGGAAACAGGGTGATCAGTTACCCTGGAAACTGGGCAGTCAGTTACCCTGAAACAGGGCAGTCAGTTACCCCGGAAACAGGGCAGTCAGTTACCCTGGAAACTGGGCAGTCATTTATCCTGGAAACAGGGCAGTCAGTTATCCCGGAAACAGGGTGATCAGTGACCCTGGAAACTGGGCAGTCAGTTATCCCGGAAACAGGGCAGTCAGTTATCCCGGAAAAAGGGTGATCAGTTACCCTGGAAACTGGGCAGTCAGTTAACCTGGAAACAGGGCAGTCAGTTACCCCGGAAACAGTGCAGTCAATTACCCTGGAAACAGGGCAGTCAGTTACCCCGGAAACTGGGCAGTCAGTTACCCTGGAAACAGGTTAGTCAGTTACCCCAGAAACAGGGTGATCAGTTACCCCGGAAACAGGGCAGTCAGTTCCCCTGGAAACCCGACAGTCAGTTACCCTGGAAACAGGGCAGTCAGTTATCCCCAAAACCGGGCAGTCAGTTATCCAGGAAACAGGGTGATCAAGTACCCTGGAAACTGGGCAGTCAGTTACCGTGGAAACAGGGCGGTCAGTTACCCTGGAAACAGGGCAGTCAGTTATCCTGGAAACAGGGTGATCAGTTACCCTGGAACCAGGGCAGTTAGTTACCCTGGAAACAGGGCAGTCAGTTATACTGGAAACAGGGCAGAGCGTTATCCCCAGAAACAGGGCGGTCAGTTACCCCGGAAATAAGGCGGTCAGTTATCCTGGAAACAGGGCAGTCAGTTACCCTGGAAACAGCCAGTCAGTTACCCTGGAAACAGGGCAGTCAGTTATCCCGGAAACAGGGTGATCAGTTACCCTGGAAACTGGGCAGTCAGTTACCGTGGAAACAGGGCGGTCAGTTACCCTGGAAACAGGGCAGTCAGTTATCCTGGAAACAGGGTGATCAGTTACCCTGGAACCAGGGCAGTTAGTTACCCTGGAAACAGGGCAGTCTGTTATACTGGAAACAGGGCAGAGCGTTATCCCCAGAAACAGGGCGGTCAGTTCCCCCGGAAATAAGGCGGTCAGTTATCCTGGAAACAGGGCAGTCAGTTACCCTGGAAACAGCCAGTCAGTTACCCTGGAAACAGGGCAGTCAGTTATCCCGGAAACAGGGTGATCAGTTACCCTGGAAACTGGGCAGTCAGTTACACTGGATACAGCCAGTCAGTTACCCTGGAAACAGGGCAGTCAGTTATCCTGGAAACAGGGCATTTAGTTATCCTGGAAACAGGGCGGTCATTTACCCCAGCAATAGGGCGGTCAGTTCTCCTGGAAACAGGGCGGTCAGTTACCCCGGAAACAGGTAGATCAGTTACCCCGGAAACAGGGCAGTCAGTTACCCTGGAAACAGGGCAGTCAGTCATCATGGAAACAGGGTGGTCAGTTACCCTGGAAACAGGGTGGTCAGTTACCCCGGAAACAGGGTGAAATGTTATCCTGGAAACAGGGCGGTCAGTTACACCGGAAACAGGGCAGTCAGTTACCCCGGAAACAGCGTGATCAGTTATCCTGGAAACAGGGCAGTCAGTTAGCCTGGAAACAGGGCAGTCAGTTACCCCGGAAACAGGGCAGTCAGTTATCCCGCAAACAGGGTGATCAGTTACTCTGGAAACAGGGCAGTAAGTTACCCTGGAAACAGGGCAGTCAGTTATCCCGGAAACAGGGCAGTCAGTTATCCCGGAAACAGGGTGATCAGTTACTCTGCAAACAGCGCAGTCAGTTACGACGGAAACAGGGCAGTCAGTTACCCTGGAAACAGGGCAGTCAGTTATCCCGGAAACAGGGCGGTCAGTTATCCCGGAAACAGGGTGATCAGTTACCCTGGAAACTGGGATGTCAGTTACCCTGGAAACAGGGCAGTCAGTTACCCCGGAAACTGGGCAGTCATTTATCCTGGAAACTGGGCAGTCAGTTATCCCGGAAACAGGGTGATCAGTGACCCTGGAAACAGGGTGGTCAGTTATCCCGGAAACAGGGCAGTCAATTATCCCGGAGAAAGGGTGATCAGTTACCCTGGAAACTGGGCAGTCAGTTAACCTGGAAACAGGGCAGTCAGTTGCCCCGGAAACAGGGCAGTCAGTTACCCTGGAAACAGGGCAGTCAGTTACCCCGGAAACTGGGCAGTCAGTTACCCTGGAAACAGGGCAGTCAGTCACCCTGGAAACAGGTTAGTCAGTTACCCCGGAAACAGGGTGATCAGTTACCCCGGAAACAGGGCAGTCAGTTCCGCTGGAATCAGGGCAGTCAGTTACCCTGCAAACAGGGCAGTCAGTTACCCCGGAAACAGGGCACTCAGTTACCCTGGAAACAGGGCAGTCAGTCATCCTGGAAACAGGGTGGTCAGTTAGCCTGGAAACAGGGTGATCAGTTACCCCCGAAACAGGGTGATCAGTTATCCTGGAAACAGGGCGGTCAGTTACCCCGGAAACAGAGTAGTCAGTTACCCCGGAAACAGGGCGGTCAGTTACCCTGGAAACAGATTATTCAGTTACCCCGGAAACAGGGTGGTCAGTTACCCTGGAAACAGGGCAGTCAGTTACCCTGGAAACAGGTTGGTCAGTTACCCTAGAAACAGGGCAGTCAGTTACCCTAGAAACAGGGCAGTCAGTTACCCCGGAAACAGGGTGATCAGTTTCCCCGGAAACTGGGCAGTCAGTTATCCCGGAAACAGGGCAGTCAGTTATCCTGGAAACAGGGCGGTCCGGTACCCCGGAAATAGGGCGGTCAGTTACCCTGGAAATAGGGCAGTCAGTTATCCTGGAAACAGGGTGGTCCGTTGCCCTGGAAACAGGGTGATCAGTTACCCCGGAAACTGAGTGATCAGTTATCCTGGAAAAAGGACGGTCAGTTACCCCGGAAACAGGGCAGTCAGTTACCCCGGAAACAGGGCGGTCAGTAACCCTGGAAACAGATTAGTCAGTTACCCCGGAAACAGGGCGGTCAGTTATCCCGGAAACAGGTAGATCAGTTACCCCGGAAACAGGGCAGTCAGTTATCCTGGCAACAGGGTGTTCAGTTACACTGGAAACAGGGTGGTCATTTACTCCGGAAACTGGGTGATCAGTTAACCTGGAAACAGGGCGGTCAGTTACTCCGGAAACAGGGTAGTCAGTTACCCCGGAAACAGGGCGGTCAGTAACCCTGGAAACAGATTAGTCATTTACCCCGGAAACAGGGTGATCAGTTTGCCTGGTAACAGGGCAGTCAGTTATCCCGGAAACAGGGCAGTCAGTTACCCTGGAAACAGGGCAGTCAGTTATCCCGGAAACAGGGCAGTCAGTTATCCCGGAAACAGGGTGATCAGTTACCCTGGAAACAGGGCAGTCAGTTACCCCAGAAACAGGGCAGTCAGTTACCCTGGAAACAGGGCAGTCAGTTATCCCGGAAACAGGGCAGTCAGTTATCCCGGAAACAGGGTGAACAGTTACCCTGGAAACAGGGCAGTCAGTTACCCTGGAAACAGGTTGGTCAGTTACCCTAGAAACAGGGCAGTCAGTTACCCCGGAAACAGGGTGATCAGTTTCCCTGGAAACTGGGCAGTCAGTTATCCCGGAAACAGGGCAGTCAGTTAACCTGGAAACAGGGCAGTCAGTTATCCTGGAAACAGGGCGGTCCGGTACCCCGGAAATAGGGCGGTCAGTTACCCTGGAAACAGGGCAGTCAGTTATCCTGGAAACAGGGTGGTCCGTTGCCCTGGAAACAGGGTGATCAGTTACCCCGGAAACTGAGTGATCAGTTATCCTGGAAACAGGGTGGTCCGTTGCCCTGGAAACAGGGCTGTCAGTTACCCCGGAAACATGGCAGTCAGTAACCCTGGAAACTGGGCAGTCAGTTACCCCGGAAACTGGGCAGTCAGTTCCCGTGGAAACAGGGCAGTCAGTCACCCAGGAAACAGGTTAGTCAGTTACGCCGGAAACAGGGTGATCAGTTACCCCGGAAACAGGGCAGTCAGTTCACCTGGAAACAGGGCAGTCAGTTACCCTGGAAACAGGGCAATCAGTTACCCTGGAAACAGGGCAGTCATTTATCCTGGAAACAGGGCGGTCAGTTACCCCGGAAACAGGGAGATCAGTTACCACGGAAACAGGGCAGTCAGTTACCCTGGAAACAGGGCAGTCAGTTATCCTGGAAACAGGGCAGTCAGTTACCCTGGAAACAGGGCAGTCAGTTATCCTGGAAACAGGTTGGTCAGTTACCCCGGAAACAGGGCAGTCAGTTTCCCCGGAAACAGGGCGGTCAGTAACCCTGGAAACAGATTAGTCAGTTACCCCAGAAACAGGGTGATCAATTATCCTGGAAACAGGGCCGTCAGTTACTCTGGAAACAGGGCGGTCAGTTACCCCGGATACAGGGCAGTCAGTTACCCTGGAAACAGGGCAGTCAGTTACCCTGGAAACAGGGCAGTCAGTTATCCCGGAAACAGGGTGATCAGATACCCTGGAAACAGGGCAGTCAGTTACCCCGGAAAGAGGGCAGTCAGTTACCCTGGAAACAGGGCAGTCAGTTATCCCGGAAACAGGGCAGTCAGTTATCCCGGAAACAGGGTGATCAGTTACCCTGGAAACTGGGCAGTCAGTTACCCTGGAAACAGGGCATTCAGTTACCCCGGAAACAGGGCAGTCAGTTATCCCGGAAACAGGGTGATCAGATACCCTGGAAACAGGGCAGTCAGTTACCCCGGAAAGAGGGCAGTCAGTTACCCTGGAATCAGGGCAGTCAGTTACCCCGGAAAGAGGGCAGTCAGTTACCCTGGAAACAGGACAGTCAGTTACCCCGGAAACAGGGCAGTCAGTTACCCTGGAAACTGGGCAGTCAGTTACCCTGGGAACAGGGCAGTCAGTTATCCCGAAAACAGGGTGATCAGTTACCCTGGAAACAGGGCAGACAGTTATCCCGGAAACAGGGCAGTCAGTTATCCCGGAAAAAGGTTGATCAGTTACCCTGGAAACTGGGCAGACAGTTACCCTGGAAACAGGGCAGTCAGTTACCCCGGAAACAGGGCAGTCAGTTCACCTGTAAACAGGGCAGTCAGTGACCCTGGAAACAGTGCAGTCAGTTATCCCGGAAACAGGGCAGTCAGTTATTCTGGAAACAGGGCGGTCAGTTACCTGGAAACAAATCGGTTAGTTACCCTGGAAACAGGGCAGTCAGTTATCCTGGAAACAGGGTGATCAGTTACCCTGGAAACTGGGCAGTCAGTTAGCCTGGAAACAGGGAGATCAGTTACCCCGGAAACAGGGCAGTCAGTTACCCTGGAAACAGGGCAGTCAGTTATTCTGGAAACAAATCGGTTAATTACCCTGGAAACAGGGCAGTCAGTTACCCTGGAAACATGGCAGTCAGTTACCCCGGAAACAGGGCAGTCAGTTACCCTGGATACAGGGCGGTCAGTTGCCCTGGAAACAGGGCAGTCAGTTACCCCGGAAACAGGGTGATCTGTTACACAGGAAACAGGGCGGTCAGTTACCTGGAAACAAATCGGTCAGTTACCCTGGAAACAGGGTGGTCAGTTACCATCGCAACAGGGCAGTCAGTTACCCCGGAAACAGGGCAGTCAGTTACCCTGGAAACAGGGCAGTCAGTTATCCTGGAAACAGGGCAGTCAGTTACCCTGGAAACAGGGCAGTCAGTTATCCTGGAAACAGGTTGGTCAGTTACCCCGGAAACAGGGCAGTCAGTTTCCCCGGAAACAGGGCGGTCAGTAACCCTGGAAACAGATTAGTCAGTTACCCCAGAAACAGGGTGATCAATTATCCTGGAAACAGGGCCGTCAGTTACTCTGGAAACAGGGCGGTCAGTTACCCCGGATACAGGGCAGTCAGTTACCCTGGAAACAGGGCAGTCAGTTACCCTGGAAACAGGGCAGTCAGTTATCCCGGAAACAGGGCAGTCAGTTATCCCGGAAACAGGGTGATCAGATACCCTGGAAACAGGGCAGTCAGTTACCCCGGAAAGAGGGCAGTCAGTTACCCTGGAAATAGGGCAGTCAGTTATCCCGGAAACAGGGCAGTCAGTTATCCCGGAAACAGGGCGGTCAGTTGCCCTGGAAACAGGGTGATCAGTTACACAGGAAACAGGGAGATCAGTTACACTGGAAACAGGGCAGTCAGTTACCCCAGAAAAAGCGTGATCAGTTACCCTGGAAACAGGGTGATCAGTTACCCTGGAAACAGGGCAGTCAGTTACCCGGAAACAGGGTGTTCAGTTACCCCGGAAACAGGGAGATCAGTTACCCTGGAAACAGGGCATTCAGTTATCCTGGAAATAGGGCGGTCAGTTACCCCGGAAACAGGGCATTCAGTTAACCGGGAAAAAGGGCAGTCAGTTATCCCGGAAACAGGGCGGACAGTTACCCCGGAAACAGAGCGCTCGGTTATCCCGGAAACAGGGTGATCAGTTACCCTGGAAACAGGGCAGTCAGTTATCCCGGAAACAGGGCAGTCAGTTATCACGGAAACAGGGTGATCAGATACCCTGGAAACAGGGCAGTCAGTTACCCCGGAAAGAGGGCAGTCAGTTACCCTGGAAACAGGGCAGTCAGTTATCCCGGAAACAGGGCATTCAGTTATCCCGGAAACAGGGTGATCAGTTACCCTGGAAACTGGGCAGTCAGTTACCCTGGAAACAGGGCATTCAGTTACCCCGGAAACAGGGCAGTCAGTTATCCCGGAAACAGGGTGATCAGATACCCTGGAAACAGGGCAGTCAGTTACCCCGGAAAGAGGGCAGTCAGTTACCCTGGAATCAGGGCAGTCAGTTACCCCGGAAAGAGGGCAGTCAGTTACCCTGGAAACAGGACAGTCAGTTACCCCGGAAACAGGGCAGTCAGTTACCCTGGAAACTGGGCAGTCAGTTACCCTGGAAACAGGGCAGTCAGTTATCCCGGAAACAGGGTGATCAGTTACCCTGGAAACAGGGCAGACAGTTATCCCGGAAACAGGGCAGTCAGTTACCCCGGAAAAAGGTTGATCAGTTACCCTGGAAACTGGGCAGACAGTTACCCTGGAAACAGGGCAGTCAGTTACCCCGGAAACTGGGCAGTCAGTTCACCTGTAAACAGGGCAGTCAGTGACCCTGGAAACAGTGCAGTCAGTTATCCCGGAAACAGGGCAGTCAGTTATTCTGGAAACAGGGCGGTCAGTTACCTGGAAACAAATCGGTTAGTTACCCTGGAAACAGGGCAGTCAGTTATCCTGGAAACAGGGTGATCAGTTACCCTGGAAACTGGGCAGTCAGTTAGCCTGGAAACAGGGAGATCAGTTACCCCGGAAACAGGGCAGTCAGTTACCCTGGAAACAGGGCAGTCAGTTATTCTGGAAACAAATCGGTTAGTTACCCTGGAAACCGGGCAGTCAGTTACCCTGGAAACATGGCAGTCAGTTACGCCGGAAACAGGGCAGTCAGTTACCCTGGAAACAGGGCGGTCAGTTGCCCTGGAAACAGGGCAGTCAGTTACCCCGGAAACAGGGTGATCTGTTACACAGGAAACAGGGCGGTCAGTTACCTGGAAACAAATCGGTCAGTTACCCTGGAAACAGGGTGGTCAGTTACCCCGGCAACAGGGCAGTCAGTTAACCCGGAAACAGGGCAGTCAGTTACCCTGGAAACAGGGCGGTCAGTTGCCCTGGAAACAGGGCAGTCAGTTACCCCGGAAACAGGGTGATCTGTTACACAGGAAACAGGGCGGTTCAGTTACCTGGAAACAAATCGGTCAGTTACCCTGGAAACAGGGTGGTCAGTTACCCCGGCAACAGGGCAGTCAGTTACCCCGGAAACAGGGCGGTCAGTAACTCTGGAAACAGATTAATCAGTTATCCCGGAAACAGGGTGATCAGTTATCCTGGAAACAGGGCAGTCAGTTAGCCTGGAAACAGGGCAGTCAGTTAGCCCGGAAGCAGGGCAGTCAGTTACCCTTGAAAGAGGGCAGTCAGTTATCCCGGAAACAGGGCAGTCAGTTATACCGGAAACAGGGTGATCAGTTACCCTGGAAACAGGGCAGTCAGTTACCCCGGAAAAAGGGCATTCAGTTACCCCGGAAACAGGGAGATCAATTACCCTGGAAACAGGGCTGTCAGTTACCCGGAAACAGGGTGATCAGTTACCCCGGAAACAGGGAGATCAGTTACCATGGAAACAGGGCAGTCAGTTATCCTGGAAACAGGGCGGTCAGTTACCACGGAAACAGGGTGATCAGTTACCCTGGAAACAGGGCAGTCAGCTATCCTGGAAACAGGGCAGTCTGTTATCCCGGAAGCAGGGCAGTCAGTTCTCCCGGAAACAGGGTGATCAGTTACCCTGGAAACTGGGCAGTCAGTTACCCTGGAAACAGGGCAGTCAGTTACCCCGGAAACAGGGCAGTCAGTTACCCCGGAAACAGGGCAGTCAGTTACCCTGGAAACAGGGCAGTCAGTTATCCTGGAAACCAATCTGTTAGTTACCCTGGAAACAGTGCAGTCAGTTACCCTGGAAACATGGCAGTCAGTTACCCCGGAAACAGGGCAGTCAGTTACCCTGGAAACAGGGCAGCCAGTTATTCCAGAAACTGGGCAGTCAGTTACCCCGGAAACAGGGCAGTCAGTCACCCTGGAAACAGGTTCGTCAGTTACCCTGGAAACAGGGCAGTCATTTCCCTTGGAAACAGGGCAGTCAGTTACCCTGGAAACAGGGCAGTGATCTATCCCGGAAACAGGGCAGTCAGTTATCCTGGAAACAGGGTGAACAGTTACCCTGGAAACTGGGCAGTCAGTTACCCTGGAAACAGGGCGGTCAGTTACCCTGGAAACAGGGCAGTCAGTTATCCTGGAAACAGGGCGGTCAGATACCCCGGAAATAGGGCGGTCAGTTATCCTGGAAAGAGAGCAGTTAGTTACCCCGGAAAAAGGGAGATCAGTTACCCCGGAAACAGGGCGGTCAGTTACACTAGAAAGAGGGCAGTCAGTTACCCTGGAAACAGGGCAGTCAGTTAACCTGAATACAGGGCAGTCAGTTATCCTGGAAACAGGGCAGTCTTTTATCCTGGAAACAGGGCAGTCAGTTACCCCGGAAATAGGGCGATCAGTTATCCTGGAAACAGGGCGGTCAGTTACCGCGGAAACAGGGAGATCAGTTACCCCGGAAACAGGGCAGTCAGTTATCCTGGAAACAGGGTGGTTAGTTACCCCGGAAACAGGGTGATCAGTTATCCTGGAAACTGGGCGGTCAGTTACCCCGGAAACAGGGCAGTCAGTTATCCCAGAAACAGGGTGATCAGTTACCCTGGAAACAGGGCCGTAAGTTAGCCTGGATACAGGGCGGTCAGTCACCCTGGATATAGATTAGTCAGTTACCCCAGAAACAGGGCTGTCAGTTATCCTGGAAACAGGGCAGTAAGTTAGCCTGGAAACAGGGCAGTCAGTTACCCCGGAAACAGGGCTGTCAGTTATACCGGAAACAGGGTGATCAGTTACCCTGAAACAGGGCAGTCTGTTACCCCGGAAACAGGGCAGTCAGTTACCCTGGAAACAGGGCCGTCTGTTATTCTGGAAACAGTGCAGTCAGTTACCCCGGAAACAGGGCGGTCAGTTGCCCTGGAAACAGGGTGATCAGTTACACAGGAAACAGGGAGATCAGTTACCCTGGAAACAGGGCAGTCAGTTACCCCAGAAAAAGGGTGATCAGTTACCCTGGAAACAGGGTGATCAGTTACCCTGGAAACAGGGCAGTCAGTTATCCTGGAAATAGGGCGGTCAGTTACCCCGGAAACAGGGCATTCAGTTTCCCGGGAAAAAGGGCAGTCAGTTATCCCGGAAACAGGGCGGACAGTTACCCCGGAAACAGAGCGGTCGGTTATCCCGGAAACAGGGTGATCAGTTTCCCTGGAAACAGGGCAGTCAATTATCCCGGAAACAGGGCAGTCAGTTATCCCGGAAACAGGGTGATCAGTTACCCTGGAAACTGGGCAGTCAGTTACCCTGGAAACAGGGCAGTCAGTTATCCCGGAAAAAGGGCAGTCAGTTACCCTGGAAACTGGGCAGTGAGTTACCCTGGAAACAGGGCAGTCAGTTATCCCGGAAAAAGGGTGATCAGTTACCCTGGAAACAGGGCAGAATGTTATCCCGGAAACAGGGCAGTCAGTTATCCCGGAAAAAGGGTCATCAGTTACCCTGGAAACTGGACAGTCAGTTACCCTGGAAACAGGGCTGTCAGTTACCCCGGAAACATGGCAGTCAGTTACCCTGGAAACAGGGCAGTCAGTTACCCCGGAAACTGGGCAGTCAGTTCCCGTGGAAACAGGGCAGTCAGTCACCCAGGAAACAGGTTAGTCAGTTACGCCGGAAACAGGGTGATCAGTTACCCCGGAAACAGGGCAGTCAGTTCACCTGGAAACAGGGCAGTCAGTTACCCTGGAAACAGGGCAGTCAGTTACCCTGGAAACAGGGCAGTCATTTATCCTGGAAACAGGGCGGTCAGTTACCCCGGAAACAGGGAGATCAGTTACCCCGGAAACAGGGCAGTCAGTTACCCTGGAAACAGGGCAGTCAGTTATCCTGGAAACAGGGCAGTCAGTTACCCTGGAAACAGGGCAGTCAGTTATCCTGGAAACAGGGTGGTCAGTTACCCCGGAAACAGGGCAGTCAGTTTCCCCGGAAACAGGGCGGTCAGTAACCCTGGAAACAGATTAGTCAGTTACCCCAGAAACAGGGTGATCAATTATCCTGGAAACAGGGCCGTCAGTTACTCTGGAAACAGGGCGGTCAGTTACCCCGGATACAGGGCAGTCAGTTACCCTGGAAACAGGGCAGTCAGTTATCCCGGAAACAGGGCAGTCAGTTATCCCGGAAACAGGGTGATCAGATACCCTGGAAACAGGGCAGTCAGTTACCCCGGAAAGAGGGCAGTCAGTTACCCTGGAAACAGGGCAGTCAGTTATCCCGGAAACAGGGCAGTCAGTTATCCCGGAAACAGGGTGATCAGTTACCCTGGAAACTGGGCAGTCAGTTAGCCCGGAAACAGGGTGATCTGTTACACAGGAAACAGGGCGGTTCAGTTACCTGGAAACAAATCGGTCAGTTACCCTGGAAACAGGGTGGTCAGTTACCCCGGCAACAGGGCAGTCAGTTACCCCGGAAACAGGGCGGTCAGTAACCCTGGAAACAGATTAGTCAGTTATCCCGGAAACAGGGTGATCAGTTATCCTGGAAACAGGGCAGTCAGTTAGCCTGGAAACAGGGCAGTCAGTTAGCCCGGAAGCAGGGCAGTCAGTTACCCTTGAAAGAGGGCAGTCAGTTATCCCGGAAACAGGGCAGTCAGTTATACCGGAAACAGGGTGATCAGTTACCCTGGAAACAGGGCAGTCAGTTACCCCGGAAACAGGGCATTCAGTTACCCTGGAAACAGGGCAGCCAGTTATTCCGGAAACAGGGCAGTCAGTTACCCCGGAAACAGAGCGGTCAGTTGCCCTGGAAAAAGGGCAGTCAGTTACCCCGGAAACAGGATGATCTGTTACACAGGAAACAGGGAGAACAGTGACCCTGGAAACAGGGAAGTCAGTTAACCCGGAAAAAGGGGGTTCAGTTACCCCGGAAACAGGGAGCTCAATTGCCCTGGAAACAGGGCAGTCAGTTACCCGGAAACAGGGTGATCAGTTACCCCGGAAACAGGGAGATCAGTTACCATGGAAACAGGGCAGTCAGTTATCCTGGAAACAGGGCGGTCAGTTACCACGGAGACAGGGCGGTCAGTTACCCCGGAAACAGGTCAGTCAGTTATCCCGGAAACAGGGCGGACAGTTACCCCGGAAACAGAGCAGTCGGTTATCCCGGAAACAGGGTGATCAGTTACCCTGGAAACAGGGCAGTCAGTTATCCTGGAAACAGGGCAGTCAGTTATCCCGGAAGCAGGGCAGTCAGTTCTCCCGGAAACAGGGTGATCAGTTACCCTGGAAACTGGGCAGTCAGTTACCCTGGAGACAGGGCAGTCAGTTACCCCGGAAACAGGGCAGTCAGTTACTCCGGAAACAGGGCGGTCAGTAACCCTGGAAACAGATTAGTCAGTTACCCCGAAAACAGGGTGATCAGTTATCCTGGAAACAGGGCAGTCAGTTAGCCTGGAAACAGGGCAGTCAGTTACCCCGGAAACAGGGCAGTCAGTTACCCTGGAAACAGGGCAGTCAGTTATCCCGGAAACAGGGCAGTCAGTTAACCTGGAAACAGGGCGGTCAGTTGCCCCGGATACAGGGCAGTCACTTACTCCGGAAACAAGGCAGTCAGTTACCCTGGAAACAGGGCAGTTAGTTATCCCGGAAACAGGGCAGTCAGTTATCCCGGAAACAGGGTGATCAGATACCCTAGAAACAGGGCAGTCAGTTACCCCGGAAACAGGGCAGTCAGTTACCCTGGAAACAGGGCAGTCAGTTATCCCGGAAACAGGGCAGTCAGTTATCCCGGAAAAAGGGTGATCAGTTACCCTGGAAACAGGGCAGTCAGTTACCCTGGAAACAGGGCAGTCAGTTATCCCAGAAACAGGGCAGTCAGTTACCCTGGAAACTGGGCAGTCAGTTACCCTGGAAACAGGGCAGTCAGTTATCCCAGAAACAGGGTGATCAGTTACCCTGGAAACAGGGCAGACAGTTATCCCGGAAACAGGGCAGTCAGTTATCCCTGAAAAAGGGTGATCAGTTACTCTGGAAACTGGGCAGTCAGTTACCCTGGAAACAGGGCAGTCAGTTTGACCGGAAACTGGGCACTCAGTTCCCCTGGAAACAGGGCAGTCAGTTACCCCGGAAACAGGGCGGTCAGTTGCCCTGGAAACAGGGTGATCAGTTACACAGGAAACAGGGAGATCAGTTACCCTGGAAACAGGGCAGTCAGTTACCCCAGAAAAAGGGTGATCAGTTACCCTGGAAACAGGGTGATCAGTTACCCTGGAAACAGGGCAGTCAGTTATCCTGGAAATAGGGCGGTCAGTTACCCCGGAAACAGGGCATTCAGTTAACCGGGAAAAAGGGCAGTCAGTTATCCCGGAAACAGGGCGGACAGTTACCCCAGAAACAGAGCGCTCGGTTATCCCGGAAACAGGGTGATCAGTTACCCTGGAAACAGGGCAGTCAGTTATCCCGGAAACAGGGCAGTCAGTTATCACGGAAACAGGGTGATCAGATACCCTGGAAACAGGGCAGTCAGTTACCCCGGAAAGAGGGCAGTCAGTTACCCTGGAAACAGGGCAGTCAGTTATCCCGGAAACAGGGCATTCAGTTATCCCGGAAACAGGGTGATCAGTTACCCTGGAAACTGGGCAGTCAGTTACCCTGGAAACAGGGCATTCAGTTACCCCGGAAACAGGGCAGTCAGTTATCCCGGAAACAGGGTGATCAGATACCCTGGAAACAGGGCAGTCAGTTACCCCGGAAAGAGGGCAGTCAGTTACCCTGGAATCAGGGCAGTCAGTTACCCCGGAAAGAGGGCAGTCAGTTACCCTGGAAACAGGACAGTCAGTTACCCCGGAAACAGGGCAGTCAGTTACCCTGGAAACTGGGCAGTCAGTTACCCTGGAAACAGGGCAGTCAGTTATCCCGGAAACAGGGTGATCAGTTACCCTGGAAACAGGGCAGACAGTTATCCCGGAAACAGGGCAGTCAGTTATCCCGGAAAAAGGTTGATCAGTTACCCTGGAAACTGGGCAGACAGTTACCCTGGAAACAGGGCAGTCAGTTACCCCGGAAACAGGGCAGTCAGTTCACCTGTAAACAGGGCAGTCAGTGACCCTGGAAACAGTGCAGTCAGTTATCCCGGAAACAGGGCAGTCAGTTATTCTGGAAACAGGGCGGTCAGTTACCTGGAAACAAATCGGTTAGTTACCCTGGAAACAGGGCAGTCAGTTATCCTGGAAACAGGGTGATCAGTTACCCTGGAAACTGGGCAGTCAGTTAGCCTGGAAACAGGGAGATCAGTTACCCCGGAAACAGGGCAGTCAGTTACCCTGGAAACAGGGCAGTCAGTTATTCTGGAAACAAATCGGTTAGTTACCCTGGAAACCGGGCAGTCAGTTACCCTGGAAACATGGCAGTCAGTTACGCCGGAAACAGGGCAGTCAGTTACCCTGGAAACAGGGCGGTCAGTTGCCCTGGAAACAGGGCAGTCAGTTACCCCGGAAACAGGGTGATCTGTTACACAGGAAACAGGGCGGTCAGTTACCTGGAAACAAATCGGTCAGTTACCCTGGAAACAGGGTGGTCAGTTACCCCGGCAACAGGGCAGTCAGTTAACCCGGAAACAGGGCAGTCAGTTACCCTGGAAACAGGGCGGTCAGTTGCCCTGGAAACAGGGCAGTCAGTTACCCCGGAAACAGGGTGATCTATTACACAGGAAACAGGGCGGTTCAGTTACCTGGAAACAAATCGGTCAGTTACCCTGGAAACAGGGTGGTCAGTTACCCCGGCAACAGGGCAGTCAGTTACCCCGGAAACAGGGCGGTCAGTAACTCTGGAAACAGATTAATCAGTTATCCCGGAAACAGGGTGATCAGTTATCCTGGAAACAGGGCAGTCAGTTAGCCTGGAAACAGGGCAGTCAGTTAGCCCGGAAGCAGGGCAGTCAGTTACCCTTGAAAGAGGGCAGTCAGTTATCCCGGAAACAGGGCAGTCAGTTATACCGGAAACAGGGTGATCAGTTACCCTGGAAACAGGGCAGTCAGTTACCCCGGAAAAAGGGCATTCAGTTACCCCGGAAACAGGGAGATCAATTACCCTGGAAACAGGGCTGTCAGTTACCCGGAAACAGGGTGATCAGTTACCCCGGAAACAGGGAGATCAGTTACCATGGAAACAGGGCATTCAGTTACCCTGGAAACAGGGCAGCCAGTTATTCCGGAAACAGGGCAGTCAGTTACCCCGGAAACAGAGCGGTCAGTTGCCCTGGAAAAAGGGCAGTCAGTTACCCCGGAAACAGGATGATCTGTTACACAGGAAACAGGGAGAACAGTGACCCTGGAAACAGGGAAGTCAGTTAACCCGGAAAAAGGGGGTTCAGTTACCCCGGAAACAGGGAGCTCAATTGCCCTGGAAACAGGGCAGTCAGTTACCCGGAAACAGGGTGATCAGTTACCCCGGAAACAGGGAGATCAGTTACCATGGAAACAGGGCAGTCAGTTATCCTGGAAACAGGGCGGTCAGTTACCCCGGAAACAGGTCAGTCAGTTATCCCGGAAACAGGGCGGACAGTTACCCCGGAAACAGAGCGGTCGGTTATCCCGGAAACAGGATGATCAGTTACCCTGGAAACAGGGCAGTCAGTTATCCTGGAAACAGGGCAGTCAGTTATCCCGGAAGCAGGGCAGTCAGTTCTCCCGGAAACAGGGTGATCAGTTACCCTGGAAACTGGGCAGTCAGTTACCCTGGAGACAGGGCAGTCAGTTACCCCGGAAACAGGGCAGTCAGTTACTCCGGAAACAGGGCGGTCAGTAACCCTGGAAACAGATTAGTCAGTTACCCCGAAAACAGGGTGATCAGTTATCCTGGAAACAGGGCAGTCAGTTAGCCTGGAAACAGGGCAGTCAGTTACCCCGGAAACAGGGCAGTCAGTTACCCTGGAAACAGGGCAGTCAGTTATCCCGGAAACAGGGCAGTCAGTTAACCTGGAAACAGGGCGGTCAGTTGCCCCGGATACAGGGCAGTCACTTACTCCGGAAACAAGGCAGTCAGTTACCCTGGAAACAGGGCAGTTAGTTATCCCGGAAACAGGGCAGTCAGTTATCCCGGAAACAGGGTGATCAGATACCCTAGAAACAGGGCAGTCAGTTACCCCGGAAACAGGGCAGTCAGTTACCCTGGAAACAGGGCAGTCAGTTATCCCGGAAACAGGGCAGTCAGTTATCCCGGAGAAAGGGTGATCAGTTACCCTGGAAACAGGGCAGTCAGTTACCCTGGAAACAGGGCAGTCAGTTATCCCAGAAACAGGGCAGTCAGTTACCCTGGAAACTGGGCAGTCAGTTACCCTGGAAACAGGGCAGTCAGTTATCCCGGAAACAGGGTGATCAGTTACCCTGGAAACAGGGCAGACAGTTATCCCGGAAACAGGGCAGTCAGTTATCCCTGAAAAAGGGTGATCAGTTACACTGGAAACTGGGCAGTCAGTTACCCTGGAAACAGGGCAGTCAGTTACACCGGAAACTGGGCACTCAGTTCCCCTGGAAACAGGGCGGTCAGTTACCCCGGAAACAGGGCGGTCAGTTGCCCTGGAAACAGGGTGATCAGTTACACAGGAAACAGGGAGATCAGTTACCCTGGAAACAGGGCAGTCAGTTACCCCAGAAAAAGGGTGATCAGTTACCCTGGAAACAGTGTGATCAGTTACCCTGGAAACAGGGCAGTCAGTTATCCTGGAAATAGGGCGGTCAGTTACCCCGGAAACAGGGCATTCAGTTAACCGGGAAAAAGGGCAGTCAGTTATCCCGGAAACAGGGCCGACAGTTACCCCAGAAACAGAGCGCTCGGTTATCCCGGAAACAGGGTGATCAGTTACCCTGGAAACAGGGCAGTCAGTTATCCCGGAAACAGGGCAGTCAGTTATCACGGAAACAGGGTGATCAGATACCCTGGAAACAGGGCAGTCAGTTACCCCGGAAAGAGGGCAGTCAGTTACCCTGGAAACAGGGCAGTCAGTTATCCCGGAAACAGGGCATTCAGTTATCCCGGAAACAGGGTGATCAGTTACCCTGGAAACTGGGCAGTCAGTTACCCTGGAAACAGGGCATTCAGTTACCCCGGAAACAGGGCAGTCAGTTATCCCGGAAACAGGGTGATCAGATACCCTGGAAACAGGGCAGTCAGTTACCCCGGAAAGAGGGCAGTCAGTTACCCTGGAATCAGGGCAGTCAGTTACCCCGGAAAGAGGGCAGTCAGTTACCCTGGAAACAGGACAGTCAGTTACCCCGGAAACAGGGCAGTCAGTTACCCTGGAAACTGGGCAGTCAGTTACCCTGGAAACAGGGCAGTCAGTTATCCCGGAAACAGGGTGATCAGTTACCCTGGAAACAGGGCAGACAGTTATCCCGGAAACAGGGCAGTCAGTTATCCCGGAAAAAGGTTGATCAGTTACCCTGGAAACTGGGCAGACAGTTACCCTGGAAACAGGGCAGTCAGTTACCCCGGAAACAGGGCAGTCAGTTCACCTGTAAACAGGGCAGTCAGTGACCCTGGAAACAGTGCAGTCAGTTATCCCGGAAACAGGGCAGTCAGTTATTCTGGAAACAGGGCGGTCAGTTACCTGGAAACAAATCGGTTAGTTACCCTGGAAACAGGGCAGTCAGTTATCCTGGAAACAGGGTGATCAGTTACCCTGGAAACTGGGCAGTCAGTTAGCCTGGAAACAGGGAGATCAGTTACCCCGGAAACAGGGCAGTCAGTTACCCTGGAAACAGGGCAGTCAGTTATTCTGGAAACAAATCGGTTAGTTACCCTGGAAACCGGGCAGTCAGTTACCCTGGAAACATGGCAGTCAGTTACGCCGGAAACAGGGCAGTCAGTTACCCTGGAAACAGGGCGGTCAGTTGCCCTGGAAACAGGGCAGTCAGTTACCCCGGAAACAGGGTGATCTGTTACACAGGAAACAGGGCGGTCAGTTACCTGGAAACAAATCGGTCAGTTACCCTGGAAACAGGGTGGTCAGTTACCCCGGCAACAGGGCAGTCAGTTAACCCGGAAACAGGGCAGTCAGTTACCCTGGAAACAGGGCGGTCAGTTGCCCTGGAAACAGGGCAGTCAGTTACCCCGGAAACAGGGTGATCTGTTACACAGGAAACAGGGCGGTTCAGTTACCTGGAAACAAATCGGTCAGTTACCCTGGAAACAGGGTGGTCAGTTACCCCGGCAACAGGGCAGTCAGTTACCCCGGAAACAGGGCGGTCAGTAACTCTGGAAACAGATTAGTCAGTTATCCCGGAAACAGGGTGATCAGTTATCCTGGAAACAGGGCAGTCAGTTAGCCTGGAAACAGGGCAGTCAGTTAGCCCGGAAGCAGGGCAGTCAGTTACCCTTGAAAGAGGGCAGTCAGTTATCCCGGAAACAGGGCAGTCAGTTATACCGGAAACAGGGTGATCAGTTACCCTGGAAACAGGGCAGTCAGTTACCCCGGAAAAAGGGCATTCAGTTACCCCGGAAACAGGGAGATCAATTACCCTGGAAACAGGGCAGTCAGTTACCCGGAAACAGGGTGATCAGTTACCCCGGAAACAGGGAGATCAGTTACCATGGAAACAGGGCAGTCAGTTATCCTGGAAACAGGGCGGTCAGTTACCACGGAAACAGGGCGGTCAGTTACCCTGGAAACAGGTCAGTCAGTTATCCCGGAAACAGGGCGGACAGTTACCCCGGAAACAGAGCGGTCGGTTATCCCGGAAACAGGGTGATCAGTTACCCTGGAAACAGGGCAGTCAGTTATCCTGGAAACAGGGCAGTCTGTTATCCCGGAAGCAGGGCAGTCAGTTCTCCCGGAAACAGGGTGATCAGTTACCCTGGAAACTGGGCAGTCAGTTACCCTGGAAACAGGGCAGTCAGTTACCCCGGAAACAGGGCAGTCAGTTACCCCGGAAACAGGGCAGTCAGTTACCCTGGAAACAGGGCAGTCAGTTATCCTGGAAACCAATCTGTTAGTTACCCTGGAAACAGTGCAGTCAGTTACCCTGGAAACATGGCAGTCAGTTACCCCGGAAACAGGGCAGTCAGTTACCCTGGAAACAGGGCAGCCAGTTATTCCAGAAACTGGGCAGTCAGTTACCCCGGAAACAGGGCAGTCAGTCACCCTGGAAACAGGTTCGTCAGTTACCCTGGAAACAGGGCAGTCATTTCCCTTGGAAACAGGGCAGTCAGTTACCCTGGAAACAGGGCAGTGATCTATCCCGGAAACAGGGCAGTCAGTTATCCTGGAAACAGGGTGAACAGTTACCCTGGAAACTGGGCAGTCAGTTACCCTGGAAACAGGGCGGTCAGTTACCCTGGAAACAGGGCAGTCAGTTATCCTGGAAACAGGGCGGTCAGATACCCCGGAAATAGGGCGGTCAGTTATCCTGGAAAGAGGGCGGTTAGTTACCCCGGAAAAAGGGAGATCAGTTACCCCGGAAACAGGGCGGTCAGTTACACTAGAAAGAGGGCAGTCAGTTACCCTGGAAACAGGGCAGTCAGTTAACCTGAATACAGGGCAGTCAGTTATCCTGGAAACAGGGCAGTCTTTTATCCTGGAAACAGGGCAGTCAGTTACCCCGGAAATAGGGCGATCAGTTATCCTGGAAACAGGGCGGTCAGTTACCGCGGAAACAGGGAGATCAGTTACCCCGGAAACAGGGCAGTCAGTTATCCTGGAAACAGGGTGGTTAGTTACCCCGGAAACAGGGTGATCAGTTATCCTGGAAACTGGGCGGTCAGTTACCCCGGAAACAGGGCAGTCAGTTATCCCAGAAACAGGGTGATCAGTTACCCTGGAAACAGGGCCGTAAGTTAGCCTGGATACAGGGCGGTCAGTCACCCTGGATATAGATTAGTCAGTTACCCCAGAAACAGGGTGATCAGTTATCCTGGAAACAGGGCAGTAAGTTAGCCTGGAAACAGGGCAGTCAGTTACCCCGGAAACAGGGCTGTCAGTTATACCGGAAACAGGGTGATCAGTTACCCTGAAACAGGGCAGTCTGTTACCCCGGAAACAGGGCAGTCAGTTACCCTGGAAACAGGGCCGTCTGTTATTCTGGAAACAGTGCAGTCAGTTACCCCGGAAACAGGGCGGTCAGTTGCCCTGGAAACAGGGTGATCAGTTACACAGGAAACAGGGAGATCAGTTACCCTGGAAACAGGGCAGTCAGTTACCCCAGATAAAAGGTTGATCAGTTACCCTGGAAACAGGGTGATCAGTTACCCTGGAAACAGGGCAGTCAGTTATCCTGGAAATAGGGCGGTCAGTTACCCCGGAAACAGGGCATTCAGTTTCCCGGGAAAAAGGGCAGTCAGTTATCCCGGAAACAGGGCGGACAGTTACCCCGGAAACAGAGCGGTCGGTTATCCCGGAAACAGGGTGATCAGTTTCCCTGGAAACAGGGCAGTCAATTATCCCGGAAACAGGGCAGTCAGTTATCCCGGAAACAGGGTGATCAGTTACCCTGGAAACTGGGCAGTCAGTTACCCTGGAAACAGGGCAGTCAGTTATCCCGGAAAAAGGGCAGTCAGTTACACTGGAAACTGGGCAGTCAGTTACCCTGGAAACAGGGCAGTCAGTTATCCCGGAAAAAGGGTGATCAGTTACCCTGGAAACAGGGCAGAATGTTATCCCGGAAACAGGGCAGTCAGTTATCCCGGAAAAAGGGTCATCAGTTACCCTGGAAACTGGACAGTCAGTTACCCTGGAAACAGGGCTGTCAGTTACCCCGGAAACATGGCAGTCAGTTACCCTGGAAACAGGGCAGTCAGTTACCCCGGAAACTGGGCAGTCAGTTCCCGTGGAAACAGGGCAGTCAGTCACCCAGGAAACAGGTTAGTCAGTTACGCCGGAAACAGGGTGATCAGTTACCCCGGAAACAGGGCAGTCAGTTCACCTGGAAACAGGGCAGTCAGTTACCCTGGAAACAGGGCAGTCAGTTACCCTGGAAACAGGGCAGTCATTTATCCTGGAAACAGGGCGGTCAGTTACCCCGGAAACAGGGAGATCAGTTACCCCGGAAACAGGGCAGTCAGTTACCCTGGAAACAGGGCAGTCAGTTATCCTGGAAACAGGGCAGTCAGTTACCCTGGAAACAGGGCAGTCAGTTATCCTGGAAACAGGTTGGTCAGTTACCCCGGAAACAGGGCAGTCAGTTTCCCCGGAAACAGGGCGGTCAGTAACCCTGGAAACAGATTAGTCAGTTACCCCAGAAACAGGGTGATCAATTATCCTGGAAACAGGGCCGTCAGTTACTCTGGAAACAGGGCGGTCAGTTACCCCGGATACAGGGCAGTCAGTTACCCTGGAAACAGGGCAGTCAGTTATCCCGGAAACAGGGCAGTCAGTTATCCCGGAAACAGGGTGATCAGATACCCTGGAAACAGGGCAGTCAGTTACCCCGGAAAGAGGGCAGTCAGTTACCCTGGAAACAGGGCAGTCAGTTATCCCGGAAACAGGGCAGTCAGTTATCCCGGAAACAGGGTGATCAGTTACCCTGGAAACTGGGCAGTCAGTTAGCCCGGAAACAGGGTGATCTGTTACACAGGAAACAGGGCGGTTCAGTTACCTGGAAACAAATCGGTCAGTTACCCTGGAAACAGGGTGGTCAGTTACCCCGGCAACAGGGCAGTCAGTTACCCCGGAAACAGGGCGGTCAGTAACCCTGGAAACAGATTAGTCAGTTATCCCGGAAACAGGGTGATCAGTTATCCTGGAAACAGGGCAGTCAGTTAGCCTGGAAACAGGGCAGTCAGTTAGCCCGGAAGCAGGGCAGTCAGTTACCCTTGAAAGAGGGCAGTCAGTTATCCCGGAAACAGGGCAGTCAGTTATACCGGAAACAGGGTGATCAGTTACCCTGGAAACAGGGCAGTCAGTTGCCCCGGAAACAGGGCATTCAGTTACCCTGGAAACAGGGCAGCCAGTTATTCCGGAAACAGGGCAGTCAGTTACCCCGGAAACAGAGCGGTCAGTTGCCCTGGAAAAAGGGCAGTCAGTTACCCCGGAAACAGGGAGCTCAATTGCCCTGGAAACAGGGCAGTCAGTTACCCGGAAACAGGGTGATCAGTTACCCCGGAAACAGGGAGATCAGTTACCATGGAAACAGGGCAGTCAGTTATCCTGGAAACAGGGCGGTCAGTTACCACGGAGACAGGGCGGTCAGTTACCCTGGAAACAGGTCAGTCAGTTATCCCGGAAACAGGGCGGACAGTTACCCCGGAAACAGAGCGGTCGGTTATCCCGGAAACAGGGTGATCAGTTACCCTGGAAACAGGGCAGTCAGTTATCCTGGAAACAGGGCAGTCAGTTATCCCGGAAGCAGGGCAGTCAGTTCTCCCGGAAACAGGGTGATCAGTTACCCTGGAAACTGGGCAGTCAGTTACCCTGGAGACAGGGCAGTCAGTTACCCCGGAAACAGGGCAGTCAGTTACTCCGGAAACAGGGCGGTCAGTAACCCTGGAAACAGATTAGTCAGTTACCCCGAAAACAGGGTGATCAGTTATCCTGGAAACAGGGCAGTCAGTTAGCCTGGAAACAGGGCAGTCAGTTACCCCGGAAACAGGGCAGTCAGTTACCCTGGAAACAGGGCAGTCAGTTATCCCGGAAACAGGGCAGTCAGTTAACCTGGAAACAGGGCGGTCAGTTGCCCCGGATACAGGGCAGTCACTTACTCCGGAAACAAGGCAGTCAGTTACCCTGGAAACAGGGCAGTTAGTTATCCCGGAAACAGGGCAGTCAGTTATCCCGGAAACAGGGTGATCAGATACCCTAGAAACAGGGCAGTCAGTTACCCCGGAAACAGGGCAGTCAGTTACCCTGGAAACAGGGCAGTCAGTTATCCCGGAAACAGGGCAGTCAGTTATCCCGGAAAAAGGGTGATCAGTTACCCTGGAAACAGGGCAGTCAGTTACCCTGGAAACAGGGCAGTCAGTTATCCCAGAAACAGGGCAGTCAGTTACCCTGGAAACTGGGCAGTCAGTTACCCTGGAAACAGGGCAGTCAGTTATCCCGGAAACAGGGTGATCAGTTACCCTGGAAACAGGGCAGACAGTTATCCCGGAAACAGGGCAGTCAGTTATCCCTGAAAAAGGGTGATCAGTTACACTGGAAACTGGGCAGTCAGTTACCCTGGAAACAGGGCAGTCAGTTACACCGGAAACTGGGCACTCAGTTCCCCTGGAAACAGGGCGGTCAGTTACCCTGGAAACATGGTGGTCAGTTACCCCGGAAACAGTGTGATCAGTTATCCTGGAAACAGGGCGGTCAGTTACCCCGGTAACAGGGCAGTCAGTTACCCCGGAAACAGGGCGGTCAGTAACCCTGGAAACAGATTAGTCAGTTACCCCAGAAATAGGGTGATCAGTTATCCTGGAAACAGGGCAGTAAGTTAGCCTGGAAACATTGCAGTCAGTTACCCCGGAAACAGGGCAGTCAGTTACCCTGGAAACAGGGCAGTCAGTTATCCCGGAAACAGGGCTGTCAGTTATACCGGAAACAGGGTGATCAGTTACCCTGAAACAGGGCAGTCTGTTATTCCGGAAACAGGGCAGTCAGTTACCCCGGAAACAGTGCGGTCAGTTACCCTGGAAACAGTTTGATCAGTTACACAGGAAACAGGGAGATCAGTTACCATGGAAACAGGGCAGTCAGTTACCCCGGACAAAGGGTGATCAGTTACCCTGGAAACAGGGTGATCAGTTACCCTGGAAACAGGGCAGTCAGTTGCCCGGAAACAGGGTGATCAGTTACACCGGAAACAGGGAGATCAGTTACCCTGGAAACAGGGCAGTCATTTATCCTGGAAATAGGGCGGTCAGTTACCCCGGAAACAGGGCAGTCAGTTATCCCGGAAAAAGGGTGATCAGTTACCCTGGAAACAGGGCAGTCAGTTACCCTGGAAACAGGGCAGTCAGTTATCCCAGAAACAGGGCAGTCAGTTACCCTGGAAACTGGGCAGTCAGTTACCCTGGAAACAGGGCAGTCAGTTATCCCGGAAACAGGGTGATCAGTTACCCTGGAAACAGGGCAGACAGTTATCCCGGAAACAGGGCAGTCAGTTATCCCTGAAAAAGGGTGATCAGTTACACTGGAAACTGGGCAGTCAGTTACCCTGGAAACAGGGCAGTCAGTTACACCGGAAACTGGGCACTCAGTTCCCCTGGAAACAGGGCGGTCAGTTACCCTGGAAACATGGTGGTCAGTTACCCCGGAAACAGTGTGATCAGTTATCCTGGAAACAGGGCGGTCAGTTACCCCGGTAACAGGGCAGTCAGTTACCCCGGAAACAGGGCGGTCAGTAACCCTGGAAACAGATTAGTCAGTTACCCCAGAAATAGGGTGATCAGTTATCCTGGAAACAGGGCAGTAAGTTAGCCTGGAAACATTGCAGTCAGTTACCCCGGAGACAGGGCAGTCAGTTACCCTGGAAACAGGGCAGTCAGTTATCCCGGAAACAGGGCTGTCAGTTATACCGGAAACAGGGTGATCAGTTACCCTGAAACAGGGCAGTCTGTTATTCCGGAAACAGGGCAGTCAGTTACCCCGGAAACAGTGCGGTCAGTTACCCTGGAAACAGTTTGATCAGTTACACAGGAAACAGGGAGATCAGTTAACATGGAAACAGGGCAGTCAGTTACCCCGGACAAAGGGTGATCAGTTACCCTGGAAACAGGGTGATCAGTCACCCTGGAAACAGGGCAGTCAGTTGCCCGGAAACAGGGTGATCAGTTACACCGGAAACAGGGAGATCAGTTACCCTGGAAACAGGGCAGTCATTTATCCTGGAAATAGGGCGGTCAGTTACCCCGGAAACAGGCCATTCAGTTAACCTGGAAAAAGGGCAGTCAGTTATCCCGGAAACAGGGCGGACAGTTACCCCGGAAACAGAGCGGTCGGTTATCCCGGAAACAGGGTGATCAGTTGCCCTGGAAACAGGGCAGTCAATTACCCCGGAAACAGGGTGATCTGTTACACAGGAAACAGGGCGGTCAGTTACCTGGAAACAAATCGGTCAGTTACCCTGGAAACAGGGTGGTCAGTTACCTCTCAACAGGGCAGTCAGTTACCCCGGAAACAGGGCGGTCAGTAACCCTGGAAACAGATTAGTCAGTTATCCCGGAAACAGGGAGATCAGTTATCCTGGAAACAGGGCAGTCAGTTAGCCTGGAAACTGGGCAGTCAGTTAGCCCGGAAGCAGGGCAGTCAGTTACCCTGGAAAGAGGGCAGTCAGTTATCCCGGAAACAGGGCAGTCAGTTATACCGGAAACAGGGTGATCAGTTACCCTGGAAACAGGGCAGTCAGTTACCCCGGAAACAGGGCAGTCAGTTACCCTGGAAAAAGGGCAGCCAGTTATTCCGGAAACAGGGCAGTCAGTTACCCCGGAAACAGAGCGGTCAGTTGCCCTGGAAACAGGGCAGTCAGTTACCCCGGAAACAGGGTGATCTGTTACACAGGAAACAGAGAGAACAGTTACCCTGGAAACAGGGCAGTCAGTTACCCCGGAAAAAGGGCGATCAGTTACCCCGGAAACAGGGAGATCAATTACCCTGGAAACAGGGCAGTCAGTTACCCGGAAACAGGGTGATCATTTACCCCGGAAACAGGGAGATCAGTTCCCATGGAAACAGGGCAGTCAGTTATCCTGGAAACAGGGCGGTCAGTTACCCCGGAAACAGGGCGGTCAGTTACCCTGGAAACAGGTCAGTCAGTTATCTCGGAAACAGGGCGGACAGTTACCCCGGAAACAGAGCGGTCTGTTATCCCGGAAACAGGGTGATCAGTTACCCTGGAAACAGGGCAGTCAGTTATCCTGGAAACAGGGCAGTCAGTTATCCCGGAAGCAGGGCAGTCAGTTCTCCCGGAAAAAGGGTGATCAGTTACCCTGGAAAATGGGCAGTCAGTTACCCTGGAAACAGGGCAGTCAGTTACCCCGGAAACAGGGCAGTCAGTTACCCTGGAAACAGGGCGGCCAGTTATTCCGGAAACAGGGTGATCAGTTACCCTGGAAACTGGGCAGTCAGTTACCACGGAAATAGGGTGGTCAGTTACCCTGGAAACTGGGTGATCAGTTATCCTGGAAACAGTGCGGTCAGTTACCCCGGAAACAGGGCAGTCAGTTACCCTGGAAACAGGGCGGTTAATTACCCCAGAAATTGGGCAGTCAGTTACACTGGAAACAGGGCAGTCAGTTACCACGGAAACAGGGTGGTCAGTTACCCCGGAAACAGGACGTTCAGTTACCCCGGAAACAGGGCGGTTAATTACCCCAGAAATTGGGCAGTCAGTTACACTGGAAACAGGGCAGTCAGTTACCCGGAAACAGGGCGATCAGATACCCCGGAAACAGGGCGGTCCGTTATCCCGGAAACAGGGTAATCAGTTAACCTGGAAAAAGGGCAGTCAGTTATCATGGAAACAGGGCGGTCGGTTAGCCCGGAAACAGGGCGATCAGATACCCCGGAAACAGGGCGGTCCGTTATCCCGGAAACAGGGTAATCAGTTAACCTGGAAACAGGGCAGTCAGTTATCATGGAAACAGGGCGGTCGGTTAGCCCGGAAACAGGGCGGTCAGTTACCCTGGAAACAGGGCAGTCAGTTATCCCGGAAACAGGCTGATCAGTTACCCTGGAAACTGGGCAGTCAGTTACCACGGAAACAGGGTGGTCAGTTACCCTGGAAACTGGGTGATCAGTTATCCTGGAAACAGTGCGGTCAGTTACCCCGGAAAGAGGGCAGTCAGTTACCCCGGAAACAGGGCAGTCAGTTATCCCGGAAACAGGGCAGTCAGTTATCCCGGAAACAGGGTGATCAGTTACCCTGTAAACTGGGCAGTCAGTTATCCTGGAAACAGGGCATTCAGTTATCCTGGAAACAGGGCGGTCATTTACCTCGGAAACAGGACGTTCAGTTACTCCAGAAACAGGGAGATCAGTTACCCTGGAAACTGGGCAGTCAGTTACCCGGGAAACAGGGCGGTCCGTTATCCCGGTAACAGGGTGATCAGTTACCCTGGAAACAGGGCAGTCAGTTACCCCGGAAACAGGGTGCTCAGTTACCCTGGAAACAGGGCAGTCAGTTATCCTGGAAAAAGGGCAGTCAGTTACCCTGGAAACAGGGCGGATAGTTAAGCTGGAAACAGGGCAGTCAGTTATCCCGGAAGCAGGGTGATCAGTTACCCTGGAAACAGGGCAGTCAGTTATCCTGGAAAAAGGGCAGTCAGTTACCCTGGAAACAGGGCGGTTAGTTAACCTGGAAACAGGGCTGTCAGTTATCCCGGAAACAGTGCGATTAGTTTCCCCGGAAACAGGGCGATCCGTTTTCCCAGAAACAGGACGGTCAGTTACCCTGGAAACAGGGCAGTCAGTTACCCCGGATATAGGACGTTCAGGTACCCCGGAAACAGGGCGGTTAATTACCCCAGAAAATGGGCGATCAGTTACCCTGGAAACAGGGTGATCAGTTACCCTGGAAACTGGGCAGTCCGTTACCCTGGAAACAGGGCAGTCAGTTACCCTGGAAACAGGGCAGTCAGTTATTCCGGAAACAGGGTGATCAGTTACCCTGGAAACTGGGCAGTCAGTTACCATGGAAACAGGGTGGTCAGTTACCCTGGAAACTGGGTGATCAGTTATCCTGGAAACAGTGCGGTCAGTTACCCCGGAAACAGGGCGGTCAGTTACCCCGGAAACAGGGCGGTTAATTACCCCAGAAATTGGGCAGTCAGTTACACTGGAAACAGGGCAGTCAGTTACCCGGAAACAGGGCGATCAGATACCCCGGAAACAGGGCGGTCCGTTATCCCGGAAACAGGGTAATCAGTTAACCTGGAAACAGGGCAGTCAGTTATCATGGAAACGGGGCGGTCGGTTAGCCCGGAAACAGGGCGGTCAGTTACCCTGGAAACAGGGCAGTCAGTTATCCCGGAAACAGGCTGATCAGTTACCCTGGAAACTGGGAAGTCAGTTACCACGGAAACAGGGTGGTCAGTTACCCTGGAAAGAGGGCAGTCAGGTACCCCGGAAACAGGGTGGTCAGTTACCCTGGAAACAGGGCAGTCAGTTACCACGGAAACAGGGTGGTCAGTTACCCTGGAAACTGGGTGATCAGTTATCCTGGAAACAGTGCGGTCAGTTACCCCGGAAAGAGGGCAGTCAGTTACCCCGGAAACATGGCAGTCAGTTATCCCGGAAACAGGGCAGTCAGTTATCCCGGAAACAGGGTGATCAGTTACCCTGGAAACTGGGCAGTCAGTTACCCTGGAAACAGGGCAGTTAGTTAACCGGGAAACAGGGCAGTCAGTTATCCTGGAAACAGGGCATTCAGTTATCCTGGAAACAGGGCGGTCATTTACCTCGAAAACAGGACGTTCAGTTACTCCGGAAACAGGGAGATCAGTTACCCTGGAAACTGGGCAGTCAGTTACCCGGGAAACAGGGCGGTCAGTTATCCCGGTAACAGGGTGATCAGTTACCCTGGAAACAGGGCAGTCAGTTACCCCGGAAACAGGGTGATCAGTTACCCTGGAAACAGGGCAGTCAGTTATCCTGGAAAAAGGGCAGTCAGTTACCCTGGAAACAGGGCGGATAGTTAACCTGGAAACAGGGCAGTCAGTTATCCCGGAAGCAGTGTGATCAGTTACCCTGGAAACAGGGCAGTCAGTTATCCTGGAAAAAGGGCAGTCAGTTACCCTGGAAACAGGGCGGTTAGTTAACCTGGAAACAGGGCTGTCAGTTATCCCGGAAACAGTGCGATTAGTTTCCCCGGAAACAGGGTGATCAGTTACCCGGAAACAGGGCGATCCGTTTTCCCAGAAACAGGGCAGTCAGTTACCCCGGATATAGGACGTTCAGGTACCCCGGAAACAGGGCGGTTAATTACCCCAGAAAATGGGCGATCAGTTACCCTGGAAACAGGGTGATCAGTTACTCTGGAAACTGGGCAGTCCGTTACCCTGGAAACAGGGCAGTCAGTTACCCTGGAAACAGGGCAGTCAGTTATTCCGGAAACAGGGTGATCAGTTACCCTGGAAACTGGGCAGTCAGTTACCCTGGAAACAGCGCAGTCAGTTATCCCGGAAACAGGCTGATCAGTTACCCTGGAAACTGCGCAGTCAGTTACCACGCAATCAGCGTGGTCAGTTACCCTGGAAACAGGGCAGTCAGTTACCCCGGAAACAGGGTGGTCAGTTACCCTGGAAACAGGGCAGTCAGTTACCCTGGAAACAGGTTGGTCAGTTACCCTAGAAACAGGGCAGTCAGTTACCCTAGAAACAGGGCAGTCAGTTACCCCGGAAACAGGGTGATCAGTTTCCCTGGAAACTGGGCAGTCAGTTATCCCGGAAACAGGGCAGTCAGTTATCCTGGAAACAGGGCGGTCCGGTACCCCGGAAATAGGGCGGTCAGTTACCCTGGAAACAGGGCAGTCAGGTATCCTGGAAACAGGGTGGTCCGTTGCCCTGGAAACAGGCTGATCAGTTACCCTGGAAACTGCGCAGTCAGTTACCACGCAATCAGCGTGGTCAGTTACCCTGGAAACAGGGCAGTCAGTTACCCCGGAAACAGGGTGGTCAGTTACCCTGGAAACAGGGCAGTCAGTTACCCCGGAAACAGGGTGGTCAGTTACCCTGGAAACAGGGCAGTCAGTTACCCTGGAAACAGGTTGGTCAGTTACCCTAGAAACAGGGCAGTCAGTTACCCTAGAAACAGGGCAGTCAGTTACCCCGGAAACAGGGTGATCAGTTTCCCTGGAAACAGGGCAGTCAGTTACCCCGGAAACAGGGCAGTCAGTTACCCCGGAAACAGGGCGGTCAGTAACCCTGGAAACAGATTAGTCAGTTACCCCGGAAACAGGGCGGTCAGTTATCCCGGAAACAGGTAGATCAGTTACCCCGGAAACAGGGCAGTCAGTTATCCTGGCAACAGGGTGTTCAGTTACACTGGAAACAGGGTGGTCATTTACTCCGGAAACTGGGTGATCAGTTAACCTGGAAACAGGGCGGTCAGTTACCCCGGAAACAGGGTAGTCAGTTACCCCGGAAACAGGGCGGTCAGTAACCCTGGAAACAGATTAGTCATTTACCCCGGAAACAGGGTGATCAGTTTGCCTGGAAACAGGGCAGTCAGTTATCCCGGAAACAGGGCAGTCAGTTACCCTGGAAACAGGGCAGTCAGTTATCCCGGAAACAGGGCAGTCAGTTATCCCGGAAACAGGGTGATCAGTTACCCTGGAAACAGGGCTGTCAGTTACCCCAGAAACAGGGCAGTCAGTTACCCTGGAAACAGGGCAGTCAGTTATCCCGGAAACAGGGCAGTCAGTTATCCCGGAAACAGGGTGAACAGTTACCCTGGAAACAGGGCAGTCAGTTACCCTGGAAACAGGTTGGTCAGTTACCCTAGAAACAGGGCAGTCAGTTACCCCGGAAACAGGGTGATCAGTTTCCCTGGAAACTGGGCAGTCAGTTATCCCGGAAACAGGGCAGTCAGTTAACCTGGAAACAGGGCAGTCAGTTATCCTGGAAACAGGGCGGTCCGGTACCCCGGATATAGGGCGGTCAGTTACCCTGGAAACAGGGCAGTCAGTTATCCTGGAAACAGGGTGGTCCGTTGCCCTGGAAACAGGGTGATCAGTTACCCCGGAAATTGAGTGATCAGTTATCCTGGAAAAAGGACGGTCAGTTACCCCGGAAACAGGGCAGTCAGTTACCCCGGAAACAGGGCGGTCAGTAACCCTGGAAACAGATTAGTCAGTTACCCCGGAAACAGGGCGGTCAGTTATCCCGGAAACAGGTAGATCAGTTACCCCGGAAACAGGGCAGTCAGTTATCCTGGCAACAGGGTGTTCAGTTACACTGGAAACAGGGTGGTCATTTACTCCGGAAACTGGGTGATCAGTTAACCTGGAAACAGGGCGGTCAGTTACCCCGGAAACAGGGTAGTCAGTTACCCCGGAAACAGGGCGGTCAGTAACCCTGGAAACAGATTAGTCATTTACCCCGGAAACAGGGTGATCAGTTTGCCTGGAAACAGGGCAGTCAGTTATCCCGGAAACAGGGCAGTCAGTTACCCTGGAAACAGGGCAGTCAGTTATCCCGGAAACAGGGCAGTCAGTTATCCCGGAAACAGGGTGATCAGTTACCCTGGAAACAGGGCAGTCAGTTACCCCAGAAACAGGGCAGTCAGTTACCCTGGAAACAGGGCAGTCAGTTATCCCGGAAACAGGGCAGTCAGTTATCCCGGAAACAGGGTGAACAGTTACCCTGGAAACAGGACGTTCAGTTACCCCGGAAACAGGGCGGTTAATTAACCCAGAAACAGGGCGATCAGTTACCCTGGAAACAGGGTTATCAGTTACCCTCGAAACTGGGCAGTCAGTTACACTGGAAACAGGGCAGTCAGTTACCCTGGAAACAGGGCAGTTAGTTAACCTGGAAACAGGGCAGTCAGTTATCCTGGAAACAGGGCATTCAGTTATCCTGGAAACAGGGTGGTCATTTACCCCGGAAATAGGGCGGTCAGTTCTCCTGGAAACAGGGCGGTCAGTTACCCAGGAAACAGGGAGATCAGTTACCCCGGAAACAGGGCAGTCAGTTACCCTGGAAACAGGGCAGTCAGTCATCATGGAAACAGGGTGGTCAGTTACCCTGGAAACAGGGTGGTCAGTTACCCCGGAAACACGGTGATCAGTTATCCTGGAAACAGGGCGGTCAGTTACCCCGGAAACAGGGCAGTCAGTTACCCCGGAAACAGCGTGATCAGTTATCCTGGAAACAGGGCAGTCAGTTAGCCTGGAAACAGGGCAGTCAGTTACCCCGGAAACAGGGCAGTCAGTTATCCCGCAAACAGGGTGATCAGTTACTCTGGAAACAGGGCAGTAAGTTACCCTGGAAACAGGGCAGTCAGTTATCCCGGAAACAGGGCAGTCAGTTATCCCGGAAACAGGGTGATCAGTTACTCTGGAAACAGGGCAGTCAGTTACCCCGGAAACAGGGCAGTCAGTTACCCTGGAAACAGGGCAGTCAGTTATCCCGGAAACAGGGCAGTCAGTTATCCCGGAAACAGGGTGATCAGTTACCCTGGAAACTGGGCAGTCAGTTACCCTGAAACAGGGCAGTCAGTTACCCCGGAAACAGGGCAGTCAGTTACCCTGGAAACTGGGCAGTCATTTATCCTGGAAACAGGGCAGTCAGTTATCCCGGAAACAGGGTGATCAGTGACCCTGGAAACTGGGCATTCAGTTATCCCGGAAACAGGGCAGTCAGTTATCCCGGAAAAAGGGTGATCAGTTACCCTGGAAACTGGGCAGTCAGTTAACCTGGAAACAGGGCAGTCAATTACCCCGGAAACAGTGCAGTCAATTACCCTGGAAACAGGGCAGTCAGTTACCCCGGAAACTGGGCAGTCAGTTACCCTGGAAACAGGTTAGTCAGTTACCCCAGAAACAGGGTGATCAGTTACCCCGGAAACAGGGCAGTCAGTTCCCCTGGAAACCCGACAGTCAGTTACCCTGGAAACAGGGCAGTCAGTTATCCCCAAAACCGGGCAGTCAGTTATCCAGGAAACAGGGTGATCAAGTACCGTGGAAACTGGGCAGTCAGTTACCGTGGAAACAGGGCGGTCAGTTACCCTGGAAACAGGGCAGTCAGTTATCCTGGAAACAGGGTGATCAGTTACCCTGGAACCAGGGCAGTTAGTTACCCTGGAAACAGGGCAGTCAGTTATACAGGAAACAGGGCAGAGCGTTATCCCCAGAAACAGGGCGGTCAGTTACCCCGGAAATAAGGCGGTCAGTTATCCTGGAAACAGGGCAGTCAGTTACCCTGGAAACAGCCAGTCAGTTACCCTGGAAACAGGGCAGTCAGTTATCCCGGAAACAGGGTGATCAGTTACCCTGGAAACTGGGCAGTCAGTTGCCGTGGAAACAGGGCGGTCAGTTACCCTGGAAACAGGGCAGTCAGTTATCCTGGAAACAGGGTGATCAGTTACCCTGGAACCAGGGCAGTTAGTTACCCTGGAAACAGGGCAGTCAGTTATACTGGAAACAGGGCAGAGCGTTATCCCCAGAAACAGGGCGGTCAGTTCCCCCGGAAATAAGGCGGTCAGTTATACTGGAAACAGGGCAGTCAGTTACCCTGGAAACAGCCAGTCAGTTACCCTGGAAACAGGGCAGTCAGTTATCCCGGAAACAGGGTGATCAGTTACCCTGGAAACTGGGCAGTCAGTTACACTGGATACAGCCAGTCAGTTACCCTGGAAACAGGGCAGTCAGTTATCCTGGAAACAGGGCATTCAGTTATCCTGGAAACAGGGCGGTCATTTACCCCGGCAATAGGGCGGTCAGTTCTCCTGGAAACAGGGCGGTCAGTTACCCCGGAAACAGGTAGATCAGTTACCCCGGAAACAGGGCAGTCAGTTACCCTGGAAACAGGGCAGTCAGTCATCATGGAAACAGGGTGGTCAGTTACCCTGGAAACAGGGTGGTCAGTTACCCCGGAAACAGGGTGATCAGTTATCCTGGAAACAGGGCGGTCAGTTACACCGGAAACAGGGCAGTCAGTTACCCCGGAAACAGCGTGATCAGTTATCCTGGAAACAGGGCAGTCAGTTAGCCTGTAAACAGGGCAGTCAGTTACCCCGGAAACAGGGCAGTCAGTTATCCCGCAAACAGGGTGATCAGTTACTCTGGAAACAGGGCAGTAAGTTACCCTGGAAACAGGGCAGTCAGTTATCCCGGAAACAGGGCAGTCAGTTATCCCGGAAACAGGGTGATCAGTTACTCTGGAAACAGCGCAGTCAGTTACGACGGAAACAGGGCAGTCAGTTACCCTGGAAACAGGGCAGTCAGTTATCCCGGAAACAGGGCAGTCAGTTATCCCGGAAACAGGGTGATCAGTTACCCTGGAAATTGGGCTGTCAGTTACCCTGGAAACAGGGCAGTCAGTTACCCCGGAAACTGGGCAGTCATTTATCCTGGAAACTGGGCAGTCAGTTATCCCGGAAACAGGGTGATCAGTGACCCTGGAAACAGGGTGGTCAGTTATCCCGGAAACAGGGCAGTCAGTTATCCCGGAGAAAGGGTGATCAGTTACCCTGGAAACTGGGCAGTCAGTTAACCTGGAAACAGGGCAGTCAGTTGCCCTGGAAACAGGGCAGTCAGTTACCCTGGAAACAGGGCAGTCAGTTACCCCGGAAACTGGGCAGTCATTTACCCTGGAAACAGGGCAGTCAGTCACCCTGGAAACAGGTTAGTCAGTTACCCCGGAAACAGGGTGATCAGTTACCCCGGAAACAGGGCAGTCAGTTCCGCTGGAATCAGGGCAGTCAGTTACCCTGGAAACAGGGCAGTCAGTTACCCCGGAAACAGGGCACTCAGTTACCCTGGAAACAGGGCAGTCAGTCATCCTGGAAACAGGGTGGTCAGTTAGCCTGGAAACAGGGTGATCAGTTACCCCCGAAACAGGGTGATCAGTTATCCTGGAAACAGTGCGGTCAGTTACCCCGGAAACAGAGTAGTCAGTTACCCCGGAAACAGGGCGGTCAGTTACCCTGGAAACAGATTATTCAGTTACCCCGGAAACAGGGTGGTCAGTTACCCTGGAAACAGGGCAGTCAGTTACCCTGGAAACAGGTTGGTCAGTTACCCTGGAAACAGGGCAGTCAGTTACCCTAGAAACAGGGCAGTCAGTTACCCCGGAAACAGGGTGATCAGTTTCCCTGGAAACTGGGCAGTCAGTTATCCCGGAAACAGGGCAGTCAGTTATCCTGGAAACAGGGCGGTCCGGTACCCCGGAAATAGGGCGGTCAGTTACCCTGGAAACAGGGCAGTCAGTTATCCTGGAAACAGGGTGGTCCGTTGCCCTGGAAACAGGGTGATCAGTTACCCCGGAAACTGAGTGATCAGTTATCCTGGAAAAAGGACGGTCAGTTACCCCGGAAACAGGGCAGTCAGTTACCCCGGAAACAGGGCGGTCAGTAACCCTGGAAACAGATTAGTCAGTTACCCCGGAAACAGGGCGGTCAGTTATCCCGGAAACAGGTAGATCAGTTACCCCGGAAACAGGGCAGTCAGTTATCCTGGCAACAGGGTGTTCAGTTACACTGGAAACAGGGTGGTCATTTACTCCGGAAACTGGGTGATCAGTTAACCTGGAAACAGGGCGGTCAGTTACCCCGGAAACAGGGTAGTCAGTTACCCCGGAAACAGGGCGGTCAGTAACCCTGGAAACAGATTAGTCATTTACCCCGGAAACAGGGTGATCAGTTTGCCTGGAAACAGGGCAGTCAGTTATTCCGGAAACAGGGCAGTCAGTTACCCTGGAAACAGGGCAGTCAGTTATCCCGGAAACAGGGCAGTCAGTTATCCCGGAAACAGGGTGATCAGTTACCCTGGAAACAGGGCAGTCAGTTACCCCAGAAACAGGGCAGTCAGTTACCCTGGAAACAGGGCAGTCAGTTATCCCGGAAACAGGGCAGTCAGTTATCCCGGAAACAGGGTGAACAGTTACCCTGGAAACAGGGCAGTCAGTTACCCTGGAAACAGGTTGGTCAGTTACCCTAGAAACAGGGCAGTCAGTTACCCCGGAAACAGGGTGATCAGTTTCCCTGGAAACTGGGCAGTCAGTTATCCCGGAAACAGGGCAGTCAGTTAACCTGGAAACAGGGCAGTCAGTTATCCTGGAAACAGGGCGGTCCGGTACCCCGGAAATAGGGCGGTCAGTTACCCTGGAAACAGGGCAGTCAGTTATCCTGGAAACAGGGTGGTCCATTATCCCGGAAACAGGGCAGTCAGTTCTCCCGGAAACTGGGTGAACAGTTACCCTGGAAACAGGACGTTCAGTTACCCCGGAAACAGGGCGGTTAATTAACCCAGAAACAGGGCGATCAGTTACCCTGGAAACAGGGTTATCAGTTACCCTCGAAACTGGGCAGTCAGTTACACTGGAAACAGGGCAGTCAGTTACCCTGGAAACAGGGCAGTTAGTTAACCTGGAAACAGGGCAGTCAGTTATCCTGGAAACAGGGCAGTCAGTTCTCCTGGAAACAGGGCGGTCAGTTACCCCGGAAACAGGGAGATCAGTTACCCCGGAAACAGGGCAGTCAGTTACCCTGGAAACAGGGCAGTCAGTCATCATGGAAACAGGGTGGTCAGTTACCCTGGAAACAGGGTGGTCAGTTACCCCGGAAACACGGTGATCAGTTATCCTGGAAACAGGGCGGTCAGTTACCCCGGAAACAGGGCAGTCAGTAACCCCGGAAACAGCGTGATCAGTTATCCTGGAAACAGGGCAGTCAGTTAGCCTGGAAACAGGGCAGTCAGTTACCCCGGAAACAGGGCAGTCAGTTATCCCGCAAACAGGGTGATCAGTTACTCTGGAAACAGGGCAGTAAGTTACCCTGGAAACAGGGCAGTCAGTTATCCCGGAAACAGGGCAGTCAGTTATCCCGGAAACAGGGTGATCAGTTACTCTGGAAACAGGGCAGTCAGTTACCCCGGAAACAGGGCAGTCAGTTACCCTGGAAACAGGGCAGTCAGTTATCCCGGAAACAGGGCAGTCAGTTATCCCGGAAACAGGGTGATCAGTTACCCTGGAAACTGGGCAGTCAGTTACCCTGAAACAGGGCAGTCAGTTACCCCGGAAACAGGGCAGTCAGTTACCCTGGAAACTGGGCAGTCATTTATCCTGGAAACAGGGCAGTCAGTTATCCCGGAAACAGGGTGATCAGTGACCCTGGAAACTGGGCAGTCAGTTATCCCGGAAACAGGACAGTCAGTTATCCCTGAAAAAGGGTGATCAGTTACCCTGGAAACTGGGCAGTCAGTTAACCTGGAAACAGGGCAGTCAGTTACCCCGGAAACAGTGCAGTCAATTACCCTGGAAACAGGGCAGTCAGTTACCCCGGAAACTGGGCAGTCAGTTACCCTGGAAACAGGTTAGTCAGTTACCCCAGAAACAGGGTGATCAGTTACCCCGGAAACAGGGCAGTCAGTTCCCCTGGAAACCCGACAGTCAGTTACCCTGGAAACAGGGCAGTCAGTTATCCCCAAAACCGGGCAGTCAGTTATCCAGGAAACAGGGTGATCAAGTACCCTGGAAACTGGGCAGTCAGTTACCGTGGAAACAGGGCGGTCAGTTACCCTGGAAACAGGGCAGTCAGTTATCCTGGAAACAGGGTGATCAGTTACCCTGGAACCAGGGCAGTTAGTTACCCTGGAAACAGGGCAGTCAGTTATACTGGAAACAGGGCAGAGCGTTATCCCCAGAAACAGGGCGGTCAGTTACCCCGGAAATAAGGCGGTCAGTTATCCTGGAAACAGGGCAGTCAGTTACCCTGGAAACAGCCAGTCAGTTACCCTGGAAACAGGGCAGTCAGTTATCCCGGAAACAGGGTGATCAGTTACCCTGGAAACTGGGCAGTCAGTTACACTGGATACAGCCAGTCAGTTACCCTGGAAACAGGGCAGTCAGTTATCCTGGAAACAGGGCATTCAGTTATCCTGGAAACAGGGCGGTCATTTACCCCGGCAATAGGGCGGTCAGTTCTCCTGGAAACAGGGCGGTCAGTTACCCCGGAAACAGGTAGATCAGTTACCCCGGAAACAGGGCAGTCAGTTACCCTGGAAACAGGGCAGTCAGTCATCATGGAAACAGGGTGGTCAGTTACCCTGGAAACAGGGTGGTCAGTTACCCCGGAAACAGGGTGAAATGTTATCCTGGAAACAGGGCGGTCAGTTACACCGGAAACAGGGCAGTCAGTTACTCCGGAAACAGCGTGATCAGTTATCCTGGAAACAGGGCAGTCAGTTAGCCTGGAAACAGGGCAGTCAGTTACCCCGGAAACAGGGCAGTCAGTTATCCCGCAAACAGGGTGATCAGTTACTCTGGAAACAGGGCAGTAAGTTACCCTGGAAACAGGGCAGTCAGTTATCCCGGAAACAGGGTGATCAGTTACTCTGGAAACAGCGCAGTCAGTTACGACGGAAACAGGGCAGTCAGTTACCCTGGAAACAGGGCAGTCAGTTATCCCGGAAACAGGGCAGTCAGTTATCCCGGAAACAGGGTGATCAGTTACCCTGGAAACTGGGCTGTCAGTTACCCTGGAAACAGGGCAGTCAGTTACCCCGGAAACAGGGCAGTCAGTTATCCCGGAAACAGGGCAGTCAGTTATCCCGGAAACAGGGTGATCAGTTACCCTGGAAACTGGGCAGTCAGTTACCCTGAAACAGGGCAGTCAGTTACCCCGGAAACAGGGCAGTCAGTTACCCTGGAAACTGGGCAGTCATTTATCCTGGAAACAGGGCAGTCAGTTATCCCGGAAACAGGGTGATCAGTGACCCTGGAAACTGGGCAGTCAGTTATCCCGGAAACAGGACAGTCAGTTATCCCTGAAAAAGGGTGATCAGTTACCCTGGAAACTGGGCAGTCAGTTAACCTGGAAACAGGGCAGTCAGTTACCCCGGAAACAGTGCAGTCAATTACCCTGGAAACAGGGCAGTCAGTTACCCCGGAAACTGGGCAGTCAGTTACCCTGGAAACAGGTTAGTCAGTTACCCCAGAAACAGGGTGATCAGTTACCCCGGAAACAGGGCAGTCAGTTCCCCTGGAAACCCGACAGTCAGTTACCCTGGAAACAGGGCAGTCAGTTATCCCCAAAACCGGGCAGTCAGTTATCCAGGAAACAGGGTGATCAAGTACCCTGGAAACTGGGCAGTCAGTTACCGTGGAAACAGGGCGGTCAGTTACCCTGGAAACAGGGCAGTCAGTTATCCTGGAAACAGGGTGATCAGTTACCCTGGAACCAGGGCAGTTAGTTACCCTGGAAACAGGGCAGTCAGTTATACTGGAAACAGGGCAGAGCGTTATCCCCAGAAACAGGGCGGTCAGTTACCCCGGAAATAAGGCGGTCAGTTATCCTGGAAACAGGGCAGTCAGTTACCCTGGAAACAGCCAGTCAGTTACCCTGGAAACAGGGCAGTCAGTTATCCCGGAAACAGGGTGATCAGTTACCCTGGAAACTGGGCAGTCAGTTACACTGGATACAGCCAGTCAGTTACCCTGGAAACAGGGCAGTCAGTTATCCTGGAAACAGGGCATTCAGTTATCCTGGAAACAGGGCGGTCATTTACCCCGGCAATAGGGCGGTCAGTTCTCCTGGAAACAGGGCGGTCAGTTACCCCGGAAACAGGTAGATCAGTTACCCCGGAAACAGGGCAGTCAGTTACCCTGGAAACAGGGCAGTCAGTCATCATGGAAACAGGGTAGTCAGTTACCCTGGAAACAGGGTGGTCAGTTACCCCGGAAACAGGGTGAAATGTTATCCTGGAAACAGGGCGGTCAGTTACACCGGAAACAGGGCAGTCAGTTACCCCGGAAACAGCGTGATCAGTTATCCTGGAAACAGGGCAGTCAGTTAGCCTGGAAACAGGGCAGTCAGTTACCCCGGAAACAGGGCAGTCAGTTATCCCGCAAACAGGGTGATCAGTTACTCTGGAAACAGGGCAGTAAGTTACCCTGGAAACAGGGCAGTCAGTTATCCCGGAAACAGGGCAGTCAGTTATCCCGGAAACAGGGTGATCAGTTACTCTGGAAACAGCGCAGTCAGTTACGACGGAAACAGGGCAGTCAGTTACCCTGGAAACAGGGCAGTCAGTTATCCCGGAAACAGGGCAGTCAGTTATCCCGGAAACAGGGTGATCAGTTACCCTGGAAACTGGGCTGTCAGTTACCCTGGAAACAGGGCAGTCAGTTACCCCGGAAACTGGGCAGTCATTTATCCTGGAAACTGGGCAGTCAGTTATCCCGGAAACAGGGTGATCAGTGACCCTGGAAACAGGGTGGTCAGTTATCCCGGAAACAGGGCAGTCAGTTATCCCGGAGAAAGGGTGATCAGTTACCCTGGAAACTGGGCAGTCAGTTAACCTGGAAACAGGGCAGTCAGTTGCCCCGGAAACAGGGCAGTCAGTTACCCTGGAAACAGGGCAGTCAGTTACCCCGGAAACTGGGCAGTCAGTTACCCTGGAAACAGGGCAGTCAGTCACCCTGGAAACAGGTTAGTCAGTTACCCCGGAAACAGGGTGATCAGTTACCCCGGAAACAGGGCAGTCAGTTCCGCTGGAATCAGGGCAGTCAGTTACCCTGGAAACAGGGCAGTCAGTTACCCCGGAAACAGGGCACTCAGTTACCCTGGAAACAGGGCAGTCAGTCATCCTGGAAACAGGGTGGTCAGTTAGCCTGGAAACAGGGTGATCAGTTACCCCCGAAACAGGGTGATCAGTTATCCTGGAAACAGGGCGGTCAGTTACCCCGGAAACAGAGTAGTCAGTTACCCCGGAAACAGGGCGGTCAGTTACCCTGGAAACAGATTATTCAGTTACCCCGGAAACAGGGTGGTCAGTTACCCTGGAAACAGGGCAGTCAGTTACCCTGGAAACAGGTTGGTCAGTTACCCTAGAAACAGGGCAGTCAGTTACCCTAGAAACAGGGCAGTCAGTTACCCCGGAAACAGGGTGATCAGTTTCCCTGGAAACTGGGCAGTCAGTTATCCCGGAAACAGGGCAGTCAGTTATCCTGGAAACAGGGCGGTCCGGTACCCCGGAAATAGGGCGGTCAGTTACCCTGGAAACAGGGCAGTCAGTTATCCTGGAAACAGGGTGGTCCGTTGCCCTGGAAACAGGGTGATCAGTTACCCCGGAAACTGAGTGATCAGTTATCCTGGAAAAAGGACGGTCAGTTACCCCGGAAACAGGGCAGTCAGTTACCCCGGAAACAGGGCGGTCAGTAACCCTGGAAACAGATTAGTCAGTTACCCCGGAAACAGGGCGGTCAGTTACCCTGGAAACAGGGCAGTCAGTTATCCTGGAAACAGGGTGATCAGTTACCCTGGAACCAGGGCAGTTAGTTACCCTGGAAACAGGGCAGTCAGTTATACTGGAAACAGGGCAGAGCGTTATCCCCAGAAACAGGGCGGTCAGTTACCCCGGAAATAAGGCGGTCAGTTATCCTGGAAACAGGGCAGTCAGTTACCCTGGAAACAGCCAGTCAGTTACCCTGGAAACAGGGCAGTCAGTTATCCCGGAAACAGGGTGATCAGTTACCCTGGAAACTGGGCAGTCAGTTACACTGGATACAGCCAGTCAGTTACCCTGGAAACAGGGCAGTCAGTTATCCTGGAAACAGGGCATTCAGTTATCCTGGAAACAGGGCGGTCATTTACCCCGGCAATAGGGCGGTCAGTTCTCCTGGAAACAGGGCGGTCAGTTACCCCGGAAACAGGTAGATCAGTTACCCCGGAAACAGGGCAGTCAGTTACCCTGGAAACAGGGCAGTCAGTCATCATGGAAACAGGGTGGTCAGTTACCCTGGAAACAGGGTGGTCAGTTACCCCGGAAACAGGGTGAAATGTTATCCTGGAAACAGGGCGGTCAGTTACACCGGAAACAGGGCAGTCAGTTACCCCGGAAACAGCGTGATCAGTTATCCTGGAAACAGGGCAGTCAGTTAGCCTGGAAACAGGGCAGTCAGTTACCCCGGAAACAGGGCAGTCAGTTATCCCGCAAACAGGGTGATCAGTTACTCTGGAAACAGGGCAGTAAGTTACCCTGGAAACAGGGCAGTCAGTTATCCCGGAAACAGGGCAGTCAGTTATCCCGGAAACAGGGTGATCAGTTACTCTGGAAACAGCGCAGTCAGTTACGACGGAAACAGGGCAGTCAGTTACCCTGGAAACAGGGCAGTCAGTTATCCCGGAAACAGGGCAGTCAGTTATCCCGGAAACAGGGTGATCAGTTACCCTGGAAACTGGGCTGTCAGTTACCCTGGAAACAGGGCAGTCAGTTACCCCGGAAACTGGGCAGTCATTTATCCTGGAAACTGGGCAGTCAGTTATCCCGGAAACAGGGTGATCAGTGACCCTGGAAACAGGGTGGTCAGTTATCCCGGAAACAGGGCAGTCAGTTATCCCGGAGAAAGGGTGATCAGTTACCCTGGAAACTGGGCAGTCAGTTAACCTGGAAACAGGGCAGTCAGTTGCCCCGGAAACAGGGCAGTCAGTTACCCTGGAAACAGGGCAGTCAGTTACCCCGGAAACTGGGCAGTCAGTTACCCTGGAAACAGGGCAGTCAGTCACCCTGGAAACAGGTTAGTCAGTTACCCCGGAAACAGGGTGATCAGTTACCCCGGAAACAGGGCAGTCAGTTCCGCTGGAATCAGGGCAGTCAGTTACCCTGGAAACAGGGCAGTCAGTTACCCCGGAAACAGGGCACTCAGTTACCCTGGAAACAGGGCAGTCAGTCATCCTGGAAACAGGGTGGTCAGTTAGCCTGGAAACAGGGTGATCAGTTACCCCCGAAACAGGGTGATCAGTTATCCTGGAAACAGGGCGGTCAGTTACCCCGGAAACAGAGTAGTCAGTTACCCCGGAAACAGGGCGGTCAGTTACCCTGGAAACAGATTATTCAGTTACCCCGGAAACAGGGTGGTCAGTTACCCTGGAAACAGGGCAGTCAGTTACCCTGGAAACAGGTTGGTCAGTTACCCTAGAAACAGGGCAGTCAGTTACCCTAGAAACAGGGCAGTCAGTTACCCCGGAAACAGGGTGATCAGTTTCCCTGGAAACTGGGCAGTCAGTTATCCCGGAAACAGGGCAGTCAGTTATCCTTGAAACAGGGCGGTCCGGTACCCCGGAAATAGGGCGGTCAGTTACCCTGGAAACAGGGCAGTCAGTTATCCTGGAAACAGGGTGGTCCGTTGCCCTGGAAACAGGGTGATCAGTTACCCCGGAAACTGAGTGATCAGTTATCCTGGAAAAAGGACGGTCAGTTACCCCGGAAACAGGGCAGTCAGTTACCCCGGAAACAGGGCGGTCAGTAACCCTGGAAACAGATTAGTCAGTTACCCCGGAAACAGGGCGGTCAGTTATCCCGGAAACAGGTAGATCAGTTACCCCGGAAACAGGGCAGTCAGTTATCCTGGCAACAGGGTGTTCAGTTACACTGGAAACAGGGTGGTCATTTACTCCGGAAACTGGGTGATCAGTTAACCTGGAAACAGGGCGGTCAGTTACCCCGGAAACAGGGTAGTCAGTTACCCCGGAAACAGGGCGGTCAGTAACCCTGGAAACAGATTAGTCATTTACCCCGGAAACAGGGTGATCAGTTTGCCTGGAAACAGGGCAGTCAGTTATCCCGGAAACAGGGCAGTCAGTTACCCTGGAAACAGGGCAGTCAGTTATCCCGGAAACAGGGCATTCAGTTATCCCGGAAACAGGGTGATCAGTTACCCTGGAAACTGGGCAGTCAGTTACCCTGGAAACAGGGCATTCAGTTACCCCGGAAACAGGGCAGTCAGTTATCCCGGAAACAGGGTGATCAGATACCCTGGAAACAGGGCAGTCAGTTACCCCGGAAAGAGGGCAGTCAGTTACCCTGGAATCAGGGCAGTCAGTTACCCCGGAAAGAGGGCAGTCAGTTACCCTGGAAACAGGACAGTCAGTTACCCCGGAAACAGGGCAGTCAGTTACCCTGGAAACTGGGCAGTCAGTTACCCTGGAAACAGGGCAGTCAGTTATCCCGGAAACAGGGTGATCAGTTACCCTGGAAACAGGGCAGACAGTTATCCCGGAAACAGGGCAGTCAGTTATCCCGGAAAAAGGTTGATCAGTTACCCTGGAAACTGGGCAGACAGTTACCCTGGAAACAGGGCAGTCAGTTACCCCGGAAACTGGGCTGTCAGTTCACCTGTAAACAGGGCAGTCAGTGACCCTGGAAACAGTGCAGTCAGTTATCCCGGAAACAGGGCAGTCAGTTATTCTGGAAACAGGGCGGTCAGTTACCTGGAAACAAATCGGTTAGTTACCCTGGAAACAGGGCAGTCAGTTATCCTGGAAACAGGGTGATCAGTTACCCTGGAAACTGGGCAGTCAGTTAGCCTGGAAACAGGGAGATCAGTTACCCCGGAAACAGGGCAGTCAGTTACCCCGGAAACAGGGTAGTCAGTTACCCCGGAAACAGGGCGGTCAGTAACCCTGGAAACAGATTAGTCATTTACCCCGGAAACAGGGTGATCAGTTTGCCTGGAAACAGGGCAGTCAGTTATCCCGGAAACAGGGCAGTCAGTTACCCTGGAAACAGGGCAGTCAGTTATCCCGGAAACAGGGCATTCAGTTATCCCGGAAACAGGGTGCTCAGTTACCCTGGAAACTGGGCAGTCAGTTACCCTGGAAACAGGGCATTCAGTTACCCCGGAAACAGGGCAGTCAGTTATCCCGGAAACAGGGTGATCAGATACCCTGGAAACAGGGCAGTCAGTTACCCCGGAAAGAGGGCAGTCAGTTACCCTGGAATCAGGGCAGTCAGTTACCCCGGAAAGAGGGCAGTCAGTTACCCTGGAAACAGGACAGTCAGTTACCCCGGAAACAGGGCAGTCAGTTACCCTGGAAACTGGGCAGTCAGTTACCCTGGAAACAGGGCAGTCAGTTATCCCGGAAACAGGGTGATCAGTTACCCTGGAAACAGGGCAGACAGTTATCCCGGAAACAGGGCAGTCAGTTATCCCGGAAAAAGGTTGATCAGTTACCCTGGAAACTGGGCAGACAGTTACCCTGGAAACAGGGCAGTCAGTTACCCCGGAAACTGGGCAGTCAGTTCACCTGTAAACAGGGCAGTCAGTGACCCTGGAAACAGTGCAGTCAGTTATCCCGGAAACAGGGCAGTCAGTTATTCTGGAAACAGGGCGGTCAGTTACCTGGAAACAAATCGGTTAGTTACCCTGGAAACAGGGCAGTCAGTTATCCTGGAAACAGGGTGATCAGTTACCCTGGAAACTGGGCAGTCAGTTAGCCTGGAAACAGGGAGATCAGTTACCCCGGAAACAGGGCAGTCAGTTACCCTGAAACAGGGCAGTCAGTTACCCCGGAAACAGGGCAGTCAGTTACCCTGGAAACTGGGCAGTCATTTATCCTGGAAACAGGGCAGTCAGTTATCCCGGAAACAGGGTGATCAGTGACCCTGGAAACTGGGCAGTCAGTTATCCCGGAAACAGGACAGTCAGTTATCCCTGAAAAAGGGTGATCAGTTACCCTGGAAACTGGGCAGTCAGTTAACCTGGAAACAGGGCAGTCAGTTACCCCGGAAACAGTGCAGTCAATTACCCTGGAAACAGGGCAGTCAGTTACCCCGGAAACTGGGCAGTCAGTTACCCTGGAAACAGGTTAGTCAGTTACCCCAGAAACAGGGTGATCAGTTACCCCGGAAACAGGGCAGTCAGTTCCCCTGGAAACCCGACAGTCAGTTACCCTGGAAACAGGGCAGTCAGTTATCCCCAAAACCGGGCAGTCAGTTATCCAGGAAACAGGGTGATCAAGTACCCTGGAAACTGGGCAGTCAGTTACCGTGGAAACAGGGCGGTCAGTTACCCTGGAAACAGGGCAGTCAGTTATCCTGGAAACAGGGTGATCAGTTACCCTGGAACCAGGGCAGTTAGTTACCCTGGAAACAGGGCAGTCAGTTATACTGGAAACAGGGCAGAGCGTTATCCCCAGAAACAGGGCGGTCAGTTACCCCGGAAATAAGGCGGTCAGTTATCCTGGAAACAGGGCAGTCAGTTACCCTGGAAACAGCCAGTCAGTTACCCTGGAAACAGGGCAGTCAGTTATCCCGGAAACAGGGTGATCAGTTACCCTGGAAACTGGGCAGTCAGTTACACTGGATACAGCCAGTCAGTTACCCTGGAAACAGGGCAGTCAGTTATCCTGGAAACAGGGCATTCAGTTATCCTGGAAACAGGGCGGTCATTTACCCCGGCAATAGGGCGGTCAGTTCTCCTGGAAACAGGGCGGTCAGTTACCCCGGAAACAGGTAGATCAGTTACCCCGGAAACAGGGCAGTCAGTTACCCTGGAAACAGGGCAGTCAGTCATCATGGAAACAGGGTGGTCAGTTACCCTGGAAACAGGGTGGTCAGTTACCCCGGAAACAGGGTGAAATGTTATCCTGGAAACAGGGCAGTCAGTTAGCCTGGAAACAGGGCAGTCAGTTACCCCGGAAACAGGGCAGTCAGTTATCCCGCAAACAGGGTGATCAGTTACTCTGGAAACAGGGCAGTAAGTTACCCTGGAAACAGGGCAGTCAGTTATCCCGGAAACAGGGCAGTCAGTTATCCCGGAAACAGGGTGATCAGTTACTCTGGAAACAGCGCAGTCAGTTACGACGGAAACAGGGCAGTCAGTTACCCTGGAAACAGGGCAGTCAGTTATCCCGGAAACAGGGCAGTCAGTTATCCCGGAAACAGGGTGATCAGTTACCCTGGAAACTGGGCTGTCAGTTACCCTGGAAACAGGGCAGTCAGTTACCCCGGAAACAGGGCAGTCAGTTATCCCGGAAACAGGGCAGTCAGTTATCCCGGAAACAGGGTGATCAGTTACCCTGGAAACTGGGCAGTCAGTTACCCTGAAACAGGGCAGTCAGTTACCCCGGAAACAGGGCAGTCAGTTACCCTGGAAACTGGGCAGTCATTTATCCTGGAAACAGGGCAGTCAGTTATCCCGGAAACAGGGTGATCAGTGACCCTGGAAACTGGGCAGTCAGTTATCCCGGAAACAGGACAGTCAGTTATCCCTGAAAAAGGGTGATCAGTTACCCTGGAAACTGGGCAGTCAGTTAACCTGGAAACAGGGCAGTCAGTTACCCCGGAAACAGTGCAGTCAATTACCCTGGAAACAGGGCAGTCAGTTACCCCGGAAACTGGGCAGTCAGTTACCCTGGAAACAGGTTAGTCAGTTACCCCAGAAACAGGGTGATCAGTTACCCCGGAAACAGGGCAGTCAGTTCCCCTGGAAACCCGACAGTCAGTTACCCTGGAAACAGGGCAGTCAGTTATCCCCAAAACCGGGCAGTCAGTTATCCAGGAAACAGGGTGATCAAGTACCCTGGAAACTGGGCAGTCAGTTACCGTGGAAACAGGGCGGTCAGTTACCCTGGAAACAGGGCAGTCAGTTATCCTGGAAACAGGGTGATCAGTTACCCTGGAACCAGGGCAGTTAGTTACCCTGGAAACAGGGCAGTCAGTTATACTGGAAACAGGGCAGAGCGTTATCCCCAGAAACAGGGCGGTCAGTTACCCCGGAAATAAGGCGGTCAGTTATCCTGGAAACAGGGCAGTCAGTTACCCTGGAAACAGCCAGTCAGTTACCCTGGAAACAGGGCAGTCAGTTATCCCGGAAACAGGGTGATCAGTTACCCTGGAAACTGGGCAGTCAGTTACACTGGATACAGCCAGTCAGTTACCCTGGAAACAGGGCAGTCAGTTATCCTGGAAACAGGGCATTCAGTTATCCTGGAAACAGGGCGGTCATTTACCCCGGCAATAGGGCGGTCAGTTCTCCTGGAAACAGGGCGGTCAGTTACCCCGGAAACAGGTAGATCAGTTACCCCGGAAACAGGGCAGTCAGTTACCCTGGAAACAGGGCAGTCAGTCATCATGGAAACAGGGTGGTCAGTTACCCTGGAAACAGGGTGGTCAGTTACCCCGGAAACAGGGTGAAATGTTATCCTGGAAACAGGGCAGTCAGTTAGCCTGGAAACAGGGCAGTCAGTTACCCCGGAAACAGGGCAGTCAGTTATCCCGCAAACAGGGTGATCAGTTACTCTGGAAACAGGGCAGTAAGTTACCCTGGAAACAGGGCAGTCAGTTATCCCGGAAACAGGGCAGTCAGTTATCCCGGAAACAGGGTGATCAGTTACTCTGGAAACAGCGCAGTCAGTTACGACGGAAACAGGGCAGTCAGTTACCCTGGAAACAGGGCAGTCAGTTATCCCGGAAACAGGGCAGTCAGTTATCCCGGAAACAGGGTGATCAGTTACCCTGGAAACTGGGCTGTCAGTTACCCTGGAAACAGGGCAGTCAGTTACCCCGGAAACAGGGCAGTCAGTTATCCCGGAAACAGGGCAGTCAGTTATCCCGGAAACAGGGTGATCAGTTACCCTGGAAACTGGGCAGTCAGTTACCCTGAAACAGGGCAGTCAGTTACCCCGGAAACAGGGCAGTCAGTTACCCTGGAAACTGGGCAGTCATTTATCCTGGAAACAGGGCAGTCAGTTATCCCGGAAACAGGGTGATCAGTGACCCTGGAAACTGGGCAGTCAGTTATCCCGGAAACAGGACAGTCAGTTATCCCTGAAAAAGGGTGATCAGTTACCCTGGAAACTGGGCAGTCAGTTAACCTGGAAACAGGGCAGTCAGTTACCCCGGAAACAGTGCAGTCAATTACCCTGGAAACAGGGCAGTCAGTTACCCCGGAAACTGGGCAGTCAGTTACCCTGGAAACAGGTTAGTCAGTTACCCCAGAAACAGGGTGATCAGTTACCCCGGAAACAGGGCAGTCAGTTCCCCTGGAAACCCGACAGTCAGTTACCCTGGAAACAGGGCAGTCAGTTATCCCCAAAACCGGGCAGTCAGTTATCCAGGAAACAGGGTGATCAAGTACCCTGGAAACTGGGCAGTCAGTTACCGTGGAAACAGGGCGGTCAGTTACCCTGGAAACAGGGCAGTCAGTTATCCTGGAAACAGGGTGATCAGTTACCCTGGAACCAGGGCAGTTAGTTACCCTGGAAACAGGGCAGTCAGTTATACTGGAAACAGGGCAGAGCGTTATCCCCAGAAACAGGGCGGTCAGTTACCCCGGAAATAAGGCGGTCAGTTATCCTGGAAACAGGGCAGTCAGTTACCCTGGAAACAGCCAGTCAGTTACCCTGGAAACAGGGCAGTCAGTTATCCCGGAAACAGGGTGATCAGTTACCCTGGAAACTGGGCAGTCAGTTACACTGGATACAGCCAGTCAGTTACCCTGGAAACAGGGCAGTCAGTTATCCTGGAAACAGGGCATTCAGTTATCCTGGAAACAGGGCGGTCATTTACCCCGGCAATAGGGCGGTCAGTTCTCCTGGAAACAGGGCGGTCAGTTACCCCGGAAACAGGTAGATCAGTTACCCCGGAAACAGGGCAGTCAGTTACCCTGGAAACAGGGCAGTCAGTCATCATGGAAACAGGGTGGTCAGTTACCCTGGAAACAGGGTGGTCAGTTACCCCGGAAACAGGGTGAAATGTTATCCTGGAAACAGGGCGGTCAGTTACACCGGAAACAGGGCAGTCAGTTACCCCGGAAACAGCGTGATCAGTTATCCTGGAAACAGGGCAGTCAGTTAGCCTGGAAACAGGGCAGTCAGTTACCCCGGAAACAGGGCAGTCAGTTATCCCGCAAACAGGGTGATCAGTTACTCTGGAAACAGGGCAGTAAGTTACCCTGGAAACAGGGCAGTCAGTTATCCCGGAAACAGGGCAGTCAGTTATCCCGGAAACAGGGTGATCAGTTACTCTGGAAACAGCGCAGTCAGTTACGACGGAAACAGGGCAGTCAGTTACCCTGGAAACAGGGCAGTCAGTTATCCCGGAAACAGGGCAGTCAGTTATCCCGGAAACAGGGTGATCAGTTACCCTGGAAACTGGGCTGTCAGTTACCCTGGAAACAGGGCAGTCAGTTACCCCGGAAACTGGGCAGTCATTTATCCTGGAAACTGGGCAGTCAGTTATCCCGGAAACAGGGTGATCAGTGACCCTGGAAACAGGGTGGTCAGTTATCCCGGAAACAGGGCAGTCAGTTATCCCGGAGAAAGGGTGATCAGTTACCCTGGAAACTGGGCAGTCAGTTAACCTGGAAACAGGGCAGTCAGTTGCCCCGGAAACAGGGCAGTCAGTTACCCTGGAAACAGGTTAGTCAGTTACCCCGGAAACAGGGTGATCAGTTACCCCGGAAACAGGGCAGTCAGTTCCGCTGGAATCAGGGCAGTCAGTTACCCTGGAAACAGGGCAGTCAGTTACCCCGGAAACAGGGCACTCAGTTACCCTGGAAACAGGGCAGTCAGTCATCCTGGAAACAGGGTGGTCAGTTAGCCTGGAAACAGGGTGATCAGTTACCCCCGAAACAGGGTGATCAGTTATCCTGGAAACAGGGCGGTCAGTTACCCCGGAAACAGAGTAGTCAGTTACCCCGGAAACAGGGCGGTCAGTTACCCTGGAAACAGATTATTCAGTTACCCCGGAAACAGGGTGGTCAGTTACCCTGGAAACAGGGCAGTCAGTTACCCTGGAAACAGGTTGGTCAGTTACCCTAGAAACAGGGCAGTCAGTTACCCGAGAAACAGGGCAGTCAGTTACCCCGGAAACAGGGTGATCAGTTTCCCTGGAAACTGGGCAGTCAGTTATCCCGGAAACAGGGCAGTCAGTTATCCTGGAAACAGGGCGGTCCGGTACCCCGGAAATAGGGCGGTCAGTTACCCTGGAAACAGGGCAGTCAGTTATCCTGGAAACAGGGTGGTCCGTTGCCCTGGAAACAGGGTGATCAGTTACCCCGGAAACTGAGTGATCAGTTATCCTGGAAAAAGGACGGTCAGTTACCCCGGAAACAGGGCAGTCAGTTACCCCGGAAACAGGGCGGTCAGTAACCCTGGAAACAGATTAGTCAGTTACCCCGGAAACAGGGCGGTCAGTTATCCCGGAAACAGGTAGATCAGTTACCCCGGAAACAGGGCAGTCAGTTATCCTGGCAACAGGGTGTTCAGTTACACTGGAAACAGGGTGGTCATTTACTCCGGAAACTGGGTGATCAGTTAACCTGGAAACAGGGCGGTCAGTTACCCCGGAAACAGGGTAGTCAGTTACCCCGGAAACAGGGCGGTCAGTAACCCTGGAAACAGATTAGTCATTTACCCCGGAAACAGGGTGATCAGTTTGCCTGGAAACAGGGCAGTCAGTTATCCCGGAAACAGGGCAGTCAGTTACCCTGGAAACAGGGCAGTCAGTTATCCCGGAAACAGGGCATTCAGTTATCCCGGAAACAGGGTGATCAGTTACCCTGGAAACTGGGCAGTCAGTTACCCTGGAAACAGGGCATTCAGTTACCCCGGAAACAGGGCAGTCAGTTATCCCGGAAACAGGGTGATCAGATACCCTGGAAACAGGGCAGTCAGTTACCCCGGAAAGAGGGCAGTCAGTTACCCTGGAATCAGGGCAGTCAGTTACCCCGGAAAGAGGGCAGTCAGTTACCCTGGAAACAGGACAGTCAGTTACCCCGGAAACAGGGCAGTCAGTTACCCTGGAAACTGGGCAGTCAGTTACCCTGGAAACAGGGCAGTCAGTTATCCCGGAAACAGGGTGATCAGTTACCCTGGAAACAGGGCAGACAGTTATCCCGGAAACAGGGCAGTCAGTTATCCCGGAAAAAGGTTGATCAGTTACCCTGGAAACTGGGCAGACAGTTACCCTGGAAACAGGGCAGTCAGTTACCCCGGAAACTGGGCAGTCAGTTCACCTGTAAACAGGGCAGTCAGTGACCCTGGAAACAGTGCAGTCAGTTATCCCGGAAACAGGGCAGTCAGTTATTCTGGAAACAGGGCGGTCAGTTACCTGGAAACAAATCGGTTAGTTACCCTGGAAACAGGGCAGTCAGTTATCCTGGAAACAGGGTGATCAGTTACCCTGGAAACTGGGCAGTCAGTTAGCCTGGAAACAGGGAGATCAGTTACCCCGGAAACAGGGCAGTCAGTTACCCTGGAAACAGGGCAGTCAGTTATTCTGGAAACAAATCGGTTAGTTACCCTGGAAACCGGGCAGTCAGTTACCCTGGAAACATGGCAGTCAGTTACGCCGGAAACAGGGCAGTCAGTTACCCTGGAAACAGGGCGGTCAGTTGCCCTGGAAACAGGGCAGTCAGTTACCCCGGAAACAGGGTGATCTGTTACACAGGAAACAGGGCGGTCAGTTACCTGGAAACAAATCGGTCAGTTACCCTGGAAACAGGGTGGTCAGTTACCCCGGCAACAGGGCAGTCAGTTAACCCGGAAACAGGGCAGTCAGTTACCCTGGAAACAGGGCGGTCAGTTGCCCTGGAAACAGGGCAGTCAGTTACCCCGGAAACAGGGTGATCTGTTACACAGGAAACAGGGCGGTTCAGTTACCTGGAAACAAATCGGTCAGTTACCCTGGAAACAGGGTGGTCAGTTACCCCGGCAACAGGGCAGTCAGTTACCCCGGAAACAGGGCGGTCAGTAACTCTGGAAACAGATTAATCAGTTATCCCGGAAACAGGGTGATCAGTTATCCTGGAAACAGGGCAGTCAGTTAGCCTGGAAACAGGGCAGTCAGTTAGCCCGGAAGCAGGGCAGTCAGTTACCCTTGAAAGAGGGCAGTCAGTTATCCCGGAAACAGGGCAGTCAGTTATACCGGAAACAGGGTGATCAGTTACCCTGGAAACAGGGCAGTCAGTTACCCCGGAAAAAGGGCATTCAGTTACCCCGGAAACAGGGAGATCAATTACCCTGGAAACAGGGCAGTCAGTTACCCGGAAACAGGGTGATCAGTTACCCCGGAAACAGGGAGATCAGTTACCATGGAAACATGGCAGTCAGTTATCCTGGAAACAGGGCGGTCAGTTACCACGGAAACAGGGCGGACAGTTACCCTGGAAACAGGTCAGTCAGTTATCCCGGAAACAGGGCGGACAGTTACCCCGGAAACAGAGCGGTCGGTTATCCCGGAAACAGGGTGATCAGTTACCCTGGAAACAGGGCAGTCAGTTATCCTGGAAACAGGGCAGTCTGTTATCCCGGAAGCAGGGCAGTCAGTTCTCCCGGAAACAGGGTGATCAGTTACCCTGGAAACTGGGCAGTCAGTTACCCTGGAAACAGGGCAGTCAGTTACCCCGGAAACAGGGCAGTCAGTTACCCCGGAAACAGGGCAGTCAGTTACCCTGGAAACAGGGCAGTCAGTTATCCTGGAAACCAATCTGTTAGTTACCCTGGAAACAGTGCAGTCAGTTACCCTGGAAACATGGCAGTCAGTTACCCCGGAAACAGGGCAGTCAGTTACCCTGGAAACAGGGCAGCCAGTTATTCCAGAAACTGGGCAGTCAGTTACCCCGGAAACAGGGCAGTCAGTCACCCTGGAAACAGGTTCGTCAGTTACCCTGGAAACAGGGCAGTCATTTCCCTTGGAAACAGGGCAGTCAGTTACCCTGGAAACAGGGCAGTGATCTATCCCGGAAACAGGGCAGTCAGTTATCCTGGAAACAGGGTGAACAGTTACCCTGGAAACTGGGCAGTCAGTTACCCTGGAAACAGGGCGGTCAGTTACCCTGGAATCAGGGCAGTCAGTTATCCTGGAAACAGGGCGGTCAGATACCCCGGAAATAGGGCGGTCAGTTATCCTGGAAAGAGGGCAGTTAGTTACCCCGGAAAAAGGGAGATCAGTTACCCCGGAAACAGGGCGGTCAGTTACACTAGAAAGAGGGCAGTCAGTTACCCTGGAAACAGGGCAGTCAGTTAACCTGAATACAGGGCAGTCAGTTATCCTGGAAACAGGGCAGTCTTTTATCCTGGAAACAGGGCAGTCAGTTACCCCGGAAATAGGGCGATCAGTTATCCTGGAAACAGGGCGGTCAGTTACCGCGGAAACAGGGAGATCAGTTACCCCGGAAACAGGGCAGTCAGTTATCCTGGAAACAGGGTGGTTAGTTACCCCGGAAACAGGGTGATCAGTTATCCTGGAAACTGGGCGGTCAGTTACCCCGGAAACAGGGCAGTCAGTTATCCCAGAAACAGGGTGATCAGTTACCCTGGAAACAGGGCCGTAAGTTAGCCTGGATACAGGGCGGTCAGTCACCCTGGATATAGATTAGTCAGTTACCCCAGAAACAGGGTGATCAGTTATCCTGGAAACAGGGCAGTAAGTTAGCCTGGAAACAGGGCAGTCAGTTACCCCGGAAACAGGGCTGTCAGTTATACCGGAAACAGGGTGATCAGTTACCCTGAAACAGGGCAGTCTGTTACCCCGGAAACAGGGCAGTCAGTTACCCTGGAAACAGGGCCGTCTGTTATTCTGGAAACAGTGCAGTCAGTTACCCCGGAAACAGGGCGGTCAGTTGCCCTGGAAACAGGGTGATCAGTTACACAGGAAACAGGGAGATCAGTTACCCTGGAAACAGGGCAGTCAGTTACCCCAGAAAAAGGGTGATCAGTTACCCTGGAAACAGGGTGATCAGTTACCCTGGAAACAGGGCAGTCAGTTATCCTGGAAATAGGGCGGTCAGTTACCCCGGAAACAGGGCATTCAGTTTCCCGGGAAAAAGGGCAGTCAGTTATCCCGGAAACAGGGCGGACAGTTACCCCGGAAACAGAGCGGTCGGTTATCCCGGAAACAGGGTGATCAGTTTCCCTGGAAACAGGGCAGTCAATTATCCCGGAAACAGGGCAGTCAGTTATCCCGGAAACAGGGTGATCAGTTACCCTGGAAACTGGGCAGTCAGTTACCCTGGAAACAGGGCAGTCAGTTATCCCGGAAAAAGGGCAGTCAGTTACCCTGGAAACTGGGCAGTCAGTTACCCTGGAAACAGGGCAGTCAGTTATCCCGGAAAAAGGGTGATCAGTTACCCTGGAAACAGGGCAGAATGTTATCCCGGAAACAGGGCAGTCAGTTATCCCGGAAAAAGGGTCATCAGTTACCCTGGAAACTGGACAGTCAGTTACCCTGGAAACAGGGCTGTCAGTTACCCCGGAAACATGGCAGTCAGTTACCCTGGAAACAGGGCAGTCAGTTACCCCGGAAACTGGGCAGTCAGTTCCCGTGGAAACAGGGCAGTCAGTCACCCAGGAAACAGGTTAGTCAGTTACGCCGGAAACAGGGTGATCAGTTACCCCGGAAACAGGGCAGTCAGTTCACCTGGAAACAGGGCAGTCAGTTACCCTGGAAACAGGGCAGTCAGTTACCCTGGAAACAGGGCAGTCATTTATCCTGGAAACAGGGCGGTCAGTTACCCCGGAAACAGGGAGATCAGTTACCCCGGAAACAGGGCAGTCAGTTACCCTGGAAACAGGGCAGTCAGTTATCCTGGAAACAGGGCAGTCAGTTACCCTGGAAACAGGGCAGTCAGTTATCCTGGAAACAGGGTGGTCAGTTACCCCGGAAACAGGGCAGTCAGTTTCCCCGGAAACAGGGCGGTCAGTAACCCTGGAAACAGATTAGTCAGTTACCCCAGAAACAGGGTGATCAATTATCCTGGAAACAGGGCCGTCAGTTACTCTGGAAACAGGGCGGTCAGTTACCCCGGATACAGGGCAGTCAGTTACCCTGGAAACAGGGCAGTCAGTTATCCCGGAAACAGGGCAGTCAGTTATCCCGGAAACAGGGTGATCAGATACCCTGGAAACAGGGCAGTCAGTTACCCCGGAAAGAGGGCAGTCAGTTACCCTGGAAACAGGGCAGTCAGTTATCCCGGAAACAGGGCAGTCAGTTATCCCGGAAACAGGGTGATCAGTTACCCTGGAAACTGGGCAGTCAGTTAGCCCGGAAACAGGGTGATCTGTTACACAGGAAACAGGGCGGTTCAGTTACCTGGAAACAAATCGGTCAGTTACCCTGGAAACAGGGTGGTCAGTTACCCCGGCAACAGGGCAGTCAGTTACCCCGGAAACAGGGCGGTCAGTAACCCTGGAAACAGATTAGTCAGTTATCCCGGAAACAGGGTGATCAGTTATCCTGGAAACAGGGCAGTCAGTTAGCCTGGAAACAGGGCAGTCAGTTAGCCCGGAAGCAGGGCAGTCAGTTACCCTTGAAAGAGGGCAGTCAGTTATCCCGGAAACAGGGCAGTCAGTTATACCGGAAACAGGGTGATCAGTTACCCTGGAAACAGGGCAGTCAGTTACCCCGGAAACAGGGCATTCAGTTACCCTGGAAACAGGGCAGCCAGCTATTCCGGAAACAGGGCAGTCAGTTACCCCGGAAACAGAGCGGTCAGTTGCCCTGGAAAAAGGGCAGTCAGTTACCCCGGAAACAGGATGATCTGTTACACAGGAAACAGGGAGAACAGTGACCCTGGAAACAGGGAAGTCAGTTAACCCGGAAAAAGGGGGTTCAGTTACCCCGGAAACAGGGAGCTCAATTGCCCTGGAAACAGGGCAGTCAGTTACCCGGAAACAGGGTGATCAGTTACCCCGGAAACAGGGAGATCAGTTACCATGGAAACAGGGCAGTCAGTTATCCTGGAAACAGGGCGGTCAGTTACCACGGAGACAGGGCGGTCAGTTACCCCGGAAACAGGTCAGTCAGTTATCCCGGAAACAGGGCGGACAGTTACCCCGGAAACAGAGCGGTCGGTTATCCCGGAAACAGGGTGATCAGTTACCCTGGAAACAGGGCAGTCAGTTATCCTGGAAACAGGGCAGTCAGTTATCCCGGAAGCAGGGCAGTCAGTTCTCCCGGAAACAGGGTGATCAGTTACCCTGGAAACTGGGCAGTCAGTTACCCTGGAGACAGGGCAGTCAGTTACCCCGGAAACAGGGCAGTCAGTTACTCCGGAAACAGGGCGGTCAGTAACCCTGGAAACAGATTAGTCAGTTACCCCGAAAACAGGGTGATCAGTTATCCTGGAAACAGGGCAGTCAGTTAGCCTGGAAACAGGGCAGTCAGTTACCCCGGAAACAGGGCAGTCAGTTACCCTGGAAACAGGGCAGTCAGTTATCCCGGAAACAGGGCAGTCAGTTAACCTGGAAACAGGGCGGTCAGTTGCCCCGGATACAGGGCAGTCACTTACTCCGGAAACAAGGCAGTCAGTTACCCTGGAAACAGGGCAGTTAGTTATCCCGGAAACAGGGCAGTCAGTTATCCCGGAAACAGGGTGATCAGATACCCTAGAAACAGGGCAGTCAGTTACCCCGGAAACAGGGCAGTCAGTTACCCTGGAAACAGGGCAGTCAGTTATCCCGGAAACAGGGCAGTCAGTTATCCCGGAAAAAGGGTGATCAGTTACCCTGGAAACAGGGCAGTCAGTTACCCTGGAAACAGGGCAGTCAGTTATCCCAGAAACAGGGCAGTCAGTTACCCTGGAAACTGGGCAGTCAGTTACCCTGGAAACAGGGCAGTCAGTTATCCCGGAAACAGGGTGATCAGTTAACCTGGAAACAGGGCAGACAGTTATCCCGGAAACAGGGCAGTCAGTTATCCCTGAAAAAGGGTGATCAGTTACACTGGAAACTGGGCAGTCAGTTACCCTGGAAACAGGGCAGTCAGTTACACCGGAAACTGGGCACTCAGTTCCCCTGGAAACAGGGCGGTCAGTTACCCCGGAAACAGGGCGGTCAGTTGCCCTGGAAACAGGGTGATCAGTTACACAGGAAACAGGGAGATCAGTTACCCTGGAAACAGGGCAGTCAGTTACCCCAGAAAAAGGGTGATCAGTTACCCTGGAAACAGGGTGATCAGTTACCCTGGAAACAGGGCAGTCAGTTATCCTGGAAATAGGGCGGTCAGTTACCCCGGAAACAGGGCATTCAGTTAACCGGGAAAAAGGGCAGTCAGTTATCCCGGAAACAGGGCGGACAGTTACCCCAGAAACAGAGCGCTCGGTTATCCCGGAAACAGGGTGATCAGTTACCCTGGAAACAGGGCAGTCAGTTATCCCGGAAACAGGGCAGTCAGTTATCACGGAAACAGGGTGATCAGATACCCTGGAAACAGGGCAGTCAGTTACCCCGGAAAGAGGGCAGTCAGTTACCCTGGAAACAGGGCAGTCAGTTATCCCGGAAACAGGGCATTCAGTTATCCCGGAAACAGGGTGATCAGTTACCCTGGAAACTGGGCAGTCAGTTACCCTGGAAACAGGGCATTCAGTTACCCCGGAAACAGGGCAGTCAGTTATCCCGGAAACAGGGTGATCAGATACCCTGGAAACAGGGCAGTCAGTTACCCCGGAAAGAGGGCAGTCAGTTACCCTGGAATCAGGGCAGTCAGTTACCCCGGAAAGAGGGCAGTCAGTTACCCTGGAAACAGGACAGTCAGTTACCCCGGAAACAGGGCAGTCAGTTACCCTGGAAACTGGGCAGTCAGTTACCCTGGAAACAGGGCAGTCAGTTATCCCGGAAACAGGGTGATCAGTTACCCTGGAAACAGGGCAGACAGTTATCCCGGAAACAGGGCAGTCAGTTATCCCGGAAAAAGGTTGATCAGTTACCCTGGAAACTGGGCAGACAGTTACCCTGGAAACAGGGCAGTCAGTTACCCCGGAAACAGGGCAGTCAGTTCACCTGTAAACAGGGCAGTCAGTGACCCTGGAAACAGTGCAGTCAGTTATCCCGGAAACAGGGCAGTCAGTTATTCTGGAAACAGGGCGGTCAGTTACCTGGAAACAAATCGGTTAGTTACCCTGGAAACAGGGCAGTCAGTTATCCTGGAAACAGGGTGATCAGTTACCCTGGAAACTGGGCAGTCAGTTAGCCTGGAAACAGGGAGATCAGTTACCCCGGAAACAGGGCAGTCAGTTACCCTGGAAACAGGGCAGTCAGTTATTCTGGAAACAAATCGGTTAGTTACCCTGGAAACCGGGCAGTCAGTTACCCTGGAAACATGGCAGTCAGTTACGCCGGAAACAGGGCAGTCAGTTACCCTGGAAACAGGGCGGTCAGTTGCCCTGGAAACAGGGCAGTCAGTTACCCCGGAAACAGGGTGATCTGTTACACAGGAAACAGGGCGGTCAGTTACCTGGAAACAAATCGGTCAGTTACCCTGGAAACAGGGTGGTCAGTTACCCCGGCAACAGGGCAGTCAGTTAACCCGGAAACAGGGCAGTCAGTTACCCTGGAAACAGGGCGGTCAGTTGCCCTGGAAACAGGGCAGTCAGTTACCCCGGAAACAGGGTGATCTGTTACACAGGAAACAGGGCGGTTCAGTTACCTGGAAACAAATCGGTCAGTTACCCTGGAAACAGGGTGGTCAGTTACCCCGGCAACAGGGCAGTCAGTTACCCCGGAAACAGGGCGGTCAGTAACTCTGGAAACAGATTAGTCAGTTATCCCGGAAACAGGGTGATCAGTTACCCTGGAAACAGGGCAGTCAGTTAGCCTGGAAACAGGGCAGTCAGTTAGCCCGGAAGCAGGGCAGTCAGTTACCCTTGAAAGAGGGCAGTCAGTTATCCCGGAAACAGGGCAGTCAGTTATACCGGAAACAGGGTGATCAGTTACCCTGGAAACAGGGCAGTCAGTTACCCCGGAAAAAGGGCATTCAGTTACCCCGGAAACAGGGAGATCAATTACCCTGGAAACAGGGCAGTCAGTTACCCGGAAACAGGGTGATCAGTTACCCCGGAAACAGGGAGATCAGTTACCATGGAAACAGGGCAGTCAGTTATCCTGGAAACAGGGCGGTCAGTTACCACGGAAACAGGGCGGTCAGTTACCCTGGAAACAGGTCAGTCAGTTATCCCGGAAACAGGGCGGACAGTTACCCCGGAAACAGAGCGGTCGGTTATCCCGGAAACAGGGTGATCAGTTACCCTGGAAACAGGGCAGTCAGTTATCCTGGAAACAGGGCAGTCTGTTATCCCGGAAGCAGGGCAGTCAGTTCTCCCGGAAACAGGGTGATCAGTTACCCTGGAAACTGGGCAGTCAGTTACCCTGGACACAGGGCAGTCAGTTACCCCGGAAACAGGGCAGTCAGTTACCCTGGAAACAGGGCAGTCAGTTATCCTGGAAACCAATCTGTTAGTTACCCTGGAAACATTGCAGTCAGTTACCCTGGAAACATGGCAGTCAGTTACCCCGGAAACAGGGCAGTCAGTTACCCTGGAAACAGGGCAGCCAGTTATTCCAGAAACTGGGCAGTCAGTTACCCCGGAAACAGGGCAGTCAGTCACCCTGGAAACAGGTTCGTCAGTTACCCTGGAAACAGGGCAGTCATTTCCCTTGGAAACAGGGCAGTCAGTTACCCTGGAAACAGGGCAGTGATCTATCCCGGAAACAGGGCCGTCAGTTATCCTGGAAACAGGGTGAACAGTTACCCTGGAAACTGGGCAGTCAGTTACCCTGGAAACAGGGCGGTCAGTTACCCTGGAAACAGGGCAGTCAGTTATCCTGGAAACAGGGCGGTCAGATACCCCGGAAATAGGGCGGTCAGTTATCCTGGAAAGAGGGCGGTTAGTTACCCCGGAAAAAGGGAGATCAGTTACCCCGGAAACAGGGCGGTCAGTTACACTAGATAGAGGGCAGTCAGTTACCCTGGAAACAGGGCAGTCAGTTAACCTGAATACAGGGCAGTCAGTTATCCTGGAAACAGGGCAGTCTTTTATCCTGGAAACAGGGCAGTCAGTTACCCCGGAAATAGGGCGATCAGTTATCCTGGAAACAGGGCGGTCAGTTACCGCGGAAACAGGGAGATCAGTTACCCCGGAAACAGGGCAGTCAGTTATCCTGGAAACAGGGTGGTTAGTTACCCCGGAAACAGGGTGATCAGTTATCCTGGAAACTGGGCGGTCAGTTACCCCGGAAACAGGGCAGTCAGTTATCCCAGAAACAGGGTGATCAGTTACCCTGGAAACAGGGCCGTAAGTTAGCCTGGATACAGGGCGGTCAGTCACCCTGGATATAGATTAGTCAGTTACCCCAGAAACAGGGTGATCAGTTATCCTGGAAACAGGGCAGTAAGTTAGCCTGGAAACAGGGCAGTCAGTTACCCCGGAAACAGGGCTGTCAGTTATACCGGAAACAGGGTGATCAGTTACCCTGAAACAGGGCAGTCTGTTACCCCGGAAACAGGGCAGTCAGTTACCCTGGAAACAGGGCCGTCTGTTATTCTGGAAACAGTGCAGTCAGTTACCCCGGAAACAGGGCGGTCAGTTGCCCTGGAAACAGGATGATCAGTTACACAGGAAACAGGGAGATCAGTTACCCTGGAAACAGGGCAGTCAGTTACCCCAGAAAAAGGGTGATCAGTTACCCTGGAAACAGGGTGATCAGTTACCCTGGAAACAGGGCAGTCAGTTATCCTGGAAATAGGGCGGTCAGTTACCCCGGAAACAGGGCATTCAGTTTCCCGGGAAAAAGGGCAGTCAGTTATCCCGGAAACAGGGCGGACAGTTACCCCGGAAACAGAGCGGTCGGTTTTCCCGGAAACAGGGTGATCAGTTTCCCTGGAAACAGGGCAGTCAATTATCCCGGAAACAGGGCAGTCAGTTATCCCGGAAACAGGGTGATCAGTTACCCTGGAAACTGGGCAGTCAGTTACCCTGGAAACAGGGCAGTCAGTTATCCCGGAAAAAGGGCAGTCAGTTACCCTGGAAACTGGGCAGTCAGTTATCCTGGAAACAGGGCAGTCTGTTATCCCGGAAGCAGGGCAGTCAGTTCTCCCGGAAACAGGGTGATCAGTTACCCTGGAAACTGGGCTGTCAGTTACCCTGGACACAGGGCAGTCAGTTACCCCGGAAACAGGGCAGTCAGTTACCCCGGAAACAGGGCAGTCAGTTACCCTGGAAACAGGGCAGTCAGTTATCCTGGAAACCAATCTGTTAGTTACCCTGGAAACAGTGCAGTCAGTTACCCTGGAAACATGGCAGTCAGTTACCCCGGAAACAGGGCAGTCAGTTACCCTGGAAACAGGGCAGCCAGTTGTTCCAGAAACTGGGCAGTCAGTTACCCCGGAAACAGGACAGTCAGTCACCCTGGAAACAGGTTCGTCAGTTACCCTGGAAACAGGGCAGTCATTTCCCTTGGAAACAGGGCAGTCAGTTACCCTGGAAACAGGGCAGTGATCTATCCCGGAAACAGGGCAGTCAGTTATCCTGGAAACAGGGTGAACAGTTACCCTGGAAACTGGGCAGTCAGTTACCCTGGAAACAGGGCGGTCAGTTACCCTTGAAACAGGGCAGTCAGTTATCCTGGAAACAGGGCGGTCAGATACCCCGGAAATAGGGCGGTCAGTTATCCTGGAAAGAGGGCGGTTAGTTACCCCGGAAAAAGGGAGATCAGTTACCCCGGAAACAGGGCGGTCAGTTACACTAGAAAGAGGGCAGTCAGTTACCCTGGAAACAGGGCAGTCAGTTAACCTGAATACAGGGCAGTCAGTTATCCTGGAAACAGGGCAGTCTTTTATCCTGGAAACAGGGCAGTCAGTTACCCCGGAAATAGGGCGATCAGTTATCCTGGAAACAGGGCGGTCAGTTACCGCGGAAACAGGGAGATCAGTTACCCCGGAAACAGGGCAGTCAGTTATCCTGGAAACAGGGTGGTTAGTTACCCCGGAAACAGGGTGATCAGTTATCCTGGAAACTGGGCGGTCAGTTACCCCGGAAACAGGGCAGTCAGTTATCCCAGAAACAGGGTGATCAGTTACCCTGGAAACAGGGCCGTAAGTTAGCCTGGATACAGGGCGGTCAGTCACCCTGGATATAGATTAGTCAGTTACCCCAGAAACAGGGTGATCAGTTATCCTGGAAACAGGGCAGTAAGTTAGCCTGGAAACAGGGCAGTCAGTTACCCCGGAAACAGGGCTGTCAGTTATACCAGAAACAGGGTGATCAGTTACCCTGAAGCAGGGCAGTCTGTTACCCCGGAAACAGGGCATTCAGTTACCCTGGAAACAGGGCCGTCTGTTATTCTGGAAACAGTGCAGTCAGTTACCCCGGAAACAGGGCGGTCAGTTGCCCTGGAAACAGGGTCATCAGTTACACAGGAAACAGGGAGATCAGTTACCCTGGAAACAGGGCAGTCAGTTACCCCAGAAAAAGGGTGATCAGTTACCCTGGAAACAGGGTGATCAGTTACCCTGGAAACAGGGCAGTCAGTTATCCTGGAAATAGGGCGGTCAGTTACCCCGGAAACAGGGCATTCAGTTTCCCGGGAAAAAGGGCAGTCAGTTATCCCGGAAACAGGGCAGACAGTTACCCCGGAAACAGAGCGGTCGGTTATCCCGGAAACAGGGTGATCAGTTTCCCTGGAAACAGGGCAGTCAATTATCCCGGAAACAGGGCAGTCAGTTATCCCGGAAACAGGGTGATCAGTTACCCTGGAAACTGGGCAGTCAGTTACCCTGGAAACAGGGCAGTCAGTTATCCCGGAAAAAGGGCAGTCAGTTACCCTGGAAACTGGGCAGTCAGTTACCCTGGAAACAGGGCAGTCAGTTATCCCGGAAAAAGGGTGATCAGTTACCCTGGAAACAGGGCAGAATGTTATCCCGGAAACAGGGCAGTCAGTTATCCCGGAAAAAGGGTCATCAGTTACCCTGGAAACTGGACAGTCAGTTACCCTGGAAACAGGGCTGTCAGTTACCCCGGAAACATGGCAGTCAGTTACCCTGGAAACAGGGCAGTCAGTTACCCCGGAAACTGGGCAGTCAGTTCCCGTGGAAACAGGGCAGTCAGTCACCCAGGAAACAGGTTAGTCAGTTACGCCGGAAACAGGGTGATCAGTTACCCCGGAAACAGGGCAGTCAGTTACCCTGGAAACAGGGCAGTCAGTTACCCTGGAAACAGGGCAGTCATTTATCCTGGAAACAGGGCGGTCAGTTACCCCGGAAACAGGGAGATCAGTTACCCCGGAAACAGGGCAGTCAGTTACCCTGGAAACAGGGCAGTCAGTTATCCTGGAAACAGGGCAGTCAGTTACCCTGGAAACAGGGCAGTCAGTTATCCTGGAAACAGGTTGGTCAGTTACCCCGGAAACAGGGCAGTCAGTTTCCCCGGAAACAGGGCGGTCAGTAACCCTGGAAACAGATTAGTCAGTTACCCCAGAAACAGGGTGATCAATTATCCTGGAAACAGGGCCGTCAGTTACTCTGGAAACAGGGCGGTCAGTTACCCCGGATACAGGGCAGTCAGTTACCCTGGAAACAGGGCAGTCAGTTATCCCGGAAACAGGGCAGTCAGTTATCCCGGAAACAGGGTGATCAGATACCCTGGAAACAGGGCAGTCAGTTACCCCGGAAAGAGGGCAGTCAGTTACCCTGGAAACAGGGCAGTCAGTTATCCCGGAAACAGGGCAGTCAGTTATCCCGGAAACAGGGTGATCAGTTACCCTGGAAACTGGGCAGTCAGTTAGCCCGGAAACAGGGTGATCTGTTACACAGGAAACAGGGCGGTTCAGTTACCTGGAAACAAATCGGTCAGTTACCCTGGAAACAGGGTGGTCAGTTACCCCGGCAACAGGGCAGTCAGTTACCCCGGAAACAGGGCGGTCAGTAACCCTGGAAACAGATTAGTCAGTTATCCCGGAAACAGGGTGATCAGTTATCCTGGAAACAGGGCAGTCAGTTAGCCTGGAAACAGGGCAGTCAGTTAGCCCGGAAGCAGGGCAGTCAGTTACCCTTGAAAGAGGGCAGTCAGTTATCCCGGAAACAGGGCAGTCAGTTATACCGGAAACAGGGTGATCAGTTACCCTGGAAACAGGGCAGTCAGTTACCCCGGAAACAGGGCATTCAGTTACCCTGGAAACAGGGCAGCCAGTTATTCCGGAAACAGGGCAGTCAGTTACCCCGGAAACAGAGCGGTCAGTTGCCCTGGAAAAAGGGCAGTCAGTTACCCCGGAAACAGGGAGCTCAATTGCCCTGGAAACAGGGCAGTCAGTTACCCGGAAACAGGGTGATCAGTTACCCCGGAAACAGGGAGATCAGTTACCATGGAAACAGGGCAGTCAGTTATCCTGGAAACAGGGCGGTCAGTTACCACGGAGACAGGGCGGTCAGTTACCCTGGAAACAGGTCAGTCAGTTATCCTGGAAACAGGGCGGACAGTTACCCCGGAAACAGAGCGGTCGGTTATCCCGGAAACAGGGTGATCAGTTACCCTTGAAACAGGGCAGTCAGTTATCCTGGAAACAGGGCAGTCAGTTATCCCGGAAGCAGGGCAGTCAGTTCTCCCGGAAACAGGGTGATCAGTTACCCTGGAAACTGGGCAGTCAGTTACCCTGGAGACAGGGCAGTCAGTTACCCCGGAAACAGGGCAGTCAGTTACTCCGGAAACAGGGCGGTCAGTAACCCTGGAAACAGATTAGTCAGTTACCCCGAAAACAGGGTGATCAGTTATCCTGGAAACAGGGCAGTCAGTTAGCCTGGAAACAGGGCAGTCAGTTACCCCGGAAACAGGGCAGTCAGTTACCCTGGAAACAGGGCAGTCAGTTATCCCGGAAACAGGGCAGTCAGTTAACCTGGAAACAGGGCGGTCAGTTGCCCCGGATACAGGGCAGTCACTTACTCCGGAAACAAGGCAGTCAGTTACCCTGGAAACAGGGCAGTTAGTTATCCCGGAAACAGGGCAGTCAGTTATCCCGGAAACAGGGTGATCAGATACCCTAGAAACAGGGCAGTCAGTTACCCCGGAAACAGGGCAGTCAGTTACCCTGGAAACAGGGCAGTCAGTTATCCCGGAAACAGGGCAGTCAGTTATCCCGGAAAAAGGGTGATCAGTTACCCTGGAAACAGGGCAGTCAGTTACCCTGGAAACAGGGCAGTCAGTTATCCCAGAAACAGGGCAGTCAGTTTCCCATGGAAACTGGGCAGTCAGTTACCCTGGAAACAGGGCAGTCAGTTATCCCGGAAACAGGGTGATCAGTTACCCTGGAAACAGGGCAGACAGTTATCCCGGAAACAGGGCAGTCAGTTATCCCTGAAAAAGGGTGATCAGTTACACTGGAAACTGGGCAGTCAGTTACCCTGGAAACAGGGCAGTCAGTTACACCGGAAACTGGGCACTCAGTTCCCCTGGAAACAGGGCGGTCAGTTACCCCGGAAACAGGGCGGTCAGTTGCCCTGGAAACAGGGTGATCAGTTACACAGGAAACAGGGAGATCAGTTACCCTGGAAACAGGGCAGTCAGTTACCCCAGAAAAAGGGTGATCAGTTACCCTGGAAACAGGGTGATCAGTTACCCTGGAAACAGGGCAGTCAGTTATCCTGGAAATAGGGCGGTCAGTTACCCCGGAAACAGGGCATTCAGTTAACCGGGAAAAAGGGCAGTCAGTTATCCCGGAAACAGGGCGGACAGTTACCCCAGAAACAGAGCGCTCGGTTATCCCGGAAACAGGGTGATCAGTTACCCTGGAAACAGGGCAGTCAGTTATCCCGGAAACAGGGCAGTCAGTTATCACGGAAACAGGGTGATCAGATACCCTGGAAACAGGGCAGTCAGTTACCCCGGAAAGAGGGCAGTCAGTTACCCTGGAAACAGGGCAGTCAGTTATCCCGGAAACAGGGCATTCAGTTATCCCGGAAACAGGGTGATCAGTTACCCTGGAAACTGGGCAGTCAGTTACCCTGGAAACAGGGCATTCAGTTACCCCGGAAACAGGGCAGTCAGTTATCCCGGAAACAGGGTGATCAGATACCCTGGAAACAGGGCAGTCAGTTACCCCGGAAAGAGGGCAGTCAGTTACCCTGGAATCAGGGCAGTCAGTTACCCCGGAAAGAGGGCAGTCAGTTACCCTGGAAACAGGACAGTCAGTTACCCCGGAAACAGGGCAGTCAGTTACCCTGGAAACAGGGCAGTCAGTTATCCTGGAAACAGGTTGGTCAGTTACCCCGGAAACAGGGCAGTCAGTTTCCCCGGAAACAGGGCGGTCAGTAACCCTGGAAACAGATTAGTCAGTTACCCCAGAAACAGGGTGATCAATTATCCTGGAAACAGGGCCGTCAGTTACTCTGGAAACAGGGCGGTCAGTTACCCCGGATACAGGGCAGTCAGTTACCCTGGAAACAGGGCAGTCAGTTATCCCGGAAACAGGGCAGTCAGTTATCCCGGAAACAGGGTGATCAGATACCCTGGAAACAGGGCAGTCAGTTACCCCGGAAAGAGGGCAGTCAGTTACCCTGGAAACAGGGCAGTCAGTTATCCCGGAAACAGGGCAGTCAGTTATCCCGGAAACAGGGTGATCAGTTACCCTGGAAACTGGGCAGTCAGTTAGCCCGGAAACAGGGTGATCTGTTACACAGGAAACAGGGCGGTTCAGTTACCTGGAAACAAATCGGTCAGTTACCCTGGAAACAGGGTGGTCAGTTACCCCGGCAACAGGGCAGTCAGTTACCCCGGAAACAGGGCGGTCAGTAACCCTGGAAACAGATTAGTCAGTTATCCCGGAAACAGGGTGATCAGTTATCCTGGAAACAGGGCAGTCAGTTAGCCTGGAAACAGGGCAGTCAGTTAGCCCGGAAGCAGGGCAGTCAGTTACCCTTGAAAGAGGGCAGTCAGTTATCCCGGAAACAGGGCAGTCAGTTATACCGGAAACAGGGTGATCAGTTACCCTGGAAACAGGGCAGTCAGTTACCCCGGAAACAGGGCATTCAGTTACCCTGGAAACAGGGCAGCCAGTTATTCCGGAAACAGGGCAGTCAGTTACCCCGGAAACAGAGCGGTCAGTTGCCCTGGAAAAAGGGCAGTCAGTTACCCCGGAAACAGGGAGCTCAATTGCCCTGGAAACAGGGCAGTCAGTTACCCGGAAACAGGGTGATCAGTTACCCCGGAAACAGGGAGATCAGTTACCATGGAAACAGGGCAGTCAGTTATCCTGGAAACAGGGCGGTCAGTTACCACGGAGACAGGGCGGTCAGTTACCCTGGAAACAGGTCAGTCAGTTATCCTGGAAACAGGGCGGACAGTTACCCCGGAAACAGAGCGGTCGGTTATCCCGGAAACAGGGTGATCAGTTACCCTTGAAACAGGGCAGTCAGTTATCCTGGAAACAGGGCAGTCAGTTATCCCGGAAGCAGGGCAGTCAGTTCTCCCGGAAACAGGGTGATCAGTTACCCTGGAAACTGGGCAGTCAGTTACCCTGGAGACAGGGCAGTCAGTTACCCCGGAAACAGGGCAGTCAGTTACTCCGGAAACAGGGCGGTCAGTAACCCTGGAAACAGATTAGTCAGTTACCCCGAAAACAGGGTGATCAGTTATCCTGGAAACAGGGCAGTCAGTTAGCCTGGAAACAGGGCAGTCAGTTACCCCGGAAACAGGGCAGTCAGTTACCCTGGAAACAGGGCAGTCAGTTATCCCGGAAACAGGGCAGTCAGTTAACCTGGAAACAGGGCGGTCAGTTGCCCCGGATACAGGGCAGTCACTTACTCCGGAAACAAGGCAGTCAGTTACCCTGGAAACAGGGCAGTTAGTTATCCCGGAAACAGGGCAGTCAGTTATCCCGGAAACAGGGTGATCAGATACCCTAGAAACAGGGCAGTCAGTTACCCCGGAAACAGGGCAGTCAGTTACCCTGGAAACAGGGCAGTCAGTTATCCCGGAAACAGGGCAGTCAGTTATCCCGGAAAAAGGGTGATCAGTTACCCTGGAAACAGGGCAGTCAGTTACCCTGGAAACAGGGCAGTCAGTTATCCCAGAAACAGGGCAGTCAGTTTCCCATGGAAACTGGGCAGTCAGTTACCCTGGAAACAGGGCAGTCAGTTATCCCGGAAACAGGGTGATCAGTTACCCTGGAAACAGGGCAGACAGTTATCCCGGAAACAGGGCAGTCAGTTATCCCTGAAAAAGGGTGATCAGTTACACTGGAAACTGGGCAGTCAGTTACCCTGGAAACAGGGCAGTCAGTTATCCCAGAAACAGGGCAGTCAGTTTCCCATGGAAACTGGGCAGTCAGTTACCCTGGAAACAGGGCAGTCAGTTATCCCGGAAACAGGGTGATCAGTTACCCTGGAAACAGGGCAGACAGTTATCCCGGAAACAGGGCAGTCAGTTATCCCTGAAAAAGGGTGATCAGTTACACTGGAAACTGGGCAGTCAGTTACCCTGGAAACAGGGCAGTCAGTTACACCGGAAACTGGGCACTCAGTTGCCCTGGAAACAGGGTGATCAGTTACACAGGAAACAGGGAGATCAGTTACCCTGGAAACAGGGCAGTCAGTTACCCCAGAAAAAGGGTGATCAGTTACCCTGGAAACAGGGTGATCAGTTACCCTGGAAACAGGGCAGTCAGTTATCCTGGAAATAGGGCGGTCAGTTACCCCGGAAACAGGGCATTCAGTTAACCGGGAAAAAGGGCAGTCAGTTATCCCGGAAACAGGGCGGACAGTTACCCCAGAAACAGAGCGCTCGGTTATCCCGGAAACAGGGTGATCAGTTACCCTGGAAACAGGGCAGTCAGTTATCCCGGAAACAGGGCAGTCAGTTATCACGGAAACAGGGTGATCAGATACCCTGGAAACAGGGCAGTCAGTTACCCCGGAAAGAGGGCAGTCAGTTACCCTGGAAACAGGGCAGTCAGTTATCCCGGAAACAGGGCATTCAGTTATCCCGGAAACAGGGTGATCAGTTACCCTGGAAACTGGGCAGTCAGTTACCCTGGAAACAGGGCATTCAGTTACCCCGGAAACAGGGCAGTCAGTTATCCCGGAAACAGGGTGATCAGATACCCTGGAAACAGGGCAGTCAGTTACCCCGGAAAGAGGGCAGTCAGTTACCCTGGAATCAGGGCAGTCAGTTACCCCGGAAAGAGGGCAGTCAGTTACCCTGGAAACAGGACAGTCAGTTACCCCGGAAACAGGGCAGTCAGTTACCCTGGAAACTGGGCAGTCAGTTACCCTGGAAACAGGGCAGTCAGTTATCCCGGAAACAGGGTGATCAGTTACCCTGGAAACAGGGCAGACAGTTATCCCGGAAACAGGGCAGTCAGTTATCCCGGAAAAAGGTTGATCAGTTACCCTGGAAACTGGGCAGACAGTTACCCTGGAAACAGGGCAGTCAGTTACCCCGGAAACAGGGCAGTCAGTTCACCTGTAAACAGGGCAGTCAGTGACCCTGGAAACAGTGCAGTCAGTTATCCCGGAAACAGGGCAGTCAGTTATTCTGGAAACAGGGCGGTCAGTTACCTGGAAACAAATCGGTTAGTTACCCTGGAAACAGGGCAGTCAGTTATCCTGGAAACAGGGTGATCAGTTACCCTGGAAACTGGGCAGTCAGTTAGCCTGGAAACAGGGAGATCAGTTACCCCGGAAACAGGGCAGTCAGTTACCCTGGAAACAGGGCAGTCAGTTATTCTGGAAACAAATCGGTTAGTTACCCTGGAAACCGGGCAGTCAGTTACCCTGGAAACATGGCAGTCAGTTACGCCGGAAACAGGGCAGTCAGTTACCCTGGAAACAGGGCGGTCAGTTGCCCTGGAAACAGGGCAGTCAGTTACCCCGGAAACAGGGTGATCTGTTACACAGGAAACAGGGCGGTCAGTTACCTGGAAACAAATCGGTCAGTTACCCTGGAAACAGGGTGGTCAGTTACCCCGGCAACAGGGCAGTCAGTTAACCCGGAAACAGGGCAGTCAGTTACCCTGGAAACAGGGCGGTCAGTTGCCCTGGAAACAGGGCAGTCAGTTACCCCGGAAACAGGGTGATCTGTTACACAGGAAACAGGGCGGTTCAGTTACCTGGAAACAAATCGGTCAGTTACCCTGGAAACAGGGTGGTCAGTTACCCCGGCAACAGGGCAGTCAGTTACCCCGGAAACAGGGCGGTCAGTAACTCTGGAAACAGATTAGTCAGTTATCCCGGAAACAGGGTGATCAGTTATCCTGGAAACAGGGCAGTCAGTTAGCCTGGAAACAGGGCAGTCAGTTAGCCCGGAAGCAGGGCAGTCAGTTACCCTTGAAAGAGGGCAGTCAGTTATCCCGGAAACAGGGCAGTCAGTTATACCGGAAACAGGGTGATCAGTTACCCTGGAAACAGGGCAGTCAGTTACCCCGGAAAAAGGGCATTCAGTTACCCCGGAAACAGGGAGATCAATTACCCTGGAAACAGGGCAGTCAGTTACCCGGAAACAGGGTGATCAGTTACCCCGGAAACAGGGAGATCAGTTACCATGGAAACAGGGCAGTCAGTTATCCTGGAAACAGGGCGGTCAGTTAACACGGAAACAGGGCGGTCAGTTACCCTGGAAACAGGTCAGTCAGTTATCCCGGAAACAGGGCGGACAGTTACCCCGGAAACAGAGCGGTCGGTTATCCCGGAAACAGGGTGATCAGTTACCCTGGAAACAGGGCAGTCAGTTATCCTGGAAACAGGGCAGTCTGTTATCCCGGAAGCAGGGCAGTCAGTTCTCCCGGAAACAGGGTGATCAGTTACCCTGGAAACTGGGCAGTCAGTTACCCTGGACACAGGGCAGTCAGTTACCCCGGAAACAGGGCAGTCAGTTACCCCGGAAACAGGGCAGTCAGTTACCCTGGAAACAGGGCAGTCAGTTATCCTGGAAACCAATCTGTTAGTTACCCTGGAAACAGTGCAGTCAGTTACCCTGGAAACATGGCAGTCAGTTACCCCGGAAACAGGGCAGTCAGTTACCCTGGAAACAGGGCAGCCAGTTATTCCAGAAACTGGGCAGTCAGTTACCCCGGAAACAGGGCAGTCATTCACCCTGGAAACAGGTTCGTCAGTTACCCTGGAAACAGGGCAGTCATTTCCCTTGGAAACAGGGCAGTCAGTTACCCTGGAAACAGGGCAGTGATCTATCCCGGAAACAGGGCAGTCAGTTATCCTGGAAACAGGGTGAACAGTTACCCTGGAAACTGGGCAGTCAGTTACCCTGGAAACAGGGCGGTCAGTTACCCTGGAAACAGGGCAGTCAGTTATCCTGGAAACAGGGCGGTCAGATACCCCGGAAATAGGGCGGTCAGTTATCCTGGAAAGAGGGCGGTTAGTTACCCCGGAAAAAGGGAGATCAGTTACCCCGGAAACAGGGCGGTCAGTTACACTAGAAAGAGGGCAGTCAGTTACCCTGGAAACAGGGCAGTCAGTTAACCTGAATACAGGGCAGTCAGTTATCCTGGAAACAGGGCAGTCTTTTATCCTGGAAACAGGGCAGTCAGTTACCCCGGAAATAGGGCGATCAGTTATCCTGGAAACAGGGCGGTCAGTTACCGCGGAAACAGGGAGATCAGTTACCCCGGAAACAGGGCAGTCAGTTATCCTGGAAACAGGGTGGTTAGTTACCCCGGAAACAGGGTGATCAGTTATCCTGGAAACTGGGCGGTCAGTTACCCCGGAAACAGGGCAGTCAGTTATCCCAGAAACAGGGTGATCAGTTACCCTGGAAACAGGGCCGTAAGTTAGCCTGGATACAGGGCGGTCAGTCACCCTGGATATAGATTAGTCAGTTACCCCAGAAACAGGGTGATCAGTTATCCTGGAAACAGGGCAGTAAGTTAGCCTGGAAACAGGGCAGTCAGTTACCCCGGAAACAGGGCTGTCAGTTATACCGGAAACAGGGTGATCAGTTACCCTGAAACAGGGCAGTCTGTTACCCCGGAAACAGGGCAGTCAGTTACCCTGGAAACAGGGCCGTCTGTTATTCTGGAAACAGTGCAGTCAGTTACCCCGGAAACAGGGCGGTCAGTTGCCCTGGAAACAGGGTGATCAGTTACACAGGAAACAGGGAGATCAGTTACCCTGGAAACAGGGCAGTCAGTTACCCCAGAAAAAGGGTGATCAGTTACCCTGGAAACAGGGTGATCAGTTACCCTGGAAACAGGGCAGTCAGTTATCCTGGAAATAGGGCGGTCAGTTACCCCGGAAACAGGGCATTCAGTTTCCCGGGAAAAAGGGCAGTCAGTTATCCCGGAAACAGGGCGGACAGTTACCCCGGAAACAGAGCGGTCGGTTATCCCGGAAACAGGGTGATCAGTTTCCCTGGAAACAGGGCAGTCAATTATCCCGGAAACAGGGCAGTCAGTTATCCCGGAAACAGGGTGATCAGTTACCCTGGAAACTGGGCAGTCAGTTACCCTGGAAACAGGGCAGTCAGTTATCCCGGAAAAAGGGCAGTCAGTTACCCTGGAAACTGGGCAGTCAGTTATCCTGGAAACAGGGCAGTCTGTTATCCCGGAAGCAGGGCAGTCAGTTCTCCCGGAAACAGGGTGATCAGTTACCCTGGAAACTGGGCAGTCAGTTACCCTGGACACAGGGCAGTCAGTTACCCCGGAAACAGGGCAGTCAGTTACCCCGGAAACAGGGCAGTCAGTTACCCTGGAAACAGGGCAGTCAGTTATCCTGGAAACCAATCTGTTAGTTACCCTGGAAACAGTGCAGTCAGTTACCCTGGAAACATGGCAGTCAGTTACCCCGGAAACAGGGCAGTCAGTTACCCTGGAAACAGGGCAGCCAGTTATTCCAGAAACTGGGCAGTCAGTTACCCCGGAAACAGGGCAGTCAGTCACCCTGGAAACAGGTTCGTCAGTTACCCTGGAAACAGGGCAGTCATTTCCCTTGGAAACAGGGCAGTCAGTTACCCTGGAAACAGGGCAGTGATCTATCCCGGAAACAGGGCAGTCAGTTATCCTGGAAACAGGGTGAACAGTTACCCTGGAAACTGGGCAGTCAGTTACCCTGGAAACAGGGCGGTCAGTTACCCTGGAAACAGGGCAGTCAGTTATCCTGGAAACAGGGCGGTCAGATACCCCGGAAATAGGGCGGTCAGTTATCCTGGAAAGAGGGTGATCAGTTTCCCTGGAAACAGGGCTGTCAATTATCCCGGAAACAGGGCAGTCAGTTATCCCGGAAACAGGGTGATCAGTTACCCTGGAAACTGGGCAGTCAGTTACCCTGGAAACAGGGCAGTCAGTTATCCCGGAAAAAGGGCAGTCAGTTACCCTGGAAACTGGGCAGTCAGTTATCCTGGAAACAGGGCAGTCTGCTATCCCGGAAGCAGGGCTGTCAGTTCTCCCGGAAACAGGGTGATCAGTTACCCTGGAAACTGGGCAGTCAGTTACCCTGGACACAGGGCAGTCAGTTACCCCGGAAACAGGGCAGTCAGTTACCCCGGAAACAGGGCAGTCAGTTACCCTGGAAACAGGGCAGTCAGTTATCCTGGAAACCAATCTGTTAGTTACCCTGGAAACAGTGCAGTCAGTTACCTGGAAACATGGCAGTCAGTTACCCCGGAAACAGGGCAGTCAGTTACCCTGGAAACAGGGCAGCCAGTTATTCCAGAAACTGGGCAGTCAGTTACCCCGGAAACAGGGCAGTCAGTCACCCTGGAAACAGGTTCGTCAGTTACCCTGGAAACAGGGCAGTCATTTCCCTTGGAAACAGGGCAGTCAGTTACCCTGGAAACAGGGCAGTGATCTATCCCGGAAACAGGGCAGTCAGTTATCCTGGAAACAGGGTGAACAGTTACCCTGGAAACTGGGCAGTCAGTTACCCTGGAAACAGGGCGGTCAGTTACCCTGGAAACAGGGCAGTCAGTTATCCTGGAAACAGGGCGGTCAGATACCCCGGAAATAGGGCGGTCAGTTATCCTGGAAAGAGGGCGGTTAGTTACCCCGGAAAAAGGGAGATCAGTTACCCCGGAAACAGGGCGGTCAGTTACACTAGAAAGAGGGCAGTCAGTTACCCTGGAAACAGGGCAGTCAGTTAACCTGAATACAGGGCAGTCAGTTATCCTGGAAACAGGGCAGTCTTTTATCCTGGAAACAGGGCAGTCAGTTACCCCGGAAATAGGGCGATCAGTTATCCTGGAAACAGGGCGGTCAGTTACCGCGGAAACAGGGAGATCAGTTACCCCGGAAACAGGGCAGTCAGTTATCCTGGAAACAGGGTGGTTAGTTACCCCGGAAACAGGGTGATCAGTTATCCTGGAAACTGGGCGGTCAGTTACCCCGGAAACAGGGCAGTCAGTTATCCCAGAAACAGGGTGATCAGTTACCCTGGAAACAGGGCCGTAAGTTAGCCTGGATACAGGGCGGTCAGTCACCCTGGATATAGATTAGTCAGTTACCCCAGAAACAGGGTGATCAGTTATCCTGGAAACAGGGCAGTAAGTTAGCCTGGAAACAGGGCAGTCAGTTACCCCGGAAACAGGGCTGTCAGTTATACCGGAAACAGGGTGATCAGTTACCCTGAAGCAGGGCAGTCTGTTACCCCGGAAACAGGGCAGTCAGTTACCCTGGAAACAGGGCCGTCTGTTATTCTGGAAACAGTGCAGTCAGTTACCCCGGAAACAGGGCGGTCAGTTGCCCTGGAAACAGGGTGATCAGTTACACAGGAAACAGGGAGATCAGTTACCCTGGAAACAGAGCAGTCAGTTACCCCAGAAAAAGGGTGATCAGTTACCCTGGAAACAGGGTGATCAGTTACCCTGGAAACAGGGCAGTCAGTTATCCTGGAAATAGGGCGGTCAGTTACCCCGGAAACAGGGCATTCAGTTTCCCGGGAAAAAGGGCAGTCAGTTATCCCGGAAACAGGGCGGACAGTTACCCCGGAAACAGAGCGGTCGGTTATCCCGGAAACAGGGTGATCAGTTTCCCTGGAAACAGGGCAGTCAATTATCCCGGAAACAGGGCAGTCAGTTATCCCGGAAACAGGGTGATCAGTTACCCTGGAAACTGGGCAGTCAGTTACCCTGGAAACAGGGCAGTCAGTTATCCCGGAAAAAGGGCAGTCAGTTACCCTGGAAACTGGGCAGTCAGTTACCCTGGAAACAGGGCAGTCAGTTATCCCGGAAAAAGGGTGATCAGTTACCCTGGAAACAGGGCAGAATGTTATCCCGGAAACAGGGCAGTCAGTTATCCCGGAAAAAGGGTCATCAGTTACCCTGGAAACTGGACAGTCAGTTACCCTGGAAACAGGGCTGTCAGTTACCCCGGAAACATGGCAGTCAGTTACCCTGGAAACAGGGCAGTCAGTTACCCCGGAAACTGGGCAGTCAGTTCCCGTGGAAACAGGGCAGTCAGTCACCCAGGAAACAGGTTAGTCAGTTACGCCGGAAACAGGGTGATCAGTTACCCCGGAAACAGGGCAGTCAGTTCACCTGGAAACAGGGCAGTCAGTTACCCTGGAAACAGGGCAGTCAGTTACCCTGGAAACAGGGCAGTCATTTATCCTGGAAACAGGGCGGTCAGTTACCCCGGAAACAGGGAGATCAGTTACCCCGGAAACAGGGCAGTCAGTTACCCTGGAAACAGGGCAGTCAGTTATCCTGGAAACAGGGCAGTCAGTTACCCTGGAAACAGGGCAGTCAGTTATCCTGGAAACAGGTTGGTCAGTTACCCCGGAAACAGGGCAGTCAGTTTCCCCGGAAACAGGGCGGTCAGTAACCCTGGAAACATATTAGTCAGTTACCCCAGAAACAGGGTGATCAATTATCCTGGAAACAGGGCCGTCAGTTACTCTGGAAACAGGGCGGTCAGTTACCCCGGATACAGGGCAGTCAGTTACCCTGGAAACAGGGCAGTCAGTTATCCCGGAAACAGGGCAGTCAGTTATCCCGGAAACAGGGTGATCAGATACCCTGGAAACAGGGCAGTCAGTTACCCCGGAAAGAGGGCAGTCAGTTATCCCGGAAACAGGGTGATCAGTTACCCTGGAAACTGGGCAGTCAGTTAGCCCGGAAACAGGGTGATCTGTTACACAGGAAACAGGGCGGTTCAGTTACCTGGAAACAAATCGGTCAGTTACCCTGGAAACAGGGTGGTCAGTTACCCCGGCAACCGGGCAGTCAGTTACCCCGGAAACAGGGCGGTCAGTAACCCTGGAAACAGATTAGTCAGTTATCCCGGAAACAGGGTGATCAGTTATCCTGGAAACAGGGCAGTCAGTTAGCCTGGAAACAGGGCAGTCAGTTAGCCCGGAAGCAGGGCAGTCAGTTACCCTTGAAAGAGGGCAGTCAGTTATCCCGGAAACAGGGCAGTCAGTTATACCGGAAACAGGGTGATCAGTTACCCTGGAAACAGGGCAGTCAGTTACCCCGGAAACAGGGCATTCAGTTACCCTGGAAACAGGGCAGCCAGTTATTCCGGAAACAGGGCAGTCAGTTACCCCGGAAACAGAGCGGTCAGTTGCCCTGGAAAAAGGGCAGTCAGTTACCCCGGAAACAGGGAGCTCAATTGCCCTGGAAACAGGGCAGTCAGTTACCCGGAAACAAGGTGATCAGTTACCCCGGAAACAGGGAGATCAGTTACCATGGAAACAGGGCAGTCAGTTATCCTGGAAACAGGGCGGTCAGTTACCACGGAGACAGGGCGGTCAGTTACCCTGGAAACAGGTCAGTCAGTTATCCCGGAAACAGGGCGGACAGTTACCCCGGAAACAGAGCGGTCGGTTATCCCGGAAACAGGGTGATCAGTTACCCTGGAAACAGGGCAGTCAGTTATCCTGGAAACAGGGCAGTCAGTTATCCCGGAAGCAGGGCAGTCAGTTCTCCCGGAAACAGGGTGATCAGTTACCCTGGAAACTGGGCAGTCAGTTACCCTGGAGACAGGGCAGTCAGTTACCCCGGAAACAGGGCAGTCAGTTACTCCGGAAACAGCGCGGTCAGTAACCCTGGAAACAGATTAGTCAGTTTCCCCGAAAACAGGGTGATCAGTTATCCTGGAAACAGGGCAGTCAGTTAGCCTGGAAACAGGGCAGTCAGTTACCCCGGAAACAGGGCAGTCAGTTACCCTGGAAACAGGGCAGTCAGTTATCCCGGAAACAGGGCAGTCAGTTAACCTGGAAACAGGGCGGTCAGTTGCCCCGGATACAGGGCAGTCACTTACTCCGGAAACAAGGCAGTCAGTTACCCTGGAAACAGGGCAGTTAGTTATCCCGGAAACAGGGCAGTCAGTTATCCCGGAATCCGGGTGATCAGATACCCTAGAAACAGGGCAGTCAGTTACCCCGGAAACAGGGCAGTCAGTTACCCTGGAAACAGGGCAGTCAGTTATCCCGGAAAAAGGGTGATCAGTTACCCTGGAAACAGGGCAGTCAGTTACCCTGGAAACAGGGCAGTCAGTTATCCCAGAAACAGGGCAGTCAGTTACCCTGGAAACAGGGCAGTCAGTTATCCCGGAAACAGGGTGATCAGTTACCCTGGAAACAGGGCAGACAGTTATCCCGGAAACAGGGCAGTCAGTTATCCCTGAAAAAGGGTGATCAGTTACACTGGAAACTGGGCAGTCAGTTACCCTGGAAACAGGGCAGTCAGTTACACCGGAAACTGGGCACTCAGTTCCCCTGGAAACAGGGCGGTCAGTTACCCTGGAAACATGGTGGTCAGTTACCCCGGAAACAGTGTGATCAGTTATCCTGGAAACAGGGCGGTCAGTTACCCCGGTAACAGGGCAGTCAGTTACCCCGGAAACAGGGCGGTCAGTAACCCTGGAAACAGATTAGTCAGTTACCCCAGAAATAGGGTGATCAGTTATCCTGGAAACAGGGCAGTAAGTTAGCCTGGAAACATTGCAGTCAGTTACCCCGGAAACAGGGCAGTCAGTTACCCTGGAAACAGGGCAGTCAGTTATCCCGGAAACAGGGCTGTCAGTTATACCGGAAACAGGGTGATCAGTTACCCTGAAACAGGGCAGTCTGTTATTCCGGAAACAGGGCAGTCAGTTACCCCGGAAACAGTGCGGTCAGTTACCCTGGAAACAGTTTGATCAGTTACACAGGAAACAGGGAGATCAGTTACCATGGAAACAGGGCAGTCAGTTACCCCGGACAAAGGGTGATCAGTTACCCTGGAAACAGGGTGATCAGTTACCCTGGAAACAGGGCAGTCAGTTGCCCGGAAACAGGGTGATCAGTTACACCGGAAACAGGGAGATCAGTTACCCTGGAAACAGGGCAGTCATTTATCCTGGAAATAGGGCGGTCAGTTACCCCGGAAACAGGGCAGTCAGTTATCCCGGAAAAAGGGTGATCAGTTACCCTGGAAACAGGGCAGTCAGTTACCCTGGAAACAGGGCAGTCAGTTATCCCAGAAACAGGGCAGTCAGTTACCCTGGAAACTGGGCAGTCAGTTACCCTGGAAACAGGGCAGTCAGTTATCCCGGAAACAGGGTGATCAGTTACCCTGGAAACAGGGCAGACAGTTATCCCGGAAACAGGGCAGTCAGTTATCCCTGAAAAAGGGTGATCAGTTACACTGGAAACTGGGCAGTCAGTTACCCTGGAAACAGGGCAGTCAGTTACACCGGAAACTGGGCACTCAGTTCCCCTGGAAACAGGGCGGTCAGTTACCCTGGAAACATGGTGGTCAGTTACCCCGGAAACAGTGTGATCAGTTATCCTGGAAACAGGGCGGTCAGTTACCCCGGTAACAGGGCAGTCAGTTACCCCGGAAATAGGGTGATCAGTTATCCTGGAAACAGGGCAGTAAGTTAGCCTGGAAACATTGCAGTCAGTTACCCCGGAAACAGGGCAGTCAGTTACCCTGGAAACAGGGCAGTCAGTTATCCCGGAAACAGGGCTGTCAGTTATACCGGAAACAGGGTGATCAGTTACCCTGAAACAGGGCAGTCTGTTATTCCGGAAACAGGGCAGTCAGTTACCCCGGAAACAGTGCGGTCAGTTACCCAGGAAACAGTTTGATCAGTTACACAGGAAACAGGGAGATCAGTTACCATGGAAACAGGGCAGTCAGTTACCCCGGACAAAGGGTGATCAGTTACCCTGGAAACAGGGTGATCAGTTACCCTGGAAACAGGGCAGTCAGTTGCCCGGAAACAGGGTGATCAGTTACACCGGAAACAGGGAGATCAGTTACCCTGGAAACAGGGCAGTCATTTATCCTGGAAATAGGGCGGTCAGTTACCCCGGAAACAGGCCATTCAGTTAACCTGGAAAAAGGGCAGTCAGTTATCCCGGAAACAGGGCGGACAGTTACCCCGGAAACAGAGCGGTCGGTTATCCCGGAAACAGGGTGATCAGTTGCCCTGGAAACAGGGCAGTCAATTACCCCGGAAACAGGGTGATCTGTTACACAGGAAACAGGGCGGTCAGTTACCTGGAAACAAATCGGTCAGTTACCCTGGAAACAGGGTGGTCAGTTACCTCTCAACAGGGCAGTCAGTTACCCCGGAAACAGGGCGGTCAGTAACCCTGGAAACAGATTAGTCAGTTATCCCGGAAACAGGGAGATCAGTTATCCTGGAAACAGGGCAGTCAGTTAGCCTGGAAACTGGGCAGTCAGTTAGCCCGGAAGCAGGGCAGTCAGTTACCCTGGAAAGAGGGCAGTCAGTTATCCCGGAAACAGGGCAGTCAGTTATACCGGAAACAGGGTGATCAGTTACCCTGGAAACAGGGCAGTCAGTTACCCCGGAAACAGGGCAGTCAGTTACCCTGGAAAAAGGGCAGCCAGTTATTCCGGAAACAGGGCAGTCAGTTACCCCGGAAACAGAGCGGTCAGTTGCCCTGGAAACAGGGCAGTCAGTTACCCCGGAAACAGGGTGATCTGTTACACAGGAAACAGAGAGAACAGTTACCCTGGAAACAGGGCAGTCAGTTACCCCGGAAAAAGGGCGATCAGTTACCCCGGAAACAGGGAGATCAATTACCCTGGAAACAGGGCAGTCAGTTACCCGGAAACAGGGTGATCATTTACCCCGGAAACAGGGAGATCAGTTACCATGGAAACAGGGCAGTCAGTTATCCTGGAAACAGGGCGGTCAGTTACCCCGGAAACAGGGCGGTCAGTTACCCTGGAAACAGGTCAGTCAGTTATCTCGGAAACAGGGCGGACAGTTACCCCGGAAACAGAGCGGTCTGTTATCCCGGAAACAGGGTGATCAGTTACCCTGGAAACAGGGCAGTCAGTTATCCTGGAAACAGGGCAGTCAGTTATCCCGGAAGCAGGGCAGTCAGTTCTCCCGGAAAAAGGGTGATCAGTTACCCTGGAAAATGGGCAGTCAGTTACCCTGGAAACAGGGCAGTCAGTTACCCCGGAAACAGGGCAGTCAGTTACCCTGGAAACAGGGCGGCCAGTTATTCCGGAAACAGGGTGATCAGTTACCCTGGAAACTGGGCAGTCAGTTACCACGGAAACAGGGTGGTCAGTTACCCTGGAAACTGGGTGATCAGTTATCCTGGAAACAGTGCGGTCAGTTACCCCGGAAACAGGGCAGTCAGTTACCCTGGAAACAGGGCGGTTAATTACCCCAGAAATTGGGCAGTCAGTTACACTGGAAACAGGGCAGTCAGTTACCACGGAAACAGGGTGGTCAGTTACCCCGGAAACAGGACGTTCAGTTACCCCGGAAACAGGGCGGTTAATTACCCCAGAAATTGGGCAGTCAGTTACACTGGAAACAGGGCAGTCAGTTACCCGGAAACAGGGCGATCAGATACCCCGGAAACAGGGCGGTCCGTTATCCCGGAAACAG